>NC_081519.1:39805453-40496078 GCF_030273125.1 Centropristis striata
CGTCCATTTCTTAATGTTGGATTTAACTGAATTCTGTGGGATGTCTAGTGAGTTGAACATTTTTTGGAGCCATCTCCTGACTTTTCAATGATCTTTTCTCTAAGTTGCTTGGAGTGTTCTTTTGTCTTCATGTTTCATTTGTAGCAGGAATACTGATGAAAGAGAGACTGGACCTCCCAGACAGATATTTTTATACTAAAATCATGTGACACACATCAGCTGCACTCAGGTGATCTCCATTTCACTAACTGTGACTCTGCTGGCATCAGCTGGAACTCTGTTGAATTAGGTCAGTTATTTTAAAGGGGGTGAATATTTATGCAATCATTTATTTTACCTTATATACTTAATTGACACTATTTCATTAAAAAAAAAAAAAAAAAAAGACATTGTCTTAAGTTTTACTCAATTTGTTCAATTTTTTTTCCAGCACTACAAGCAAGAGGAGGCATTGATGCATATTTTTATTTGGATAACACAACTGCCTTCACAAAGTGTTGTTTTTTTATTGTAATATATATTCTGAACTTCTTGCAACTGACAAATATTTCCCACATTAAGAAAAAAAGTGAAACTTATACAAACTAAACTAAAACTGAACGTTTTATACTGTAAAAAAAAAAAAAAATGAACCCACTCTTGTTGAAACTTACTTGAAATTAAGTGAATTAAAAAAATGTATTTAAAAAAATGATAGCCGATGAAATATACAGAAGTATACCAAATCTGCGCTGCATAATGCAATATAGTTCAACAGCATCACAAACACTATACAGAACATCTCTATAAAACAGCAACAACAATAACTGAACATAATATATATACATATATATAAATATATGTATATATATATATATACATATATATAAATATATGTATATATATATATATACATATATATAAATATATATATATATATATGAACCCATGAACTTATAAAGCAGGTGGTATTTACTGCAGAACTGTTTTATTAGACTGCATTCATCTTATCTAATAAACTGGAAACTGAGTGTTACCACACCATGTGATACACACATCGCTGTAGAGATTATATTTCTTTAGGAGAACAAGGAAACTCCAACATGATACCACACTCACATGAAGCTCATGTGACTCCCATTGGATAAAAATGTATCATCTGAATTCAATAAGTGAAACTGGACCCTGTGGTCACTATATGAAAGCACTAAAATAGAAACAAAAAATCAGTTGACTGGAGTACAGTGAAACCATTAACTGTGATCAATAGTGAGTACGTTGAACCTGCATCCAACTCTGGGTTCCCAGCCTTCAAACTTTTTTTCTAGGACACCACCTTGTTGCTTGGCAACCTATGCATCCCTAGGCACTAGAAAAGCACTATGTGTGTGTCTGTGTGTGTGTGAGCATGTGCATATATTATTCCTACTTAAAAGTATGCGCTAGGGCTGTTCAAAATGCCAGTGATGTGCTTGTTTCTTTATTCATCACTCTCTCTCTCTCTCTCTCTCTCTCTCTCTCCCTTTTTCCCTTTGCACTAAACAAAAACTCACTGGTGTATAAAAACCTGACACACAAGCCATTATTTTTCATTTCAAAAGGGATTCATCTTTACGCTGTGCATGTTTACAGCGATGCTTGAAACTGATTCTATATTTCCCCCAGGAGTCTGAGAAGGTTCATAGAACCATTATGGATTTCATTTCAAATCAATCCCAGGAAATGGCCTCGTCTTAGGCTGTCCTTCAAGTTACAGAGTAAAGCTTGAGATTTGACAGACTGCTGACGAACTGCATCAGGCTGAAATAAGAGTTTCAGTCCACTAGTGCAAAATGTAATCTGACACATTTTGTGCAGCCATAAAAGCAGCTGTTCATTTCTTGTACGTTAGCCAAGAGCAGGGCTGCCTCGACTAGTGGACTCATCAATTGTTTTGGTCTTAGTTGGTTATAATCTCTTAAATTGATCGGTGATTTATTTTATGGTGTATTTTTTTTAATGCTGAATGACTTAATGTCTATCCAAGAAACTTGATGACCTCTAGTGAGAGCCATGTGCAGGCGATCAATATGGTCAGAATTCTGTGTGCAGCCACTTTAAAGTGGTGTTTTTGCAACATCAGTCGATTAAATCAAGTAATCAATAAGTAAACATCACACACAATCACAGGAGTGTTAGTCAACTAAGACCTTATTTTGTCAAGGACAGCCCTAGCAAAGATAAAGTAAATAGCAGCTGTGGCTCAGATGTTAGAGCGGTTGCTCATTGATCAGAAGGTGGGTGGTTTGATACCTATGTGTCAAAGTATCCTTGAGCAAGATACTGGACCCCAAATTGCTCCCAATTGATCAGTGTGTGATTAAATTTGTGATAGTGGCAGGTTGTACTGTATAGGAATATGTATGTTGAAAACATAAAGCTTGAGTACACATATTGTATATGAATGGATGCATGTGTATAAACATGTATATGCACGCTGTGTAGATGTGTTTTGTGACAAATGTAGGCGTGCTAAGCTCTGGTCTCAGCCTACTTTCCCTCCTGGTCATTGCTGGAAATCTCTTTTTTGATCCTATTATTTTTTTTGCCGTTAAAGCTGTTATAACCAAAACGGCTCTCCTCCAGTGATGATGGTGGTTTTAAGTGCAGAATTATTGCATCTTGACAATTTAAAAACCTACAGAAAGAAGATGAAGGTGTCTTGACCATGAAAAGAGGAAGTTAGAGTCGCTGTGTGAGATGATAATTAGACCTGTTTGTGCACCACAGATGGCATGAAATTGGAGCTCAGGTGTCTTGTCTCTGTTTTTCATTTTGTTTAAAATTGGTACGTAAGGTAGATCAATATGCTGTAGCAATATAATATAGATTTTAAACAACATGGTTTCACAGGAATTCGTGAAATAGCCACGGATTTGCTTAACTCAAAATCCGTGGAATAGCCACGGAATCACTCAAATTTCTGTGAAACTGACACGGATTTCGCTACAATGCAAGTTAATGACAGTCATATCCCGTGGCTATTCCAACATACAAAGTGATTATGTACATTCACTGAGTGAATATTTAGAAAATAAAACATATATTTTTCGCTAGAAATGTGATCAAAATCCATTTTTATGCAGAAACTAAGTCAAAATATTGATTTTTTCACTAAAAATGGGAGTACTGTCCGCCATGTTTTTTGTTATGACCGCCGGGACCTTAAAAGTCACGTGACCTGGAACAAACCAATAGGAAAAAATATTAACTTGTGAAATCCGTGTCAGTTTCACGGAAATTTGAGCAATTCCGTGGCTATTCCACGGATTTTGAGTTAAGCGAATCCGTGGCTATTTCACGGATTCCTGTGAGACCAGGTTCATTTTAAATCTAAAAACATTGAGCAGCAGTACTGGAAAATGAAAAAACAAGTTTACTATGAGTAGCAGTTATATTAGTAATATCAGTAGTAGTAGTAGTAGTAGTAGTGTGTTTGAAATATCATTTGGGTCATCATACATAAAACATGGCTCTCAGTCTGCTGATATTAAGTCTGTTTTCTCTGTGTATTGAGCCCATCTGTGCCGCAGAATGAGAGAAAAGGCCAATAAAAAAGGCAGCTCCGGCAGTGATGAGTCTATCACTGCAACTCCCAGCTGACTGGCTGTCTGACACAAAGCCAGACGAGAACAGAGACGCTCTTCTGACTCCACTTTATTCAGCCAAGCCGCTCTAATTTAGCTGCCTGCTGTAGCTGGTGTCGATTTATATTTTCTGTACTGCATCTGATGAAGAAAAATGAGAAAATCAAGACAATACTTGTACTGTGTGTTAAAACTGATATAAGTCTACACACAGTCAGGCATTCATTTGATAGGGTTGTTCATCTTTTTGTTTATCCTTTTGTAGTCAAAAGTGGGGGAGAAAAAGAAATATCTTTTTCCCTTTTTGCACAAATATGTGGGGCCTTTCTTTTAATTTCATTAATTTTCATTTAATTTTAATTACCTCCTCATCTCCCACTTATTTGACAAATCAGATACCTCTTTTCAACAAGAGTAAATAAAAACAACTCTAATTATGTTACTGCCTCTTACTTTAACTAGAGGCAATTCAATTCAACGCAATACAAGGAGAGTCCCAGCACAAGATCCTATTTTTTTCAGGAAAAGTTTGCTTACAAAAAACAAAAACTTGAAGCTTCAAGATTTAGTCAATATTAATGGCATCAGGGCTATGAGATAGGATACATTTTATGGATACACAGTTAAAATAAAGGGAGTTACTATTGTAGTAACAAGTTGTTGTAAAAAATGGGTTGCAGCCTTTCAGAAACATTCATGTTCAGCATATTTGTGGTTAAAAAATGTAGAGATTCAGCATATTAATGTTTGAAGGAACATGCAATGTCATTATTTATTATGGCAAGTCCCAGCTGTTGGGCAATCTCAAGCCATATGCTGTAGTTGCGTTTAGATTTTTGTTGTATGAAGCCTGAGTGGAACACAGATAACTTGCACCAGAACCAGTGTGAATGATTGTCATAAAGAAGAATTTCATGGTGTTGTTTTTTTCGTATTCCTACACCGCATTTGTGCATGGCATTGGTGAATAACAGCTTTCAGACCAGCAGTTTGCATTGCAGTGAAAAAGAACAGGTAATAACAGCGATTGTTATATCAGCAATATTAATTTTGTGGAAAGGTTCCAAAATCCCAGCAGCAATAGCAGTGAATGGAACTGATTTATATGATATTCCATGAAAAACAAACAGATGAGACAAGGCTGCACCATAGCTAGATGAAAAAAATAAAGACTTGTATTTTAGTGTCAACTACATATTTCATGTATTCTGTGCTACATTAGGAAATACTAAAAAATAGTGTGCATATTGTGAAAAGTGAATTTTCGGCGTTTTTCTCTCCTACTCTAGTTTTAAGAGATTCATACATTTGGCAGAGTGTTTCAGGTGGCAGCACTCACTCCACCACAGAGCAGCTGCTGCTTGTAGATATGAAGCATCTCACTTAAAGGGCACTACATAATGTGCATAATGTGATCATTTAGAGTGGCATTTGTAGTCATTTCCTCCCCCTTTCAAAGGACATATAACGGTGCACCGCTGTGGAAATTTCCACAACAACTTCCACATTCTAGCAGCTCATCAGGAAATACAAAATACCAAAAAAAAGGCATCCTTCTGTTAATGTCTTAAGTAGGGGTGGGCGATATGGCCCTAAAAGAATATCACGATATTTCAGGCTATTTTTGCGATAACGATATTCTTGACGATATTACCAAATACTTAAAAATATATAGAAAATATAATTTTTTTTAGTCTGTATAAGTAAATAAAAATCTAAAATGTAGTGTGAAGTGCAAATCTCAACAGTTGCCAAATACAAAATAAATGTACTCTTGACTCTTGAGTATGAGAAAATAATAAAAATAACCAGTTAGGGGTTCCGGGGGCATATTTTAATGACATTTTGTAAAGGAGAATAAAGGTTGTTGTATGTTTTATTTAAGGCATCTTATTTTGGCAGTCTTCTTGTAAATTCTGTAGTGGATTCTCTTAACACACTGCTCTTATTTTGAAAGCTGCATGTGTTTAGCGACAGGGAGTAAGTAGCTTTTTGTGATTAAAACAATTTTAACCACTACATCATGAAGTAGGAACGTTGCCAATATCATGATATGCATTTTTTTTAACCATAAAAAAAATATACCGATATTATCGTGAACGATACGATATGGCACACCCCTAGTCTTAAGTACTATAATCAATTAAAATACGTTCCTGTTAAGCTTCATTTTATCCTACTTAAGTTTGTCTCTCTCTAGCAGTCAATAAAGACATGAGTCCTCCTTCTCAGGAAAGATTGAATCCGGCACACTCTTGTAACAATTTCTGCTTCCTCATTATTTAGCCCACAGCCTGCATCTCAGTTGTCTGTACATCCAGGCTGTTCTTCTGATGTGCTATCGGGGTTCACAGTGCACAGGGCAGAGCAATCTGCAGAGCATTAAATAATGCAGAGCTCCGTCTGATGTGGGGCACACCATTACTGCACCAGCACAGCTCCTCTCCCTCATCGCCATCATATCTATTCCTCCCCATCCCCCTCCTCTCTGGCACATCATCCTCCTTCTCACACACAACTGTAACTCTCTCAGTCTCTGCTTGTGTCTCTGTGTCTGATTTGATGTTTGAAGGTTGTTTTTTTTTCCATGGCATGGCTGTATTTCCCCTAATTTGTAATTTCTGTGAACACACTCACAGTGTGAGATCAAAGAAGTTTCAGAAGTAACTTATAATATGGATGTTTTACTTCCAAAACACTGTCATTGCTCTAGGGTAACGGCAAAACAGCACAAACATATTTAGGCAGATTAAATGAGATTTGATATCGAACTAGAGATCGTAGCTTAAAGGGATCATTCTAGATTGTTTTGGTGTGAGTTGATATCGACCATAGAGAGAGCTACCTTCTCTTGAATATAATGGAACTACAGTGATTGCACTCAGCTTGTGGTTGTCAAAGCAACAAAATATACATTTGAAAAACTCAACAGCAATGTCTCTTTCCTGAAATCATGATCCTGTTACTCACGATAATTTATATACTTTGTTGTGAACAGTTTCATGTATTTATTATTTTTTCCGGTATAATTTACTACAGGTTACAGGAAATAAAAGGGTTCATAACTAAGGTTCCTTGCATCCACCACTGCCATCGTCATGTTTTTTATTAATCTATGTTAGAGCCATTTTGTACATTGTGGAGAAGCTGCTAAATAATTCAGATTTGTATTTCATAAGTTTATAGTTCTTTATTGAGGTTGTAGGAATGCCTATTGGTTCATAGGAATTGCACTCTTCTTATTGGCTGAGATGTGTGTAACGTCATAATTGCTTACTTTGCTTTTAATTAGGATTATGGAGATGAGGAGAGCACACTAGTTTTTGACCGTGCTCATAATTATTATTATTTTGGATTGCTGCAGTTTATTGTTTGTAATGCTCAAACGAAAGGTTTTCAATAAATCATAAGAAAGAAACTGTGGGATTTTTTCGGCTTAAGACACGCGTCAGCTACATCCTCACGCTCTATAATTGAAGTGTGCGTTATAAGAGCTTTAATATGGATGCTTGCACCCAACATATCATCACTCAACTGACACAATCATGGTACTTGTTCACAGAATAGCTTTTTGCTCCTGAACTAGGAAATAAATCATTTTATCACAGTGCACCTTATACATGGAATAACGTGCAAAAGACCTCAAACTTGTACTCTGTGCTGCCACTACGGCATCCCATATTGTGTACTTTTTTGCACACATTTCTTCTGTTTATTATCTTGTATTCTATTTCTAGCTATCAAGCATTGCTTTTATTGTAAGTTGTTTTGCTTGTGAGCTTTGTTTTACATTTTAACACCACTGTCAATGAGGATAGCTCCTCAGTGGTCTTTTGAGCATATGTTCTATCATGGATCATTAACTAAATTCAGTTTGAAGAATTTTCTTTTCATGATACGTTTTTATAGGGTTTTTTTCTGTTATGGAGGCAGAGCACTAAACAACCAAAGATAAACAAAAGTTTAAAACTCATGTAAATTGAATATGACTGCAAAACAATAGATAACACCATGATATGTCAACTAACAAATAAGACACTAACTCTTTTCCTGTAATCTTCTCTACTTTATCTCAGTTTCTTCTTGTTTTATCACAACCTTCTTCTTTCACTTCACAAACGATTTCTCTACTTGATCGCCTTGTAAGTCTGTGCTTTCTCTTTTCTCTCTGATCTATTAAGCAGCGAGGATTGTTGGGAGGTTTCAGTGCCCTTTTATTCAGAGATCAAGGTTGACTCTGAGACACTCTGCATGCTCAGCGTCCAATTACTGAATCAAACACAGACACATGTAATCACACGCACACACAGAGACACACATTAAGCAAACAGATCACTGACAAAGACACAAATTTTTAATCAGACCCAATTAGAAAGACTGTTGTTTTAGAGATGAAAAACACTCAACACTTAGTGATAAATGCCATCATGTGGACTGTATAATAACGGCAGTCTTTGCAGGTATCCTCAGTGACGCATCAACTCTTCATTTATTCATACAAAACACAGAATACCACCCTGTGCTTTCTCACCTCGAGAAAATTACACTCTGCGCCCTATATTCCCAGCTGATCATCTTTTAATTTGGGTCACATTATACACTCACACACCAAAGTACAGCAGAGGCAGGATGGGAAGCAGGGAGCCTCTGGATGACTCATAGAAGAAGATAACTCTTGAGAGGAGCACTGTTGTGTTTGATCATTAACATCCCATGAGAGGACACACACACACACACACACACACACACACACACACACACACACACACACACACACACACACACACAGGGCTGTTTTGTTGCTGTAATGCAGCAGGAAGTTTCATTTGGTGCATAATAGCCTTGAGATGCTGCATCAAAGTAAGAAATACATCTAACTGGAACATTGGGAAACATATTGTATATGTGGTAACTTTATAGTGTGTGGGTTTACAATATGTACCTTCTCTATTCACACTGTGGGGACTCATTGTCCATCTGGGGACAAAATGCAGGTCCAAACTAGGTTAAACATTCAGTTCAGTGATCAGACTTGGTTTCAGATAAAGATCAGTTTAGGTTGCAGGTCAGTTTTGCTGCAGTTAAGCATGTAGTGGTTATTGTTAAAGGACAATACATTTTATTGCAACTTAGATCCTATTTTTGTAGTCTTAGCAATCATATCTGTTGATTAAAATACCTTTGTGCTAATCATCATAATTGGTGACATTTGGAGACACAGACGGGTCAGACAGGGCAGGAAACATGAGCAGATAGTTGAACAGACACCAAGTGTTCAGCCTGAAGCTCAGTATGGTGGACTTTCCATCTTGGCATTGACTGACTTCACCTAAGTCCCAGCCAATCCAAAAAATAGGCAAATAGGTGGAGGATGGCTGAGCTGAGGCCGGTTTGAGCTGAGGCTGGCAGCTGAATGAAGCCTGGTTACTAAAAACAAGCCACCTGTGATGTCAGCAACCTGTCAGTCAAAGTGGCCACGTTCTACTCTGTGCATAACAGCCTGTTATTTTGTCTGAATGCCTGCTAAACTGGAGGTTTGTTGTAAACCTATATTTATCATCATCTGTTTCTCAAGATGAATGCAAATCAATACTATGACGCATGTGTGTGTGTGTGTGTGTGTGTGTGTGTGTGTGTGTGTGTGTGTGTGTGCATCTTTTTGCGGTGCCTCACCAGGTGATGACTGATCACTGGATGCCACTAAAGTTGCAGGTGTGGGTCTGCGTCTTCTGATCTGAAAAAGTAGAGCAGTTTCATTTATAAGCAAAGAAAAAAACATGTTCCATTACAAAGGTTTGCTGCTATGACAGTAAAACACATTATGAAGCTTCCTGAAGCTAAACAAAAAATGTTAATGTTGAGGATCTTTAAGTTTAAATTAAAATATTTTTAAAAATGAGTGATAAATATCACGCTCTTCCAGGTGATAATTTCATACAGACTATGGGTTGTATTGACTTAACCAATCTAAATGCTAAGAAATGCACTGATATTTGCACATTGTCATCATGCAGGCAATCAGAGAGAGTCTAGCCCTGCTCCCTCAGCATCCACTTTCTGTCATGATGCTGGCAGCCTATAACACAGGCTGTGTGATCCATATTTGGGGCTTGGTTGTCTCTGAAGATGCCTGAGCTGGTGGAGAGCAATGCTGGATCTTACAGTGCAGTGAGATCAGCAGGGCAGCCTGCCACCACCTACTTGCTTCTTGGCTCATGATTAGTAGAGTGTGGCAGCTATGGACCATTCTGGGATAGCACATGAAAGAACAAGCACAATTCACTGGGCAGTGCAGCAGAGAGCCCAAAACTACAGTAAAACTGTTTGTGGAAACAACTAGAGTTACAATGCAGAACCTTTGTTTTTTTCGCCTGAGAAACAAGCAGAACTATCCATTAGAATCCACCCATAAGAACATGTTGGGTGGTGCAAATAACAGAATTTGCTTAAATTCAATTAAGAAAGATGGATGAGGTAAAAAAATACAGGTTTGCCATGAGCCTGATACATGCTAAAAACTACTAGAAACTTTGAAATTTGACTGTCAACCCATAATTATGGAGAAAAAAGGTGTTATGCCTCTAAACTTTGAGTAACAGCAGTAAATCCAAATGTATCTGTTTGGAGGAATGTGTTTAGGTCTCTGTACCAAAACAGCCACACATCACTGCATGTCGGAGGTTCACAATTATTTTCAGCCAATGACCCCTGACAAAAAAGAGAATATCCAAGGGATCCCCTCAGCTCCCCTGGAATAATATGACATAGTTTTACACATATATTTTATACTTAAATATACTTAAATTAAACTTAGATAAATATCAAGATACATTTTACTCTTGGTGCTTACATTAGGCTAAATAAAATGTGGATTCTGATTATTTAAAAACATAATATGAATATGATAGGCCTAAATGCCCTGTGTTTGCTATAAAAATGATCCAAAAATATGCCCAGTGATACCAGTTGTAGTTTTAAATGATGAAAAATACACTGTCGTCTACATTTAGGTAAAACTCTACACCAGACTTTTTTTCAGTGCTAGTACAGCTGCATTTTGTCTGGTTTAAACTGTTGAACCCATAATCTAAAATATATTTTCTATCCCCTGGCTGCTGGATAGTGTTACAGTGAAATATGTACTCCATGGTTCTGCAAATGGGATCAGCTCTGCAGCTATGTCTCCAAAACTTTGCGACCAAAGATTTTTTGGGGAGAGCACAGTGATTAATTTTTAGTCGCCTGCAGGATCAGGTGATTACTTTTCCATTTTATCGCTCCATAAACCTAAAAGGCTGTAATATAAGAATTTAAACAGAGAGTCAATTACACAGAGAGAGAGAGAGAGAGAGATACAGAGATAGAGAGAGAGACAGAGAGAGAGACACACACACACAAAAAGTAATGCACTCCTCACACATAGCTGACAGGGTTGCTGACAAATGCAGGAAGGCGTGCAAGCTCCAGTCCTCCATGCATCTTTCCTAAATGCTGCTTGTGCACTTACAGAGCTGTGCAGTCTTATCCAGTCAGCCATAGAGCTTAACCTCAGCCTGCACAGGGCAGCATCATATTGTAGCTAGACAAGCTACAGCTAAAGTAGTAAACTCCCGTCTGTCGAGAGGAGAAACTAAAGACCAAATTTGGAGCTGTGAAGTGAGTCTACAATGGGAAACAAAAAGATAGGACTTCTTTTATTGCAGGTGCATTCAAAGGGAAAGTTTAAAAAGTGACAGAGGAGAATCACAATGAGAATCGCTGCCCTTGGATCTAATGTGCAGGTTTGACTTTGAGGCTTTGCTGCACTAAACAGAATGCGTGCGCAAATTTCTAAATAACACAAAACAGTGAGAAGCACATATCACTTTAGAGCCTGTTCAATAAAAGATACAGATGGAACTGCAGAAATAATGTGCACTAATGAAAAATGAGCAGTCAGTAGTATCTCAGTAGCAAAGTCTAATTGGGTATTCAGATTTGAAAGAGTCTTCATCTTCATCACCTTTCACATCACAGCCATAGAGTAGAGGAAAGCTGTGTGAATAGGAAGCGGCATTGAGAGACTTTTCATTTCTTTACCAAACAGGCTCAGATGTTTTGCCGCTTTGCACTTTTCAAAGCGACACATATCAGCGATCCAGCCTCACTTTCCTGCTACCTTCTGTTTTGTCTGTCTCCCTAATGTCTGTGTTTAGCTTGACAGAAACACAGGTACAGCCAGATTCAGCTTAGCATGAAATTGTGTGTTGTGTCTTTGGATAGCAGTCAAACGCTCAGTTGCTTAGGCTGCATTTGCACCTGCGTCTGCCCAAATACAGTGTAAAAAGGTGAACATTTCAGCCAACTGTTTTAGGCACAGCCTGAATGCAACACACTAATTTGAACGATGCAATCTATGGTTTGAACAAAATTACCGATGCACTGATAATACTGTACTTACAGTTTAAAGCGGCTTTAAGAAATGCTGATCTTACAAATGTAGTTATTTATAAATCAATAAATCAATGAAAATGATACAACACTTTCTTCAATTAAATAACAACAGAAAACTCCATATTTCCATTAAAGTCAAAGCAAATTTTTAAGCAAAATATTGAAATGTTGCATTAAATAAAATGCGAATTAGGGACATTTCCATCAACTGGTTTAGAGCGAATAAACACAGTTGCATAAATGTATATCGGTCAGAAGATGGCAGTGTAATGTGTTGTTATAGACTAATCTGTCAGTAAACCGTAGAAGAGGCAGAGAGAAAAATCAACAAAAAAGAAGTTTGCTAATCGGACAACTTTGGCCACCCACGAGAGAAAATGAAGAGAAGTCTTCAGGAATTGGTTTCAAGTGGTTTCAACTTGTAATCGTCTTTCCTGTCAGCTCGTCTTGACCAGCAGAGAGGAAACAGCTGATGAGTCTTGTGAGTTAAATGTTCGCTACGTCAGAACGTATTTCAGAAAAATATTTTCCAACTCCCGTTTAGTGCATTAACTATTAACTTCTAACTATTAACTAATAAAAAAATTAAAAACACACATCAAGCAAGCGAAAAAACTTGGTGGAAACATGGCTTGTTACACTAGTAGACCAGTCTCTTATGCAGCTGTATCACACACTGTAAAAAATGTCTGTAGATTTTACGATGAAAAACTGCTAAACCCATGACAGTAAAAGACGTAAAATGATAAATGAGTTCATTCAGTTTCAGTAACAATGAAACACCGTAAATGTATATACAAACAGAACAGAACAAAACAGTATTTTTTTTTTACAGTTTTGTGTACATTACTCCACTATAAAATACACTGTAATATGTATTTAAGCCACCAATGTAATTTTTGCAATTATCTTTTGTAAAAAATGCTTTTTGTCACTGTTAAATGTACTAAACATAATATCTCAAAAATATCCTGTAATATTTAATGGTAAAATCTTTAATTTATTGCGGCATTTATAAAGTATTTTCTTGTCAATTATATGGCAGAACAGCGTTTCTTTTGATGGAAAAACTTTTTATTCATACAGTAAAAAATGGAGTAAAATCGCAATCTTAAACGTGAAATCAACAGTGCCAATATAATTTTACTATAATATTAAAAAAAGTTCTACCGTATTTATTACAGTAAAGCTCTGGCAACCACAGCTGCCAGTTTATTACCGTAAAAACAACTGGGTTTTTTTTTTACAGTGCAATCAAAGGCTATAGATGATTGTGCTTTGCAAACCTGGATTCAAGGTTATTGAACAGTTTCGCCCCCATGAGTCAGGTCAGCCATATCTATAGAAAATTTTAAAACACATCAAACTGTAAGTCGGCGTTTTAATGTTTGTTTTTTCGTCAGGTTCTTTTCATCTTTCATCTTTCTTTGATTTGTCTGTATATTTCTGTGAAACACTTTGAGGATCAAGTTTTAAAGACTGAAACAGCAATAAATGTGTATTTAATACTGTTGTGTACACTATAAATCCATGTACTAATATTTTAGCCCTTTGTGTGTGTTTAGTTGTCATTCCAGAAAATCCCCCTCCCGGCCCACATTAAGGCACAACGAGCTGTGGCTGTGTTGAAGTGATTATGCCCAGAGTCATTGTTATTCTCCTCACCCGGCAGCAGAGCAAACGCCCTGATCCTGTGCTCACACAAATACCGCTGCTTACTGGACAGGCTCACCCCTCTAGCCACCATGGCTGCCTTTCAACCCACAGCCCGTTTAAAATGCAGTTCTGTCACTTCTCACAACAGTGAACAAAAACAGCCTTCGAAAGTGATGGGTGGGCAGGAAAAGCATGCCTGATATTATTGTGTGGGGGCAGCACACAAAATACCCTTGGCTGGAAATTATAGGTCAGGCCAAGAGGCAGCAGAGACATATTTACCACTTGTGTTTAGTTGATATTAGCTTAACTTCTTCTTAAATATTATACATCTTCTCATATATATGTTGTATTTTTTTCTTAATCGTATCGTAAGTGTTTGTATATGTATTTTGTATATTGTACGTATTTTTTTTTTTTGTTTGTTTTTGTTTTTTTGTTTGTTCGTTTTTTGTTTCGTAATTCTCTGCTTTTTTACATCATAGCCAGGGGACTACAGATGAAAACTAGCCTTCTGGCTAACTCTGGCTTTTTTAACCATGTATAATCATGTGTTTTATGAAATTGCACTGTCCCCTTTTAAATAAACTAATAATAATAATATTTTTAATTTCTGATCTCATTAAAACCCAATATGTACCAAAGCATTGGTAAACCTGGTGGATGGTAAAAAAACCAAACAAAACAACAACAAAAAACTGAGTTTGTACAGTAAATAGGGGGGACCAATTACAGTAAAACAACATTGTTGTTACAACAAATAGGGACATCATTTATATTTAATATGTTATATGGGTTATGCATGTACAAACAAAGAGGCAAAGTCATGGTGTCACATCCGACCTAACCATTTCATTATTATATTATATTATAATTAATTATTATTATATTTCACTAGATTTTGAAAACAATGATGCATTTCCTTGAGTTTACTCAGCGGATTATAATGAAAATCTGCATTGTTTGCCAAAAAGTAATAGCTGTAAACAATTAACTGCATATGAATGCAGAATCTGAACAAGATTTTGACATCTGAAGCATTGTGGTTTCCATTTGAAGTCTGGTTGCAAGTAAACAATCCATGTAGAGGGCAAAAGAGGCAGAACACATTGGCTGAAATGCAATCTCTGAACCCATCGGCTATCGTCTGATTTAGCTCTTTATCCGTTTTTAATTTTTAATTTCCTGAATTCATATGAAGAGAAACAATCCAGCCATAGACATCATTACTCATTCCTACTCCAATCTTACATCTCAAGTGGCTAATCAGACTGCAAACAATGACCAGTGCTCAGAAAGGGTAATCTTGGCCTGGATATCTGCTATCCGGTTTGTGCCCTCCTGAGGCACTACAGAGTAATTATTTCATTCTACATAGTGATGGATTTATGTTTGCTGCGACTCCCTGACAGACTTCATATGAACAAACATCAACACAGGTATTTAAATGGCCTTATTTGGAATTTGGGAGGGATAATGATGTGAAAAACTACTGTCAACACCAGTAAACACAGATATCATCCCTGAGAGCCCAAACAGAACTGAAGTGTCATCTTCATCTTCTTCTGGAAAGGACTTTTGAAATTAGGCCTTGTGTCAAAATCATTTTTAAATGTCATATACTATCAAGCTGATCAAACAATGTCAAGTATGTTTATTGAGCCACAGATACCCAGGACCGGATACTAAACATCATTGTGGTGGTGATTCAATGGTGATATATAGCCTTTTTATTTTTATTTTGTCCATTTATTGTATACCTTCTGTCCATCCGCATAAACACATTGAAATTGCAGTGCCAATGTATTAATAGGGTTGGAGGAGTTACAGCTATTGTTCAGGGTTTGTAGCGTAAAACCGATTTATCCTTGGGAACTCTTTTCTTATGGTGGAATAACCAAACTCCTAACTAACTGAGGGGACAGAGGCCAAAAAAAGCTTTATAGTTATAAAATGTCCTTTGGGAAATTGAGAGGTGTGAAGCCTCTACCTCCTACCCCTGATTTCCCTTGGAGAAAAACAGTGGTAGTTTTATAATACTTGTGATATCAGAGTTGCCCTGTGACCTTTATGAGAACAATGTGTTTGCGCCATAAATCAGAAAGAAGCCATTCACACACAATAAATTGCTGCAGAAATAAAGGTCAAAGGAAACTTTCCCAACACATTGTTACTGGGTGGGCTGAGCTGTCAGAGACACAGTACTGCACAATGCACAGACAAGAATTCATGTGATTCATCCCGTCATTTGAAATACGATCTTGGTGTTGTTCAGGCCAAAATCAGTGCTCAGCCATTATAAATCCTCACAGACTCGCTCCAACTGTGGTCTCATTTGGCTTTGAATAGAGGGAATTACTGTATTCACAAAACTCAGATCCCTGACTACCACTTTCTTTTATCTCCACTTCTTCAGCCTTCTGCCCGAGTCTCTCACTTCCAATCAATCTTTTGTCTACCTCCCTGTAACAGCGGTCTTATGATCTTCTCTCTCGCTGCTTATCACACAACCAGGGGTTAGATGCAATGTACAAACTGTAATTAAAATGCTGCAATAATAGATTTGTGTTGAGAATAACATAGGTAAATAACAGCTGTTTGTAATGCAATGCATCTTAGGAGCAATGCTCAAAGCTCAACATTATGTTTTCGATGAATGCAGCATGAAAGTTATCTGCTCAGGCTTTTTGCTGCAGCTGCTGTGAAAGTGTTCAAGTGTCCGTATTTGTCTCTTGACTGACAACAGTATCGAACGGATAAAGGAAGCGCTAATTGAATCAATGTGTCCTTGATCTCATACAAAGTCGACAAAAGCAGGCTTCCAATTGTGGATTTTCTTTTCTGAATTATCAATTGTCGCTGGCCAAATTTAATCAACTGTCCCTAGGAAGTTAATTCAGCTGAAAATGAGTCCATGAGTTGGAATGGTGCCTCTGTTTTTAGCAGCTCTATAGCTCGCTCTGTTGAAAGGTCAAAATCTGATAATTTGCTAATACTTTGTGACATGTATACAATAGAAATTATGCAAAGACAATATATTTTATGTTCAAGTTGTTTGTAGATCTACACTCTGAATTTGATACATTCTGGTTTTATTTACATTTTACACACCATCCCAAAGGCTTTTCCTTCAGAGTGTGAAGGAATCCAAAGCTTGACAAGACTGTTGTGCCCAGTTGATCGCTATGCTTTGATTGGACAATCACTTCACTGGGAACAAATGGTTAAAGAAGAAATGTAAAGTAGCTTTACAAATTAAACTTCTGTTTCTAACAGTACAAAATAGTCTTGAATATATCTCCTGGTTGAAACCATATTTTCAGTGTAATACGTCTGATAGCCTTAATGTGCAAGAGCTATGCATGGTGTGATAATAAATATAATCTATTGCACTTTAAAACTTCTTCTTGGAAAATGGCCCTCCTGAGGCACTACAGAGTAATTGTTATGTTCTCAGTCAAGGACAAAGATGGTCTGGCACGTCAGCATTGGGACTATTAGAGAGGGCACTGTCAGCCCTGAAACGCCGGCACTAAAAGAACATCACCTCAAAATGTCACGATTCTTCATTTCAACAAGGACTATATTGCCTATGAACATAGTTTTCTTAAATAAGTGCCCTTCATCTAATAGGGGCAATGAAGGGGTTCAATATCAACTGTTGCTGTTGGTGATAATTTAATTTGACGAATAGAAATTTGAGTTATATTTAGAGGTAAACCAGCTGTGCTAATCTTGTTATGCATACTCCATTTACAACCTCAATGTGAGAAAATCACATTGTGTTAACATGACTAGTTCACTAATCAGACTGCTGCCTCAGTCTGGTAAAAATGTGTTCATTTGTGCGTGTACGTTGGATATAATGTAGGTGTCAGGAAGAGTGGAAGCAATAGTTTCACATTAAAGGGAAATATTCATTTTGTTGTCAAGAGTTGGATGAGAAGGTTGATATCACTCTGTTCATTAAATGTAAGGCTATAGCCAGCAGCAACTAGACTGAGCTCAGCACAAAAACTGAAGAAAACACTAGACTAGTCGACAAAATGTACAATATCTTAAATCCCTGAAAGCACTGTCATCCATTCAGCAGGACCTCTCTGTTTAATAGAGTTCCCCTATCATGATCCCCAAGCTTTTCCAAAGTTTTAATTGCCCCTTTTCTGCATTTTTAATAGAATAGTTTTTGAAACTTGAAACTTTTGAAACTTTGTCACTTTCTTGCTAAAGCTGGTTTCACCCTGCCATGTGACAGCCGCCCTGAAAACCTGCAATATGGATCCCCCCAAAAAACGACGCAGTTTTAAATGTTGTTCCTGCCACCAGGCAGTTACCGCCTGAAATTCAGAATGGTAAACTCTGCACAACAGAGAAAAATCTGTGCATGTTCATGTGGTGACATAGGTTACCACAGTAAGCTGTGAATGCTAGAACTAGCGGAGTCAATGTTAGCCGTGCTACATTTGAAAATCTAAGCTCAGAACATACTGCCGTGGATGCCACTTTAGTTCAGATCCACAAGTCAAACAATAACATGTACAAACTAACCAAATGAGGTGGCAGTAACTTTACACAAGCAACTCTTGCGTTATGCAAGGTAAAATTGCTGTTTTTATCAATGGAGTCTGGTGGCTTTGTAAAAACATAGATAACAGCTTGAGTACCAGGTCACAAAGAGCTGTCGTACAGTGGCGGTTCTAGACCAATTTTACTGTGTGGCCAAGGAGGGGCCAGTGTTTAATCAGAGGGGCACATTAAAAATCGTCAAAAATGATATTTAAGCATTCGAAACCTTTATTTTAGGTAAAAGTCTCATATTTGGAAGAACTTCATTGATTGAAGCAATGAGACTAACCAACATTAAAAGTTATTTTTGAACGGCAATGACATTTCTCATTTTTGTGCACAATTACTTTTTTTTTATTTTGAAAGTGCAGTACAGTGAGAATGATCTTTATATTTAGCTTTTATTGCACAATTAAACTATTATACAATGTACACATTCTGGGTTCCTTTTGTGTACAATGAGATATTGTTTGAACAAAAAATAGGTAAGAATTGTTCCGTCGTTCATCGTTATAAATTGATCATTTTATTATCAATTTGACACAGGGGCCACAGCAGGGGCCAAGGGCTTCTTCACAGGGGCAGTGGCTCCTGTAGGCCCCTGTGTAGAACCGCCACTGCTGTCGTAGGACTGTGTATTAATATGAATTACTCTCTATGGGCAAATATCAAGAAGGTAGAAGAAGAAGAAATACATTACTTTTTTTTAATAAAAGTAAATCAAATAGTCAAAATGTTAACAAGCATGTTAGAAAACAACAATACATACTTCTGCTATGGCAAAGAATATGTAAATATCTGCAGGGATAAAAAAGAAAAATAATTGAAACTACTATCCGCTGTCACTATCAGGTCTTGGCCTCTATCAGGTACATTCAGTTTGTGCTCGTACACACTGAGCTCAAACAGAAGGTTATGATAAGGCTGGCACACACTGTTTCTATCCCTCTGTGGATAAGAGGAGTGTGTGTTGTTGTTGTGAGGGTCAGACCTCAGGGAGGCTGTTCTGACTGACGTGCAGGTCTCCACGGAGGCTGATTCACCATGTTGGGAGGAGTCAGGTTGCAGGGATTACTGAACCATGGGTGAAGCCCCCTGGCGCGACATTCATAAGTGTGCTTGCAAACACAGACACAAGCACATACACATACACATTTCCTTTTTGTGATTTTTTTTCTTTTTCTTTATATCTGTCTGTTTTGCTGTTGGGCTGTCTGTCTCGGTTATCTGTCGTACACACTCACACACACACACACATGCACACAAAACCACTTAAGAACCAGCATGCCATGCAGGCTCAGTGGCCACTCACAGAGGACTTAGAATAAATAGAAAATGTATCCTTAAAGAGTGAAGTCTCAGTGGCAATCAGCCAAGCTTTGGTCGTGCTTATTGAGTCCGAGAGCTAAGAACTCTCTTGAGCCTTTACAGAAGAAGTAAAGTGAATTTTACTTGTAGCTAAAAGGAGATCTGTCTGCTGGTGAAGTAGGTAAACACCATACCGAAGGTGTTTGAGATGCAGTAATGAATGGCTGCAGCTGGGGATCAGACATGCGGCTAAATAAATACAGAAAGTGGACAACGAGTTCCTGACAAGCAGCCACAAACAGGACCGACAGGAGCAACTTTAACTACGTCTGTATACATCTAACAGATGTACAGAGCAGAAGAAAAAGTAAGAGAGATAAATGCACTGCAGGGATCCAAAGACTCACAGATGCACACACGCAGAATTAGAAAAACACACTTGTTATAAATGTACCACAGGCACCAATTCACAGACACAGTGTCCCTAATATGGCTTGGCCAATTACACACATAATGTTCAAACAGCAACATAATCAAACCACAGTGGCACAAACTAATAAGTTTGAGGCTGGCATGATCACGATGTCTAATCTTTATGCTCATCTGCTCTGGTTGATTTGGTGGTGACCATGGTTACCATAGTGAGTGCGATTTTAGACTGTAAGCAGAGAATATGGTACATACCATTGATGCTTCTTTTAAAATTACATTGTGGAATTTCTGAGGGCATATTAATGCTGGATTCATGATACATAGACCCCTTAACAACTGGTTTTAAAATGTGTCTTGGGCGATTGGAACCAAAGTGGTAGGCTAAAAAAAAAAAAAAGATAATAACTATAATAATAACACAGACAGACAGACCGACAGACAATTAAACACCTGGCTAAGTACTCCAAATCGCTTCTTTGGTAGTTTCCGCTAAAGTATGTGTCTACAGGACCACATCATGACACACACTAACAAGATAAAATTTTATATAATGTGATGAAGTGGACTGGAATATTTCAAAATGGGATTCAGTGATCTGCAACTTAAAAGATGTGGTCAAGGGGTATAAAGTTGGGGGGGCAATTGGTCTATGCCAATTCTGGCACCTTTGATTGTACCACAACCATTTTCAAACTCCACTTTCATTTTGATCTCAACTACATCCCTACAAAACACTTCTTGTTATACATCAGGTGTGTCCAGGAGCACATTTTGCCTTTATGACACAGAATACAGGCTGTCGCAGCTGGAAATACCATTACATTAAAGGATATTTTTGTACTTCAAGATTGCAGGACAAAGAATGTAAAACATTATGTGTACATTAGAGCTTTTCTATGAAAATGAAAGATATTTAGCTTCCAGGTAACACCAGCAGAGGGGGGCCATTAGAATTGAATCCTGACTATGATTATGATGATTAAAGTACATTCTGCATATAGAAAGTCTGTACAGTCA
This sequence comes from Centropristis striata, assembly GCF_030273125.1. Lineage (NCBI taxonomy): Eukaryota > Metazoa > Chordata > Actinopteri > Perciformes > Serranidae > Centropristis > Centropristis striata. The sequence continues at coordinate 39,826,471 of NC_081519.1, forward strand.
GTTCCTCATGGAGTTATAATACTTCATCATGCCAGTAGCTAAAAACTCAACCATACATAAAACTTCATATTACGTATATAACCCACAGTATATATTAACTCACAAACCCATTCTATATTCCCAACACAATACATTCAAATGTCCTCACAAGGGCAAACTCACATACAAAGACATGCACAAAGAAGTCTTCAGAGCATCTACTTTCTTACAAAGTGGAGAAAAGAGTGACCAACAGATAGATAGACAGATAGACAGATAGATAGATAGATAGATAGATAGATAGATAGATAGATAGATAGATAGATAGATAGATAGATAGATAGATAGATAGATAGATAGATAGATAGATAGATAGGGAGAGAGAGAGAGAGAGAGAGAGAGAGTAGTTAGATTTAGATTGTTATAAATTATATGTTGATTGTAATTCAATGATTGTAAATATTGCTTTCTTTTATTGTTATTAGTTTTTCTTTTCCTTTAAAATGAATAACAGAATTATAATAATCTATTGTAAATATTGCTTTCCTTATCTTGTTATCTTTTTTTCTGATGCTTGCTTTGGCAATATATACATTGTTATGTCATGCCAATAAAGCCAATTGAATTGAATTGAATTGAATTGAGAGAGAGAGAGAGAGAGAGAGAGAGAGAGAGAGAGAGAGAGAGAGAGAGAGAGACACACACACACATACGAACGAGGGTGCAGTCATACTCATAAATCTTTGCCGGTTTTACTTGAGGCTCATTCATTATTAATGACCTGTCCTGTTCATGTTATATTAATACAAACGAGAAAATGGGACAAACCTTTTCATTACATCCTCTAAAGACACATGAACTGCACCCATTAGGTTTTTCAATGACTGACACCAGTTCTTTGCTCTTGTGTCTCTACATGCTAAGTGTTTAGAAGATGCTTAATAAGTGATTATATTTTACATCTGTCAAACTTCCTTCAGTGATAATTTTGCTTTAAATCGAGCCACGTCATAGCCTGGGTAGCCACGTCATGCAGTTACAGGCTGATGATATATTTGAGATTGATGTGAAGAACTGCCACAATAGGTAGTTGGATAGATAGATAGTTTATCCTGTGACACTGGGTAACTTTTGCCAGTATCAAACTGCTGCACAGCGCATGCAGCCATGCAATCATTCAAACCAAAACAACACCAAACCCCTGGAGACACATCCATACACTGCAACACCCCTTTTTAACACTGCTGAGATACTGTGTCTCTAAGAACCTGCTACGCTGTGAGTGTAGGTGGAAAAATCGATTGTAAATTCATCATGATCACTTTGGCAGATGCGTCCAAAAGACACAGCTTGCTAATTAGGTGCAGGGAAGTAATAAGAAACTGAGAATGTGGTTGAAGCAGCAATTTTGTCATCATACAGTACTCAAGCATTTTAGACACAGCATACTGCGCTTTTTATTCCAGTTGAGTTGCTCATCTCTGTCTGCACCCACTTGCCTAAATGACAGGAATCAGCCTATGCTCTGATTTCCTCTTAATCTTTTTCACAGTCATCTTGCTAAATCGTGTCACTCATGAATTAAAGATAAACATTTTAAAAGCCTGGAAGTCCCACAAACCACCTCCCCCTTGCTTCCTCTTCCTCCTCCTCACCTGTTCAGCTGCCTCTGGGTCCAGGTGGGTGTCCAGTAGGGGAACAGTGAACTGTATCTTCCTGGGGCTCCCGGTGTCCATGGTGGCTCTGTCTGTCAAAGATGAGGACAGTAAGAATCCGTATGCAGAAAAAGGAGGGTAAAGACCTTAATGAGGGTGGCTGAAAAATAAAATAAGTGGGCTCCAGCTTCAGAAAAAAACTGATTTTATTATAGTTTCTGTCTGACTTTCTTCTGCTCTTTACTTTTATTTTTTAACACACTTTTCCCTGATGAACTAGCTTTTTTTTCCTGGCACCCTGTCCGTTTCTATCCTCGGCACCTGCTGGTGTCTCTACCCCGGCTTCACTCTCCTTCCTCTCCGTCTCCCCCAGCTCTCAGCGCTGAAGCAAGGGCATTCTGGGCTAGGAACACCTCTCCTTCACTCTCATTCGCTGTGCCTGGCTCCCTTTCACGCAAGTCCCACCCTCTGTTCACATTTCTTTCTGCCTGTATTGGATGTCTGAGATCAGGGCTGTTCTGCAGCAGCCTCTGCACAGCCTGGAGAGAGAGGATGACAAAGACATACTCTCTCTCTCTCTCCATCTATTGGATGGGTAGGAAAAAGATGCATGAACCTCTGCTTTGAGAGAAAGTATTTTTAAAATCACCTTCCTACACGTGCTTAAATATAACCTACATCGTATTTCAAATACAAAGAGGCTCACTCAGAATGAGTCACCACGCTCACACTTTGGTTACATGTACATACACCTCTGACAATATTTTAAACTCTAATGCAATCTGTGAGTCACGGACAAATATGTTTGCATGCTTTTTTTATGAATAACAGCTATTTTATCCAGATGATTACGGGGTGTTGGTAAATAATAAGGCAACATCATGACTGAATGAACTGAAGATGAAGCTGTGAAATGATTATCTAAGCTTTGTTCAAATCTGACAAAGCTTGTCCTGGCTGCCGCCTGGCCAGCACAATCTTTATTGATCGCCTCTTATCCCGAGTGTCCCGACATCACACGTCTACTGGGCCCTGATACCCGACACCAGCCAAGAGGATCCTGTCCAGATTTACAGTTCATTTTTTGGAGGTTGATGAAAATACACTAAGTAGTTACTGTACATATTGAGAAATATTATTACTTTGCAAGTAAAAATATCCGACAGGTTTTAGCTTGAATTTCAAAGTTCAATCACATTTAAAATAATACTTAAGTTTAGTATAATCTAATTAAAAAGATTAAAGCTCATCATGTAAACTGATGAACAGATGTTTGGTTTCTGTCAGACACTGACTGGTAGCTTTTGAGATGATTTAGAGACATTTAGGTCACTATATACTTTAATTGTATAATCAAGATACATTGTAAAAGACATTTGCCTCTGCTAGTTCCCAGCTGCGACAGGAAATATGAGAAAAGAGCAAGGAAAGGAGAGGGGGAGGGCTTCTTCCAACAACAAAGGTCCCTAGCTGGAATCAAACCAGGGGACATTGTGGCCATATGGCACGAGCCCCAGACCACATGGCTACAGGGGTGCCTTTAAATTTGTGTCTTTTCGAGTCGAGTGGCAGCTTTTATTTTGCCTATAACTCCTCATATATAGTAGCTGGATGAGATGAGAAAGACCGAAAGTAAGCTTTATAAAGAGGATATCTGACCTAAAGAGATCCCTCTCGCTATATCCATGTGTAAATAAATCAAAACAACATCAGAATCATTTTTTCTTTTCTTAACTTAGCCATTATGTTGCTCGGCTAGAACTGTACACAGCACAAACCCTCCACACATACACAAAAGACAGTTTTTCTTGTAGCTCAGAGTGAAAGAGTGAGCGTGATAATGAAAAGTTGACAATTTAATGAGAGCTGTTCTTGAATTATGTCTTTGTCATCAAAGCAGAGATGTGTGTGAATAAAACGACCACATGCTCTGTGCGTGTGTGTAGGTGTGTGTGTGTGTGTGTGTGTTTAAGGGAGCGAGAGAAAGCTGACAACTGGCTGCATATTCTGCCATGCAGCCTCTTTCCTGAAGGGAGAACACTGGTAATAGTGTACAGCCTGTGTTATCTCCTAATACCAGCGTAATGTTTTTGTCTCTGGTTGAACAAGCTTTAAAGAAAACAGCCCACAGCCAAGCATATAGCCTCCAACAGATTGGTAATGGCCCTGCTTATTAAATACTGAATGCAGTTTTATTGTTTCTTACTTTACAGTCCCTTCAAACTGTTTTAATTTCCATCAGATATCATGTTGCAAGAGTTTGCTGTCTCATTATGAACCCAAGCCTCTTCTATATTGTTTCTGAGGTTTGCAATGCTATAGTGTTAAAAACTGCAAGTCATAGAAAGAAGACAATAAAAAGCCACTAAAAGAACCTAAATGCCACTGGGAATATAAACCCAAACCACCCACATAGATGTGTAACTGCCTTAATTCATCCAGACAATCTCGATAAAAACCGAAGTCAGCATTGTTATTTTAAGATACATATGTAACTTAACTGTTCTGAATCATGTTTTATATGACCAACCTTTAAAGTCAATAGAAGATCACGTAAACGAAATTTGGGATCAGATTTATTTTTTGCTCAACTGATTGCAGTGCAGTCAGTTTTGCCGCTGATTATTAGCCTGGGTATACCCAGACTGCCATGCACGCTCAATTTCATTTCGAACTGTCAAGGGGTCTGGCAACCAGAGAGGTTTCTTAGCCCTGTTTTAGCGATCCAATCACAGAACGGGGAGGGACGGCAAGACGATGACGCGTACTACCCGGCAGACGGAAGCTTGTAGTTTTCTTACTGATCCAACATGGCTGCAGCAGACACGAAACTCTCTTTAGCTGTAGATGGTGTTTTAAATAGTTTAGAGCGAAAGTTGAGAGGCGAAAGGTCTCTCAGTGGCTCTGCTGTCCCCCGGCTCATAGCGAGATCATCGGCGTTACAGTAGCGGGGCTAATATTGGTAGCGTTACGCTACCGTTACGGCGTTAGCGGTAGCTATTATCCCCGCTACCGTAACGCCGGTGATCTGGCTACGAGCCGGGGGACAGCGGAGCCGCCGAGAGGCCCGCAGCAGCTTGTTTATTGCCCATAAAATCAGTGGATGTGTGGCTGAATGACATGAGGGGGAATAAAGCGTGAAAATAAATAATCTTGCAGAAAGCGAGAACTGGAGAAGCAAAGCAGCAAGCAACACTCTCTCACAGACACACACACAACAAACATCCATCTCTGTTGCTCTACTACGTCATCTGGTATAACTGATCTGATTGGCTAAGAGCTACCTACAGGCGCTTTTGATAGACATTCTAAGCGCCCAATAAACGGCTCTGGAGGATCATAAACCACGCCTCCTCTACGGAGAAATGAACGGCTGGTTCCCAGACTAGATCTCATTTGAGATTAGTCTGGTGTTAGCCAGGCTAGCTGATTATAATAAGCTTTTTAAAATACTTTATGTATCTTCTGGCCACCAGTTGCAACACTAAGCTGTACTCTACTGAGTGACTGAAAAAAATCTACACCACATTTGATTTTTTATTATTCCCAAAGAGTCTGCTAATAGACTTTCTCTACATATAAATATATGAATGAAAACAAAGGCTGCCTGGAATAGCAGTAAAAAGCGTTTAGCTGCAAAGTTAATTGCTTTTAGTCATGCAAGAGAGAACACCTCTGCAGCTTGCCCTTGACACTGACATTGTTTTTTATAAAACAAGATCCTTCACTCACCCTGTAGCCATTAAAGCTTGTTGTGTGTGACAAATTGTGCTGTGTCATGGCCATGGCCGATAATGGCAGAGATCTCCCTCTCCACTGTTCAAGATGGCTGCACTCCAAGATGATGACCATGAGGGAAAACGGGAGGGAGGGAGGGGTCGAGCAAAGGTCATGGAGCCATAGAGCAGACAGTGAAGGACACGGTATCTGAAAGTGCAGTTCATATTATTTTTGTTTGCCACTACATACATAGGTGGTAACCATAACAATCTGTATATCTACCTCTCCCTCTATGCCTGTCTTATCTCTGTCTGTCTGTTATAATTGCTGCACTCACAGGCTTTTTGTCTGAGCCCCCTGCAGACTCATGAAATTCAGATGAGTAGAATATTTCTTTAACTCAGCTGTGCAGATCAGAGTCTACAGCTGTGTGCCTTATTTTTTGTCTGAACACGTTTCTTGTTACCTCATATTTACTTCTCATATCTCATTGTCATTGCCCTTGTTGCTGCACAAGCCTAGATTGATTGCACACTCAGACATCCTGCTGGGGGATCCCTTTTTGTCTATTTTCCCTGACAGTTTCTTTCCCTCTCCTAAAAATGATTACAAAGAGTTTCCCTTGTCTTCACTGACCCTGGTGTGGTAGGCAAGGTTAGGTGTACGTTTATGTCATAATGAGTAAAAAAAATCTAGTCTAGAGACGGCTCATTTTTGGCATGGAGGGCTGGCTTTAGCTTGATTCCAAACTTCATCCACACCCATCCCGTCAACCTTTTGAAACATGTTTTTCATGTTTTTATCAATATGCCTTGCTCCACACAGCCTTTAATGTAAAAAGCTACATTAAAGGCTGTTAGTGATTAGCAATCTACATAATAGCTTTTTTTTACCATCTTTACACCAGTGTCACCTTATTTTACTTGTTTTCTAGAGTGTAGCCTAAAGATGAGGTGTTGTTCACTACATGCAGATGCTGAAGATTTTGTGGTTGGTGCCACAAATCTATCAACCTCTGTAGACACAGCCCTGTAATATATATGTCAGTATTGAACATCACATCCCAACAGGCCACTATGAAGTTATTTTATCTTAATCTTTGTAGCATTTTGTGAATGAGCAGCCTACCTCCCGGAGGTTTTACCTCGCTAACTCAAACATCGCCCATGGCTGCTGACAGTCCTGGGAGCTTGATGTACATAGCAACAGTAACTAAGGGGGCTTTTCCGAACTTCAATTAGCTCGCTATGCTAAACGTTTATGAGGTAAAAGCTAACCTTACATATCCACTAGTAAAGCCGAGTCTTACTTTTGCATTAACGCAACTAAACAGACAATAAACACGGTCAATGCTTACACTTTTATTTGTTGGATCTCTAAATTACCGCTCCCCTCACCACAAATTCTCCACAGTCCACTCTGAAACAAGCAGAGAGCAGTTTGTTTTAACTTACGGGGCAGTTGCAGCTCAGCTCAGCTGTCAATCAAAACGCATTAGCCAATAGGAATGCACCTAGAGAAACCCGCCCACACGTGAAATTTGCGCCAGAACCGCAAGCAAAAAGGCTGCAAACACAAAGACAGAATTGCAAAAGCAAAATCAGAATCGCAAATTCAAAACCAGCAGCAAACAAAGAAACAAAGACTTAAAGACAGATTTCTTTTGCAATTGCACAAATAATTTGATCGGAAATTTTGAGTTTTTGTTCAAATTTTGTATATTTTGATCAATTTTTTGTGTTGTTTGAACTTTTTTGGGACAACCTCAGAGTTGTGGTTATGTTCCTGCATACTCAAGAATAATTTTTATACATTTTTATATAAATTATGTTCCTGCATACTCAAGAAAAATTTTAATACTGTAATAAAAACACAAAGCAGACGGCTGCTTACACATTTCTGACCAAACAACTTAGCTAGCATTAGCATCACCTGACGCTTTCTCCGTTTTCACCCACTTGTCCAAATATGGTAAGTTCCGGTTTAAAAAAATGGTGACGGCCCAAATTCCAATCTTGAGGCTTCAAAACCATAGTCCAAATATAAGTGATAAGTGACAATTTTGAGGTGCTTGTACTTTACTTTTTACATTTAGAGGCAAACATTGTATTTTTTTTCTCCACTACATTTAGCTGCCAGCTTTAGTTACTTCATTTAACATGAAAAAAATAAGAACAATTTAAAATAGTGACACATGTTTTGTGACAAATTAAACCAAATAAAAATAATAATACAATAATATATTCAGATTATACATAACAATCTGAGAGGGGGCATTCTGCATAATGAGTACTTTTACTTTTGATACTTTAAGTCTATTTTGATGCTGGTACTTTTGTACTTTAACTTAAGTAAGTTTTGAATGCAGGACTTTTACTTGTAATGGAGTAATTCTGCAGTGTGGTAGTCGTACTTTTACTTAAGTAAGTGATCTGAATAGACTTTTTCCACCACTGGTGATGTCACAGTGGTCGCGTCTACTTCTTTAATTCATCCTATGTTTATTTTAAAAATTGAAAATTACTGGATAGTGAATTGCTGAAACATGCATTCAAAAACTATAGTGTTTACAATTAAAAGTTTAAGAGAGAGAAGTAGAGAAAAACATCCTCTACCTGTGATGTAAAGGTTTCAACAATGTGCCTTGATTAATACACATGTAGAAAAACAAATGTTGGCTAGCAGTGATTGAAGTGGGGGGGAATAATCAGAAGGTCATCTCTGCCAATAGCTTCCAATCAGCACTAGTTATTCTTCATTTTGTCTTCTGGCCTCATAAAGAGAAATGTGAGGTCGGCCTAATAAAAGACTCTTCCTAAGAGGGATTGACGCGCTTTCCTTCCCAGTAATTGGCTGCGGAAACCGTGAAAGCGTAGAGTAATTGCATGTTGCTGTGTTTTAATTAGTGCTGAAGCTTATTGCATGCTGCTTCCCCAGGTGGCCTATAAATTCACCACACACAAAACCACAACAGCCGCTGCTACTCTGTAGAGCAGGACTGTGCATCACTGTACATTAAACACATGATCTCTGGATAAAACATTCTCCATCCGAGTCCCTGTAACTAAGTAACTTAATGTCCAGTGATGTTGTCTTTGATATATGCATTGCACTTCTTATCTTTTTTGTGTGTTTTTCACTTAATTTGCATTCCTCTGACAACACAGTGAGTAGTTGGAAAAATTATTATGTACTTTAATGTGGTCTAGCAGATGTTATGTACTTTAATGTGTTCTAGCAGATTTGTGTTTAAATGATATTACAGTTCCTTGTGACAGTTTCATGTTTTCCACAGTGCATACCCAACAAAAAATGGCACTGTGCCACAAACACCCTGCTTATCATTTGTGAGAAAATGTATTAACAGTCACAAATGAACAGCTGTTGTAGAGCCACAATAGTTGTCCAGCAACCAAATCCAAATAAATTGGAAAACCAGCAGATTACGCACTGGATGTAGACTTGCAATTACTTCTGACAATACTGCACTGCATCACAGCAAATCTTATGATATCAAAGATGTTATTAGATGATTAGTCAATTATCTAGAAACATTTCTAAATAGTAACTAGTTACAGCTTCTAAAATGTGAGCATTTGCTGCTTTTCTTAGTATTATTACACTTGAAGTTATTATTATTTTTGGTGTTTTAGACAACTCAAGGCATCTTAAGATATCTCCTCAGGCTATGAGTAGATGTGTAAAAGAGAAATAACCCACTGAATAATTGATTGAAAATAATCAAAAGCCCCAATCTGTATTTTTGATATGAATATGTATCATAGACTGTATGATATATATATATATATTACATAATCTTTGTGGGCAAAATTAATAATTTTGAACATGCACAAACACATCAGTTTGTCTTTTCCAAGTTCAAAGCTCTTTAATTTGACCAGAGAACAGAAGAATAACAACAACAAATATATCAACTTACAAAAAACTCATTTGGTCCGAAGTTACATTCCAGTCAGGACAAATGAGATCTGCTCAGAAAACCTTAACAGGCACCCGTTAACATGCTTTGTTGGAAAAGAAAAACAATAAAATGAAGCTCATGTCACGTTTGGCTAAATGTATGGTGTCAAGCAAAGCCCTAAAGGGCTGGGACGAAGGTTGAAAAAATAATATAATTCAGATTTATTCATTCAATTTTTGTCTCCCCACAGTTGTCCACTGCTTGGCTTTATGCCAGGACATTGATGTGTGGATCTGCTTGCCATATTATTTCTTGCCGAATCTCTGGGGCACGGCCATGCTCCAGATCTGACCGGGGGCGGCCTCCCAGTCACGGGAATGTATCTGTTCCTCCGAGACCACCTGCCCTCTGGAGCCACGGCCAAACCTGCGAGGGAGGAGAACCAGAGGTAGAAGTTGATGTCATTCAAGGTAATATATGGTTTAAATTAAAGACTTTTATTGTAGATTATATTGTTGAACTTAGCAGGAACAACCACTCAGTTTAGATGAGCAATATACATCAACATATATATTTTTATTTTTATTTTATTTTATTTTATTTGCACAGTTAGAATTACATAAAATGACAAAAATAACATATAATGTAAAGTGCAGGGAGAGGCAGAAAACCCAGATGGGCTTATTTAAAGCCTCCACCTAAAATGTCATAGTTATTAGAAAGTAATAAACTGATAATAGAAAAAACAAATGTATAACATCAACAAGTTATAATGACAATAACAAAAACAATTAAAAACAAAAATGAACATGTTAAAAAAGTGTATTTGTGTGTGAATTAGAATTTTAAAACAGCAGTTAAATGAGCTATGTCACAAGCTGCAAATGTCAGACTGTAATTACCGGAACAGAGCAGGTTACACAGGATGAAGGTTAAAGGTCAAAGGTTTTAGAATGAGGTTTGAAACCTCAAGGCTGTCACCATAAGTTCAGTTCAGGTGGATGGCTCCTGGACCATTGCAACCAACAATCTCAAGTATCATATTCAAAAATGGAACATATGGTACTTTGTGCCATTTTAAAATTCAGATATGGAAAATATGTGCAAATGTGTTTCATTATATCTGTATGTGGAGCTGCATGATGATTAGTCGTTTGACAGAAAAAGAAATCTGATATCCGTTTAAGTCAGGGTCCAAGCCAAAATGGCTTTAAATTCTTTAAAAATGTGAATATTTGCAGCCTTTTCTTGTCCTTTATTATAGTTACTCAAATATATTTGGTTTTTGGACTGTAGATTTGATTAAGACAAAACATTTTATCACTTTGAAGTAATTGTGATGGGTTTTTTCACAGATTGTTTATGTTTTACAGGCAAAATGAGTAATCAAGACAATAATCAGCAGATCATTTGATAGTGAAAATAAGCATTAGTTGCAGCTCTCTTGCAGTATGGATCATTTAAAGATGTTGTATGCGACATTTAGAGCAAAATTATGGTTTGGAGTGAGAGCAGGATTGCCTCGAACAGCTCTGATTCTCATTCCCAACTCATCACAAACAGACACTTTAATGCACTGGATACTCACATGCCATTGTTCCATAATATCTAAACATTGCAAAAAGTTGTTTGTTCTGAATGTTGTGTGACCCCAACATGTCATTGGGTCATGCAGCAAGTGTTTTTACCTGACTGAACCACAATAGAATAAACTATATTTGGTTTTAAAATAGTGCTAACATGGAACTGCTTTACAGTAGGTTGAAATTGCACAGTTTTACAGATCACTGATGTTTTGTGTGACTGTTTTGATGTGCACTGTGTGTGATAAATACATGCTGTGTAATGGCACTGACCTCTGTGGCTGATGGAGGACAGAGTTCCTGGTTTCTCTCTGAGACCCGAGCAGCAGAGCTCTCAGCACTGCAGTCAGCAGACGATCATCAATGCTGTTATCTGTGTTTTCACTCTCCTGGAGCGCAGCAGCACACACACACACACACACACAAACGAATGCAAAGCCTGGCATCAAAAAGCTTGTATTTTGCTTTTGAAAACCCCACAAAAATATCTCGGGAGAACATCAAGAAGCCTAACTGCATTCAATCTTTGGTTTTTGCAACACAAACCCCGGGGTTTCTAACTCCAGCCAGTCAGTCCTGCTGTGGCAAGGGACCTTGAGATGTAGATATCAGTGTACAAATGCAGAGAAATCTACCTCGTGCCCACTGAAATATCCATCCACCCTTATCTTTATGCAAAATAAAACCCAGATCTGCCTGTCTCTGCACACCACAGTGGGAAATAATTTTCCTCGTGATCTGAATCCTTCTACTCTATCGTGCTCTGCCTGTCTGTTGACCCCAGAATATATTACAGTGTATTTCACGCTGTTGCATGAAGAGGAACACCAGCTGAAATCTAAATGAGTCGTGTGATTTAGCTTGTCTCACTTGATAAACGGGCTCAAATCCCATTTACATACTTCATCAAATGGAGTGACAGACTTGTCTGAAAATGTTGGCATGACTCCTTGCTGTACACTGAATTTTTTCATTCAGTCTAATTTGGCACAGCAGACAGTCCATATTTAAATCCTGCTTAGACACACACAGTACATTCTGACACATAAACATGTGCCTGAGATATGAATTAGATTTTTATATTCATATGCCAAAATTATTTTGGCAAATTGGATTGGATGAGACATGAAATGTATGGGGGAGAATACACAGACATGGTGTTATTCTATCAGTATTTTCTTGCTACAGCAGGTTAAATGAAATACTTTATTGATCGGTTTGACTTTTTTTCCCTTTTATATTCAGTATGGGCGAGACATGACATAGGAAAAACAAGTAACTACAAAATTCTATTGACAGTGCATTACAAATCAAAATCTAGTCACTAAAGCAGTTACATATGTTTTAAATGTGCATAAATTTACATTCACATAGCGACCAAAATTTAAAAAAATTAAATGGTGTGAGTAATATAGAAGGAGAATGTGTAGGTGAACACAAGATAAGCAGATGGTTTTTCCCTTCTCATAACTTTAAAATAAAATTGAATCATAGTTTATTATACATAATTCTCCAATCAAGATTTAAACCTGCTATAATCCTAATTACTTTCATAAAATCATAAAACTTTAATCACTTCGCCCACCCTCGCATCCCCCCACACGCAGTGAACTGACTCCTTACTTCTTTTTAGCTGCTTAAAAAAAAGGTTTAATTAGCTCTATTTGGATTTTATGTGGATATTATTTTCATTCACTCTCTTTTTGTAATAATTTCCCCCTCTTTAATATCAATACAGGATATGCAAGAAAACCCCCAATTTGAACGTGTTATTTAAATGTGGGAGTTAATAATCACTTATTGTAAGTCACTTTGGACAAAAGTGTCAGCTAAATGACATGTAATGTAATGTAATGTAATGTAATATGGTAAGTAGACGACTATGACCAGAATTGTTCGATCACATGTAGAGTAAAACATTAAATGAAATACTAGAAATGAAGTGTGCATGCTTAGTTGTCTCACCAGTCCAAGCAGGTGGTCGGTCATGTCCTCCTCGGAGCCTGGCAGGATCTCATTCTTGCCCAGGCTGCCTTGGATGTGAAGAGCCTGACTGACGCCAGCCATCGCCACAACCAGAGCCAGAAGAGTCACCACCGCAGCTGTGTCCATGGTCTCAGTCTGAAGAGGGGGTCGGATGAATTCTGATGACAAAGGCAGAGAGGAAGGATTTCCGTTGTCCGGTTACACCTGTTGACTTGAAAAGCTTCGGCTCCTGGGGAACAGAGGGAAGACTTGGTCCTGGTCACAGTTAAGTGTCCCCTTTGTGCAGTGTCCTTGCTAACTTCAGTGGTGGAAGCATCCTCGCTGGGTCTTATATACACCTCACGGTCACCGGCTGGAAACCCCCCAGGAGAGCTGGAGAAAGATGCAACCGTACAAAGGGGAACAAGGGACAGGATGGAGGAAGAACCAGCCCCCTAATATGAGACTTAACCAGGTCCATTTAGCAAGATCAGGGCATTAGTGATGACTGAGCGCCAGAGTGCGTTATTATGTGGCCCTTAGGGTCGTGCAACACAACTCTCCCAGTTATTAAACAGATAAATCCCTGCAAATGGACTCTGATCCACCGGTCCCTGTTGCCCAGTAGTCCTCACCGCACGTACAGACAAACAATATGTGAGAACACTCATCACCACCCACTTATTCATGCGCCAATATTAAACAGACAACTTTAGTGATCTGAGGCAACAAAGTAATGAACCTAAAGAGGCAGAAAAAAACAAAAGCAGACACAAAAGAAACACAGAAGAAGGGCGACACACTTTCTGCTTATTAGTTGTTGTTTTTTTATATTTAGCTTCAGAGCTAATGTTTCTAATGTAGCAGATAAATCCAAATATTATCTCACACTTCAGGGTTTCAATAATGTTACTGATTCATTCATCAGTGCAGGATCAGCCTTAGAGTTTTCATCTAAACAGTGTCTCAGATTAATGTCCTTTAACTTTATTTTCATTTCAGGGATCATATTGTAAGTGTAGGCTAAATTGCTTGAGGTGTTGTTCAATATGACGCATGTAAGCTTAATTTTAAGCTAAGTGGTTCTTTCTCTCTCCTTTTAAAGTTTATTATCAGGAGCATATTAAACTGAAAATGCTTCACACATGCTCTCTCCAAATGGTTATTGGCAAAAATGTAAAGCACACTATGGTTCAATAGTAACGTTATGGGTCATCAAAACCTTTGCTTACACAGTAGAAGAGATGGTTTTATGAGGGTTTGGTTTTTTTCTTCTTTTAATGTGCTGATGGAGGGATTTCGGAAGAAGCTTTTCCCAAAGGAAACAGTGTCTTAGAATAAAAAGCCTCCATTTGTTAAATGTCAGCTCCCTTAATTTCGTTAATTTCAAATGGAGACTGCTTTAAGCTTGATTTGTGAGAGTGACACCGGCTTTATTAGTACCATATGTGTTCAGTTTGTCTCTGTCTGTGACTCTGTGTGTGTGTGTGTGTGTGTGTGTGTGTAATAATTAGCCACTTCCCCAATACTGGATGAGACATCAACAGATTTAGCTCATCAAAGTGCCTAATGGGTGACAATCCGCTTAGACTGCAACACAAACACAAACTCACACAAAAACACACGCACAGTTCAACTGTCCCTGTTTAACTGCCATGGCAACCAGGATGACATCTGAGGGATTCTGAGGGGAATTAGTTTTCATTACTATAATAAGATCATAAGCTTTTGGATTAGAGAAAAATCTAATTCGCTCACTCTGACATGAAAATAAAAAGTAACAATAATGTTTACTTTGTGCTGTTTTACTTAAGATTCATAAAATGTAAAGCAACTTTAAGTCTCTTTCATTATGTGTTGTCTTTGGCGGCCCCTGTGGACAAAAGGGGTAGTGTTTCCATGAACAGCACCGCCTCGTGTTGTAAAGATTATGGAAGAATTATCTTATCTTTATTCAAGAGCGTAGATTTTCAGTTTGAGAGCATAATTTGTCTTTACAATGTGTTGCAGTCATAATATGTTTGCAGCATATTTACAGCAGGAGCAGTCAAGTTTCAGCATATATGTGGTTCAAAAATGTTTCAAGGTATCTGTGGTTTGCGGAAAACCAGCATTTATTTTGGCAACAGGGAGTTGAGATTTGAGCGCGTAGACTTTAGATTTGAGCGCGCACACAACATATTTGAGTGCGAGCGAAATGTTTGTGTCCAAGAAGAAGAAATGTTAGCACAAGCATGTGCTTTTTAAGTGCACACACACATTTTGAAAGAAAGCAGCAGAAATCTGAGTGCGATCGCAAAATGTGAGCATGAGGAGAACCAATCTGAGCACGAGAAAGACAAATTATGCTCTCAAACTGAAAATCTACACTCTTGAATAAAGATAGGATAATTCTTCCATAAAAGATCTCCATCTGGCTTTTGCGTGCATTTTATTTTTGTAAGCGAGTGAAAGGAGACAACTCTATTTATTTTCTTTAAAAATGACTGTTTGCAGGAAGCGTTGGCGTTGAGCAACACTGTTGCCAAAATAAATGCTGGTTTTCCGCAAACTACAGATACCTTGAAACATTTTTGAACCACATATATGCTGAAACTTGACTGCTCCTGCTGTAAATATGCTGCAAACATTTTATGACTGCAACACATTGTAAACATGTGATAACCTTTTTAATTATTTGTTAAAAACACTTTGGTTAGGCTGATAGATATAAAGTCCTGTATTGATTAGTGCCATCGACCTCTTTTTTCCACCCACCTGAGGACATGTACATGGCTTTTCACATCACATTGCTTCGTCACCAGACAAAAAAAAAACATGTAAAAATGCAAAATGTCAAACTTTTTTGCTGGTAACTGAGCTGTAATGAGAGCATGTCGTTATCCTCGACAGATCTGAAAAAGGTCAGATATGCTTAAAACCAATTTCTTTTTCTTTCCTTTTTTTCCTCCGCTGAAACACTTATGCAAAGTCTGACACCTCTCTGGAACACCTCCTGCTGCTTCAGCTGAATGTAGTTGCTAGAATTTTAACTCAACCTGAGGAAATGACCATGTATGACTAGTTTAATTATCTCCCAGCGGATAGCCAGCTAGAACTGGAAATAAGCTGAGGGTTTAAAGCTCAGGTCAACCTAACCCCGAGCTATATATGGCCGACCTGTCCGTTCTTTTATGAGCCAGAGCACAGGCAGGTCCTGACCTATGACGTATTCTGATGATGTTATCATTACATGAGAAAACCAATATCAGTTTCCTATTCACCTGATACTTTTTCACTATAGCTAAGCACACATACAGTATAAGATCTACATATTGTATTCAAAAGACAAGCGAGACCTTTCAATACATGGGGAGCAACATTCAAAAGCAAACAGCTTGAAAAACCCTCTTTATGTACCACTTACTGAATTTCTGTCCTTGTGTTGTATTATCTCTCATCATGTTGACACATTCATGTCACACTACAAGGTTACAAGCGACATTACCATGAGAATGAGGAACAAAATGATGCAAATTTATTCCGTACAAGTGCTGCTATTGGGATAGAAACGGCCTGGCAATCAAGGCCCTACAAAATGAAAGAAGAAGAAAATTATCTTTAGAAAGTTCATGATTTAAATGCCCCACCCCCATCCACACCTAAACCTGGGTTCTTGCTTGTAATTGCATTTATGAAGTGCTTCAATAGTTAAAATAATAAGTGCTCCAGTAAATAAATAAAAATGTATTTACTGGAGCACAGACCGATTGTGTGACTGCAACTGAAGGTGCAGTCACAGGTCAGATAAAGAAGTAGTCCCTTAGAACAGAAAGGGATCTTGGAAACACTATGTCACCTTGTGAACAGCTCAAATACTAGTGTTGACTTTAACTTACTTGATTCCTATGTTCTGTGTCTAGTACCATCAGGTTGAATGCATTTATTGTAAGTCGCTTTGGACAAAAGCGTCTGCTAAATGACATGTAATGTAATGTAATGTGCACACTAGTGCTGTCACATCAACTAATCTAAAGTAGAAGGTCATTTATTAAATCTAACTCATTCAAACAAGGATGTAATGCACACATTTCTGGTGATTTTCATATGATTTGTGTAGTTTGTGATGACAATATCATCCATCGTGATGTGTAACTGTGGACATCGTCATATGCCAATCTAGTAGACATTGCCCAACCCTATTTTGGATTTCCTTCCTGTTTATCCTGCTTTCTTCTCCATTTTCCAAGAGCACCAAACACGTTTTTTTTTAATTTACGGTGTAATTTCCAGAGCAGGACAGAACTTTTTTTATGTATTCGATATAGACTAAAGTTATGTCAAAAAGCAATATTAGGTTATCTTGACTGAACTGTTGATTGTATGTAGGATGAAATAACATAATAATTATGATCCCATTGGTGTCCATTTATTGAGCAAAGCTGAGCAGGTAGCCTAATAAACAAGCTTTGTCTAACGGATCTCAGACCCGTTTTATATCACCATTACTTGAATTTGTGTTACACATAAACAGTGTTTTTACAAAAAGGAAATTCCCAACCAGAAAAGCGACTAGAGAGATATTTCAGTTTTTAGATTTGTGCTTCCATCTAGTGTTCTCTAAGTGAACTGCAAGTGAACTCGTAACAGGTTGTACAACTGGTTTAAATTCTCCTGGGAATGACAGAATTTTTTTGCTTATTTTGATAGGTTTGTTTCCTTTTATTTTATTTACAATGTTAAATCAGTGCAGCCAAACATACAATAAATAAAACACTAGGTAATGACAAAAAATGGGGGGAAGGTCAGAACAGCAACAGGAGCTTCATGCAGCTAATACAAGATTGTCCAGCAATACCTAAAAAAAAACAAGCTGACTCTTCATGCTTTGCAGCAACTTCATCCAATCAAATTAGATCCAAAGAAGGTGTGTCTGGTTCCTTGCCACCATGTTTCGGCTCTTCTGTAAATCATCTCCGCTCTCTCCATGTTGTTTACGTATTGAACAGATGTTTATTTGTCAACAGGTGTTTAACAGATGCTTCAGAGCAGCCTGATCTCATTTTCAAGTTGCCTTGTGTTTTTGTGTTTTTACCAGTAGCTCACAATCTGCCACTTTTATAAAAAAGGCACTTGTTTGCAGTTAGAAATGTCTGTACTGAAATGAATGTACTATCATAACCTGACTGGTGTGACTGGAGTACAGTACCTGGAACAGTGCTACAAGCAGGTTAATATAACTAAAACTATTTATACAAAGGTCTTGCTTTCGTCTGGTGAAATGCCTTTACACCACAGTAAAAAATAAAAC
The DNA here is from genome assembly GCF_030273125.1 of Centropristis striata. Classification (NCBI taxonomy): domain Eukaryota; kingdom Metazoa; phylum Chordata; class Actinopteri; order Perciformes; family Serranidae; genus Centropristis; species Centropristis striata. The sequence goes on from NC_081519.1 coordinate 39,844,585, forward strand.
AAAATAAATGCATTGTTGTTGTTGTTGTTGTTGTTGAAAACCTCATACTTTAGACACATCTAATTAGTCATACATAGTATTATAGGTTTAAATTTGAGACAATGTTTTCAGACATAATCCCATTATACACTGGTTCAGGAATTTTAATGCTTACACTGCCAATGTGCAGACCATATTTTAAATATTGCTACGCTTTTCTTACATATTTGGTTTTCATGCGACTACAGTGCGATGGCTGTGGCTGTCACAGGTTGTATTGTGGTTTTCTTGTTCTTATTCAAGTTCACTCAGGCAATAAACTATTGCTGTACAGTACATTTGACTGCATCCCAGTTGCCAGAAATAAAATGTTGGCATTGTGTGTTTCTGGAAAGGATTGATATGTTAATATAAAATGCATAATGCATAAAAATAGCTGTACTCCTGGCCAAAATGGCTACTTCCCGTTAAGCGATTCATTATCTTGAATAGGAATCAAATTATTTCTAGACTTTCTAAATGTTATTGGACCAAATAAGTTCAAAGTGAAACGGGTCATTTTACGAGTTCGTGAAAAAAGTCTCTTTTCCAATGTGGGTCTATGGGAATTTTTTCAATCAATGCATCACGTGATGGATCTGGAAGTTATAACTTTGCCACCACAAAAATTGGCTTCGAAGCCCAACTTTTTTGTTGGTTTGCAGCGGTTCTGAAATATTGAGATTTAACATATATTGTTTGCAGAAACGTACAATACCAACATTTATTCTGGCGACTGGGTTGCTGACTGACATATTAACAAAAAGTGAAAAAAAGATATTGACACAAAACGGCATCTTTTTCCCCTTGAGTTAAGATATACAAAAACCATCAGGTGGACTTATTTCTAGAGAAATCAGCCAGCACAGACATCAACACATTCAGTGTCCTGCAACAGATTAATTAACTATTACTCAAATTATATCTTACAGACATCTCCCCAATGTTTGTCAGTGCTATTAAAAGAAAATCCCAACCCATCATTTATATATGAATATAAAAATGCATTTTTTCATTGCCCATGTCAATCGTCAGTCTTACAGTAGTTAAGGCAAAAAGTAGTCTTTGTCACGGGCAGTGGCTTCTTCATTAATAACGTCCAGTGTGTCTGTTTGCATCTATGATTATACTGTATGTTTGTGCATTCATGCATGTCTTTGAGTTGTGATTTTATGTCCTCCTTTGTCCTGATGGCAGACAGTGAAGTCCCTTTGAGCATCAGTGCTCCTTCTGCAGGCTATAAAGCATATTGAGCAGCTAGACTGGTTCTAATATTGTTCTTGGCCTTCAGGATAAACTGTAACACACTGATGCACAGTATAAATAGACTATGCAAGGCCAGCCATCAGCAGGCTTCGGCGTGGGAGAGTATAGATCCAGTCGCGATGTAACAGGCCACCAATATGCCAGCACTGACACAGTGATCTCAGTCACTGTGCACTGTTTTAGTCCGTTAGTTCCAATGCAAAGACAGAATGAGTGCCACACATGGTGATTTGAATTAATTCAGTCAGTCAGTGCTTCAAAGCGAGTTACGAGGTCCCGTCGCTCCAGTGCGTGGCCCATTCCTTTTTATGGACAACTCCTGACTTTTCAGTTTGGAACTGTGGCCGGTCCTCGCGGGGAATCTTCACCGCATGGTACTGAGGCAATTTGTCTTTGTAGTGGGCCCGTTGGAAGAAGCCACACTGTTGGCACAGGGAAGCAGGCAGGAGTGCAGATAGAGGAAGAGAGGGAAAGAGGCACAGAGAGGCAAAGGAAGGGAATTAGAAATAATTAACTGATGTCATATTTAATAGTGCGATTGCATATCAACTGTATTTTTTGCCCTTATTTATTTATTCTACTTTTAAACATCATGCCAAGTAAGAAACATATAAAATCAAATTTGTTCCAGTAAAGTAGCATCTCCTAGTTCTTCCCTGACAGATAAAAGTGATTGTTTGATGACCTTGTGCAGTCAAAGTGACTCTATGATAAAAAGGCACATTCATCCAAAAAGCACAACCACATGCTCTACATTTCTAATTCAGCCTCAGTCTTTAGTGTCCTTGATTAACAAACCAACACGCTGCCAAAGTGCTGTTAAGAAAAAAAGGCACACGTTAATGCAAACAAAAACACCGGCTGGTATTAATGACAAGTTGATTCTGGCCCCTGAAAAAGCCAGTCGGTCATGAGATGCAAGTCAAATAGGAGAGTTAATAGCCTCAAAAGTGCACAACATGCACATCATGAAAATGAATAGTCTCATAGAGTGGTGCCAGAATGAACAAGTGTAGATCATTTCAACGTGACATCGAAAGCAGAGGCGCAATACACAGCACAACAGGCATCTGAAAAGACCTGAAGGAGAGATGGCTGGATGGTGTTCAATAAGCAGCTTAAAAAGACATCTCAATGCTAAATGATAGGAAATAGTTTGGATTAATTGATACAACAAAATAGCATACTTTTGCTATCCATAACCTAATAACAAAAAAAGCACCACAGTGGCAAAAGTATAGGTTGATTCAGCATAGGGCTGATGAGTAAAAAATTGTTGGTTTCTGATACCATAACCATAATCGGCCATTTGCAAAACCTCCTCCCCAAGTAGAGATTGTCCGATAATAGTTTGGTTGAAGAAGTAAACATGTGGCCACTGATGATATTTTAGTCTTTCCAAAACAAAAACACAAAAGAAAAAAGTTTTAAGAACTTATTTAACAGTGTTCTACTGTATGATGCAAATGTTAGCATGTGTAGCTTACAGCTGCAGTAGTTACCTAACATATTCAAAGGCCAATATCATCAACTATCTTTAGCTGCATTTTGTGGGATTACTATAAAATATGAAGCCACGTTGATGAAAAGCGGCATGCAATCATGTCGTATTTTCTTACTGTACGGTGTGTAAAATGGTCCTCCATTACATTAGCTTAACAAAGTTTAAGCTAATGTTAGCGCCTCTGTTGTTCTCTTTAATAACTAGTTAGACTTCAGAAAGTTTGCCAAAAAAAAGTTCCTTTTTGACAAACACACGAGTTGGTTCTCATTCTTAAATACTTTTCTCTGGTAATGTTTGAAAATTAAAACCATGTGTAACAAAGCTAGCTAGTTAGCTAGGTTGAAACGTGAAAATCAAGGTTATGATAGAATAAATTTATATTTTTTCTCAGCAGATTTAACATAACTATACTAGGAGTAACTAACTCTAGACTCACATACAATAACAATGCTGTCTGCTGGATCAACTGGTAAAGTTAGGCTAACCTCTGTCTTTATTACAACACATTATGTTAGCCAAAAAACTGAATTATTCTCAACTCTCATGGACTCAAAAGCTGGTTGAATGACCTCTTTTACAGGTTTCATGTTTTAAAACATTAAAAATTCCACCAAAGTCAGAATTTTCCACCAACTCATTGGCGCAAAAATTATCTTAACGAACTAATTATCATTCTAAGGGGACGGGACTTAAAAAAACGGTAAATCCTCCACTATCCCACAGCTGTGGGACACATCTGTGTGTTATTTTGTGCCAAAATGTTAATATTTCACACTGTAATGAACACCACCAGCCATGCCAGAATGGGTCGAGGAACAAAGCGAATATTTTACCGCTTGGAGGGAGAGGAGGAGGGGAGAGCAGGCCAGAGTGAAATATATATTTTTTATATTATAGTTCTGATGCCTGCTTCTCCGCCTCCGAGGGTTGGACGCCCAAATGGGCGCGGTAGTACTCCGTCTCATAGTGCGGGCGCCGCTCACTGCGTTTGAAGAACCCACACTGGGCAACAGATCACCACAGGGGAAGTAAAAACAGGGAAAACAATGAAATGAAAGAGAAAGGGGATTTAAGGATAGAGGGTCCCCAGATGGAACAGAGAGGAGAGAAAACAAAAGGGATGACACACAGAGGACAAACAAAAGAAGAAAGGAACAGATGAGAGTGAGCTGGAAGGAATAAAATGATTATAGGACAGAGCAGAACAAGGCGAACAGAAATAATTGGACTACCATTAAAAGTGATGAGAAAAAGCCAGAGAGGTGACAGGGATGAAGTCAACTGAGCTATAAGGACCTCTTATGTAAAGCCAACTGGACGACATTTATCAATATGTGTTGTTAAAGTGTATCTGAATTCATTGTTTTGGGACCTTGAAACCAAGAGGAAGAAGGATTGCATAGAGAGGATAAGTGTTACACAATGCAGGGACAGTTTGAGTGTGTGTGTTTTACCTTCCACAGTATGCAGACCAGTAGAGTCAGCAGCAGGATGCCTGCCAGGGCGGCTATGAGGATGATCCACCAGGGGATCGAGTACTGGTCAGCAAGACCAGGCTCAGGGTAGATCATCACAGGCACCTGGAGAGGAAGGGAGGAAGCAATCCAAATGCACAATTCAAATAAAATGATATGTAAATATTTGTGAGAAATCAGCAGATAAATGATCAGCCGATAACATGATGCCAAATTGCTCCATCTAAAACAGGGGTGTCAAACTCAAATACACAATGGGCCAAAATTTAAAACTTGAATAAAATCGTGGGCCAACATTGAACAAATAAACCTTTTAATATATACCAAACATGTTTTGCTTTAACATTAAATATGGAACCAGCAACGCTTATAAACATACAATATATAACTAAATAGTGCAGACATGCAAAATCAAATTTCAAATAAAAAACACATCAATGTCATTCATTTATTAAATAAAAATTAAATAAAAATCGTATGCCTCTTTTCTATTTGCATCCTTCTGATTTAAATATCAAAATAAAGTTTTTCAACAGGTTAATACATTTAAAAATAAAATAACAATAATAAACCTAGTATTAGCGTTAAATGCGCCGTATAATACCGGCGGGTCAGCTTTTAAAGTACAATAATAATATAATAATTTGGTATTGCCTCGCAGGCCAAATAAAATTACACTGCGGGCCCACGGGCCAGAGTTTGACACCCCTGATCTAAAACGTATGTTTTCTTCAAAAGATCGCCAAAGATACACTGTGTATCTTTGGCGAACTGTAAAAACAGGCATTATTGTCAGAATTTGGACTTTCCGATATTCCTTGAACTGATCATAGGTTACGAATGTTTCTGTGAGAAAAAGTAACTAAAAAAAGCTTAAAATTATGATATTTCTATCAAAATGACTTTATTCTACATGTCTCATTCAAAATGTCGCAAAAATAAACCATTTTGAATAAATAGATCCTGTTAAACAGTAAATTCTGTGCTCCTCAGCACAACTGTGATCCATGATGGTTTTTGCTGAGATGACCGTCACATGACAAATATTTAAAATCAGACAGAACTGCAGGGTGTTTACACAGAGCAGAGAAGAGAGGACAGGAGAGGTTGCAAGTAGAGGTTGTAAAAATTCATAATAGTTCAATATGTTTAGCATGTTGAGACCCAATTTATTTTGTTACAATATTCATGACCCATGAGGGCACTTGGTAAACTGTTGTATATATAAATTCCATTTTATTACAATTAAAAAAAATGTTCATCAGAGAAATTAAACTTTTTTTTATAATTTATGTAATTATAACTGTGTTATTCTGCACAAACATTTTTTGCATTGTTCCCACTTCTAGCTATGATTGGGCTGATTCCATCGAGGTGCAGGACTAATTCATTGAAGCGAAATACAAGGCCAATAGTAAAGTAAAAAAAAAAAAAAAAAAGAGTTACCGGTAAATGTAAAAAGAGTAAAAAACACCCTGGAACTGCTTGGGGTTCAGCGGCTTAATTGGCTTAGCAAAGCTGTCCCCCAGCCCTTTTCCATTTCTTTATTAAAAGGTGCAGTATGTGTCTCACTCCCAGCTCGTCAAACACAGATGCTTCGGTGTTCTGTAAAACTTCACCACAGTGACAATTTTTGATGACACTCTTTTCTGTCCTGGCTTTAACTGCCATAACTATTATTTATATCATTATTTGATATGTTTGGTTTATATATTCATTTAATCTAACATCCACAACTCAATATTCATGAATAATAGATTAAATGAATATATAAACCAAACATATTAAATAATGATATAAATAATAGTTATGGCAGTTAAACTGGCCATGAGGAAAAGTGTGACGAGTACCTGTGCTGCAGCATCCTTGAGGACCAGGTGTTTGATGCTGGACTTCACAGTGATGTTGGCTCTGACCAGCAGCTCCAGCGCACTGACTGCTTGAAACTCCTGACAGACAGAGGGAAAATATTTAATATTTAATAGCAAATCAATTCTATACATGAACTGTAGAGCAAAAGTGAAATTATATAATACCTTTGAGATACATTATTCATGTCTAAATCCCAGTCTTTTTTCTTCCTATAAAGCATTTTTATTTTATTTTTTGCTAATGCACACCACACTCAGACACATATATTTATACTCTAGCCAGTAAAATGTCTTCATATATCATGGGTGAGCCTATAGTTAGTATACCCTTACATGGACATTCTGTTCTTGTAAAACCTGGTCTTATTATTGTAGTTTAGGCAATCTCTCATATCATAACATATAAGGCTATGATCTGAATAGAGCTATGGCTAAAACTATGAATATAAGACGCATGTGAATTAAATTAAGTGATATTGATTCATGTGGAAATAGAGGTAAACGACCATCTGGGAAAACTTTTTATAATACTTTTTAAAGGTAAAAACCATACCACACAAGCCATAAGCACTTATAGGTCACCATTTTTCACTTCATCTATCTCCCACCAATCCTTTCCCCCCTACCCAACTCCCTAAACAAGATAACATGCATTACAGAAAAAAAAGTGGAAGACACTGAAGCCTAAAATAGTAGTAAAAATGGGCTGAAAAAGTAGATGGTTAGGTAACAGACAATGGGGAGGAAAAATATATAAAATAAATTAATGTAAAGTTAAGAAAACAAGAAAGAACCAGCATTGTTGTGTTAAGATTAAGGAGCAATCAAACACCATGTCAGTTACATATTTCTTGTTACCCTTGGATCTCTCTATAAATATTAAACAGACAGCTGCAGGTGACTCAGTGGTCAAATCTGACAGCTGTGTTCACAGTTTGCTGACTGCCTTCACATCAAAGCTCTTTTGTTAATCATACTGCAGTTATCATTCATCCACTTGCATCAGATCATGAGCTGCCAGCAGCAGCTGGAACAGCTGGACTGAAGCTGAGAGGAAGAATAATGTGCAGTGAGGTGCAGATGTAATGATGACAGGTTTTTTTGTGTTTGTTTTTTACCTCTATGAAGCTGCTGTTCCACAGCCGGGCATGAATTTTGAGGACAGCCTGACCGGAAAAGCTGTGGAGGGGACACTGAAGGAGGACACAGCGTGCCGACCCCAAGAGACAATCCTGGAGGAAGAAATGACAGCTGAGCACTTTCTCTCTCCCTTCAATGAACAGGAGCAATAAAGCCTTTGTGCTACAGGATATTTTTATTTCCCTCTTACCAGCTTGAGCGACTTGCGTCTCTCAGAAGCCGCCACAGCTGGAGTGGTTCGTCCCACGCTGCCTTTTGTCGTCACTTGACCTTCCCCCTCTGGGTGTGAGCGGCGCGTTCGCCCCGCCTGGTGGAAGTGACACATTCATACATGCAGAGACAGCTCAGTGGGTTGCTCATCAAAAAGCATTAAGTTTGTCAGTGAGGAGATGTAACAGGAGAATGATGTTGCAGCCAAAGTCTTGAAAACCCTAATGTTAGCTTGCTGCTAGCTGCTACTTTCTAACCCCATAACTGCATGAAAAATACTGTATATTTAAGGAGAAAAGGTTTTTTATATCATCTAATTAATGTTTCCAATTTCTACCACAAATTTTACATTGTCAGAATTGTCAGTCAGAAACACTGTAAATTAGAAAAGAGAATGTTGATCTAATAAATAAAGAGGTTTTTTGCTCCATGTGTTTTTATTTCTTTTACAAAAAGTATCTGCATTAACAGCAAAGCTAAACTAATAGTAAATGACACATTATGCTCATTTACAGGTTCATATTTGTAGTTTGGGTTTCAACTAGAACATGTTTACATGCTTTAATGTTCAAAAAGCGTTATTATATTATACTGAATATAACTTTTTGTAAACTTTTTTATGCTTTCACTATATAACTATAGTGAAAGCATAAAAAAGTTAGCTAAAAAAGTTACCATAAAAAGGTACCTAGACCTGCTTTATAAGCAAAAAAAGACATGGAAATCCCACTTTTTACAATATGGGGCCTTTAACCCTTTATCAGGCAAAGAACTATATTTGGTAACTTCAGGTAATATTTCGAGAAAAAAGTTGAAACTTTACTAGTTTAAAGTGGCAAATCTACAAGAAAAAAAGTTGCAGATTTAAGAGATTTAAAGTGGCAAATCTGCGCGAAAAAAGTCGCAGATTTACGAGAAAAAAAATATTTTTTCTCCCAGATTCAACACTTTAACCCTTAATAGGACACTCATTGAAATACTTGCAAATTCCAGATTTCAACCCTAGAGAATATTGGAGGGTATTACATACTGCCAGAATGTGTAAAAAAGACATGCGAAAATAATATATTGAGAAAAAAATTTACGAGATTAAAGTGGCAAATCTACGAGAAAAAAATGTGCAGATTTATGAGATTTAAAGTGGTGAATCTGGGAGAAAAAAGTTGCTTTTTTATCACTTTTTTCTCATAAATCTGCAACATTTTTTGCGCAGATTTGCCACTTTAAATCTCTTAAATCTGTGACTTTTTTTCTTGTCGATTTGCCACTTTAATCTAGTAAATTTGCAACTTTTTTTCTCGAAATATTACCTGACTCTTTTTTTAATTGAGATTAACTCAGAATTGCCAGAAAACCCACATGAGGAATGGAACAATTCCCAAATGATGGACCTGTGATGACTGGGTTACATGACATAAGGCAATGAAAAACTAAAGCTGTGTTCATTAACATTTAAAATATTTAACCTGCTCTAATCATGGTTCACTCACTTTAGGACTCTTCCAGGCCAAAAAATAATAAGCTGCACCTTCTGTGACTGTAACGGTGGATGCAGACTGAGAGTGTGGTCTTTATTAGTGCTGTTAAAATAAGATTTCCCCGCATGGTCTGAATGATACTCTGCATACCTTATGGTTGACAGGCTGTGGGAATTCTGCAAGTGAGGAGCTGAGCAGCTTCAGAGGATTCAAGGCTCCTGTTGGGGTGCACTGTGTGTCCGGGTGACCCTCAAACTTCAAGCTGGCAGGATACAGAAGCCACTTCTCATTGTGCAGCTCATAGGGCCACATGATGTTGAGGAAGGCCGAGCCCAGCGTCTGCAGAGCCTGTCCGGGATTAGAAACCTGGCGGGAAAATTATACAGGAAGAAACTGTGATGACTCAGAGTACACACTTGATTTTGATTTGATTTATTTGGCACAGTTTTTAAAGAAAGAAAATAACATAATAACAACAACAATAATACTGTTTATATATTCCATATACATATTGAAATAAAATAAAGACATGCCAGGAAAACCCAAAAAACCCTCATGGGGCTTGAATAGTGGGATTCCCTAATATAACGTAAAAATAAAAAAGAACAAGGAACATAGAATTATACAGAGTAAGAAACTAGAAAAACAAAACAAGGGCACAACATAGCAATGAAACAAGAATTATAATAGTAGCAGAACGATCCCACATCTTGATAGATTACATTAAGATGTATGTCTTCCTTTAACCCTTTATCAGGCAAAGAACTATATTTGGTAACTTCAGGCAATATTTCGAGAAAAAAGGTTGCAAATTTACTAGATTAAAGTGGCAAATCTACAAGAAAAATGTCGCAGATTTAAGAGATTTAAAGTGGCAAATCTGCGCGAAAAAAAGTAGCAGATTTACGAATCTACGAAAGTGGAAAAAAGCAACTTTTTTTCTCCCAGATTCACCACTTTAACCTTTAATAGGACTCATTGAAATACTTGCAAATTCCAAGTTTCAACCCTAGAGAATATTGGAGGATATTACATACTGCCAGAATGCATAAAAAAAAAACATACGAAAATAATATTTTGAGAAAAAAGTTTACGAGATTTAAGTGGCAAATCTACGAGAAACAAATGCACAGATTTCTGAGATTTAAAGTGGTGAATTTGGCAGAAAAAAGTTGCTTTTTTCCCCACTTTTTTCTCGTAAAATTTTTTTTGCGCAGATTTGCTACTTAAAATCTCTTAAATCTGCAACTTTTTTCTTGTAGATTTGCCACTTTAATCTAGTAAATTTGCAACCTTTTTTCTCGAAATATTGCCTGAAGTTACCAAATATAGTTCTTTGCCTGATAAAGGGTTAACCATGAGGGTCCTGGCTGCATGCACAACACACACACACACACACACACACACACACACACACAGGTTCCTCACCACAAACTCAAAATCGACGGGGCTGCCGATGTCCTCCAGACTGGTCATGGCACTCTCTCCCTTCACTGTCCCGCTGAAGAACAGCTGGTGAGGACGAGCAAGCCTACAGTAAAACACAATCACATGTGTGAGTCAGAGAGCTCCACACACACTCACATGACATTAATGAATCCCAAAAAAATCAACTCTATTTCAGCATTGGCCTTGCAAGGTTCAGGGCTGATTTAAAACAGTAGAGGGCGTATTTAACCATTTTCAAAGATTTTTACACATTCAGTATGGGGTATTAATCAATATTAACACCAGCACTGATGTTGTTTCATGACAGTACAATTATATAATTTAGTTACAGCCAAAAAGATTCCAAAGATATCAAATGAGAGGCAAAATATCCCTTGGAAATAGTTTGTCCTAAAAAGAGATTATAGGTTCTGAAAGCTGAATAATTCATGTTTTCCAAACAGTTCAACATTCATATATAAATAGATGATTAAGAAACAAAGATTTCTGTAAGTATTTAATGTAAAGCCCTGCCAGCAGGGACTCTCTGGATGAAGAGGTTGATGAAGAAAGTGCTTTAAAAGGTTTAACTCACCCACTGACAGACAGAGGGAGCTCTATCACAACTTTAGCAAAAGCTGTGACAGGTCCCAGGTCGAGCTGCTCGCTGATACTGAGGACAAAACCACAAACAAACTCTGTGATCAATATTTATTTAGTCCGAAAAACTCAAATATCTCCACTCAAACAATTAAAGGTTAATGTGAATGAAAAAAGATGCAAATCCATCAAATAGCTTACGTTGTCAGTAAGAGATCTGCTGTTAACTCGGTGGTCTCGATTGTGATGTTTGATGTGCTCAAGTTGATGGAGAACTTTAGCTGCAAAAGCAACACATATAATATTATATTTTATACATTATTCTACATATGAATATATTCATACTACAGATTTCTGACAAAAGTGAAAAGGCAAAATAAATACACATAATCACACTTAATGCTGAAATGAAGCTGATTTGTAGGAAAGATATAGCAAAAGTTATGAAATTATTTAAAAATAAACAGCAATATACACACTACTGGTCAAAAGTTTTAGAACACACCAACTTTTCCAGAATTTAATTGAAAATGAGTTTAATGTCTCAGTGTACTCTGAAATTAATGCACAGTTGCAACATTTAAAATTCTTTATTGAGCATGATAGTGTTTTGAAAGTAAAAAAAAAGATTCAAAATCACATTTTATGTTGGACTAAAGGACTAAAAAAGACACAAAATGACCAAAAAAAGACACAAAATGACTAAAAAAAGACACCAAAAGACACAAAATGACTAAAAAATGGACAAAATAGCCCAAGACTCCATAGAGTTAAGTTGTTAACCCACTTCTTGTTCCCTGAAAAAGGCCTTCTTGTATAATTCTGAAATGTACATTATTTTTCAGTTTTGGTTAACCTTACCTTTTTTTATTTACCTCTGGCAGTTCACCATTTACATTCATACCCTTTCAAGCTGTTCATTTGACTTTAACTGCTTGAATTTCAATAAAAACCTGGAAAAATTGGGGTGTTCTAAAACTTTTGACCGGTAGTGTATATTTTTACAAAAAGTTGCCTCTGTTGACCCTGACAGTCCTCAAACTTAAAGTAAATGAACGATGTTTGGTTTCTGTACCTTAGTGTCTCGTTTCACAGGGTTCCCCAGGTCACATTCAACTTGGGAACCATTCTGGTTAGCTTGGCATCTCATCTGCAGTCAGTCAGGATATTAAACAGTTACCATCAGCATGAACAGGGAATCCAAACATACATGTTTCTAGTTTATGAATCCACTTGTACCTGTGGTGGGACCCTGGAGCCGGCGTACGACAGAGTGTTTGGAAGGGAGATAAGCAGCTGAGCAGCGTGGGCGTCGTCTCCGTCCTCCTCGGGGTTCAGAGGGTCGGAGGGCATGTTGGTGACGGAGAGCTCCAGCACCACCAGCCGCTGGTCTGACAGGGAGAACACCTGCACGTCATCCTCATCTCTGCAGGAAGAGAGTGTGGAAAACACACATTTATTTACAGCTATCAAGAAAAACAGCAGCCTGTCCTTGAAGGTTTGGTACAAATAGCATGATTTGTGATATTGTTTTAAGCAAATTAACCCTTAACCTCCTGTGACCCTGCGTCCTCATATGTGGACATTTCATTTTAGGTTTTCTGGACCTTATATTTCATTCTGCTTAACTATAACTATGCACTCTAGAATAAGAACAATACATCAATCAGTGTAAAAATCAGATGGCAGCATCTTGGTAAAGTCAATTAACAGCTTTTACAAAAGTGGACCAGGTACCAAAGCTGATCAGATTTTATGGCTAAAACTTTTTTTAGTAGTATTTGTGCTTTAATAATGTTTGTAGCTTGATGTTCTGTGCAAGTTTGACTATTTTTAGCATTAGCAACAAGTTCCGACTCTGCTAATCAGGAAGTATTCATTTGAAAACTAATAGACTTTTACTATCATTCTTCAAATGAGAGGGTGTAAATGTAAGGAAATAAAAAGTTTTATTCACTTGTGAATTAATTGCGTTATACAGTAAAATGAACCCATTATTTTTTTTCAAAAACTAATTCCTGTTCAAAGACAATGCTTAGTTTTTTGTATTTATCAGGTCCTACAAATCCAAAATATCTAGGAGAAACTAACAATACATACCAAACAAAAGCTTGGGTCTCAGGAGGTTAATAGAGCACTCATTGAAATACTTGCAAATTCCAAATTTCAACCCTAGGGAATATTGGAGGATATTACATACTGCCAGAATGTGGACTGTGAAATGTGTAGAGGGGGGTAATATTTTGAGAAAAAAATTTACTAGATTAAAGTGGCAAATCTACAAGTAAAAAAGTCGCAGATTTATGAGATTTAAAGTGGTGAATCTGCAAGAAAAAAGTTTTTCCCCCACTTTTTTCTTGCGAAGATTTGCCACTTTAAATCTCTTAAATCTGCGACTTTTTTACTTGTAGATTTGCCACTTTTCATCCAGTAAATTTGCAACTTTTTTCTTTAATTTTAACATTTTGGATATCCACTGAAGTTACCAAATATGGTTCTTCGCCCGATAAAGGGTTAACATGGTTTTATTTTGTAAGGCAAGGATGTATAAAAAAGATATGTTTCTGCTTAGTCACCCTTTATAAAGGGATAAATCACTTTTTAGACTACGTTAGCTCCTTGGTTCATCAGGGAGAACAGTGGAGCTTTTTCTAAAGTGAAGGCTAAATATTAAAATATTTGTTAGAAATTACAATACAATAACAAACCCTTTACAAAGCATACATTATCAGCTGGTTTAAAAAGATAAATTGAAGAAACATGAAATTCAGAATAAAATTAACATCAGACAAACATCAACTTTAAGATAAGATACGATTTATCTGTATTTAACTGTTGTAAATATGAAAAGACAGAAGAAAAACAACTGTTTCTGGCTGCCATTCATTTATCACCAGAACAGAGTTTTATTACTGCATCCACATAATCGTTTATGTTGAGGCATGGGTTGCTATGCAACTGTCTCTAAGGCAACAGTTTACATTGTCATGGCCACCAGCATACACAGAGCTCATCAGACACTAACTTTGGCAGAGGGGTGAAGAGGTCGGAGGTCAGGGGTCGTGTTCCAAACTGGTAGCTCAGCTTCAGGTTGCTCTGGCAGATTTTGTCGCTGCCGCATCCTTCTCGCAGGAAGTTCACCTTCAGAGGGTGATAAACAGGCATTTTCTCATTTTTTTTCTTGAATAAATAATCATTTAAATAATTGATGATGAAAAACAACCGTTTGTTGCATCCCTCGTTGCATTACTTTCTACATCATTGTGCTATTAAGCAGCACATTTTTGGGGTTAAAGAGAGAAAAACAGAAACAATCCAAGCAATCCAGGGTTTAAAACAGTTTGAATCCTGCATATTTCAACAACAAAAAATCTTATTCTGCATGTTTATTCATGTTGTTAAGACTAAAAATGTTTTATTTGTAAAAATCTAGGTTGGACCCAGTCTTGACAAGCCTCAATTACTGCGGAAAATAACTGTTAATGGGAAGTGTTTCATAAATCTTGACTTGTAATCTGCGGGCAAGAGCAGCCCATTAAAACTAATCCTGACCATAAAATACTTCATCTTGCTTTTTGTTACAGACCTCAGAGTGCAGCGTATTGGAGGGGGAAACACTCAGTACAGGCGCCAGCTTCTCCAGCCTCTTGGCACCTGAGTGTCTGCGCGGTGGCACGGGCTTGATAGTGTGGGTTATCGCCAGTGAGATGGGGCGCAGTTTGTCACGGATGTTCTCCTGCACGGACAGAGATTATAAAATAGAAGAATCAAAATTTTACTACAGACTTAAAGTCCTGGTTAAAGCCAAGACTATAGTGGCCCTGAAGTGCAAATCACAAAAAATACAACAACAAATCAAAAAACACAACGACGAATCAAAAAACTGATTTGTCGTTGTGTTTTCTGATTTGCCGTTGTGATTTGCACTTCAGGGCCACCGTACAAGACATTACATAGAACAAATGATATGCAAAAGCACAATTTAAAAAAAATCATGGTTAAAAAATAATATAAAGTACTTTACCTTTCGTTTTTATAAGATTAATTAATAAAAATTTCTTCTTAGAAAAGTTTGTAAACTCTTGCAGCCACAAACATTTTACTTGCACTACACCGTCTACATTTCTTAGATAATATTCTCATAGCATCATTATAAGATACTTAGAGTTTCTGTAAACTTGCTTTTGTGCAGTTTGTGTGCTCTGATATCAACAACAAATTGTGGAGGATTGGGATTATTTTACTACCAGAATAAAATAAAAACAAAAACAAAAGTTTGAGTGACTGACGTGGAGCTGGAAGGTGGCAGTGGTGCATGCAGGGTGATGCTGCCGGTGCAGCTCCACCTCTTCCGTCTGCGTGTACTCCGGCTCCAGGGAGCTGCGGCCCAGGAAGTTAATGCGGTGCGGGAGGCCCAGCTTCCTGCGCTCAGTGTCAGCTTCAAAGTGCACCACGAGAGCTGGAAGGGAGTCAAAACGAGGGCGTGAGGATGCATGGAGAGAGAGACAGAGGGAGTGAAAAATGTCAGGACACACACAGAGACACTTAAAGAGCCCGCCGGGGGGGAGAACCTGTGAAACCCCCCTCTGAGGGGATACAGTATTACACAGCTGTGATTTTATCAAAATAAAGTCTCATGTTACTCCACAGATAAGGTTACTTTCCACTGTAAATAGAAATGTCTCCTGTCCCACATGAGACAAGAACAAAAATGGTCTTGAAAAGCGAGCTGTGACTTACTAATGTGTGGCGAGTAGTGTTCTGGGTGGGCTGTGAAGACGAAGCAGGCCTTGACCTCCACGCTATAAAAGGCAGACAGCAGAGAGTGAAAATAATTATCTGTGTTTTTACAACGACAACCGTTTTATAGATTGAGATTATACTTTATTTTCAAAAGGAAAAATACATTAGCAGCAGTTGTTTTTTTTAATCTAAATTTAGTTCAGTCACTTGGATTATTTCATCACTTCTTACCAGACTCCATCTCTGCCCTTGCAGTTATACTGCTCCAGATCAATGTACTGAGGGTCGATAGATATTTCTCTGATCACATGGATGACTGGACGAGACCTTTGGGACACACAAAAACACAAAGTGATGTGTCAGGTGACATAAATAAACCACGGTAAAAACAGATCATAAACATACAGGATGTATGATAAACATGTATTTAATGTGTATGTCTTTAATGTCTGCTGAGATTCAAATTCAATCCAGATTTTTCCAACAATAAAAATGTGATTTAGAGCTTAAAATGTGGCCTTTATGTTTCCTGATTAACACACATTGGAATTAATTTGCATTCAAAGAACTATATTTGGTAACTTCAGGTAATATTTCGATTAGTGTGGATTAAAGTTAGATTAAAGTGGAAAATCTACAAGAAAAAAAGATTTAAGAGATTTAAAGTGGCAAATCTGTGCCAAAAAAGTCGCAGATTTACGAGAAAAAAATGGGAAAAAAGCAACTTTTTTCTCCCAGATTCACCACTTTAACCCTTAATAGGACACTCATTGAAATACTTGCAAATTCCAAATTTCAACCCTAGAGAATATTGGAGAATATTACATACTGCTAGAATGTGTAAAAAAAAAACCATACAAAATAATATTTTGAGAAAAAAGTTTACGAGATTAAAGTGGCAAATCTACGAGAAAAAAATGCGCAGATTTATGAGATTTAAAGTGGTGAATCTGGGAGAAAAAAGTTGCTTTTTTCACACTTTTCTCGTAAATCTGCAACTTTTTTTCTCGTAGATTTGCTACTTTAATCTAGTAAATTTGCAATATTTTTCTCGAAATATTACCTGAAGTTACCACATATAGTTCTTTGCCTGATAAAGGGTTAAAGTTCTTAAATAAATCCTTTCTCACCTGAAGAGAACCACTGAGTCATTAAGAGAGCCCACTGCAATATCTGGGTAGTGGTTATTATCAATATCCAAACCGCCTGAGAGGGAGTATCCAAAACGTCTCACATCAAAGTCACGACCATCCAGCACCTGATGAGGTAAGAAAACACTGATCAGTCATCATTTATACAGTCAGTCACTCTTGTATTTCTTCCTTTCATCTGTTGGCCCAATCCAAAACGGTTGTATGAAACTCACCTGAGCAGGTTTTGTTTCAATTCCAGCATTTGAGCCTCGGTAGATATAAACTTTGCCATCTCCATCAAACGGTGCCCCCACAGCAATATCTGACAGATAGGAAAACGATTGAAAACAGTTTTAAATGAGTTATTAGAAACAAACCTCCACTTAAATAGTTAAAAACAGAAACCACAGACTTAGATTTATTCATTATTATATATCATATACATACTTAATATCAGACCGAATTTTTTTTGTCATTGTGCAAAAACATCAACAACAATATACAGGTGCATTCAACGACCGAGCTCAAATATAAGAATAGCTATTAAAAATATAGTGCTTTCATTCCATTCATTCATACTCACATTCTACACATCAAAACATATGCACGCATTTATACTATACACTCATAGCCAACGTATTGGATAAAAAGTGCTAATTGGTATTATAATAAATATAAGTTATTGCACATTAATGTTGTGATGTGTTGTGTACGAGACTATAGTTGTTCTCACCTCCGTATCCGTCCTGGTCCACATCTCCAATGTTGCCGACTGTCATTCCGAACATGGAGTCGTAGGTCCCGTTGAGCCGGATGGGCCGAGCCTGATCGTCCCAGTGACCGAAGGGGTTTAGGTATACATACACAGCTCCACCGATCTCTGCCTTACGGTCAAAGAAATTAGGAGCTCCAATGATCAGATCTGTCCAACTAGAAACAGGAACAAACACAGAGATTTGCAGATTAATGATATATGTTTTTTTAAAGCACTGAATTTAGAGCAAGGCTTAAAAAATGCAATAGAGTACATGCCATTAAAACATTTTTACTACCATTTTATGATACTTCTGCTCCATTTCAGAGGCAAATACTGTATTTTTTAATCAACCACATTTATTTCGAGACATGGTTGCAAGTGACCTTTCAGATTAAGATTTTTTTTTTTTTTTTTACTTTATTTTCATTCAACAAGAAAGAACATGGTACAAAACATTCCTTGACAACAGCACAGAGTAGACATGGCAGTGCGAAAAAAAACTAAACAAAGACAGAAGACATACTGGGTTACAGCAAGCTGAATAATAATGAAGACAGTATAATTAAATAAATAAATGAAAGAATAATGGACAGTCAGGACAGTACAGCACAGTGTGAGATCCCTTCAGCTAGAGAAATACCTTGCAATAGGTAGCTACCTCCTCTTAAAGATATCTGACCGTAATTGTAACTGAGCAGTTAAAGCCTCCATTCCATAAACCTCCCTCAACTTCTGTTTCCACTGTGCCACTGTAGGTGGCCGTGGATTCCTCCATTTTATTGTCACCATTTTTCTAGCAGTCATCAAAAGTATGTGTAACAAGTACTTTTGGTCCTTGGTGTAAGTGTCGCCAGGAATTAGGTCAAAGAGAAACTGACTTGGGCTAAACAGTAAATCAATCCCCAATACTGTATCGATCTCGCTCTTTACCCCCTTCCAAAAAGGAAGCAGCTTTGGGCAATCCCAAAATATGTGTGAGTGGTCGCCAACCATCCCGCATTTTCTCCAGCAGTATAATGCAGCTGGCTCATCTACAAATTTGGAAACCACCAAAGTTGTCTTAAAGAATCTTGTCTTCATTTTCCAGTCAAACTCAGATTAAGATTTAACCCCCAAAACATGTGCATTAACTTCTAAAATATGATGCATTATCATAGCTTGAACTACCTCAAAATTATGTACAGCAGTTCAATGAGTTCCACCTTAACCTGCTACAGTAAAGTATTGTAATATGTTAATTCATGAGACTGTTCTCCTCTGAGGCCCATTCTGCCAAACGAGCAATTTTGCTTGCAGCATTTTCTTACCCATCCCTGTTCAGATCCGTCGTAGCGACTGAGTAGCCGAACGAAGATGCCAGCTCCTCCCCCCAGAAGATGTGCTGCGGCACCAGCCGGTACACGTTGTCCTTCCTGAGTAGCAGCACCGCTCCCGTGTGATTGGCCCGAGGTGCACCTGCCACGAAGGTCAGCTCCCCCAGGCTCATTATCCCCATCGCAGAGTCCACGGAAAAGCCTGGAAGACCGACGGCAGGATGGAGGAGAAGCCGGTGGGGGGCAGGAAGAGGAAAGGGTCAGGGGTTAGTATTGACCGTGGGGCTCAGAGGCTCATCTCTGTGTGTGTAGCATGCTCTGCTCATCTTCCTACTAATGAAATGTGTGCCTTAAGTGACTATTGATTTTATGCCAAACTCATGATGGGTGTAAATGTCCTGTGAGCATGTGTTTGAAGACTGCTGCAGGCCGGTGAACGACTGTGTCCAGCAGAAAAGAGGAGAAAGAGGCTGGTTGTGACACTAACAGAAGGAGATGTATGAGGCTTCACCTAATGTCTCATGAGATTCATGATGCTGCTGCTCTGTATCAGCTGCCTCAAGTGAGACAGGATATAAACATTGTGGGTGGACGTTAATCAGATTTATAGCAACCACTCCTTTGTGTGGAAGTGTATGTCTGCATGTGTGTGTGTGTATGTAAAGGAATGTGTGCTTGCATATAAATCAGGTGGAGAAAAGGAGTGAACAAGTGGAAGGGGGAGGGTGTGTGTGTGTGTGTGTGTGTGTGTGTTTGCTTCATCGTGTTGGTAAATGTCATATGCAATAAGTGAAAAATTTAAAATGTGAAATCTTAACATTTTAAGTGATACATGAAAATCTAAAATTGAAAAAAAATATTGGGACTTGGAACCATGTCTGTATCTCATTTAGAAAGGGTGGTCCCCAGCAGACACCTTTTTGTCCACTGTCCCCTCCAAGCCAGATAAACGAGTATGTATGTATGTGTGTGTGTGTGTGTGTGTGTGTGTGTGTGTGTGTGTGTGTGTTTGTGTGTTTGCTTCATGACGAGATGTGTGTTGAACATAGTGTTCTTATTAAACTGTGAAAAATAACACATCATATCAAACATTTCACCTGAACAGAAGCAACCACATGCATTTGCTTCTCTGGTTTTTAAAGCATGCAAAGAGGAGGCTGTGAAATAATCTATCGGGACGTGACGAAGAGGAGGACGAGGAGGAGGAGGAGGACATTTGTTAGTCCTGAGTAAACATGCAGGAGGAGACATAACAGAGACAAAAGTGAGCAGCTCCAGGGTGGCAGGTGAGGAATGCAACAGTCTGCATCGCAAGTCCTGTAAAAACTAACGGACGGAGACAAAGGTGCTACTTTTTCCACACAGGGTGGCTTTTAACACACACACACACTCGCTACAAGGTCGTCACTGTTAAACTAAAAGGGGAATGAAAGCTCAAAGCAGCAGAAGCTTTTAAAAGGGGCCCAGCAACAGTCTTTGCAGAACAACTTGCACATTAAGGTGATGTTCCCCACATCATGTTCCTACATATATTTTTGTTGTTATTATTATACTGTTGTTTCTTATTGTTATATATATATATATATATATATATATATATATATATATATATATATATATATATACATACATATGTATAACGTCAGTCTTTTGAAAGTCTTTGCAGTAATTACCCAAGTCAAAACAGGTAAGTCTTGAGTCAAGTCCCAAGTCCTAAACAAGTCATAATGCACTCAAAAGTAATGAGCTTAAATTTACAGAAATTTAAATCATGAATGCAAATTAAAATCTGTTTAAAATGTGTTTAATTTAGGTTTCAATTATGTGTTGTTCATGGTTCTCTTCTGCAACTGATTGGCTGCTGGACAGCATTTTGTAACCCTGTTTTAAATTGGTGCTTTACATAAATACATCACATTGACTTTGCAGCTATTCACATGTGCGATGCTATTAAACTATTATTTATTTCATTCCACATTTATTTATTTCTCAGTATGCCCTCTGAGTTAAAATTCCTGTTTAATTTTAAGTTTTAAGATATCATCTCATTACACTGTGGCAATATCTATGGATTGAACTAAAATGATTCTTCATGTTCAATATTATTGCAAGTATTTTTTTTTTTTTACAATACCTGATGTTTGTTTGTTTTTTTCAGTTTTATCCCAACTTCATTTGTAAATATATTTTTGCAAATTGCCATGAGCATTTAACACATAAATAGATTAGAAATTCTTTAATTTCTGAGAAATTAATCTAGGTAAAGTCTAGACAAAAGAATGTGTATGTTGCTTTGACTCAAGCAGTAAACATAGGTAAACCAATAATGCGAACAGACAGTATTTTCTTTTCTTTTTTAAATTATTGAAAACATGAACAACCTTGGCAGTAGATGTTTCACAAAGATGTTGCATCAAGTGTCCAGAAAATCTGGCTTTACTGTCCAATAAAGATATTCTTTCTATGCTTTCAGGCAGGATTTGATTTGGCCTTGACGGTAGTAAGACAAGTAAAGACATGTGCTTTTATTCAGCAACACAGGTCACTTGTGTAAGTAACCGTAAAATAAGAAATAACCAGTCAGGTGACATTTTGGATTTTTCTGGTAATAAAAGTGATCATAAATAGCTACAACACTGTCCTTGTATTTTAGTAAGCATGCAGAGGTGAGCGACATCAGCTGGTTAGGATCAATGGAAGCATGTGAGTTTATAAATGAAGGCTAAAAGGTCATGA
Source organism: Centropristis striata (assembly GCF_030273125.1). Classification (NCBI taxonomy): domain Eukaryota; kingdom Metazoa; phylum Chordata; class Actinopteri; order Perciformes; family Serranidae; genus Centropristis; species Centropristis striata. The sequence goes on from NC_081519.1 coordinate 39,866,257, forward strand.
GGGAATTAGTGTTGTCAAGGAGACGGCTCAATGAGGAGAGCGGGAGTGTGAGCAGGCTTGGAGGTATGTGAATAAAGAGATTTATGGCAGATCCACACACTCAGTGAAGAGTAATAACTGGAACAATATCAATGTTAGGCGAATGATGAGCCGTTACACATGGTCACTATAAATACAAAGAGGTTCAGAACACAAACAAGCTTCAGTCCACCTCTTTGGTTCAGACTGAACCATTATTAGAAAGAATGCTACGAAATTCTGCACTGACTCATTTATCTCATTTATAGTTCTGGCAACACCTGCTCATAGATAAACAACTGTATAGGCTGCTGGTCAAACAACATATATAACCACAAATGACATATAAGACTTCTACATGATCTGACTTCTTTTTGCAAGCAGTGGAGTCGCCCCCTACTGGCCATAAGAAAGAATGCAGCTTTAAGGCATTTCTGCATTGACCTTACTTCTCAGACCGACATTAGTCGTGTTTCCATTCACAAATTTCTATGCACATTTTTATGTTTCGCATGACAAAAGCTTGATGGAAACTTCGATATCACATTTCCAAAATGCAAATAAAGTTTTTACGCTCGCTTGAGGTGTTTTTTTGTCTTTTTTTATAATAGTTAATGCGCTAAAAGGGAGATGGAAATGCTTTTTCCAAATAAGTTCTGAAGACTGCTCTCCATTTTCTCTCGTGGGTGGCCAAAGTTGTTCCTCAGACAATCTCTACTTCATCTACTGTTTACTGACGGATTAGCCTACAGGAACAAATTACACTGCAATCTTCTGACAAAAGTACATAAATGCAGGTTTGCTTATTCTCCCTAAACCTGTAGATGGAAATGTCCCTAATTCACAATTTATTAAGATCAACATTTAAAAACGTTTCGCTTCAACTTTAATGGAAACACGGCTATTGCCATTTAGGGTAAATACCTGCTTAAAATCAGCATGTGAGCATATCAGCATGTTATCATTAAGCTAAAAGCACCACTGTGCCTATGTATCGCCTCACAGAGCCACTCTCTTGGCTGCAGACTTTTTGTCTTGTTTGTTAGTTAAACTTTATTATCAGTAAAAACGTAAAACTATGACAACTGGAGAGAAAAACCACCACCACCTGGAAGGCTTGGTACCAACACACACATGCAGACTGACAGACTGACTCATCACTCTACAGACGACAGACATCTACGGACAGAACAGACAAACAACCTGCTGATACTCAAAGAGACAACCATCTCGGAGTCACTCTCAAATCAGAAGCTCAAAACAGAAAGTAGAAAAAAATAATCATAGAAAAAAATTAAATTAAATTAAAACAAAGTTTTGCAAAAAACATTTTTGGATGGCTGTCTCTTTAACAGTACAGGTGATACAGTCCCAGACATAGATTACACACTAAAAATCTAACTGGAATTAGGTGACAGGATTAAGACGAAGACAAGGAGGAAGACAGTAGGACTATTTCCACTACAAGCCCAGTCCGGTCCAAACAAAAACACCTCACGCCTACAAACCTAAGTAGCTATTATGAGCTACATCCTCAAACGGCGTGGGCCGGCTGGGGGGCTCCAGAGTTTTGTACAGCAGTGCATCTTCAATGGGGCTAGCCATGAACAAGAGCCCTATGGCCCAAGACAGGAAAGGAAAGATAGAAAAGAGAGGGACGAGTGTAGGAGGGGAGTGATGGGGTGGTGAAATGGTGAGGGAAGGGGGGGAAAAGAGTGAAGAAAGAGGAAAAAGGAGGGGAGAGGGAGTGCAGGTGAGACAGGATGTGATTGATTGGTGTTTTGTCTTTGTGGTGCCGCAGCGGTCCTGCAGAACCACTGGGTACCTGGTGAGGAGAGGACGTTTCAGGCTCAGACTGCACCCTGACTGGTTGTCCTGCACACTGCACACTGAAAAGTTTTGCCATGTTTTGCTTTACTTTAGAAGAAGATGGCGTTAGTTGGAATGAGGATAACGTCATTGTTGTTGGGTTGATTTCTTTGGCGTAAATATTTCCCTTCTTTGCTCAAAAAAGGGAGAAAGGCCAAACTTTTTCATGAGGCCACAAAAAGCTCTGGATATTTGTCCACCCACATTCACATGGGAAAGTGTTGTTAAAAAAAAACAAGGTGGAGTCACAATCAGGGCTCAGTGAGTCACACACAGATAGACTCATCCAGAAATAATCCAAAAGGAGTAGGGAGCAGTTAGAGGCAGCTTGGCAGCTGCTACTGTTACTAGCTCTGGTGTTTTTGGCAGCCATGTTTGAGTGCAGTCTGAGCCGTGGAGTCACCCTCCTCCACCGGCCCTCTCTTTCTCTCCTGTGCACAGGCAGCAGTGAGCAGGGAGGGCGAGTCCTACCCAGGTAACTGTGGTAGGGCACAGGGATGAGCTGGGCATTAAGTTGTTTCTGATCTGCCACCTCGTAGGGCCCGTCGTCATAGAAACCGAGGTCAAGCATAGTCTGGTTTAGGAGCTGGACGCGCATCTCACCTGGAATGGAAACATGTGAGGGCACAGCACAGCAACAAGCACACACAGCACAAACATACTCATGTTACAGTACCTGTTCATACATGGACACATGGCATGTCCCACTGCTTATATAGTTTGTATACATATGTAATACATATGTATATTTATACCCCTTTTCAACCAATGCAGAGCTAGGTGGAGTGCTGGGCTGGTGCTGGTTCGTCGTTGGTTCAACTTGAGATGCTTCTCAGAAAGAAGTTTGTTTTTTTCACAGGCTATGTCTCTGCTCTCCACAAGCACACTGTAAGACTTTGCTGTAAATTTACAGTCAAATTCTAACACTAACTTGCTGTATTATGATTATACAGTATATTGCTGTGAAAACAATGCATTGTGGGAGTTATCATGATTGCTCAGGCATTCCAACGGTCAAAATTATATTTTTAAAGGAATTTACGGTTTTCAGCTGAGCATGTCGGGAAAATAAAGCCGTTATTTTCGAAAAGAAGAAAAGTTTTGTTTCATTTCATTTTTGTCTGTGCTGAAATAATCACAATGTGTTGTTTTTCCAGTAATAGTAATATAGGGTTTTCATGGAATAGTTGTAATATAATTTAGAGTTAAACATTTAAACGTCACGCTATTTTTTTTTCTTCGTTACGAGACAGTTTGTCAGTAAACGGACCTGTATTTCTATAATACAGTAGATGTACTGTAAATTTTACAGTAACTTACTGGCGAAACTGCTGCCAGTAATTTACTGTAATTTTACAGTAAAAAGTTTTACAGTGCACAATAACAACAATGAGAGACTACATTCTCTTTACGAATGCTGCTTATGGCTTTGCGGGCCTACATTAGCTTCCAAACGCAACTGGTGCAACACAATTGTGCTGCACGTCTTGAATGCTTTGGACGGTGATTATGTTCTTAACTCTGAATGTAAGATGTTGATGCTAGCCTTTGTTGTAAGCTAACGCTAGCCTGTATGGGTCACATTGCAGTTAAACAAATAAAACAAAATGAATGATACATATTTTAGTTTATCTTGTTGGTCAGAGAGCCAGTTCTTTGGCTGTAAAAACACGCAGAACTGGTTTGGGATTCGGCTCTGGCACCGAACCAGCCCTCAAACTGCCTTGGTGGAAAAGGGGTATTAGTAATTTTTCTGGCATTTCTCATGAACAGTTTATACAATTTCCTTATTTGTCCTACTTTTTGGTGGGAAATCATACATTCATGGGAATATGTTGCTCTTTTTTACTGTAAATACATCACAAACTCAAAACCCGCTATGACCCTGTGTGTGGCATGCATTTGGGACAGAACAGCACACTCACAAAATGACTCTTTCTATAATATTTCTTCTTTATGTTTCAGAACTTGAATTGTATAAATTAAGACCAACATGAACATTGATCTCATGTTGCAGACAGAATAAATCAATCCAGTAACTGATTACTGCACCAGATAAATCTCAGTGCTTTCTGTGATTAAGTGCACGCTCTGCATAATGTCTGTGTCCAATCACTAGATTGGTTTATAAATCAATATGATTTTTTTTTTTATCCCTTACAGTATTGTACAGTTAATTGTGATATTTTGATTAGACAGTTTTCATAGATTGGCTTTTTAATTCTAGCCCACATTAGTACCAAATATTTCTTCTAATATTGTCTTTAAATCCGCTGGGAGTTGTCAAAGCACTCAATAATCAACATCATCCTTAAAAAAAAAGTATTATTGGAATGGTGCAGCACTGGTGAAGGCAAAATTTGTAATTAGTACAAAATATTTAATTCAAAACATCATTTATTTCTTGATTTTGTTAAAAAAAAAAAGATTTCCTCAGACTGCATAAAATGAGTAAAACATTGGACACTCACAAGCTTGCATGCTTTTGTTCTCGTTGCTGCCACCTAGTGCCTTAAAAAGAATTATTGCATCTTTAAAACTGCAACACCACAATGGTTTAAAATATCTCCATGATAAGTTACACGTCATGCCTTTTCACAGCCTTGTTTCTGAGATCCAGCCCTCTGTGGGTCACTCAGACACCTTACCTTTCCAGTTGTAAGTTCCCGGAGCGCCAAACAGAATGAAGTTGTTGTCTGGGGTGAAACTGACGGAGAGTCCCTGCTGACAGAAGCCAAACTGCTCGTGTCCCTGCGGACGGCCCTCGCAGAACTTCCACTCCCCTCCGTCCAGGTCATCTCGCTCCGTCAGGTCCTCACTCAAGACGTAGCAGCGTCCAATGGGGTCACGAGTCTCTGAAGGTTGACTCACACGCTGCCTGAGCTCATACAGGTGAGCGCAGGTCTGGTGAGGGACAGGACAGTTCATTAGGATATTAATTATTAGGATTAACAGTGCTTGTTACCAGAGGTGGGACCAAGTCATTGTTTTGCAAGTCCCAAGTAAGTCTCAAGTCTTTGCCCTCAAGTCCCGAGTCAAGTCCGAAGTCAAGACTGACAACTGACTTTATTTGTTCTTTGTGTTTTTTTTTAAATTAAGATTAATTTTAAAATTAAGATTAATTTTAAAATTGAGATTAATTTTAAAACCCACTTTTATTTACTGTTTTTTGTTTTTACCCAGCATGAGACTCGCTTTGTTTTAGTTGTTTTGCTTGTTCTTTGTTTTTATTGTTTTTATTGTTGGTCTGTCCTGCCATGTACAGCACTTTGTATCAGCTAACACTGTCTTAAAGGGCTATATAAATAAAGTTGATTTGAATTGAAGTATCAAGTCAAGTCCCAAGTCCAGTAGTTTGAGTTTCGAGTCCTTTCGAGTCCTTTTAACCACAGGGTAATAATATATTTACACAGATCATGTATGCTTTTAAAATCTGTTTTTATTCATTAAAACAAGTGCAGTTGAAATTGCAGAAAAAATAGTGCTGGCATTGCACTTCCTAATTGCACTATTAACCAGTCATTTTTAACATTTAACTCATATTTTGAAAGAATATTCTTAATTTTAAATACATCTGAAAAAACAAGTGCAACTGTAATTATTTGTTCAAAAATGCTAACTTCGTACTTCCATATCAATGATGCCATTTTGCATTTTAACTAGTTCCACAGCAGCTCACACACAAGGAAAGATACAGAGCCTTAATAACATATTTTTTTCATCTTTGGGTATGGGGGAAAGTAGCAAGTCAAAAGCCTCGAGTCCAAGTGAAGTCACGAGTCATTGACGTTAAAGTCCAAGTCGAGTTGCAAGTCTCTTTACATTTTGTCAAGTCGAGTCTAAAATCATCCAATGCATGACTCGAGTCAGACTCGAATCCAAGTCATGTGACTCGAGTCCACACCTCTGCTTGTGACTGTTGGACTCAAACAGAAATTCTTGTATTCATTCTCTTAAGTGAGTATAACTGATAAATGAAACATGAAAATCTGTGTTCACAATTCATTGGGTCATAAGCAAAAACAACATTTTTTGTTTCAAAGAGGAAGTCTGCGCTTCCTGCACTGATGCATTTACAGGATGTGGATCACTTACCACCACCTTTCCTCCAATCCCCTGACTCTTGACAGTGACTCCCAGCCACTGGTTGTCTTTGCTCTCTCTGTCCAGACTCACTGAAGGAAAACACAGAAGGAAATGGCATTCATAGCAATTTCCATATTGTAAACCAATTAGGATCTGAGCCACAGTAAGCAAACAACACTTTGTTATTCAGTGGTTTTTTAACTCGAGATTATGGTTAACTTTTCTCTAATGCAGTGCACCATTTAAATGATAACATTAGTTAGAAGCTGTATGACAGCAAATCTTATCTTGCAGCAAATGAATTAATCTAGAAAGACTAATTCTGATAAATAAAAGTGGTGGTGAGAGATAAAGTGGAGGATAATAGAGAAGAACACAGTGAAGTCTATTGGTGTGTCAAAATTTGCATTCTTGTTAATTTATCTTAATTCATCTTAAGATTTGTTTTCAATTAATTGATTTATCATTTGGTCGATGAAATATGTTCAACAATTAACAGCATGACTTGACATTTTTAACCTCTTCTTCTGACATCATTTGGACAACACACAATTGGTTGACAAGCTGAAAGCTGAAGACCTCATGTTTAGCATCGATATCTACTATAAATAAATTATTCTGAAATATATATATATTTTTTGGAAGCACCTAATAAATAGCCTCAGCTAAAGAGGGCTCTCTGGATAAGGAGGATAAACTGTTTTTCTTGTAACGGAAAATAGCTTAAAACCCCAAATTGTCCTGTGTACTTTATGAAAAAAAAACATAAAACATCAATAGAAACAAGAAAACCAGCATATATATTTATTAGAGAAGTTGAAATTAACCATTTTGCTTAAAAAAATAAACAAGTTGTTGTTTCAATTAAATTAAATTCAATTAAATTCAATTCAATTCAATTGGCTTTATTGGCATGACGTAACAATGTATATATTGCCAAAGCAAGCATCAGAAAAAAAGATAACAAGATAAGGAAAGCAATATTTACAATAAATTATTATATTTAAAAGAAAATAAAAACTAATAACAATAAAAGAAAGCAATATTTACAATCATTGAATTACAATCAACATATAATTTATACAATCTAACTGTCCCAGCAAAAAAAGAAGAAAAAACAAAATAAAAACAAAACAACCAACAGCTGTGTGTCACTTGCTGTGTTAAAAAACCTTTTTTGACGGATTCAAATTTTTGGAAATATGTTTCTCTAATTAGTTCATATTTTTTACATTTGGTGAGGAAGTGTAGCTCTGTCTCAGGCTGACTGAGGCTGCAGTGGCAGCACAGCCTCTGCTCTGTTTCTAGCAGTTGTTGGTGATTCAATCTGCTAATAAATTCACCGACTAATAGTTTTAGCTCTGCTTCACTCACCTTCTCCATCTATATCCACCCTCTCACAGTCGTACTCCTCCGGTGTGATTGGACACCTGAACAAGGCTCCTGGCCGGCTGCCTGTCAACAGACCCTGCCCCGCTGCCTGCGGGGCCCCCACCAGGATCCTGAAGGAACAACACAATACACATTTAATTGTAACACATATAATAAAAGTAGTATGTGTCATAGGTTCATAATAGGAACTAAATATCTCATGTTACTCACTATGGCCGTGGTTAAACGCTATAATTAACGTTACTATTTTACACGTAACTGACGGAGAATTTCACAGCCTCAGCTGACCTGAACCACCATTACTGTAAAATACAAACACCTGCAGCTCAAGCTATTCTGATCCTGCTGAGACCAGCTCCAGTTAAGCATGTTTTCTTGACTTGAAGTTGATTAAAAACAGCTCTGTGGCATCTGCACATCCTGTGTCTTGTTTTTGCTAGGATACAGTAGCTTATCACAGATCATCCTTCACTATCAAGGCAAGGAAAGGCTTAATTCTCAGTGAGGTGGTTGCTGATATTTCGGGGCCAGTGTCAGCGCCCTCTGCCTTATTTGGAGCGGCTGATTCAGGCTTGGATGCTATTTAAAAACCGAGCGTTGAGCCACATTCCACCCAACACCGTCAGCCATGGCATATGCATGGAAGCGAGACTTGGGGAAACAGAGGCAGGGGAGACAGGATAAAGAGCAGATTATAAGGTGGAAAAAACAAAAAAGTGAGAGGGATCAAACTTAAACTGGGTGCCACAACAATAGCAGTTATAATGTGCCTCACATATAATTATAACAATGATGTATGAGTGAATAAGAGTGCCTGCAGCGTGAGAAGCTCCCATCACCAGCCCCCTCATATCTACCTTGTTATGTACACACTTAATTTAGAATTATCTCTGTGGCTGGGAAGTATTTTGTCTATAAATACAGTGTGGCGGGCTGACAGCAGTGCATGAAACATGCACAGACAAACAGACAGACAGAGAAGTGGATGTCTGAGTGGTTACAGACACTAACAACAGCAGGTCATTCTACTAATTTACTCTGGTGCTGGAAAATGAAAAGATACCATGGGTGGATTTATAAAATAGCAGCTCATTTTCCATCACTTTGTGTCTTTTTTTGGTTGTTTTTGTGCCACTTTGCAGACATTTTGTGTGTGGCCAATTTGTGTCTTCTCTGTCATTTGTGTCTCTGTGTCTTTTTTGGTGTCGCACTTTTGTAATTTTGTGCCATTTTGGTCTGTAGATTTGTCTCACTGTAACCATGTTGCATCTTTTTTTGTATGTGTCTTATTCTAGCCATTTTGTATCTTTTTTTGGGTCTTTTTGTTTTTCGCTGTAGCCATTTTGTGTCTTTTTTGGTCATTTTGTGTCTCATTGTACTACTTTTGTGTCTTTTTGATCGATTTGTGTGTAACTGTGAGCCTTTTTGGTCATTTTGTGTCTCATTGTACTAATTTCGTATCTGTTTTGGTCGTTTTGTTTCTCATTTTAGCCAATTTGTGTCTTTTTTTTGTTTCTTACTATAGTCATTTGTGTCGGACAAATTATTTTTGGTGTCTCTGTGCAGTAATTTTATGTCTCTTTTGGTGATTTTGTAGTTCTTTGAGCTTGTTTCATGTCTCCCTAATTGGCATTTTGCTGGTGAAGGCCATTTTGCTGGTCAAGGCTCCTGACGACTGTGCCCCCTGTTGGCCCGTTCAGTAACACATTGATGCTTGACGCAGTTTAGTTTGATGGTGATGGGAAAGAGGAGAGTTGGACCGACTGCTGCACATCAAAACATCTAACTCATTTTACACCATGACAACAGCTGCCACCCAGACACAACATATTTCTTCTCTCTGTGTAAGAAAAAGCTTTTGTCCTGACTTTCATCCAGGCCATTACAACACACACTGATATAAAACTACCACCGCCCAGACAGCTCTGCTTTCTACTTTATTCTCTTCTCTGACAAGTGCTTCTGTCGAGGTGCAGCCGTGCGTTGCCTCAGGGATGATTGCCATCACCTTAATGAGCGAAAACCCCAAACAGCCACCCAAAGCCAAGACGCCTCACGTGAAATAACGACCGCTGCACATCACTGGTGGTCCACATGAGAAACAAGAGCAAACGGTGTTAGAGCATGTAAAACAAAAGAGATTTAAGAGGAAGAACATTTCACTTAAAGAAAAATGATAAGATCTGATCCTCTTATAGCTCCACATTGGTGGGGAGCTCTGGTTTGTGTGTAGGAGTTGACATGACACCCATCTTTCCCCCCACATGTGCAGACATACTGGCAGGTGTCTGGGTGAGAGCTGGGAGGTCTGTTAAGCTGTTACACTTCCCGTATGTGGAGAAGAGAGCTGGATGGCTCCCAACCTGCCCATGTGCCTAAACATTATATTCTGCCAACTTTGACTGATGCAATTATTCTTCAGAGAGAAAACACCTGAAAATACATATGCAGCGATGAAACAAAACGATTAGGGGCCCTGGCAATCTTTCTAATCAAACAATACACATGCATTAGAAATCTGGCTGTGAGACAGATACATCTGCAGCTGTTGGGCTTTATCTAACTTCAGTTAATGTAGTATGGCACATACTTTATTTTCATTTATGATGGGCTGCAACCAGCACCTATAAAAAATATTTCATGGGGGAAGACAATCAGGATACTCGTAACAACAGCAGGTCATTCTACTAATTTACTCTGGTGCTGGAAAATGAAAAGATATCATGGGTGGATTTATAAAATAGCAGCTCATTTTCCATCACTTTGTGTCTTTTTTTGGTTGTTTTGTGCCACTTTGCAGACATTTTGTTTGTGGCCAATTTGTGTCTTCTTGGTCATTTGTGTCATTGTGTCTTTTTTGGTGTCGCACTTTTGTAATTTTGTACCATTTTGGTCTGTAGATTTGTCTCACTGTAACCATGTTGCATCTTTTTTTGTATGTGTCTTATTCTAGCCATTTTGTATCTTTTTTTTGTCTTTTTGTGTTTCACTGTAGCCATTTTGTGTCTTTTTTGGTCATTTTGTGTCTCATTGTACTACTTTTGTGTCTTTTTGATCGATTTGTGTGTAACTGTGAGCCTTTTAGGTCGTTTTGTGTCTCATTGTACTAATTTTGGGGGAAGAGAATCAGGATACTGGTCCAGATAGTATGAGGGAAGTTAAGTTTGTGTTATTTCTGCTTTAGACCTTTTTTAATTTAAAGAAGCATGAATTACAAGAAATATTTACAGAACAAAACTATGCATCCATAGTCTAAAATGTGAGAAAATATTAAAGCTGAAATGTTGAGTAGATTGTACAATTAGTCAGGAAAATAATTGCCAAATATTCTGATAATTTACTTTTTCTCGTGTAAAAGTTAATTGAGTATCTTTCAGTTTCTGACTTAAGGTCACAGCTATGGGTGACCTTGGACTTTATTCATTTTCCACGATTGCCAAACAAACAAACAAACAAACTAACAAACCAAAAATTAATTATCAATTAAAATTAATTCCTTCATTGTCCTTTATTTTCCCTAAATGTAATTTAAATATGAAAATGTAATGCATTAAAAAACAGATTTAAGAAAACAAGGACATGGTGTCCCTCAACAATCGTTGAAGTATGAAGTTAAGTGATTGAGTTAGTCAGAGTTGAATAATGCCCGACACACAGACAGGCACACATGTCCCAATTTGACACAGATAAAATGTCATGACTGAGTATTGCTTTCATTTTTGCCCTTCACCCACTTCTTAGCTCACTTCATTGTTCAGGATTGAGTCAGACAGTATGATCATGATCTCCACTGCCAAGCTGGCTCATCTTTCAGTAAACCCACATCTGACAAGCAGTGTGTGTGTGTGTGTGTGTGTGTGTGTGTGTGTGTGTAACATGAGTGGTTGTGAGTATGTTGTTGCTGCTGTAGACTGGATCAGAGATATCAGGGTGTCTTGTGAAACACCCACATGAACCAAGATGCCAGCAAGTATGTGTGATTGTGTTATTTACATTGCCTGCCTGGTTGTATACACAGATTAGATAAAGCACCTGGGCCCATGCATCAGCAAGCCATCTTAGTTTAGCATGTTAGCATGCAATGATTTTCTTATTCAATTTAATAAAAAAAAAAAAAACAAAGGTTAATAATAACAGAATGCATCAAATTTATAATTCAGAGTGCACATGTTCAAATCAGTTAATCAGTTTGAACATTATAAATATTGTCTTTCTGCAGTTTTTAATTGAATATATGTCACAAAGTTCCAAAAAGTTTTGGAATCGGGTTGTATGTATGCTTCTGTAACCAGGTCAAGTACTTTACATGTATGGTGTAAGTTAACCCTATAAAGCCTGAACCATGAAATAATTGGCAGAAAATTATATTAAAAAAAGAAAAAACGGTTTATTGAACCTGCTGACAAATAAAAAAAGAAAATTCAATATCAATTTGCATATATGGGTTCTAATTTGTATCATATTTGATACATCAGGTCTTTTTGTGCAATTCGTTGCTCACAGTTTGTTTTTCTTGAACTAACAAAAAACCTAACATTTTTATTCTATGAAGACTTTGACTTTCCTTTTAACATTTTTCTCAAACATACAAATAACACAACATCATACATCTGTTGATATGAAGTTTTCACGCAGCAATGACTGATCCACCAGTGGAATCTGCGTATCATTTTAGCTACATCTGTTTTTTTTTTGTGCAATTTGTTGCACAGGTTTTTTTTTATGTTAAACACATGTACCGGTATACATCAGGTTTTTCTGGAAGGAAATATCACACTGATGATGTAGAGGTCTCAAAAACGTGTGTATCAAATATGATACACTTGGCTTTATAGGGTTAAGTACATTAGAAACTTACATACAAAAGTTTAAAAGAGTTACAGAGTTAACTGTTGTTTGTTTCTCATGGAGCAGGAACAGCGGTGTCCTGGGTGAAAGTCCTGTGTTTGTTTAACCCATTCATCCACCCAACGCTGTCTTGCAGACTTAATCAGAAACGTATTTCTGATTAATCAGAAACGTATTTCTGATTAATCAGAAACGTATTTCTGGAGTCAAACACAAACTTCATCCAGGAGGAAATATGTTTCCTTTGAAATGCAGTGCAGATTCAGTGCAATCTTTAGAACGACCAGGTTGTTCCTTGTTGAATAAAATAAAATAGCTAAATTATTATTGGCTCCTGATGGTAAAAAACAACAGTTAAGTGATTGTCAAGATGCTAATTTTGGACTCATCAAAGCATGTAAAAGCCATTTGAGTCAAGACAAGTTTACATTTGTGGCTTGGATGGCATCCAGGAATCATGAATATGGTATAAAACGATTGATCAGCTGCAGTCACTGAAGCAGTAACAGTGTATTACACAAAGTGTCAAAACCACTGAAATAGTCATTTTTTAACCCCACCCTCCACTGCCAGAACAATCACCCTTGTTTTTCCAACTTATCATCACAAACCCAGGACAATCACACACAGGAACCTCATTACACTAAAATCATACTCATGTGTTCATTGAGGGGAGCATGTGCAGTGACCCCAACACTCCCCACGACTCAGCCCGACCCTCCCCCATCTTAACCCCTTATCCACACACACACATGATCCCATCCTCCTTCACGCCCTCCCCCACACTCAAGAGTCACATCCCTGCGATCAGCTTCCCATACAGGCAGACAATACATCCCACATGTAACCAATATTCAGACCAGCATCCTGTCTCTAGATTTCTCAAGAATAGAAAAGTGCTCAAAGGAAAACAGCTATGCCCAAGAGTGTTGGTTCATCTCATCTTAATGAATGACTCACGGCTTTAAAACATGATTAAGTCCAGAAATGTTCAGCTTTTTCTCATACCCATGCACTTGTGAAATCCTATTCTATGTGCATGTTTCTCATTGCAGAGTGCATGCTTCTAGATGAGTTGGCAAAAGCTATTGTGTTCTGAAATGCTTTTCAAACTCAATTATATGTACTCCAAAGTCCACTGACGTTAAACTAAAAACAAGGCTGCTTTTTCTTTGTTGCTTGAAAATACCTGGCAATAGCAGTATGCCTGCATGTTAACACACCAATACACATTCGAACAAGACACAAAACATCTGCAGAAAGGTATTTTGTGATCCCAAGAGCATTTCCATTTTGTTTGTTTATAGAGGGATAGGACTTTTACTGAAAAAGGAGAAATATGTGTGAGAGAGCGAGAGATAAAAGACTGGGAAGCAGTTCAGACGTTAACATGACGGCCACACAAGCTCAGACTGTAAAGAGCCTCAAGGCTGCACATCATCCAAACAATGTGCTTGGAGGGGGCAGAAGCTTTTTCACACGTTATTATAAAGAGCAACTGAAACTTTTTACAGACGATACAAATGGGTTTGTTTTTTTTAAACCCAACCTTTAACTGGAATTTTCCAAGCGTGGGCCTTTGAGGAGAGTAAAGTGTGTGAAATATAGTATCAAATACACCATAAACATTTTGAATATTTAGCTTCAGGGCTGTTTCAGTAAATGCCTCCTAAGCTGTCTGCTAACAGCCTTTGACATCTGTCCGTTGCAGTGAGTGCAGCGTGAGACTGTTGCTCTATAGACAGTGGCTCTACAGGATCAGCATGGGGGCCAGGGGCTCTTTAGGCCTTCTGTTACCCTGAGGCAAGACTGTGACCTCTGACCTGGGCACACAAATACACACACATAGACATATATGTGCAAAGGAAAACATGTGCAAGCATGCAGACGTTAATAGAGGCAAATGGACCCGAATATTTGTTCATATACTCACACACACACACACACACACACACGGATACACACCAGACAACAGAAGGTCGTGCAACAACTGTGTAAACTATGGATCAGCTCTCTGACCACAGCCTGGCCAACAACGCCGGCTGCCTTTGACAATCAGACTTGTAAAGACAGAGCTGTTTCAGAAAAATGCCCACTTTCACACCTGACTCCTTTCAGTTCTGCTGATGAGAAAATGACAGCTGAGAATGAGGTGACCGAGCTGTGAATCATCATGTTTTTAACATCTCAACTCTCTCCCAGTCTGGGCATGGGAAGGGAAAAGTGTAGGGTAATGGCACAATAAAGGGCAAAAAGAGGGACAGAAACAGCTGCCAGGCCAGGCAAAAAGCCCTTTGGGGTATTGTGGTTCACTGCCCACAGACGTGACTCAACTTCCAGCTCAAACGATTTGTTCAAGGACATCACAGGGGCAGTTTATATCAAATTTAAAGCCAAAAGAATTAAGGGGAAAAAGCCAGTGGACTTCTATCCAACACTGACAATGTATTTCAGGTAGTATAAGAGTAAACACTTTCAGAGGACCACTGTAACCCCATCCTCACTTCACATGCATCTTTAACAACCTCTAATCTCACCACCTGCCCCACTATTGATCAATAAGTGAACGGTCATTTCCAGGCATAGATGGGGTAATGATTGGCCCTCAGGACAAGTGTAAAGAGGACACAACCTCTACACCATCCCGCCCCTGTTCCTTTTCCTTTCCTCTCCTTACTTTATCCACTCATCCATCTATTGATCCGTCTATCTAGACACACTCTGTCTGCTTCTCATACTTTGCCTCAATTTTAATTGCTGTTTCTTTCTTTTTCTGCTCATCCGTTCATCTTTTCAGAAGGGCTGGATAAAGGAGTGTGCACTGAGTTTAACCCATTAACCCATTAAAACTTCCTGTAAAACCTCTGGGCGATTTTAAAATAAGCCCCTAAAACCTGAAGTTTTTCTGGAAATTCAACAGAAGTGTCAACGCTTCTACTAAATAATAGATTTTTCAGCCTCTGTAGCAGATAGAAATTAAATTCAAAAAGTATTTGAGAGCTTATACAAATACTACAAAACGATGTATCCGCTTTCCAGGCTTCAATGGGTTAAGGCAGAGAAACACTGAACAGCTCTATCACACAGACAGACACACACGTTCAATAAATCACACCTTTGATCAATTTAGAGGTTCCAGGTCATCTGACCTGCATGTCCTGTCCTGGATGAAACTAATTATTATCATCATGTGTATGTGAATGTGTGATAAGGACACAGATACAAAGAACAAAGACAGGAGAATACTAACAAAGAGAGTGATTCATTTTCCAGCCAAATGGTAAATAAAGATTGAAGTAAGTGACTAATTACTGCTTTGCCATTCTAATCATGTCGGCTCCTGCTCCTACTTTCTTTCCATATCAGTAATATAAAAATCTGTGTCTTACCCCCAACAAAGTATCATGATAATCATGATAACAAAAGACTGGCAGATTTATCTACAGGTTGACAACCATGTTCCCTTTAGTGTAGGCCTACTATGTCACTTTAGTGGGTATATCAAATTTCTATTCAACTTTAGAATAGAATAGGTCTTTATTTGTCATTGTCACATGTACAACGAAATTCAAAGTGCTCTCCAGTAAGTGCAACATTTAAGAGTCTATAAAAATATGAAAATAAAAAGAGAAATATATACAATTCAAAATACCTAGTTCAGACAAACACATAAACACACCCAGACATACATGCATAGTCGCACAGGAAAAAAAAAAAAGCATGAACACACAGTACAGAACATATCTCAGGTGTGTTGAGCCATCAATGTGAATGCATATATTACTGAGACACAATGGTATTGTATAAGTCTCCAAAATTAGCTAGCACAAGATTAAACGTTTTTGTCACAAGACTTTTCTAGTTACTGGTGTTGTTCAAACCTAGTGAATTACTCAATCAGATTGAATCTTATCAATGTCAAATCATCAATATCTTGTGTGTAAAGTCGATGTTGCATGGCAAGAAAATACAAGATTTCTATAACTCAGTGTTTAATACTTTGATTTTTTTTTGTTGTGTTATCATATGTGAAATGTGATTTAAAATCCTCATGGTTTGCATCATTGTTTATCTTGGTCACGATTTAACCTCAAATAACTACATTGTGTTGTTCAACATGTTTTAATTTAGCGACATGTAAATTTCAACTTACACATAATTAGGTTGAGTCTGAACTTTCAAAGATCTTGACCATCCTACACAAAGTCCACAGATCCATTCAGCAACAGTTACCCGACACAAGACCCCAACAGTAATGACACATGCTAACATTAGTCGACCTCTTCAACCCATAACTGTTTGAGGAAATTAGAAAAGATAAGCAAGTGACAGTGATAACGCACAGGCATGAAGAATTATTTTAAAGCTTAAGTAATTAGACCATTTGCACACAAAGACTTTCCTTTGTAATCAATCAGCAAATCTCCTTTAATAAAAACAAACAAAAAGCCTCCATATCCCGTGTCATTTCCTGTTCCTGCACTGTTTTTTTACGGCTCCTTTTCAATCTCAGTCCTGTATCATTTCCCTGTAGAGCCGCCATCAGCTGATTGATTAAACTGCGTCTTTAGAGTCAACCAACATGGACACACACACAAGCGTGCGCACACACACTTAATCAAAGGGGAGGCCTTCCATGATTTATTCATCCCTGCAGCTTCTGTCCCCATCAGAGCCTCAACCCCTCCCCCAAACACACATCATATATTCATTGTAGATGATGCTTTAACTGGTGAGTTTTTTATGGAATAACATGGAAAGCAAACCACCAAATAGCAAAGTCAAACATGACTCTTTAACACTAGAGATGATTAATGTCAACTAATAATGCACAAACATGCCAGAAGCCTTCTCTGGACTTTATTTGCCAACTAAATCTCAAGTGCAGATGCAGAATCAGCTCCTGCTCCTCCTGCCAACACCGCCAACACTTTATCTGCACCTCCATCAGACCTAAGTTGTATGTTTCCTTCCTGACTCTGCAGATTGTCCCGCTCTCTCCCTCCACTGAGCACGTGGTCCGCAGAGTAATATTCCTGAAAGCTCTCGGCCAGGCAGCGCAGCTTCCCACCGAGCTTTTGTCCAGGCAGCCCAGCGTGGAGGAATGGGAGAATGTTAAATAGACAGAGAGTAAGTGGGAGCTAGTAAAGAGCATTAATCCTGTGTGTGTGTGTGTGTGTGTGTGTGTGTGTGTGTGTGTGTGTGTGCGTGTGTGTGTGTGTGTGTGTTTGACTGTAAAGCCCATGCTATATACCCTTTGCTCCTTCTGATCTCCCATATAAATAAGCACTGCAGCAGCGTGAGCTCCTACATTTACGAGACTTTTACATGAATGGCCTTTAGAAGATTTAGCAACAACAAGAGAGAGGGAGCTGGAGCTGAAAAATCATGAATTGAATTAAGGAGGGAAAAGGGGGAAGGTTCATTCTTCACTCTTAAGCTGAGGCTAAAAAAGCAGCTTTTATTTGGCTATTTTAATGCAAATTAACCTCCAGATATTCTTCATTGTGTTTTGAGTGTGAGGCAGTTATGCTGGGCCCCATTTACACACATTTATATGTGTATCAAAGAAAAAGAAACTACAGCGCTCAGAGAGGAGGGTGTTGGCTGATGGAGGTACAAGCCAAATGCAATTTACCAGCAACATACTTAAATTAATAGTTTACCATTTATAGGAAATGTGAATGTGAAGCTAGAGCCAGCAGCTTGTTAGCTTAGTTTAGTTGACCTTAAAGACTAGAAAAAGGTTGAAACAGCTAGCTTGGCTCAGCTAGGTTCATATTTTTAACTGATTAAACAAACAAGATATTTTGTGCTAATAAGCTAGTTTAGTTATATTAACTAGATATGCTACTAAGTGTATTTTGTTGACAGAGCCAAGCTAGCTGTTTGCCCTTGTTTCCAGTCTTTATGCTAAGCTAAGCTAACAGGCTGCCGGCTTTACCTCCACACTTACCACTTATTGTGTGGTATCAACCTTTTCATCTGGCTCTCCCAAAGAAAACAAATAGGTAAATTTCCTTAAATGTCAAACAATCACTTAATACAAATAAATGTTTCCTCACACTGATTTAAACCCGCATGCTGCAGAGTTTCTTATCTCATGTATTAGCCTTCTCTTGCAATCTGTGTAACCTTTTGGAGGTCATCCAAAAATCACTTCCACCCTCCACTCTTGTTTTTTTAAGCTGTGTTAATCAAGCCACCAGGTCAATAGGGGGATTTGTTCAGCTTTGGAAAGCTCTGTTTTAGATTCTTACTCACCCGGTGAAACCAAACTCCAGACTATATATCTGGGATTATATCAGCTACCTGTGGCCCCACTGACAGTGAGGCTCCCTTTAGAAAGGCACCAAAGCAGGTCCATGGTAAACATGAACCTCGCTGCAACCTGAGACTTTTTTACTTTCCCTCTGACAGCAATGCAACACAGCCAGCACTATGTCTACTGACTTCAACAGCCTGACAGTCTGATAAATCACACTCTAATAATGTTGTTAATGTGCAGATATACAGCACCCGATAACAAACTGATGGTGTTTGGGAGGAAAAAACATGAGAAATTAATAATTTGTCAAAAAAGAATACACTGTAAAAAAATATTCTGTTAAATTTACGGTAAATTACCGGCAGCTGTGGTTGCCAGAACTTCACCGTAAAAAATACAGTGGGGGGGTTTTCTACTGATTTAGAAACTAATTTAGACTGAATATTCTCGTTATTTTTAAGGTAATTGTGTCATTCATTCACACATCATGGCAAATCTCCATTAACTTTACATGAAAATGTTATATTTTTACAGCAAAACTGTGCGTTACCTACAGTTCATGACAGTAAAAGTAAAAATTGTGCTATTCCTTGATTTACGGTAATTAAAAGTGCCTACTACGGTGATACACAATTTTTAATTTTACGCCCCATTCCTGATGCAATTTGACAGTGTTTTACTGTAATTTCTACAAACATTTTTTACAGTGTAGGCACAACACAAAAGGAGGGGTCAGAATAAAGAATAAGCACAATAGATGTCTTTCAAGGGCAAACACATTCACCACATCACTGATTTGTGACCTATATTAGAGGACCAAAGCAGAAATGCCGTTCCTCACCTTTGTCAGAGACAGAAAAGACCTTCACATTAAATCAGGAGGCTGAGATCAATAAAAAGAAATCTCAAGGCTTTCCATCATACATGTATGATTAAAAAGCGTTCACCTGTAAGCTAAACAGCAGAACACTTCATTCATTCTAAAACATGCTGACATTGTTTGGTTCCAAGTATTTTGATGTATAACATTAAATGCTTGCATGTGGAATCAGCTGATCCTGAATACAGATCATCAGTGCAGCAGCTATGTAGGAATGGCGGTCCACCACTTCGGTCCAGACTGAAATATCTCAACAACTATTGGATGGATTGCCATGAACTTTAGTTAGACATTCATGGTCCTGAGAGGATGATTGTCCTTGGTGAACCTTTGACTATTCATTGAGCATGATTTTCAGGCCAAACATTTATTTCTCTGATACTTTGGTTTCTGATTAAATCCCTGCAAAACTAACATTTCTATCAGGCTGACTTGTATCTTATTTTGTGTGCTAGCTAGCAAATGTTAGGAGGCTACTGCACTAGACTTGTGGTGCACATGGAGCATGTTATCATTGATATTGATAATATAATTGCATTTAGCCTAAAGCAACAGTTTGCCAAAGTACTGCCTCTCAGAGTTGCAAACATGGCTGCAAAATCTTGTGAGTCTTTGCAGCGTTTTACGAAATAATTCACTTCTTCACTACTTCAAACTCAATATCAAGGGAGCACCATATAGTAAGCTCATCAACATGTTTTGACACTATATGGATCATTTTTTCTCTGCCGTTAATTAATTATGCTGTCAAACAATAAAAAAAGTGCCAGATGAACATCAGCTGATGGACTATACATAGTAAATACCTGTATTTTTATGATAACTACAATAAATTCACAATCAATAAGTATCTTGTGCTTACTGCAATTTCTTAAAAAACTGGAGCCGATAACTTAACAGTGCTGCAAGTGGCAATTACTGTTTGGAAGAATGCTACATTTACGAGCTATTCGCCACCAAATGGGGTATAATTATTTCCAGTATACAGTCTGATGGCAATACAAAATGGCAAATGAGGAATGAGGACAGAGACTTAAGCTTTTGATTTGCTATGTGATCAAGAATATTCCGTAAGGAAAAGTCTCCATCATGCATGTGCTCCTTTAACAACTTTTTTTATTTTTCAATATTCTCAATACGTGTCATATCGTAAGATATAGTAGACTCTTGATTGTTAGATTGACTGTAGTATGAAAACAAACAAAAGCTGATTTCAGGCAGATTGGCAGTGTTGGGATAAAGCTCAGGGAGCTTCCTGTCTTCACCAGGGAGTGAACTATTAGCGGAAGCACTTCTCATAGCAGTATAAATAGCAGACACACACATAACTCAGACTGAAATACCCTCTCATCTCACCCTCTGTCTGGCTTCAGCAGCAGAAGCCCCCTAAGTTCAGCTTCGGGGGGCTTCAGGACAACAACGACCACCAAGAGAGATAATATGAATAAAGTTTGGGGAAGCCATATCGAGCCTCTTGTGGCATAGTTTAACTTCCTCCCGACATGTCACTGAAGAGGATCCCGTTACAGCACATTGGTCAATATGAGATCATTGTGTCACATGGGTTGACCTTTGCTGCCATGCTGAAAAGGAGCTGTGGGAGGCAGAAGCCTGTACTGAAGAGAAACTGTAAAACTGAACAAAAAAGACATTCATTCCATAAACTTGCCAGCTGCTGAATCTCCGACACTGTATGACCCCGCCTTTGATGAAATGCACACAATTCCTCTGATGCTTTTAGGGGAAAAAACGCCATTAAACTCAGCAGTGCTAGAACCAGAGAAGGTGAAACTCTACAGGTATGACTAAGCTGATTTCTATTAGCACTTTAACGTTACGGGTTGTGTCATACAGCCATGAGTAAGCACAGAACAGAGCATCAAAGCACTAATATCATTTACAACTGAAACCAGCGAACCAAACACACAATGAGGACGACACAGGATGACCACAGGGGAAAGTAACCCAAACCGTTGTGATATAAAGAGAAAAATGAGTCAACAGCATCTAATTACAATAAGTTTGAGGCAAATTGTTTCATGACAGTATATCAGAAGAGCTGAGATGATAAGAGCACCTTGGAAACTAAACTCGCAGATCTGATCTGCAATAACTCAGAGAGGGCACTATCATACAGCTAATGTACTATTCAGACAGGACAGATAATTGCTCTGTTCCTATCTGAATAATACATTTCTCTAGCGGAGAGTGCAATAACATCAAATCAAAATGTTTTGAACTCCTACAGACCACAGAGCTGATGAAATCATCATCATCGAGTCATCAGGGACGTGCCAGTGAGAACTCTGAGATCAGAGATATTTTTACTGGAAATTTGTGGGTTTGAGGAACCGTTACATTCTACATTACGGGATATTTTATTGGCTGATTTGAATGTTCTCATGCCAGTCATTAAATCAATAAAGAAAAATATTTGAATTATATCCTGGACAGAATTATATTCCTGAATGTCTGCAGAGCCACTGCTCAAGTAAGAGTTGATTACTTTGGATTTGTATGATAAACTTGAGTCGGTGTAATCAATAACAACAAAATGTAATGTTATTTTAGCCTCATAAAAAAGCAACATGGTCTCACAGGAATCCGTGAAATAGCCACGGATTCGCTTAACTCAAAATCTGTGGAATAGCCACGGAATCACTCAAATTTCCGTGAAACTGACATGGATTTGTCATATCCCGTGGCTATTCCAACATACAAAGTGATTATGTACATTCACTGACTGAATATTTAGAAAATAAAACATATATTTCTCGCTAGAAATGTTTTTTCAAAATTTGAGAACTGTCCGCCATGTTTTTTGTTCTGACCACCGGGACCTTAAAAGTCACGTGACTTGGAACAAACCAATAGGAAAAAATATTAACTTGCATTGTAGCGAAATCCGTGTCAGTTTCACGGAAGTTTGAGTGATTCCGTGGCTATTCCACGGATTTTGAGTTAAGCGAATCCGTGGCTATTTCACGGATTCCTGTGAGACCAGATTCTAAAAAAGCCTACCTGAAAAAACAATATCAGATTAAATATATGCTATATTTAGAATCGTTTCACTGCTTTACCTTACCATCAGACAGTCATTTTCCAACAGGGAACTGGTGCTATCATCAAAGTCACCAGACTCCATTGACAAAAATAGCAATTTTACCTCGCAGAACACAGGTCGCAGGTCAACCGTTGCCTCGATCAGTTGTTAATTTGTGTTTTTGTGTGACTTTGGTGTTCAGATTCACTAAAGTCACAAAATAACACAAACAAACCAACATATTGACACAGCAGTAAACTAGCAACCCCTGTGTTCTGTGAGGTAAAATTACTGTTTTTGTCAGTGGATTCTGATGGCTTCAACAAGTCCTCCCGTGTAAACATAATTAGAGCTGTCCCCATTCTCAACAATATATTTCTTCGTTTCTGTGTAATCCTGTATCTCATACAACTCTTGTCTAAAGCCTTAAACTCCTGTACACTACCGGCTCAGTACCAAACAGCAGACAAACACAGTTAGCAACAAGCCGGAGAACATAGCAGCGACAAGAGAGTGAATATTAGACCGACATTCTTCAGGTGGATGCAAATATGACTCAAATTGAATGATAATGTTTGCTACGTATCTGATGGATATGTAAAATTGCTCACTCTTTTCTTAAGAACATTATCCTACTTTTCGATATAAACCACTGAAACGAATATTGGATAATCAAGGAAAAATGAAATCTCACAAAACTGAAACGGGGCTACTTTTAATAGCTCATAAAAACTTGGCGTGTCTGGAGATACGTCATTTTCAAAAGGACAGAAGCTTTGACTAAAATCCTGGCTGCAGCCTTGCAAGTCATATAAAGATACAGTAGATGGGGATGAGCTCATTATAGAGTCATTTATGCCGACTGTAGATGTAATGTCACAACATACTGGCAGCAGCATTATTCATCCCACTCTCTTCCAGTATGTGCATCACATCAGCACATCAACTTAGTTTATTGACTGTCTGCTCCTGGCACTAACTCGACTGTTGCAGCATTTTCTCAGGACTCTTCCCTCTGTTGCAGTCTGTAATGGGTGATACAATACTTTAAGCTCAGAGTCAGTTTTTAAACTACGATTCCAGGAATGCTGCTGGACAGTGAGCAGGTTTCAGAGGAGTGACATGACTCTCCCTCTGACTGTGTCTGTGTGAATGCTGATGTCATTCCCCTGGTCTTACCAGGCGACAGGGTGACTGCACCCCCGAGTAAACTGAGGAGCCAACGGTTAAATATGGAGCTTCAAAACAGGGACCCGGAGTAAACGAACTCCCTTATATTTGTTATATTCAGGACTGGAAACTTCATCAAGTGCAACTCTTAGTTAGAAGCTACCTGCATTTACAAGTTATGCAACTTTATACAGTATGTCTACCTCACCACATTTCAGAGGGAATATTCTACTTTTTATTCCACTACATTTAGTTACTTTGCTGCTTGTTGATTTTTTATAAAATATGATTCAATGTCATGGATTGAATTAAGCAAAAGTATGATGACATTAATAGTAGCCACAACCAACCACTGCAGCACAAATACAGTATACTAAAGGCATTATCTGTCCAATACTATAATATAAAATAACGTAGTAGAAAACTCACACCCTATACAACATACACTTTTACTTTCATACTTTGAGTACTTTTTCTTCAGTATTTCTGCACTTTTTACTGGAGTAGGAGTCTCAATTCAGGGTCTTTCTATACTGCTACTTTTGCTTGAATATAGGATGTAACTAATTCCATATCCTGGTTATGTTCATGTATCACATTTCTATGCATTGCTCTTTGGCTGCACCTTTAATAGGAAATATTAAACAAATCATTTTAAGTTGGAAATGTACAGTACAGATACCCAGGCTGATGGAGGAGAAAAAACGGTGGATTTATATTACAAAACGGTTCTCTCTGGCCCCTCATCAGATGAAATATTAATCACAACGCCTCAGGGGAGGTAAATTAAGGCTGTCTCTTATTAACAGTCATGAAGTAAACATTTCTAAAGATTTACAAGCATATCTGCGGAGATAATTTATTCAGGATTACTGGAGAACAAACTATCCAGTCACACTGAAAGATGCAGCAAAACAGCTGTTGGCAAACACATCTGAGAACAAACAGACACATAGAAGAGCAAACATCTCATCCATGAACACATACACACACACCGGGACACATTAGTATCTACACTGCTCTTCTGTGAAGTCAGCATCAGACCTGAACTGCTCTGAGGGGAAAAAAACACTTAAAACCCTTATTCCCCTTCTTCAGAAATCACTGCCTACCAGCTGATTCAGCACACTCCTATCCACTCTCCACTTACTGTAAATCATCGTCTATTAACTCAGGCTGCTCCTGCTGAACATGCCGCACATAAACATGCTAAAACTCCTTATGAGTGTAGCAATGATTTAGCAAATCCAAGGACTGCTGCAGTGGAGAAATGCTGAGTGTAGCAGCCACACAACTCAAAATTCAGCTTTTAGCTGCCCTTAACAAATGAAAAAACATAATATAATGGACATTTTGCATGAGTAGCAGGTGCATATACAAGATATCTAAACTGAGTGGTGCAAGAAAAAGTCAAAAAGGACACACAGGGCACAGGCTCAGTGGTGCACTCACCAGCTCTGGGGCTCTGGGGTAAGCTGCTGGTGAAGTGCTAGAGAGAAACCAAAAAAGGTGCCATGGTCTCCCAACTTGTGCAGTGTGTGAGTAGTATCCAGGTTAAAGCCCCACACTTGGCTTGAAAGGGTCAACAGAGCCCATAGGAGAAAGGTAGTCCAACGATGAGAGGGACGAGATGAGAGGGAGACAGTGTCCCCATGTCCCAGCGGGGCTGCCATAGCAGGGTGCAGGTCCTGTTAGCAGCAGAGCAAGTTCAGTTCAAGAAGGGGAGAATCCTTGTATGGCTCCCAGAGAGATAGAAGAGACAAATCTCTCCTGTCTGGATGCCTCCGTTGTTTCCAGTCCTCTTTCTCTTCCCCTCTTTCTCTACCGTGCTGCCTCTCAACTCCGTTTGCTGCTGTCAGTCTGAAGAGCAGGCTGTGGAAATGTGGCCGCCACTCGTATATGTGTGTGTGTGTTTCTCTCAATGCATGTGCGCCTCCCCCCTCCTCTATGCTCAGAGGGAGACAGAGGACAAGTGCCTTGAATAGCCCGCTCACTCCTCCCCCTCCTCCCCTCTCTCTTTCAGTCCCTCCCTGCCTCCCCTCTCTCAGCTGACATCAACACTCAAGGGACTGCTGCCAAAATACCAGGCAAGGTTGTCAAGATACTTGGAGGCTATTGAATAGAGCAAGAGAGAGGGTGAAAAGACAGCAGAGTGTTTTATCTGTTCCAGTTCACACGGTCCAAAGTGTCTCTTTCTGTGGCCGATCGTTGCTGCAGGTGCTTGTAGATCACAGGAGAAAAACCTGAGGTACAAACTAAAAAAGTTAAAAAGCTAGAAGGATGAAAAGGTTTGGGGTTTTTGAGCTTGAGAGCCATGACGTCTGACTCAATCTGCAATGAATGGGAGACAAAAGGGGTCGAAATGTGCACAGTGACCCGGGAAACTTTATTACAGACCTTTACAGGGGAGCAGGAGAAATGTATGTGCTGGGACGGAGCATTGAGACATAATCAGGAAACTGCAGGACTCTTACAAAGCACAGCAACCTTGATTTCCAAAGGTTTTTCCATACAAGTAGCTCAAACAAACAAAGTAATACCTCGGTTATGCCCTCTCACCCACAGCTGCTGTTTTAACCAGCTGATTTCTGTTTCTCTTCAGTCAATCTGTGTGCAGCTGTCAGTGTGTCACCTCAACTGTTTCAAACAATAAACCTCACACACACACAACAGTTGCACACCCACGACGTGAGAAAATGAAATACTTTCGCATTTCACCTTCCCCGTTCGTATGGGTTGATGTGATTGACCTTACATTCAGTTGGTTAGGTTTTACAGATGGATATTCATATTTCGAATCTAGTGTTTTTACTTGCACCTAAAAGCACAAGGTTAAGATTATTTTTTAACTCATCCCACAGGTGTGCGTTGCTTGTGCTGAGTAGATCATGCAGTGGATGTGATATCAGAATATCAGAGTGAGAATAACAGATGCAGATGCAAAGATTGTATAATATTTAAATAACTAGAAAATTTCCTCTTGGAAATTTTTGAAAGGGCCACGGGGGCTACTGCGTGTGTGTGTGTGTGTGTGTGTAATTAAAATCACATAGAGTTACTGTGTGTGTGAGTGTGTGTGCGTGCGTGCGCGTGCATGTGTTTGAAGCATGTGTATGCATGTGTGAGGAGTGTGCGTGCTTACGCGTGTGTTTGTGTGTGTGTGTGTATCTGTAACTGTAATCACATCAAAGATCGAAGGCAATCAGATCAAAGCAATCAACAGAATTAACTGACACCTGCTAATGAAAGAGTGACAGCAGCCAGAGGTGGACTGAAATTTCTGGCCTCGAACAGAAAGCATTTTTGGCAAAACCATAATACCTATTATTGATCCGACTTCACTTTGAGCGTCCCGAGTTCTTCCTGAATGTCTACATGTGATTTTTTTTAAGAAAAATGAAAAAATAGCTTTGCTAGAGCGATCTAAAAAAACTGTTCCATCTTCCCTTATTCCGAAATCTCCCTGCGTTTTTAATATGGGAGCCAATGAGGCTGGGGCTTTGCCCCAAGCACTGGTCCCTACAGCTATTGCTGTATGGGACCAGTGCTCGGTGCGATTGCCCCGAGGCCCTAATTAGTGCGGCAGCACAACACATGAAAATGCACTTCTACTTTTGTACAGTACCAACACACCGAAAAAACTATTTTTCTGATATGTAATTTACACTCAGTGGCCATATTATTAGGTACACTTGAATACTCTAATGCAGTCCACTACAGGTCAGTTACTTTGCCATTGTACTGTCACTTTCACTCATCAGAACTCCGGACGTCACATGACTTGTATTTGTTTACTCAAGTTGGCAGGAAAAGTGTGAGTAAATAAATGAATGGAGCCAGCTTTAATTTCAAGCCCTCAGAGTTCACTGCACACTTTAAGTCGAAGGATGTGAAGTCAACTCCCAGAGCTCATAAGTGTCTTACGAACTGTTTACTGCATTCCTGTTTACATTCATTTTTATTTATTATACACACATTTATCATGCTTTTATATTTTAATTTTGTTTGTATTTTATCTTGATAATCGAACTTGTATAATACATATTTTATTAGCACTGTTGAAGGAAGCCTGAGACCCAAGATTTTTATTGTCAAAGACAATGCTAATAAAGATCCCATATACATTCCAGCCAGGCTATTATAACTTTATCTCAATTTTAGGTGTTTTGTTTTCTTACAGAGTCTTAAGTTGACTACAGCATGTAGTGAATAGGGTTGGTGTGATTTTATTGCCTGAGAAGTTATAGCTGTGAGCTTTGACAAAGAGGCAGAGGCAAATCTTCTTAACAAAACTTGCACATTAAAGAGGATTAAAACAGACCTAAGATTAGTGTCTCTGGGAACTATCATCAATGTCCACAATGCTCCAGGTTACTGAAAGGATGAAGCTGAGTTCACATCATGTGATCATCTGACTGACATGATGAACCGGCTTCTGGTGTCAACCACTCTCTGCCCCCTGCTGCCCTTATGTGGTATTAAAACAAAGAGCTGATGAGCTTTCACTACACATTAATTTATTCATTCATACATGATCCGTAACCGCTTATCCAAACTCAGGTCATGGGGGACTGAAGCCAATCCCAGCTGACATTTGGCGAGGTCACCATCACCTCATTCATACCAACGGACAATTTAGAGTTACCCGTTAATCCTAAATGGCATGTCCTTGGACTGTGGGAGGAAGACAGAGGACCCAGAGAGAACCCACACTGACAGGGGGAGAACATGCAAGCTCTACATCAAAGAAATGCATGCTGGATTCGAACCCTGAAAGGAGAAGTTTCTAACCTCTACACCACCGTTTAGCCCACTTTACATTCAGCCGTCTCTTCATTACACAGAGCTAAAACTAGTGTGGTTATGCAATATTTCTTTTGATAACTTTAGCCACCCATTTATTTCACCAGTCGTTCAATACTTTTGGTCCCATCCAAACACATCCGCAATGATGCACTCCAGTGTTTCGCTGGCATTTCAAAAAAGATCGCCACCAGCAGTGTAAGTAGAATTGGTTTATATATATTTAAAAATCTATGTGTGAAATATAATTTATGTACATGGAGATTAAATGTCTAATTACAATACAAAAGTAACTCTGATGAGAGAAAGCAGTAAGAACAATTGGGTGTGCACAAACAAAATTTCACATGTCGTTTAGACTAAAGTAATTCTACCTACACTGGTGGTGGAGATCTTATTCAAAATGCCCGCCAAACACTGGAAAGTGTGACACTGCGGTTGTGCCCGGATTGGGCCAAAAGTACCGAGTGGAGGCCGACTAGTGATAAAATTACCAGAATTTCAATCAAATCAAATCAAATTCAAAATTACTTTATTTATCCCCGAGGGGAAATTCAGTTAGTCTGGTAGAATCTCTGGAAGAATGAAACAGCCTGACGGCTGTAGGAGCAAAGGATCTTTTGTATCTCTTCGTCCTGCAACATGAGATAGGAGCCGTCCACTGCTTATTTTTTGGTCCATAAAGGTTTTGTGTAGTGGATGATCTGGGTATTTCAAGATGGCCTGGAACATGTTGACAGGTCATCTCTCCACCACCTCCTCCAGTGTGTCCAACCTGGCTCCAACCACAGAACCAGCTCTTTAGACCAGTCTGTCCAACCGCCTTCATCTCTGTGTGTGATGCTGCCTCCCCAGCAGACTGCAGCATAAAACAACACACTTCCACCACAGACTGATAAAACATCTGCAGCATCTTACTACAGATGTCCAGAGATCTGAGCTTCAAGAAGAAAAAGAGGCGGCTCTGCCCCTTTTTGTAGAGAGCATCTGTGGTTAGGGACCAGTCAAACTTTTATCCAGGTATACACCTAGATACTTAGAACTTGGCACCACCTCCATTAATGTCCCAGAAACACAGTTCCCCAACCTGACATACTGTGGTCTTCCTGTCAGGTAATCTGTGATCCAGGAGATGAAGGAAAGATCCACTCCCATCTCTGTCAGCTTGTTTTTGAGTATGTTGGGTTGGATGGTGTTGAATGCGCTTGAAAAATCAAAGAACATGATTCTCACATAAGCACCAGTTTCCTTCAGATGAGCAAGAGCACGGTGAAGCATGTAGAGGACAGCATCGTTCACTCCCATGTGTTGTTTGTATGCAAACTGCAGGGGGTTGAGTTTGTCTTTACTGACATAAGTGCCGTTTTGCCAACTCTGGTATACCCAAGGCTAACGTACATGGTTAAAACTAAATACTGTTTGAAAGATAAGAAGTCAGACTTTAGACCACTCAAGTGATTAGAAACAAAACAATATCATTTATATAGATATAAAATTTTGATAGAATGTTTGCCAAAAACGGTCCGACTGGTGTTACAGTGATGTTACATCAATAAGTAGGATGAGACACAGAGACACCAACAGATAGATATTCTTTATTTTTTCCTATATGTAGGGGTACTATATGTAATTTCCGGTGTAATCTACTCAACATTACTTGTGGTGTACGGTAACCGGACTTCCGGTTGTTCGAGATCACCGTCGTCCCCGTTTTCAAACTGAGGAAGCGTTTCAGATAAATATCTGTCAAACACTGAAATATCCCGGTGTTCAACACTCACCAGCAAACTTTTCAACACGAGTAAGTCGCCGCCAAATTGCTTAAGTCCGAGGAAAACAACATTAACACCAAAGAGAACACGGCTATCTTACCGTTAGTTCGCAGCTGCACTTCTCCAGACACCATGACTTGGACACCATGGCAACCGCGTGGAACAGCAGTCTATGGGAACAGCTCGCGCCCGGTGAGTTCACGTAACCCGCGAACGTAAACAACGTGTGGACTTCATGGTACATTCAGGTGCACGTCGTTAACTCGAGCTCTATTCAATCTGCTGTGGTAAAGTACATTGAAAAAAATAAAAAATTTTGGCCCTGTAATTATTATTTCAATCATCTATATAAATTCTACTAAGAAATACGAATTCAGTGCTTTTACTTTAAAATTGCAGTTTTTCATGTAGTGCATTACTTAGTGATTGTTTGTTATTATGTGTCCTCAGTTTTGTATGTAAATTGAATCATTCGTTCCAAGTAATATTCACTAAACCAGTTCATTGGATTAATTAGTTGATATTTCCAAGTAAAATGTAATTTAGTAACATCAGTGAATCTGCAATTTACTTGTGTATTTTCATTTAAAAAAATAAGTGGTACTATTAAATAAATATTACTTAGAAACAGCCTGAGTAAAGATTACAAATATTTTCTGTGTGGAAAAACTTGCCTAGCTTCTTTTAAGTAAATGTCACTCCAATTTTTTTCAGTGTACCCTTCTGCCATCTTGTGGGTCTTTTTGTGTGTCCCCGATTGCCTGTCACAATAAGTTATTGTTATTACATTTGAAATAATTATTTGTGGCCTTAGTGTACATTCCAAAACAAATGGAAGTTACACTTCAGTTTATATCATGTAGCATATCTTTTTATAGATGAATTTGAAAATGTAAATGTTTTCTTAGGGAATAAAGCCAGTAAACTCTTGATCTTTATGAATCAAAACTCAATAGTCCAACAATGGTATAACCTCCAGTGGTGAAAAAAACTGTGGCATTAAAATCTAAAGCTTAATCGAATCATGGAGTTGGAGAAAAAAAACCCATATTATGCATATGCATTTCAAACAGCTGGTGGTGGTGTAGAAAGAACATCCTCTGTACAAAATTTAATGTCGGAGGATGGATGGATGGATGGATGGATGGATAGATATTTCAGTCATGACAATGGAGCTGCTCTTTTGTACCTTAACTGGGAATCTGTTAACACTTATCTCTAGTGATGGGAAAGATGTACACAAATCAAAATATAAACAACATTGGATGTTGGATATGTTATCACTTATCTTTGGAAATGGAACTGTTTTAAAAATATTGAAACATAAATTATACTGTCAAGTCTGTTTGTGTTTCCAAGCGTGTGGGAGAGTCAACATGCCTGTATCTTTCTGGAGTATCTTGGCCTGAGGAAGAACACAAATTGGGAGTTTGTCAGCAGTTTCTCCTACACACAGCTCACTGACAGTTCTGAATCTAAAACTTGATCAAAAGATTGATTTCTGATATCCAGTAACATAGACTGTCCCCTGTTTGTTCAGCTCCGACTTGAGATATAAATACCAGAAGGACTCCACGCAGCAGAAGAAAAGCAGAAAGGGGACAGGAATGGTGTGGGATGTCGAGAAAATGCTGAAAACATCTTAATGGCTGATCGGGCAGGACGCCAGACAAGAATGCCTTTAGACAGAACAAAGCACAGTCAGAGGGAAGAATGGAAGAAAGGCAAAGAGAGAAGAAGAAAGGGATGGAGAGGAGGAGAACAGAAGTGATGGCTGGCTTTAAAGATTATCCGCCACATCGTCCATGACACTGGTGAAGTGCTCATTAGCAGTCTGAGCCACACTTCAAGGAGAGATCTTATTTTAGACAGCAAGCAGGGAGCTGTAGACACAGGCAGGGTCATTCTTCCTGTTATAGCCCCCCGTCACTTCCATGACTGAGACCGCTGCAGTCAGCACTATTACTGTATTGATTAATGGAGAGTGTGGGATGCTGTAAGAGGGAGCGGCACTGGTTATTATGGGATTAAATGCTTGCACGCCCACTCTGGCTATACAAGTTCACATGATCCCAAAGGAAGTGGCTAAACTGAGCATGCAGTGGTTTTGTCTGACTGATAGCTACAACATTATGGATTTTTATAGCAAACACTGATTTCATTGGAAGGTTTAAGAAGCAAGCGAGTAAATTTATCCCTTGCTTCGATGCATTACTGCAATATATACACAGACTGATGCAGCAAATCACAGTCAAACACCATTTTCTTCAACATATCAAACAATTGGTTTAAACCAGCCAGTGGTGGAGGGATTATTCAATATCATTATGTAAATATACAGTGTAAAAGTTCTGCATCTACTTTTTAATAAAGTAAAAGTTTGTAGATTTAATCAAGAAAATGTTCTTAAAAGTATTCAAAGTAATAATACTTAATGTAGAAACATGCCATCAGTTACTGTCATATGTTTGTATAGTTATATAATTAGGTTATGACTCATGCATTAAGATAAAAGTAGATTTTACTGTCTAGTAAATCCTGGTTAATGGGGATAAATAAAAAGTCAGTGAAAATTCATTCATTGAGTGAAATTCATTTTTAACTATTTTGCATCAGACTGATTAGTTTCTCCATTAATCAACTGTTAATCTGATTTTCAATATAGATTAAAAAATAAAATTTGAATTAAAAATTAAAAATTAATATACGTATAAAAAGGAAATGCTGCAAACCTTTACATTTGGGAAAAATGACTTAAACAATGATCAAGTAGGAATGGGTGTTGGGTTATATAAGAAAATGAAAATATGTCTAATTGATGGTACTGTTTACTGCAACTGTGAATCAATAAAAAATATATATTAAAAAAATGAATAAAAAAAAACAATGATCAAGTAATGGCCAATTAATTATCCGTCAGTCAGTTCATTGATTAGTCTAAATGTAGCCTACTTGTATATGATGTTAAATTTATAACAAAACAAACTCTGACTCCATACCTCATATTTTCTCACACAGCAAATAAGCCGACCCAAGACTAACTTCAGTGCTGCGATTCTTTAGATTCACTTAATGCAATTAAAATTGAAAAATAAAGTCTTATTACAGTAATTAAAGCCAAGCGAGATGACACAGTGTTTTTCTTTTATAGTCTTCAATGATCCCCTGAAAATATAACATTGTATTATGTGCATCAAGTGACTAAGATTTTAATCTTTGAGGTCTGTGAGAAATACATTCTTTATCATAATGAGACATCACAACACTCTATTATATTACATGTAAAACAATATGCTCAAAAACAAGACTTGGTAGCTCCAGCATGCAGCGTACAGTGTCCCACTGTTTCCCTTTTCTGTATGAAATATATTTGGGACAGGGGCGCCCTCTAGTGGCAGTAGCAGTTTATTTAAAAAGAAGCATTTTTACTGTAATAGTTACTCGTCATAATTTTGACTCTTTTAAGTGCCTCTATAGGAGGAAAATCCCCAAACTATTCAATTGTAAAATACTAAACAAAATTTAGTGCAACAATTCAAGTGATACTTGTCCAGAAAATGTTAATGAATCTGAACTTTAACAAAGACAGAAAACATTCTGTTGTACCCATTTTTTTTTCTCTCCTGAAATTCATTTTTTTTCAACACTAAAAGTGGCTCTATATAAAAAGTGGCCATAGCTGAAGCTAATATTCAAAAAGGTTTGCCTAAAAGAAGCAGCAGAAGTAGCAAAAAATGACCAAAAATATATATATTTCATGTAAAATCTCCCCAGATAAATTTGACTTTGACATCCTGAGGGTGTCCACTGTATCAAGGCAGTTGTAATCCACACATTTTACATTCCAGTAAGTTCGGGGTAAGCAGGGTTGTAGGGCAGCGGGGCCTCTTCGTCTGCCTTTGGTGGTGGCTCTGCATATTGCCGCCCGGGGAGTGGAAACATGGGGTATGCAACTGGAGGGTTATTTGGATCGCCTAAAAAGACAAAAAACACATACATGTTTAGCTGTTACTAAAAATTGTTTTTATGAGTAAGATGTTGGTCAATAACAAAAAACATAAAAGGATAATGCTCTGCTTTTATTCTTTATTGTTGTTATTGTCAACAAGTCCCAGGACAAGACTTCCCCAATGTCAATTATTTCCTACAAAAGCTGTAAATCTTTAAAATCACATTTAAAAAAAAAAATCTAGTAATTGTTTATCTTTGTTTGTTTTTGCTTTGTTTTTTTTTGGACAATTCTCAATAATTTCCTACTATTACATAAGCAAACATTATTCTATCGGAAGTGAAGAGCAAATTTGTTTCAGATGTGACTCAACACGTGTTTTTAGTCTTGTTAAGTTCTCACAGCAGCATCTGTTCATGTTCATGGTAAAGAGGAACACGTGACCCAGTGATAAGGTGTGTCTCTGTGATTGTTAACAGGGAAGGGCCACTCATTCCTGTATTAACCCTTTATAGGGCACTCCTAGAAATTGAAAATGTCAACCCTGAAGTGTTATTGACGGATATTACAAGACTTTTTGCAAAATGTTTCATTTTTATATTGCAAATCGAGGTCAATTGAGTCATTATTATTATTATATTTATTATAGTCTCTTTCCCACAGCAACCCTAAATAGACAATAACACATCATTTGCATCCATCACCACTTTATCTTTTACCTTTAAACTATTTATTATCTTTTTAGATTACTTATTACATATGCATAATGTCTGAATGTCTTTTTTAAAGAACCGTATATATGAGAAGCACACGTAAATTTAGTTGTATACTTTTTTAATACAATGAAAATAAAGGGAAGCTTGAATCTTGTATGATTTACTGAAGCTCAAGTTACCAAATATGGTTTTTTGCCTGATAAAGGGTTAAGAATACTTAGCACATTCTGTATTACCATATTAAATTTACCAATGTTCCAGTGCATTCCCACTTCCCATGTGACAGTGTGTTTTTTAATGAACTTGAGTCTTTGCCACTTTATCGTTACATCTTAAAGAAACAGATATTATATGATAGAGTTATTCGTCTTTTTCACTGGTGATTTTTTCAGAGTTTCGTGCTGAAGTCGTAGAAGTGCCCCAACTGTGGGTCACCTAACATTTTCTAGAGGGGAAAATTAACGGGACGTTTTCTTCAGTAACCAGGGGTAACCAAAATAACTCCTCCATCTTTGCAATATGATATATTCTGCTTAATGTACACATGCTTGGTAATAAGATTGTTGTTTTTCTCATTTATCTTCTCATCTGATTTGTTCTCAAATACAAATACAGTACAGAATATCAATAGATTTATTCTTTAAAAATACATTGCTGTCAGTAAGAACAAGGAAAAGTTATGTAATATATATATTTAAATAATCCTTTACATATTTAGCACAGTGGACTAGATCAGACAAGCGGATGATCTCAGTAAAGACTGCTACCTGTATATTCCTCTCAGGTTGATTCAGTCTAAAATCTACCAGTCATTGCTAAGTTTATTAATGTCATGAATTACACTCACCGTATGATGGTGGTGCTTGAGGGAAGGGTAGGCCTCCAAATCCAGGCTGTGCAGGTACAGGCTGGTAGCCGGGGTGGGACGAAGGATATCCGGAGGGGTGTGGCTGTGGATTGTGTGGGGGCTGGGGCACGTTGTATATGGCGTTTTCTGGAGCTAGAGGTAAAGAACAAAGATTGATAAATACGCTGTGATTTGTTTGCTGGCTGGGGCCACACTTCTAGTAGTGAAACGAAAGATCAGGATTTTGTGAGAAGAAAAAGAAAAGATTGTGCTTTGGGTTCGAATAAAAGTAAGTTGTCATGTAGTAGAGTGGGTGTGTCCTGTTGCCTGTGAGACTGCAGAGACACTTTTTGTTATTTTGTAGATATATGCTTATAAAGGCTTGCTAAGAGTTACCTGGCTCTGTCCAAAGATAGCAAAAATCCACTTTACAGCACTTCTAAAGCTCACTAATTAACACATTGCATCATGTTTTTCGTAAACTGCACAAGTACAAAAATATAAAGCCCACAAATTGCTGTTTTGATACTTATGTGCTGGATTATGTCTTGATTGGTGGAAACAACTGGCAACTATAGGTGAAGATTCTTAGGCCAACAAATATCAACAAATAGGCTACAACCTCTGAATTAGTAAGCTTCACAGGTGCTGGTCGGCAGATTTGGTTACCTCTAAATGAAGCCAGGCCAGAGGTCAACAATAAGGATTACCTGGCAGGTAAAATGTTATAGATATAGAAAATAAAACAGGTAGAAATACTAATTTTTCAACTGATCACAGCACATCAAGTTTGAAAAAAAAGGAGCTGAATGTTTTCCTGATTAATTTACTCAATTAAACGTGATAATTATTTTATTGTAATTAATTCTAATAAAATAAAAGTATTTGTTTAGGGACAAGTAAAAATTGACTTTGAAAAAAAAGAGGGGAAAAAAAGAAAAAAAACTGTTTCCACCTGTTTCCAGGCTTCGAGCTGAGCCAACCTGCTGCTTGTTGTAACTTCATATTTAGGTAAAAATCATTTCATGTCTCCTTTAACTGTTATCCCTTGCACAATCAGTACATAAAAAAAGTTTTTTCCTTTAGTTTTTGTGCGCTAAACTGTGTCCAACCTGCTCGTCCGCGTCCTTTCCTGCACTTCTTGTAGAACAAGCAGCAAGGAGCCACACAGCAGATGACGAGGCCCACACAGAGTAAGATGGGAAAAATCGACCCTAGGATGCTTCCCAGAAGCGTAGCGAGGCGGCTTTTTTTCTCAGAGCCACCCCTGGGGAGAAAGACACAGGGAAAAGTACATTTTAATTTCTTGAAAAGGCTTATATAGTTTCATTATTTTAAAAGCCATAATCAAAACAGGGTCACACCTTCCAGAGCAGTGCTCTTGTTGAGCCTGACTTATATAGTATGTCTTTTGATTGCAGCACTGTCTGTTGGTGCAGTCTCCACAGCAGAAATAAGGGTGACACTGCACAGCATCATGAGTGTAACCATTCTTGTCCCTGTAGCTGGCGCAGTAGTCAGCTGTAACATGACAAACACAGGGCGAGGTGAGGGCTAGTGACAGTGAGAGACTGAGCAGTCCCAGTTTGACATTAACAGGTAAGATTAACTGTCCAAATCAATAATAGTGTATACATGAGCTCAAAACAGGTGTCATTTCCTCAAAGTTGCGCTTATGAAACACTGTTAACAGCACTTGTTAACTAACTTGAGTGAGTCATAATGGCCTAACTGTGCAGCTTGTTGCATATGACTGTGGAAGACAAAAATACCCGATATCTGTTCCAATAAAAAGACCAAAACACAACTCACCCCACACAGCCGGGAGCAGGATCACACACAGGACACACACAAGACTGGGGGAGACCCTGGAAACCATAACTGCTATGATGTCTTTTAATAAGGAAATGAGGCTGACTGCAGTGAGACAACTGTTTCAACCTGTCTGTCTGTCCCCACCTTTAGAAAGTAGCCCGACGGCATTCCTCGTCTCATGGGAGAGACTTGCCACGGGATAATTAATGAAAGAATATTGCAAAAGGGAGTGCTGTATTTAAACTAACTAATGTTGTGTTTTTGTTTATTGTTTTAATTGTCCTGATCCTTCTGGCCCAGACAGCAGAATAAAAACTGTTTCAACAATAAATGCAATACAGACAAACAAGAAAACTGTTGTCCTTGTGCAGTCCTTCTTTTTTACAGTTTACATTGATTTCCCTGTATAGTTATAAAAGAACAACTGTAACCAACTTGTTTAGAAACTCAGACCACATGTAGATCTACTGTAGCGTTGGTACATTTCAGTTTATTTTCCTGTGTATTTCCCAGTTAAGCAATATGTGGATGCAATAAAAACAACTCCGCCCAAATTTGCATTGAACCAATGTTGTTATCTGCCTCCGCCCACTTAAACTGTCGTTTTACCCTCCAGCACTTATAACTTTCACTATTTCCCAACATCCCCCTCTTCACCCTCAATGCATATAAAAGATTAGCTCATTTATATTTATGAAAAACTAAAATAATATTTAGGCATCTATTCTCGGCTAACATAGGATCTTTCTTCAATGTCTGTAATGTATTATTATAGTGGTTAATCTTTGTTATTCTTTCTGTGTATTAACCACTACGGTGACAGTAAAGGTGTATTGATGCTCTAAATCAAAAATCCAAGCTCCACAAAAGGAATATACAAATTAAAAGTTGTCCAAAAAACTCAGGATGCCATGTCTTTAAATTACATAAAGATTGTAAAGATTAAATACATTCTTTAGAGTGGAGCAGGATTCATGGAAACGAGGTCAAAAACTGTCGTCCCTCTTCAGCCACACCCTTCAGGCTGCATCCTTGGCTTCCCAGCGTCCAGCCACAGCCACTAGATGGGGTTAATTCAGATAAAGGAAAGTGGAAAATAAAACAAAACAAATGTTTGGCTCCTACACGTATACTACATGGCTCTACAGAGTTATTATTATTATATATCCCCCTCTTCAATAACTTCAAATGTTCTTTTTTTCCATGCTCAGTCAGACTGTAGCATCTAAAAAAGGAATGGATAGATTGATGTGAAAATTGGAGAAAAATATTTATGTACACTCTTGTAATAAATCTGGTGATCCTCTGAAACGTTCAATACTAAAATACCAGCTTATGACTTTATACCTACAAAATTAAGGCTGCTACAGTATCATATTTTCACTACATGATTATCATGACAAAAGAATTCACAACAATTCAATCGCAATGTTGAAAAAAAGAAAATACACCTTTAACTTTGCTAATTGGGTGTTTGTTCTGTTGTCAGGCAAATAATTAGAGAGAGAGAGAGAGAGAGGGTTATTATTTTTTCTTTTCTTTTAAAATGAATTATAATAATTTATTGTAAATATTGCTTTCCTTACTGTTAATTTTTTTTTTCTGACGCTTGCTTTGGCAATATGTACAGTGTTACGTCATGCCAATAAAGCCAATTTAATTGAATTGAAGAGAGAGAGAGAGAGAGAGAGAGAGAGAGAGAGAGAGAGAGAGAGAGAGAGAGAGAGAGAGAGAGAGGTAACCATAACTGTACAAAACATACAAAAAGAAGAAATGAAAATGATTCAGGAGCACTCAGCTAGCATGTGTTTCTATCTGAGGGTGTAAAGACAGATGGTATCATATATTGTACAGATTGTAAATCTAATCTGGGAAAAATGTGTCCTTCTGGGCCATAAAAATTAAGCTGTTTTAGTCTTGCTTTGTATGTAATTTGCACTCAAGTTTCACCTTCTATTCTGAAAATGAAATAACCAAAGTTGGGGCGAAACAGAAAATATATACTTTATTGAACACTACAGAAGGAGTGGCGGGTTCTTATCAAAATAAAAGTAATGTACATATATATTCTCAAAGTAGCATTAAAGACAATTATTCTTGGACAAGAAGCACAAATGGAACAAGAATAAATCTCTGCTGGTATGTCTTCCACAAAGAACACGAATGGCTATAATACACACACGAATAAAACACTCCAACTAAAGTCATCTTGAAGAAACAACACTGACCAGAGGACTGAAATGAAAAGGCAGAGCACATTCATAAAGCCAGACAGTAGACAGAAAGGCAGGCTTACAACAGAGGAAGCACACAGCTCACAAATCAGCTGGTCGATGTAAAAAAGCACATGCACATTCCCCACAAATTAACTGCTTTGCAAATTACAAAGATATTTGAGGACATTCAGCAGCTTTCATTAGCTGAAATAAGCCACTGCATAGATTTGACTGAAGGTCTTTCTAGAACCGCTGAAATGGAATAGATTATGTACTAGGGCTGTCATAATATCTGTCTATCTATCTATCTATCTATCTATCTATCTATGATATCAGAATTTCACAACATGTTTATTGTGGCCAACAGAACAATAATATCACAATATGGCGTGTCTTTTCCCGGTTTAAAAGGCTGCAATACAGTATATTAATGTATTTTTATATACCAGACGGCTGCAATATTAACCTTTACCTGCTTAGTCATTACATTCACATGACTGGTTATTTATCAGAAACCTGTGTTAATGATTTGTAAAAACACCTGTAGTTACCCTAAAATCATTGCAATATTGATATTGAGGTATTTGGTCAAAAAATATTGTGACATTTGATTTTCTCCATATCGCCCAGTCCTATCCATAGGAGAAGTTGAAGGGGAAAAAATCTATCAGTCAAATTCCTCTTTATATTTAGCATTTGGGCAAATTAATTACACTCAAAGTCTGAAAGTAGGGAGGTGGAGAGTGTCTGTTAATAATAATTATTGATTTATGGATACTAAAAAAGAAACCAGATGAAAGTATTTAAGTGGATTATTTACACTATACTATGTGTGGACACAATCACGTGTTTTATTAAATTAATACCAGTATTTCCCTATATATGGCAACACCTCCCATCCTGACCACAACCACAGTCCAAGTCCACTTCCTCAATATCAGCTGAATCAGGTCACTTGCTTAACGGTTTTTCAAGTTATTTCAGTCAGCAGAAAGCAGAAGTAACAAGGCAGAATAAGGAAGGCTTATAAGTTTCGTTTTTGGATAAAAGAAACAAGAGACTACCAGTGGTGGAAAATGTACTCAGGTACAAGTACATTTACTGTACTTTTGTACAATTTTGGGGAACTTTTACATTTAGAGGCAAATATTTTTACTCCACTACATTTATCTGCCAGCTTTAGTTACTTTTTAGGTCAATATTTAACATAAAAAACAAGATCAATTTAAAGTGATTTTTTGAATGAAACCTCATGGCAGACCAATACAAATAATCTGATTATGTATTTGGAATACATAAAACAATCTGAGTGGGACCATTCTGCATAATCAGTATGTTTACTTTTTATACACAGTACATTTTGATGCTTTTACTTTTGTAGTTTTACTTCAGTAAGGTTTTGAATTCAGGACTTACTTGTAGTGGAGTATTTTCAGTTTGGTATTATTACGTGCGTTCTTTGTTACGCAAGGGATCTGAATACTTCTTCCACAACTGCAGACTACTTATTTAAATTCAACAGCAATGCTGGTTCTGTCTAATAACCTCATAAAAGGCAACGGTGACAACAATCTCCAGGGGAAAAAAAGGATTTGACAAGGCAAACATCACAGGAAGGAATAAAAAAACAATGACCTTTAAAGATTCATAACATGCACAGTTTGAGTTGTAACTAAAGGAGCTAAAGTTGAAAGGCAGTATATTACAGAATAAAGAGGCCAGTTAAGGTAATTTTAAGTGTGAAACAGACAAAAGGTGTATAAATAAGTAGAAAAGGGAATTTTAAACAGCTGTGAATGACATGTACACTTGAGTTTGATAAAAGTAACGTGGCTAAGAAGGCACAATTGTTTCTTGCATTTTGTAAGTATAACATTTGTTGATGTTTGGTTGATATTTTTTTTTTTTAAATCTCCTTTGGTTATTTCATTCAAAGCTGCTGATGCGTTTCAGCTTAGTTACACGTGTTGTAAGATTAAAACAAAGAATGACAACAACCTGAGCAACAAAAAGGAGACAAAAAAATGCACGTAAAATCTCCCTTGTAGTTGTCCTCGAACACTTAAAAATTTCCCTGTGAGCGAGGCTTATTTTGTTGACTTGATATGATGAATTTTCCCTTTCTCGAGGGTTAAAAACCCTTTCTCCTAAACATCTTTTGACATAAACTGACAATCACATGTATCCTTTTCATAAAACATCCTGCACTGAGATTACACATTTTTGAGTTGACTTGTTCCCAAGTAAAACAAATAAAAGTAAAATAAACTGGCAGAGAGCAATGTAATTACGGCCGTGAGTACTAAAACTCCTCCACAATCGGACCGCTGAGTCTGACTGCAATTGCTGTAGATGATGAATGAGATCAGGCAGATTCGGCCGGTGCACAGTATCGACGGGAACCAGGAGAGGTTTTGAGGCAAGGCTGGAAATTTTCAAAGCACTTCATCTACTCTTTTAAATCAGACTCAGTGGTTTTATGTGTAATTTACCAAGATGACTAAGATGGAGCCTCTAAAAAATATTTAAAAACAAAAAACAAACAAACAATCTCACCACTTGTATATTGTACGTCCATGCAATACGAGCTGAGAGGCATCAACATTTTCACTTGGCTACTCTTCAACAGAACAGATTCACTACAACAGCTACAAGTGTGTCAAAATATTTCCATATTTAACCACCAAAACGCATGAATCGAGACGCTCAAGAGTCTTTGATCCATTCGTACACATTTCCAGTTCTGTCAAGTTCCAAAATGTTGCAGCACGTTTAAAGTGGCTGAGAGTGTGGCACTGTGGTCCCTTATCCTGTCTTGGGAGGTGGAGCAACAAAAGCCGGGTTGTACGCTGGCTGAGCGAGGAAGTCTGTGTTCGGGTATGGAGCGTTAGGCTGCGGCTGGAAAGGAGGCTGAGGCTGGAAAGGAGCCTGCGGCTGGGCAGGAGCCTGTGGATGGGCAGCAGGCTGTGGATGGGCCGGAGGCTGCAGAGGATACGCTGGCTGGCCGGGGCTGAACGCAGCCTGGCTGTAAGG
Source organism: Centropristis striata (assembly GCF_030273125.1). Classification (NCBI taxonomy): domain Eukaryota; kingdom Metazoa; phylum Chordata; class Actinopteri; order Perciformes; family Serranidae; genus Centropristis; species Centropristis striata. The sequence goes on from NC_081519.1 coordinate 39,908,982, forward strand.
CATTGGGTTGGGAGGGTAGACAGGACCGGCTGCACACACAAAGAAAACATGTCATGAGGTTGAAAGCGCTGAAAACGCTACAATTCTAGCCACAACTTCAGTTCTGTCAAACAAACCATAAATGTCACATATCCCATTTTAAAAACACCCAGACATGACCCAACTCTATTTACAGCAGCGGATATTCCACCTCCACTTCCGACTGCAGCAATTCTAAAGCCCTGTAATTGCACAATGTGTTTTCTTAAGGCTACAGTGTCATTACCCCATGTTCAAAGATGCTTTTCTATAGTATGCTGGATGTTTCTAAATAAAAAAAAAAAACACATTGATCATCTACTTCATTTCCGAGAAACACACTCTTAAAGGTGACGTAATATGCTAATTTTCTTACTTGTATTTGTGTTTCTGACGAGGACATGTTTACATGCTTCAGTTCAAAAAAGAATATTTTTCTCATGCTGCACCCCTATTTACCCTCTGTCTGAGACGGTCTGTTGTGGCCATAGACCATATAAAATATGGATGTGGTATCCGTGACGTCGTCCGTAGATTTCTGAAGAGCTCAAATTAACCCATTGAAGCCTGGAAAGCGTTTACGTTGTTTTGTAGTATTTGTATAAGCTCTCAAATACTTTTTGAATTTAATTTCTATCTGCTACAGAGGCTGAAAAATCTATTATTTAGTAGAAGAGTTCACACTTTTTTTTCCAGAATTTTTCCAGAATTTCCAGAAAATTAGAGGTTTATTTTAAAATCGCCCAGCGGTTTTTCAGGCCTCAATGGGTTAAGCTTAAAGTGGGTGGCTCTGGCCAGCACCATCTTGACAGGGCCTGACTCCTCCCAACTCCCGACTAATGCAGAAAAGGGGCAAAGAGGTTGAGAGGGGGTGTGCTTAGGCAGGCAGAATGCAGCAGCTGGCCACCTGTGAGGTCACCCAGCTGTCACTCAATGCAGCAATGCCCCTAAGTATGTACAACTTTAAGCATTAACATAATGAGTTATAAAAAAAAAAAGTCACCCCACCATTCATTGTCATGAAGTTGGAAATTAGCTTTAGAGACTGAAACCATTTTTTGTACCAGGCTGTAAACATGTTTATTTCTGCTGTAAAGTTAGGCAGTTTTTGGCACTTTCACATTGGCTACACTTCTCATTTCCAAAGGTTGGCGCTTGGTTGTAGCACCTGTCCACTCCTTTGGGGAAAACAAATGCAAACTCTGCTCTGTCAACCGTTATCAGGAAGTTGTTCTTTTAGGTGTGGTTACAATTAAAGATGAGCTGGTGTTCAAAAAGGTTCAGTAGTAAAGTTTTAGAAATTAAAACTTTGCCAGTCCCAATGTATGTATGTTTGAAACAGAAAAATCTACTGCATTTTCTTATAGCTCTCATTTTCAAAGGAAATTAAAAATGATAAAAGGGAAGTTTGAGAACAGGCTTTCATCAGGAATCAAACTTGTAACTTTGTCTAGGGTTGAAAAAAATCCCCACTCACTGGCTTCCTGATATGTTGGTGGGGGTCCTGCTGTGAATGGTTGTCCATAGCCAGATGTTGGCATGGGCTGAGCTCCATAACCCGGCTGCACCGGGACAGGCTGGTAGGCTGGATACTGGCCCCCCTGGTAATGCTGCGGCATCCCTGGTGTGGCGGTCGGCTGCTGGGGGTACTGCTGCGGGGTGCTGGTGACAACTGTGGTGTGGGTGGTGGTAGCTATCACAGCTGTAATTAAGCAGGACACAGAAACAGATGAGAAATACAAATAATATAAAGGCTTGGTAGGCTTGGTAGGGGTTCAATCACAGTTAACCCATTGAAGCCTGGAAAGCGTTTACGTCGTTTTGTAGTATTTTGTATAAGCTCTCAAATACTTTTTGAATTTCATTTCTATTTGCTACAGAGGCTGAAAAATCTATTATTTAGTAGAAGAGTTCACCCTTTTTTTTCTCCAGAATTTTTCCAGAATTTCCAGAAAATTAGAGGCTTATTTTAAAATCTCCCAGCGGTTTTTCAGGCCTCAATGGGTTAACAGTTGAAGTAAGAACTAGCTTTGACCAAGAAAAGCTAATCTGATCTGAGCTGAATCTTTGGTCAACTGGGGGAAACATGATAATGTGCTGGTTAACAAGGTAAATGAGATCATTGTGGCTGAACGAAAAGCAACAAAAAACTATGCAGAAGTCACAAGGTTAACTAGCGTTCTTTTCCAGAGAACAACCACCTCCACCAACACAGTGACCAAGAATAGCACAAAGTTAAGAACAAAGCATTACAACATTACAACAAAAAGAGAAGTTAAGATTTCATTCAGATGAGCTTCTGCAAAATGTCCTGTCCGATGAATGTTGTTTAATTTGGCACCACAAAACAAATGCATATTTAATATCTAATTCAAACCAATGTTTATAAACCAGTGTTTAAGTATAGTTTCACTTGCGCACTAAACAGTTTCCTCTGACTGTCCAGCAACCAGAATCCAAAAAAAGAGTAAATACAAATGTTTATCTGAGTCAACATCAGCCATTTCCTTGTTATACAAATTAAGCTTCATGAGCAGCAGTGTGTGCATTTTTGCTCTCACTTTGCATGTCTGTGGCAATGAGATAAGACAGATTGTTGTGGCCTATGCGGCTGGAAAGCAGACTTGCAGACAGTACCAAGGACTGAAAAAGCACACATCCTGTGCACGTTTTTCAGGTTGCACAGATGTAATCTATGATTTTATTAATAAGAAGAGACTAGAATTAAACATAAGGCGCTGAAGGACTGTGACCGACATTGTTCATGGTTTGGTTGTTGCAGTGAGTGCACAGTTTTTGAAAAATGATTTGTTACTTGCTAGATTGATATAAACATATACAAATACAGAAGCAATCTTCAACCCTTGCAGGGACTCTAAATGTCAAGTGTGTTAAGTGTATGCCCATTAACCCATTGACGCCTGAAATGCCTGTAAAACCTCTGGGCAATTTTAAAATCAGCCCCTAAAACCTGAAGTTTTTCTTGAAATTCAACAGAAGTGTCAACGCTTCTACTAAATCATAGATTTTTCAGCCTCTGTAGCAGATAGAAATGAAATTCAAAAAGTATTTCAGAGCTTATACAAATACTACAAAACGACATATCCGCTTTCCAGGCTTCAGTGGGTTAAGTGAAATTGAAAGACAGCATTGTTTTTAAATAAATCCCCGAGGGGGGAAAGATGTGTGTGTCGGTCGCTACCCCGCTGTGTTTTTCCCCCAAACAGGGTGGGAGTCATCATGACCACTTCCTGTAAATGACGTGGGATGGTCTTGAGTTTTCCTGACTGTGGTCGTCGTGGAAACAATGAGTCACAAGAGGTGGAGCTCTGACATTCCTGGATGTGATCCCGACATGCAAAAGCCCTAGTTGGGGAATCCACATTCCTGCTTGTGTTTTAGCCTACTGCTCTCTTTCTTTCTCTCTCTCTCTCTCTGACAGAACCTCATCGCTGCCTGGCAGGAACTGGTACAGCTGGCTGAAAAGACCACACTGACATTAAAGTGCAAGAGTGTGTTGTATTTACAGTCGTGCTCAAGGGCCAGCACAAATGCACACACTACTCAGGTGCTTTTTTTTTTCCACTGTGAGGACTTTTTAAGGAATTCAGTTAGAGAATCAGGTTAAAGGTCAGACAAGAATAGATAAGTGATATCAAGTCCAGGCTTGGGAGGAGAACAGCAGAAGAAATTTAGCAGAAGAATAATGAGAGAAAGAGAAACTGGAGCCAAATCCACCCTTCAGTAATGAAAAAAAACAGCGTGCAAGCGGTCCGTCTCTGATGGCACAAAGCTCATAAAAAGTAAGGCGTGGAAATTTTCATGCCAATGTTTTTTCCTGTAAGCAGTTTGTAAAGGTGTCTGAGTTTTTACTTTCAATATGGCCTACTGGGGCTCAAGAACCACTCATACAGATTACTAAGCGGCACATATGAGTGATCTAAAAGAATTTGTGGTATTAACTATCAACTATCCCATTATCCCATATGTTTTCCAACAGGGGGAAAACACACACTTTTTTTTTTTACATGAAATCATGAATATGATACCGAAATTCACTGACGTAAAATATATGAAATAAACATAATGCAAAATTAATCTTCTGTTTACCATATCATCATCATGGCTTGCCAATTGGATTTTGGTCTATATTTTTCTGATTTTTGTTGGCAAATTTTGGCACTACAATAATAATCTTCTTGGTACAGGTCACTGTCCAGTGGCTTAGCCTGTTGCACACGTCACTTATTATAGACATCATATTCTCTCATTACATCTCCATGACAGTCACATCCCCCTCTCATATTGATCATGGAGCAATTTGCTTAAAAAGGCAATTCTTTTAGCACTTAACTGCACATTGAACCACTCTTTTTTCTGCCCTAGTACTTCACTGCTCCAATGACATGGTATGTTAAACAGCTGCACCAATAATATTTTCTAATTGTTTTGTGTCATCCAACAAATGCCGATTAATGTATCTTTTTGTCTGCCAACTTTAAAAAAGCGGGACATAAATTCCACTCTTGTCATGCCATACTCTTTGGTAATATTTTTGTAACTTCCCTAACAAGTTTGTCCAGTCAAGAACTCTTACTAACGAATGACATTTAGATAACAGAGGTGAAGAATTCATTATATTTTGGCATGACCTGAATCTGGGATGTAGATAAAACTATGAAAGACAAAAGCTTGGCTTCATACACAATTGGAAGTTTTTCCAAGGTCATACAAATACTGTGAGTTCTCCCCCTGAAGACTTTTGAGTAGACACACTAAATGAGGCAATGTTCTGCATTTATTTTATCGTCAACTAATCCCATCTGATCTGTCTGTGGTGCTCAGCCGGAAGCCCATTGGTTCCTACTAAAATATAAACCTTCAAAAACAAGTAGCAATCAAATGTTTGTTCGTAATGATTTTCCTTAAACAGCATGAGACTGTAGTTTTGAGCAAAGTCAAACAGAAACAACTAGTGTATTTACTGAAGAGTATTTTTAGTCACTGGTCTGTTGCACTACTGAGTATTTATGGCAGCAGACTGTAGGTGTATGTGGGTTTGACTCAAAAATAAACTTCAATCCCAATGGTTTTGGTAAATAAGGAAAATGCCACTGTGCTGCATATTTATCACACAGGAATAGGCTCTATCAGGCTCTGAATGCACAAACAATATTTGTTAACATAAGCTATTCATTGTTGGTGTTAGTCTTTTCATGGGCTTTGTTAAAAAATAAGTAAAATAAAGAACATCACCAGACAGATCCTTAAATAAAGACTCCAATAAAGCTGTTTTTAAGCATCTTAAAACTGGTGTTAATCACATCTCTGACCTAATTCAAAGCAATTGAAATTAACAGCGCCTGAAGAAGATAAAAGTAATTATACAGACGTATTTGAGTTAGGGCGTGATCTTTCCGGTGATTAAACTACAGTGGTGCTCACGTTAGACACAAACCCTAAACAGCAATTATCACTGATGACTACACTGGGTCATCAGCCTGCGGGACACACTGCTCACCACAGAAGATTACCACCTGCACAGCATGCAGAACCACGGCTAACACAAATATCAGGAACTTCACAGCTCTGTACAGAGTGTATTTCACTGAGGGGAAAGTACCTCTGTGTTGACAGTGTCAGATATTTTAGTGATCTGGGGAATGTTCTGTTTTTCAGTGTCTGTAAGAAGTCACTCCAGTAATGAAAGTCATGTGGTGGGTGGGCCGAAAAACCTAAAACCAGCCCCCTGACGGTTAGATTTAGAAACTAGACAGACAAATACTCCAACACACTGGAAACCAAGAGTCTGACTTCTCCATTAAAACAACCTAAAAACCCTAAAAAAAAAAATCTGATGCTGCATTTTACATAGCTTGACTGATTAATTATTTATTGGTGTGTTGGATTTAGGTGTACAATTGTTTTCAGGGTTTAGGTTCACCTGAGTCTGCAGAAAAGAATACAGCAAATGGTGTTATGACATTGTCATACACACTGATATTTCTTTTTACGTAAATTGTGGTACAAGTTACTGGTAGTGGCTTCAATTAAAAGACAATGAGGCACTGTAGATTATACTGATACTTCCACAATAAAGAGAACAACTAAAGTCAAGCATCAGAAATATACACTAAAAATGTATGAAATCTGGAATGCTACAGTTTTATTTCCTATAGTACTTTCTATCAGTCTAGATTGTTTTGCTGGGAGGATGTGAAAAAACACATATGATAAACTCAACAACAATGTCTCTTTCCGGAAAGCATGACCCAGATACTCAAAATAATCCACTGACCTTGTTGTGATGACTAGTAATGAGGACTTTTTCAATTATAGTTCCCACATAAAAACCGCTCACAACAAGCTCGTTCTCAACATTCTGCAACTCACACCAAAACAATCTAGATAAACAGCACCAGAGGTGAGACATCAACTGAGAAATTGTTTATGGTTAAAATAACCACATGAATATTGGCTAATTGGGTGATCAAGGTACTTCACAGCTTTGAAGCAGTGACTTTCACTTTCCTTTTGCACCTATTTAAATTTCTGTTTCTCCAAAACACCGGTTCAACTCCTTTTGTGTTAACCCAATACCTGTTCAGGTATTTTGGGGATTTTAACTTATCAGGATGTGGCTGGTGAACTATCAAACACACTGGGGGCTCAACTCACTTTAAAAATAAAACACATCACTGCTAGTTTTATGAGTTCATAATATATTGGTCTAGGCTTATGACAATAAAAAAAACGAAATAATAAGTTAGTTAATCAATTAATTAATGGGCACAAAACTTTCTTTTCTTTTGTCAATTTTTTAAGCAAAAATGTCAAACATTCTCTACTTTTCTGTGAGGATTTGAGTTTGTTTCCATGTCATAGTGATTGAACTTAACTTCCTTTTGGTTTGGGCCTGCTGGTCAAAATCACAAAAAAAGGAACTTAAATATGACACAATGGGCCCTGGAAAATTGCAATGGGTGTTTTTATTATTACTATATTTCTAACATTCTATAGGAAACAATCCAAACGTATATCATCATATCAGTTACTCCTGCAGTGGGTAGCTCATGCCACCTTGCCATTAAAAAAACTGAACTACCCTTTTGAAAAAATATTTTTTGTAACCTGGCAGTTACTTTAGTAGCAACACTGGACTGTCCACATACTGTAAAGTGGGAGAAAAATTATATCTTGTTTCCATCCTTCTACAGAAGAGGGAGATGAAGTTTGCAGATTGAAGAAAAAACCACTACAAATATTCCCTCCCAAGTGGTCATTTTATGAGGTTTTCTGTAGCTTAACATGTAAAAAATTCAGGAAAAAATTAGGTATCAAGCCTGATTTCCACCGGGCGCGTTACTGCAGCGTCACGTCAGCGCCGCGTATGACGTTGCAAATAGGTAACACTCTAATCAATGAGAGCATTTCCACCGGGCGCGTAGCGTAACGTTACTGCAGCGTCGCGTCAGTGTCTCTACGCGAGCATTAGGTAGGACTTCTATTTCTCCGCGAGACGCTGCCAAATCGCGTGAATCTCAACAGAGCAGATCGCACCAGACAGGAAGTCCGACTCAGAATCAGCGTAAAACACTTCCGCCCCTTTCAAAATAAAACACAATACGCAGTTCATGCAGCCTAAAACTACTTCACATCAACATTATGTTATCATATCAGTTATCAGATCGGGGCATCAGATCAGCAATCAATCAATCAATCAATCAATCAATCAATCAATCAATCAATCAAAGGGTCTCAGAGGATCGGCGACACGGACGACAAGAGACTGATTGTTGAAGTGGAACATCATACAATCATTTATGACATAACATATTGTTTTTATAAGGATAGATGGTCAGATCAACATATCTTTCAACTCAGAGAAGCAAAGTAAGTTGTTTTTTGTTGTTATTGTTTACTTTATACACACAGTTTATCCATAGACTGTATAAATAGAGTTTATCACGGGATATTGCGGTCTCCCGTATGGTCAGGATTATCACGTGATCTCGTTATCTCGCGTGTATGCGGCCGGCTCGCTAAGCTGACGTGCTGCTGCTGTAACGCGTCCGGTGGAAATCCCCAGTCAGTGCCAAACAGATACATAAACATCTGCATCCATGTCATGGTCCCTACTCTTCAGTATACCAAATCAATAAAATCACACCACAACCAAGTTTCAAGCCCCTGAAATATTGATCGTTGTAAATATCAAGGTAGCCACACTATCGTCAATGCAACTAGCCACCAGTTGTGCATAGAGAAAGCATCGCCAGCAACAACAGACAGATTGAACTGCTATCAAAGGGTTACTTACGTTGTGGCTTGCGGCACACCTTGTACAGGCAGCAGCATGGACAGACACAGCAGCAGATGAAGATTATCAAAATGGTGACGAAGCTTCCAACACCGAAGACCATGGGCAATGGGGAGTGATTCAAATAAGGGCTAAAGGAGTCATTGAAGAAAAGAAACAAAGAAAAAAATACTGTAAAACAATACTTATGCTGCTATTAACTTACTGGTACTGAGTAATAGACAAAAAGATGAATGATGTCGATCCTTTAGTACTTTTAGTGCAAAAACAGTGAATGCTATTCATACATTCTACATTCTTACATAATAAAACACAAATATTCCTGTTTGTCAAATCTCCTCCCTATTTCCTTGCTGATGAAATTAAAGCTAATTTCTGCTGCTGCAAGATGCAATGGATTCATCCATTGGCTGCACACTGGTGGTCGTGCACAGGAAGTGTGCAAAATTGTTGCATAACAGGCTGCAAGAACACAACTGTACTGAGGATACAGAAAGAGAAACTATAGTTAGAGTCAATTTATAATTTATAACAGGATAAAATTGAATACCAATCATCTTGTTTATCCTCAGGAAAGCGCCAGAAACTATCCTGACAGCAGTATCTGTGGAGGCAGGAACCACAACAAAATCCTCTGTTGCATTTTATATATTCGTCATCTCCGTAGGCCTGACAGTCCCGGTCCCCCGCTAGAACAAAGAAGAGACAGAAAGAAGAGTGGGGCAGGAAAGGTTAGCTTTGCTACAAGGTGATGAAGTGATGATAAACTACCAGAGATGGGTAAAATAGGAGTAAAGTATTAAATGAGATTTATCAAACAAACTAGGGGCTCAACTCACTTTAAAAATAAAACACATCACTGCTAGTTTTATGAGTTCATAATATATTGGTCTAGGCTTATGACAATTAAAAAAAAGAAATAATAAGTTAGTTAGTTGATCAATTAATTAATGGGCACAAAACTTTCTTTTCTTTTGTCAATTTTTTAAGCAAAAATGTCAAACATTCTCTACTTTTCTGTGAGGATTTGAGTTTGTTTCCATGTGACATAGTGATTGAACTTAACTTCCTTTTGGTTTGGGCCTGCTGGTCAAAATCACAAAAAAAAGGAACTTAAATATGACACATTGGGGCCTGGAAAATTGCAATGGGTGTTTTTATTATTACTATATTTCTAACATTCTATAGACCAAATTATGAAATGGTTGGGAGAAACATTTTAAGTCGCTGCTTAATAGATTTGTAAAAGAAAAAAAAAAGTGAAAGTGATAGCAGTGTGATATACCAGCAATATAATACTAATCCCACATTCGTGAAAGTTATAATGTTCAGTTTTAGTTTAAACTCTATAGAGAAGTTTTGATTTGACTTTATAGTATTTTTTAATATTCCACCTTTAATTATGTTAATGAGGGTAATCTAGATAGATCATCATCACAAACTCTGCAATTGATTAGGTATTAGAAATTTAAAAAAAAACGTATTTCTTTTTAAAAAATTATCAAAGCACAAGTCGAGTCAGTTGAGCTTTAAAGTTATTGATATATCGGTTGGTGTGTTGATCTTCAAATCATTAAATAAAACACTATGTTCCATTGAGTAAGTTTACCAAATAATTGAGATTTAAGTTACTTCTGGGCTAATTTTCGGTTGATAATCACTAAATTTGTTGTTTTCTTTGTATTTTTCATAAAGCAAATTTAACATAGTTCAAGCCCAGTTACTGTGGGAAACTGTTGAAATGTCCTGATGTAATGTACCGAAACAGAGTTAACTGAAACTGAGTCAACTCCAGTCTTGGGCCATTTCGTCCATTTCGTAATCCTTTTCATCCTGCCTGTACACCACTTAAAAAAATGTTTAAATGCAATGTTTGTATTTTTTTTTCCAGCACAACCTCACCTATATGACCTTATAATAATTTAGTCTTTATTCTGACTTACTGGATCAACATTTTGAACCAAAAAGAAACAAAGAAAAACCAACATAAATGTGATCTTGTGATTGTGTGTGATCCTGTCATCCAACTCTGGTTTTTATTCAAGTGTGACTGTATTTTATTTGTCTTGTGTGTTTAGCCTAACACATTTTTTGTTATTTTGAGTACTTTTTGGTTATTTTGTGTCTTTTTTAGTTATTTTGTGTCTTTCTTTAAGTTATTTTGTGTCTTTTTTTTTTAGTTATTTTGTGTCTTTTTTGGTCATTTTGTGTCTTTTTTTTGGTCATTTTGTGTCTTTTTTTGTCTTTTTTGGTCATTTTGTGTCTTTTTTTGGTCATTTTGTGTCTTTTCTTTGGTCATTTTGTGTCTTTTTTGGTCATTTTGCATCTTCTTTAGTCCTTTAGTCCAACATAAAATGTTATTTTGAATCTTTTTTTTACTTTCAAAACACTATCATGCTCAGTAAAGAATTTTAAATGTTGCAAATGTGAACAGAGGTGGCAAATATAATATATAAGAGGGTTACATCCTGTTATATAATTGTATACAAAATATATTTGACCTTGTCTCCAGTTTTACTTGGTCTATCATCATCAAACTGAAACTGGCCTCATGGAGTTTACAGCTAGAGCTTTAGAGGTACATTTTTAGTAGGGCTCCACGCTGCTTTGTTTTCTAGTCTGGATGTCATGAAGAAGTCATGCTTTGGTGCTTTTGGTGACTCCAGAGGGTTAACTTAACGTGCACTAACCGAAATAACCCTGGAATATTTGTTTAACGTGAAGTCACTGTAAGGAAGACGCCCTGGATCCGGATGACTCTCCATTAACAAGTTGACAAAAGCTAGTCACAATATTAAAAACAATGTAAGAAAACTAAAACTAAAATAAAAAAAAGGTCAGTTTAAAAGGAAACCCAGAGCTCTCGACTGGGAGGCGAGCTGACGTCACTGGCATCGCCCAGGTCCTACAGCTAACAGAGCTAACGTTAAATTACCGTTAAAATACGCAGCTGAATGAAACGACACTAAGGAGACAAAGAGGACAAACAATAAGTAAGAATGAAATACGTCAAACTCACCAGATACATAAGGGGCCAGGACCGCACATAGAACCAGCACAGCAACAACACTGGACAGGCCTGACGCCATGGCTACTTCACGACTCCCAGAATCAGACAGGAAACTAGGACCTTTCTCCGCCTGATAAACAGCTCTGACTGACTCTAACCCAGCGAGCTGCCGCCGCAGAGATCGTCTATACCGCTCGGCTGCATCACTCCGCTGAAGTCCCGCCCACGTTCCAGGCGGTTTTTTTATTCTTTACCCCTTTGATGCACAACATGGGTCTAAAGTGACCCGACATAGTTGTTATGTTCTATATCTTAACAATAAATTGTTTTTATCATTTGGTATTCCAGGTTTTCCTCAATTACATACCGTCGTATACCGCACTTTATGTGTTTTTTATGCACACTGTTCATTGCACCTTATTTGTTTCATAGCACCAACGTTTTTATACTGCATATTCATATTTATTCTGCACTGGAATTCTACTCCTTAATACATACTCCTTCTTTAGACACTTTATTTGTATTTTTACATTACATTTTATTGTATTTTATTGTATTTTTATATTTTATTGCTTGAAGTATGCCTAGGTTGTTCTTTTTATTTAATTATTTAATTGTGTTGTTATTGTCTCTGTGTGTAATGCTGCTGCTACACTGTAATTTCCCAGCTTGGGATAAATAAAGTATATCTATCTATCTATCTATCTATCTATCTATCTATCTATCTATCTATCTAATTAGTTTGTTTTTGATCATCATAGATAGATAGATAGATAGATAGATAGATAGATAGATAGATAGATAGATAGATAGATTGTATTATTATTTATTCATCTCCGAAGGGAAATTCGGTTGTCACAGCAGTCCGGTATTCAAGAACAATAAAATACAAAAGAATAAAATACTGAGGTAGCATAAATAAAAACAACAATAGAAAAAAACACAGAATAGAACAAGAACACTTAAGAAGTTAAAAAAAGAAGATCAGTTGGTAGGATGGTTGACATCCTATTTTTTTTATGTTTTCCTTTATCAATTTTTGAATAAAATCCCTTTTTGTGTCACTACCCTTCTAATGCACAACATGGGTGAAAAATGACCCATATACATTTTTTTAGCAAAGTAGCTTGTTAAGCTAACTACTTAGCTAACTTCTTTAGCTAAGTAGCTTGCTAAGTTAAATACTTAGCTAACTTCTTGGCTAAGTAGTTATCTTAGCAAGCTACTTAGCCAAGTAGTTAGCTATGTAATAATACAAAAAAATTTCTTCTTCATAAAGTATGAGAAGCAAAATGGAAAGAATAATCTGTTGTTATCAAAAACAAGATATTTAAAGAATTCTTGGAATATTCAATCATAAGATAAGTTGATCAAAAGATAAAGCACAGAAACACACAGCTAACATTAAATAACATGGGAAATGAATGCGGGTCATTTTTGACCCATGTTGTGCATCAAAGGGTTAAGTATTTTTAGCTTTTAATAGGCTGTACTATTAAATTACATATTCTATAAGTAATTAAGTCATATAAGTCTAGCATGCTTTTTTAAATCTTTTTTTATTTACAGACTTACTTTTTTTTTTACTCCGATATACTGCAATATTATTATTATTATTTTTAATTTTGAAGTAACCCAAAAGGAATCAGATCATTGTTTTGTAAGAAAACGGGCTAAGTTACTGTATATGGAAATAATTCAATACATTTCATATGAAATGTATCTGGTCCAACCCTGCTGACATACAATGGCTTTTTTGCACAAAATTACATTCCAATGATGCATTAAATACCTGCAGACATTTTAGCAATACATTTTTCACCTTTAAGCAACTGGGATAGTGGGGAAAATATTTTTGAGTGGAAAAAAGAGGTACTTGTACTTTACCTGAGTATTTCCATTTTATAGGCTTTATACTTTCAACTGTATATGACTACTTCACTATATCTCAGAGATAATGTTAGACATTTTACTCCACTACATTTATCTGGCAGCTTTTCACATCAGATTTTTGTATATACCATCTCCAAATTTGGTGTTTTAATATGATCTGTGTTTCTGACACCATGAAAAGTTGTCTTTTTAGAGATAGTTGATCTCACAGAACATCAACAGCACAAACATATGATGATCTATAGAATTATGATGCATTGCTGTAGATTAAACTTCCCAACAGTGTATAAAGGAGCAAAAATCAGTTCACTTTTGTACATCTACAGCAGTAAAATAGTATAGTATAGTATAGTATGGTAAAATAGAAATAGTAAATAGTCAAACACAGATCACTTTTCTGTAATATGAGTACCTGTTATACCCCAGGTCCTCCCATTCTTTAGAGAAACCTGAAGTAAAAGCATAATTTTAAGTACTTATAAGTCTTATTTGGTCTGTACTTTTACTTATTTAGTAAATGTACTCTTTTTTTATCAGGACTTTTACTTGTAATGGAGTATTCTTAGGGTATGGTATTTCTTTTTTCACTTAAGTAAAGGATCTGATTACTTCTTCCACCTTTGATCATTGCTCGGACAATTAGTATGATTAGAGGGTGAAAGAAGTCTTTGGGCCTCTATCAACCTTGTTTTTCTCATTTTCTGTGCGCTTTGTCTTTCATGTGCTATTAGTTTGTGATTTGGTGATTAAGAATGTATTTATTTAGGATTATGCAGCAATCAAAATAACAAACAGAAATAATAAAAACATTATTTTGACTCAGTACTGAGATGAGGCTTTAAGGTTACATGATAATCTATCAGTTGCTGGTTGTTAATCCAGCCTTCGCCCAAGGTGGTGTCACTTTAAACTCAAAGATATCATATTCAATCAATTGTAACCAGTTATGTTCGACTCAAACAATAAATTGATTATGAAAAATATTTCTCTGTTGACCAGCTCATCAGTTTAATACAATAAAGTGAGAACAATATTGTGATTTAGTTCTATTTATGCTACCCAGGAAAGCGTACACTACACTGCACAATGACAGCAGCATAAAGAGGAAATAGTGAGAGTAAGATGTCTTAGTTTTTCACTGTCTCAATCAGGACTCGCCTCTTTTTGCCTTAAGTGGCTGCTGAGAGCAGTCCCTACTGATCAGTGTGCTTTTCAAGAGGCTGCAAACCATAGATAGAGCGGATGCATCTGGCTGCTGGAAGCAAACACAGTGGGGCGGTCTGCTGTATCTGTGGTTGAGAGATCAAAAGCACCTCCCTTATTTGAATACAGCCAAACATTTCATCTTCAAACATAGAAGAAGTCTAACTGGAATTTATGAGAATGATGATCACTATGGTTGATCTCTCATGCCCAACTTTCCATTTCAGCTACTCATTTAACTTTATAAAAGCAGTTTAGAAGAAACTTGTGGGTACTGTACTCTAATGGTCTCAAGAGGAAATGAGAAACCCCAGTGTGGGTTTTAAATGCTTTATAGTGCATATGAAACTCACAGTGATGCACAAAGTCTCATTCTCTACGATCATTAGTCTATACTCTTGGGGCAGTGGTGAAAGAAGTATTCAGATAGGAAAAATCCTGCATCCAATGTGTTACTTCAGTAAAAGCATTAACAATAGAGAATCAAAAGTATCCATTGTGGAACCAAATAGCCCCTACCATTGTTATGGTCATATTTATTATATAATTTGATTGTTATTACTGATGCTTTGAGGTTTTTATTTTTTTTAGTGTAGCTGGTTGAGTTGAGATCATGTTTTACTATTTTATATACTGTTGATAGTTTAACCTACAACAGTGCATCGTATTCTATAAGATAATCAGCACTTTTGGATGTAAAATATGTAAAGTATAGAGCAGCACAAAATTTTAAAAACTCAAGGGAAGCACACGTAACACAAAATTATAATAATTAACAATAGTACAAGTAAAAACTCATATAGATTGTCCTTGTCGGCCAATTAAAACACATACTGACACTGAATTAAAATATTTTCTGTTAATTTTTGTTGTCTGTTGGCCTTGTTTGTTGCCTTTTGCCAGCCTCAGTTATATAACAAATACATTCAGTATCAGTACATTTAAATGGCATATACTGTATGAATAGACATATATTGTATATATATTGTGCCCTGCATTTCATCCAGTGTGATTTAAAACATTTTTTAATGAGGGTCTTGGCTAAAAGGCTAAAATAATACAATAATTAATCCTGGATGCCTAGGTTTTCTCAATTTATGTTCACTAAAATATACACGGAATGCTTAATGTATCTGTATCTACATTATATATTTTTTTAATCTACAATTGCAACCTATTAGCAAGCCTTGAGACTCCATCTGGATGTCACACATGAAACTTCAGCAGACAAAACTTTATAGCAATTAGTGCAAGAGCCTAAAGAGGCCTAAAGGTGGCAGCAAAACACCTTTTCTATCTATGCTTAGGAGGTAACATCATGACTGAATATCTAATGTAGTAATAGTATTCAGATAGTAAGTAATAAGATAGAAAGAGTATTTATTTAAACTTTAAAATATAAAAAAATAACAATCTTACAGTTGCTAAGCAAATATATATAAAAAATGAATCCACTATTTATTTATGTTTTGCATGCTTTTTTTTTTCAAGCACTGGTAAACATCACAATAACGACACTATACCAAAAACACTGGCGATTAGATTTATCAAACAAATGTGCGTTTTTAACATTTACAATCAAAGACGATTGTTTTATGTGGTTCCCATCATTCACCGAGGGGAGGATCATGGCTGGTGTAAAAAAATGAATAAATAAATAAATAAAACTGAGCATTATTCATAAAGCTAGGACTTATTGCAGGGTTGTTGACTGATACCTACTAAACCTCCAACTGCGTGCATATGCTTTATGTATAGTACATTGAGTTTAAATACAGTGTTTTATCCCATTGTTGAATTTTCTGAGATGCACTTTAAGTGTAAAATTAATTACATCTAGTTCCTCCATTGTCGGCCAAACCACACAGGCAAACACAAGTGCACAGATTAAGTTCTCTCATCAACCCAACCTCAATAACATACACTTTATGAACAGTTAATGTTCATCAATCAGCTCAGGTTCAATGTCACTTTCTCACCACCAGAGGTCACATGTGCACAGAAAATCTCTACTCCACCAAATCAAAAATCTACTGAGTCTTCAACTGGACTTAACACTTCTGTAACGTTTGTTAATTAAAAAACAGTTAAAACTGAGGCATACAACACTCGGGAGTGATATATTTAGATATCACTTGTACACACATTTCTTCAGTGTCTGGTTCATTCGAGACACTTACCTCTTCAGTGTCTCTCATATTATTGTTTTATGTAATACAATACCACATGACACAACATTTAATATTATTAGCTTTGTAATGTTGCATATTACCTTATACTTACACCATGTAGTATTGCTAAATATTAACCTATGTTACTACTACTACTAATATTGCTGCGCTGGAACACCTCATACTGTCTCTTCAGTTTTACTCTTGAAAAATGTTCTGAAGTAGCTGAAAAATGCTTTTGTCTATGTCATCAAGACCAATGGAGAGTCTGTGTCCGTTGGGATAAATAGGTTAATTTGTGTTCATTTATAACCTCAGAGACCTAGGCACCATTTGACACAGAGCACACTTACGGTTAACTAGCCTACTTTCTGTTTTGTTTTTTTGTAACTCCATTTTCATTACTAGTGTTTGTTATGTCATTTTACATAAATTATGGCATTCTATTCCATTCTTAATGTCATTTTTACGACATTACATTTGCATGTAATCTGTGCATTTCTTATTTCTATTCGTATGAAAATTGGTATACAAATAAAGTTTGTTATTATTGTTATTGTTATAATACCCCATACTTAATCATAATGTGCCATATTATACTACAGGGTCGCCCATACAGTTTTCTTTCTATGAAATAATTGTGACAATGTGATTTATTCTTGACAGATAAGGTGTATATCTTCTCAAAACTTTATTAATCAATCTCTTCCAAACATGTCACAAGGAAAATGAAACCACAATTAACAGAGGATTTTGTCTGACCGTGTATATTATGTGAATGTTACATTGAGTCTTGCACTACATTCTATCATATTAATGCAGACAAACACTGAGTACCATTACCATATCACTGCCTGGTGTTCACCTGTGTACACATAACTGTTGACTCAGGTATAATAAATCACATCAATTTTTCGTTATCAGCACCACTTGCTTCATCATGCCATCTGTCTCGAAATTATCTTGTATAGTTTCTTCTTCTTGATGTAACTATTTTTTATATATTTCTGCTATGCTCTATACTTCTATATATTTCTTTATGTCCTTGTACTGCTGCAACAACCAAATTTCCTGCAAATAATTATAAGTCAAGGCCTTTCTTATCTTAACATAAAGTTGATGATGTCCTTGTAAATTATCAGTCCTTGGATAATGTCAATAAGTAATGTCAATAAAGT
Source organism: Centropristis striata (assembly GCF_030273125.1). NCBI lineage: Eukaryota > Metazoa > Chordata > Actinopteri > Perciformes > Serranidae > Centropristis > Centropristis striata. Next base: position 39,926,775 of record NC_081519.1, read on the forward strand.
CACGTTGGTATCATGTATATGCAATACAAACAACAAAAAAAGTAGAAAGACATCAAGTGTATTTAACCCTATAAAGCCAAGTGTATCATATTAGATACAGTAATTTTTGAGCAAAAATGATATGCAGGTTCCACGAGTGGATCAGTCATTGCTGCATTAAAAAACTTCATATCTGCAGATGTATGATGCTGTGTTATATGGAAAAAATATGTATTTTGCATGTTTGAGGAAAAAGGAAAAGTTAAAAATGTTGTTGTTTGATGTTTTTGTTAGTTCAAGAAAAACAAACTGTGAGCAACAAATTGCACAAAAAGACCTGATGTATCAAATATGACACAAATTAGAATTCATATATGCAATTTATTTATTTTTTTAAATTCGTCAGCAGGTTAATAAGCACTCGGTTTTAAAAAAAATTGAATTTTCTGGCAATTATTTCATGGTTCAGGCTTTATAGGGTTAAGCGATACGTGCCAGTTGTTTTTGGTCACATGCATGACTCTCAAGTGGCCGGCTAACTGGAATGACCGCTGACGTAGTTGAATAAAATCTCGCGAGATTTCCATCCGTTACTGTAAGCTCTTATAACCACTCGCACGTCCTCGTCCTCTTCGTTCGTCCTCAGTGCAGGATAACGAAGCAGTCTCCTCTACATCTTCTGAAACGAGTCATTTTAGCAAGAGTTTAACATCGGACTCACCCCTCTGCTATTATCCTGTCCACTCCACGACTGTTGAAGAGGATTTACACCGCCACGCGCAGTTTTTGAGCGGTAAGTTTTTTCTTATTTTGCTTAAAATTGCTCTCCACTTCTGGTTTTAGCTTCTTAGCTAATGCTAGCAGCCTAGCTAACATCCAGCTCGGTCAACCGGCAAGGACTTCCACCGCTTGGTTTAACATCTTGACTTTGACTGCTTCACATCAGCTAGGGTTTCTAGAAAAAATGGTGTAACCGTGACGGATTATTTTAATATTGACGTTAGGTGACGTTAGAAGCAGACAAGTCGTGACTTGCTCTGTAAATGTGTTATAGCCTTGAAATGCATGCGAGTCGACACGGAGCGCCTCTTTAAATGGCTTATGAACACTTACAATGTGTCTAAAATGGCCAAATGTAAAGGCAAAAGGCTAGCAAGAGGTTTGTGTCAATGCTAATGTTTTTATCCTGCCGGTAAATTTAAATCGGTGCAAGTAAGGACACCGGAATCATGTTGCAATAACGTCCGGTAAAGTTGATCGACTGGAGAAACAAAACACCAAATCTGATCAAAATGATCGGAATTCATAGATGAAATAAATGTATGTAGACAGTGGTGGAATGTAACTAAGTACATTTACTCAAGTACTGTACTTAAGTACAATTTTGAGGTATTTGTACTTTACTTGAGTATTTTTATTTTATGTAACTTTATACTTCTACTCCACTACATTTTGAGGTAAATATTGTACTTTTTACTCCACTACATTTAGTTGACAGCTTTAGTTACTTTACAGGTTGAGATATAACATAAAATATAAGATCAATTTAAAGTGATTAGACATATTTTTAATTAAACCTCATAACAGTATTTTAAGTAGATACAATGAGTCCTGTCTTTACTAAATTAAAACACTGGTTACATAAAAGGCACATTACAAATAATGTAATAATATATTTAGAATATATAAAACAATCTGATTGGGTCCATTCTGCATAACGAGTACTTTTACTTTTGATACTTTAAGTACATTTTGATGCTGATACTTTTGTACTTTTACTTGAGTAAGTTTTGAATGCAGGACTTTTACTTGTAGTGGAGTCATTTCACAGTGTGGTATTAGTACTTTTACTTAAGTAAGGGATCTGAATACTTCCCCCAACACTGTATGTAGCTCATTGACGCTTATTTTCTTAGTTAAAGGGGTTGCATTTCAGTGTATACATTATTACTGGCTCGTATCCAGTTTCCTAGAACTTCCGAGGGGAAAAAACTATGGGAGTGATTACACTGTCGAGGAATGTGTAAACCTAAGTGGGGGAAGGTTATGACACATGGATATACGTAAGAAACGTAGTAGAAATTTCCCTTTTTACGCAATGAGGCATTTAGCATGTTTATTTAAGTGTCTTGAAGAGAAAAACCTGTTGCAATGACGCCAACAGTCCATCCAGTCACACAAATAAGCTTGTAAAGTGATGGTTTCATTTGTACAGGTCATGTGACAGAAACTTAAAAGCATGCATTTATTTAAGATGATTTTTTTGACATCAGTCGAAGAAACATTTTTAGTGCCAATGGTAGGGAGAATTGTGATAAAACAGAAACTTTTAAGCTTCAAGGTCCATTATTCACCTTGAACATTTCAGTAACAAAACTCTTAACATAAGATCCATTTACATAAACTCTTGTGACCTTCATCAGTAAATTGAAGTGAGAAAGCTTTATCCACCTATGAAAATCGCCATTAAATTGAGTTTATTGGCTCTAATGTGTTTGGATCAAAACTATTTAAGAGGGACAGATTATAGGAAAGGGGGAAAAATAACTTTGGTTTGTGGTGAAATTCTTAGGACAGACATTTTCTCTACGATCCAAAAAATGTTTCAAAACTCGAGGGAAACAACCCTCTCTCTCTCTCTCTGAAATGACCTTGTTGTGAATACTTTCAATAGAGAACAGCTTTGGACCAAAGTACTTCTAACTGCTTTCTTACCTGTACAGCAAGAAAATGCTGTTTCCTTAAGTGTGTGCCTTATTAGTCAGTTAATCTAAAATATTTAAGGAAGAATTCTATTATGTTTTCTGATGTCCTGTGCCTTTAAGCACTGTAACGACCCTGCAGAACAGGTTTTCGCAGCAGACAAAAGTATCTGAACTGTCCAGAGCATACGTTTCATTTAAATGTCAACTGTCTCCTTTAGACTTCTTGACAATCATCGTCACCACTGCCAACTATGGATGTGATCGTGCGTCGCTGTCCGTTCCTGGCTCGAGTGCCTCAGGCTTTCTTCCAGCAGCCCAAAAAGTCTATGGTGTCGTATGCCCAGCGATGCCCCATCATGATGGAGCTGGCTGCTAAACCTATGGCTCCATCAATGGCAAGGGCCCTCTGCTCTTCCTCCTCCTCTTCCTCCTCCCACCAGAGGACCGAGGACATCATGTCTGCCACTGAAGGTGAGAGAGTTGCAAAGAAGGAGTAGACACAATTTTTTAAAAGTTTTTAGTTATGATATATCTAAAGTAGAACTTCAGCTAACAATCATTTCCACTCATGACTGATCTGCTGATTATTTTTCTAGATTACTCCATTACTCATTTAGTCTGTAAAATGATGAAAATGTCCATCCCAAGTTATCAAAGTCCAAAACAAAATGATATTCAGTATATATATATATATATATATATATATATATATATATATATATATATATATATATATATATATTTAGATGGAAAAGAAGGAAAGCATTTTGTGCCATTTTTGCATGAAAAGTGACTTCAACGATTTTTAAATTAGTTTTAGATTATTTTTCTCTTGATTGACTAATTGTTTAGTTGAGTAATCCCTGCAGCTCTAATCTAAAGTTTTCAATTTCCTTTGTCCACCTGCAGCTCCTAAAGTGGAAGAGAAGCCCAAGCTGCCAACTGGCCACCCTATGCCACCCGCAGGTCAGGCAGTGGCCTCCAAATGCCCGTTCCTGGCTGCTGAGATGGGCCAGAAGAACAGCAGTGTGGTCCGCCAGGTCGGCATAGAGTTCCAAGAGGATGTACAGGAAGTCCGCACTGTACAGAAAGGTAAGACCTGTTCAGAAATTGATTAGACTTTACTGTTTAGACCCATTTTTGTACATAATATGACTTTCTCCTCGTCTTCTCTTGACCTTTTTGCAGAAGTGTCTCCTGCCCAGTTGAAGAAGCCGTCCCTGGTCAGTACCATTAAGGGAAGTGGAGGGGAGCAAACTAACCTGATGACGACCCTCCTGAAACAGCGACCTAAAAGTGTCACCCACTTGCTGCAGGACAACCTGACAGGCAGTAGTAAGTATTATGCTCAGACAACTTGTGCACATGGAAAAGTATTGAGACAAAACTGGCTTTAAGGCCAATAGGTTGTTTTAAAGTCGGTCTGTTTTGAGTAAGGAGAGACTTTCATCATGTCGGGCATTGCTTCATGCTTCACAATGCAAGCCACGTTAAGCAAGCATTACCTTCCCCTTCTGTTACAGTGTCCCGCTACCAATACGATGACTTTTTTGAGAAGAAGATAGAAGAGAAGAAGAGTGACCACACGTACCGTGTGTTTAAGACTGTGAATCGTCTGGCCAGTGAGTTCCCGATGGCCGAGGACTTCACTGGCTCTTTGGAGGACAAGAGGGAGGTGTCTGTTTGGTGCAGCAACGACTACCTGGGCATGAGTCGACACCCACGGGTTGTGCAATCCATTACGTGAGTACTGGAGGAGTTTCTTGTGTGGAGTGTAGGGAAAAGCACACTTGATTTGGTCCCTTCAGTTCAGATGGCTGTCCACGTCTCCTATTGATGTTTTAGTGAGCTTGAAGAAAGAAAAAAACAACTTGAGAAAAGACACAGCACATAATAGAGTACACCCCGATACCCAAGGGTGACGCGGTGCATTGTTTGTGTGGATGTATGGTGTCGTATGGCCCTTATTAACACCTGAGCCTCTGAGGTTGGGTGTTTTTCAGTTTTACTTTACAGCTTGTTTGAGCTTGTCCAGCTCTGTTATCCCTTGAGCTAAAGTAACACCTTTTCAGAAAGGTGTCTATTACAACTAAGCAACTATCCTGATTAATTATTCACATTTTTCCATCAGCTTGAAAAACAGACAAGATAAAACAATTTTCTTTGTTTGTCCTTCTTTGTTTCCAGGGATACTTTACGAAAGCATGGTTCAGGGGCAGGAGGCACCAGGAACATCTCTGGAACCAGTAAATTCCACGTGGAACTGGAACATGAACTGGCTGACCTTCACAAGAAGGACGCTGCTCTGCTCTTCACCTCTTGTTTTGTTGCCAACGACTCCACTCTCTTCACCCTCGCCAAAATGCTACCTGGTATACAAAAAATCTTTATGTTAACAAGAAATCTGTATCATTGTCATTAATTAATGTGTTATATTCACACAATAAATGGAGTCACTTTAATGCGAAGGTTGTCAAAAGTATCAATACTTTGATGCCTTTTTTTAATTCCATGTGTTTAGATTGATACAAATTCCACAATTGATCGAAACGAAAGTCCTGCAGCTATATTTATTTTTAAAAAACACAGCTGCAATCAGATGAGACAGCGAGGCAAAAAATAAACTGTATGTGTTAGCTGACTGTCTATTAAAAAATGTATTAACCCATAACAAGGCAGGATTATCCTATTTTGTCTGGATAATCATTTTTTTTGCCCTGGTTAGAAAGAGGTATCAAGGAGTTTTTTATACTAGTATTTTATCATAATTTAACATTCTGGTATTGTGACAACTCCCATTCTCACTTCTCTCTTTCTTCTGAACTATTTTAGGTTGTGAGATCTACTCTGATGCAGGCAACCACGCCTCAATGATCCAGGGTATCAGAAACAGCGGTGCTAAAAAATTCATTTTCCGCCACAATGATGTCGCTCATCTCCGAGAGCTTCTACAGAAGGGAGACCCCTCTAAACCGAAGATTGTGGCTTTTGAGACCGTCCATTCCATGGATGGTTAGTTTGGTTTTATATAAAAGCATTTTTTTATTGCCTAGTTGCTCAGAATCTTTCATTAACTTGTCAGGAAACGCTGACCTAGCAGGGATGTAAATTACAGCTAGATGTTTGCTTGCATAAGAACCATCTTTTAATAGCTGTGTAACAAAGGAAATTAGTTCATAAACATCAGGCTCAATTGACCTGTTTTGAGCCTGGACTTTGGCTAATAGCTAAACTTAACATCTACCCATCTTTCTGTAACACAGGTGCTGTGTGTCCACTGGAGGAGATGTGTGACTTGTCCCACGAGTTTGGTGCCATCACCTTCGTAGACGAGGTGCACGCTGTGGGCCTGTACGGCGCCAGAGGAGGAGGAATCGGAGACAGAGACGGCGTCATGGACAAGATGGATATCATCTCAGGGACACTGGGTCAGCACATAATCCATACTAAAACGAACACTGATAACATCTACTAAGCATTTTGTTTTAAATCCACTGTTACAGCATAAGGCAACTTAGCTAATGGTTACGACTACAAATGTCCCACTGAGATAGTTTACATAATTCACTTGATGTCAGTTGTAGAGTTAAAAAAATCAACAACATTCCTCATGTGTCACAAGCAGAAATCCACAGAATCCTCTTGCTCGATATTATAAACCAAACAGGACTGCCTTCTAAGTTCTGAAGTTTTTTACAATGCTTGGTGCACGGTGTGCTCTCTTAAAGTGACAGTACACAATTTGTAAACAAAAAGCAAAACCACCTGTTCCAAACATAAAAAAATATTCTTAACATTCTTAAAGTTAAATCTAATCAGTAAATCTAAATATGTACTTATTCAGTGTAATTTGTTTACTTAATAATTAATATAGTATATAATAATATATTTTTTCATTTTTTATACGTTTGAATCAAAACAACTACTCCCAGCTAGTAGGAATCTCTTGTTTTTGTACTGAGGATCAGATCTCATCTGTGTCAAACAATATGCTAGAGGGCTTAAAGAAGCTGGAGCAGCTCTGTTGTTGCTAGGAGACGGTGGGCTCTTGTTGCGCTCTTATTGAATTACTCTCTGTGTGTCTGTGTCGCTGTCGAGCTGAGGGGACAATTATTTCTGACTGAGAGCTCCTCAGCTCCTGCAGCTGCCATTTCAGGATGATCTAGTTTATGAGATTACAGTGGGAGGATTTCACGTCGACCGCTGAGCATAATATAGTGACTTTTCAAAAGCAACAGCTCAGATTAAAGAATAACCATTTATGTGTCATGTTCTCCTCCAGGCAAGGCCTTCGGCTGCGTGGGCGGCTACATCGCGAGCACTTCTGCTCTGGTGGACACGGTGCGTTCCTACGCCGCAGGATTCATCTTCACCACCTCTCTGCCGCCGATGCTGTTAAACGGAGCCAGGAACTCCATCCAGGTTCTTAAAGGCGAAGAGGGCCGCGCCCTGAGACGCAAACACCAGCGCAACGTCAAGCTGCTCAGACAGATGTTGATGGACTCGGGGCTGCCAGTGGTGCACTGCCCTAGCCACATCATCCCAATCAGGGTAATTTGTTATTTACTATGGCCCCCTATTCACATGAAAACACAAGAAGTAGTCAATTCAATTCAATTGGCTTTATTGGCATGACGTAACAATGTATATATTGCCAAAGCAACCATCAGAAAAAAAGATAACAAGATAAGGAAAGCAATATTTACAATAAATTATTATAATTCTGTTATTCATTTTAACAGAAAAGAAAAACTAATAACAATTAAAGAAAGCAATATTTACAATCGTTGAATTACAATCAACATGTAATTTATACAATCTAACTGTCCTTCAGTGTGTCTCCCCCATGGCTCCATTCTAATAAACGTGTGTGCCCCTTTATTATTTTCAGGTATCAAACGCAGAGAAGAACACAGAGGTATGTGACCTCATGATGAGTCGCCACAATATCTACGTGCAGGCAATCAACTACCCCACTGTTGCCAGGGGAGAGGAGCTTCTGCGTATCGCGCCAACGCCTCACCACACCCCCGAGATGATGAAATACTTTGTTGGTAAGGACATGTCGTGCTTTTGTTAATGTGTACAGTCAAGCAGTGTTCTTGCAAAGCTTGGAAAATTATTTATTTCTACCATTATTATGTTTTTGAGGGAAGGAATGGGCTTGAATTCAGATACACTACTTGACAAATTCTTGATTTTCAGCAAGTACTACACAGCAGTGGTTCTCAACCTGGGGGTCAGGAGAAAACATTTAATTATCACTATCAAAAACGTACAATCAAAGCCGATATGGGATTTTTTTGAGACGGATGGGGGTACGTTAGTCGATAGATTAAATAAAATTAACCTTTTTTTTAATGGGAATTGTTCACTGATTTTTCACCACTCTGCAAAGGTACCCAGTGGGCTACTTTCTCAAACATAAAACTTTATTGAATTATATTTAACATTCTAAATGATTACTGTGAAAATAGAGAATAAATAGGAATAAAATAAATAGCTAAATACACCTAACTACTGCTCAGTTTCAGTCAATTGCTAAATATTTAAAAAAGAGAAATGCTTTTTTTGTTTTGCAACAAACAAACTGCATTACATATTGTGTCAAAAAAAGTTTTCATAACGACACAAAATGTTTTGGTTTCAGTATCTTGAAAGTGCTTGAGTTTTAATCTTTAACTGTATGTAAAATGTAAATTCCCCCTGTTTGACATGAATCCCCCATTTGCATTGGAGATTTGAGTTTTCCCAGGTCATCTTAAATATATAATTTATTTTAGTTTAATAGCTTAACTTGACTAGCACTTATTGATGCACTAATAGCTCTTATTACACTAGACCTTGATTGTTGTCTTTACTCTTCCTGTAAGTCGCTTTGGATAAAAGCGTCTGCTAAATTACTGAATGTAAACTTGGTTTTTGTATCATATCACTGTGTGTGTGGTAACTAATAAAGGTTTTCCTGTCTTCTCTCCACAGAGCGGCTGGTGCACACCTGGAAGGAGGCGGGGCTGGAGCTGAAGCCCCACACCTCGGCAGAGTGCACGTTCTGCCAGCAGCCGCTGCACTTTGAAGTGATGAGCGATCGTGAAAAGTCTTACTTCAGCGGCCTGAGCCACCCTATCTCAGCCTGCGCATAACACTACTCACTACTGCTGGCTCGAGACGGCACATATACACTCGACACCCATTCCTCTATCACTGTCATAGAATGTATTCTCTTTGATAAGTCCCCTTACACATATTATTTAAAATATTCTATGTCCAGATGTTCTATATGCTCAGAAATAAAGTATGAGAAAGAAAGAAAATCTGTTCATGTGGCATTTCTTTATTATATTAATTCAGCTGCTGAATCATGAAGAGGATTCACTTTCATACTTATTCAATACTTGTGATTCTTTGTGTGAGCAACAGTTGTTCTTTAGTTATCCATCCGATTAAACATAAATAGAACTATTTGTAATATGTGTTCATATTGTACTGCTGACAATAACATGTTCAGAAGTGGGTTATTGGTCTTATAATGGAGCAGTTGTATTCAGTGAATGAACTGGGTGAACTGACACCTCAAATGACATTTAATCACATGCTTCTGACGCGAGGAGGAACGACACTTTAGGAATCACTCGTAAGGCTAAGAATAACTGGGTCACAACGATTTGTCTGGCTCCACAGATGAAAAGTCCAAGTCTTTGTGTTGTGGCCTATTCATGGTCGTGTTTGTAGCCTAATTATTTTGATCCACTGGCCTACTTGTGCTTGTCAAAAAAAAAAAAGTAGGACATAGATTGTTTTCCCGCTCTGAGCTGATAAACATATTTACTTATGGATGACAGGCTGTGACATAACAAGGTTACCTAACCTGTGCAAAAAAACAACACTAAAATGACAACACTTTATCATTTACCTGTAAATAAAATTTAATTATTAAACAGAATCAAACCAACTATCTAGCAGAAATGGAAACAAATAAGGTGTCTCTAAGGCAAAAATAAACAAAAACCCTGCAAAAACTGAATTTTTATACAGAATCAAACACATCTGTATCAAGGTTTGATTAAAAATACAGAGGGCTCTTCTCTTTTCTTACTTCTGTACCTACTCCATCTCCTGCCTCTGACCCATTAATCGATCTCAGCGCACCATCATAAATTAGTTTATGAACAAAGCATCACAAAGTGTTTCACAATGGAATTAAAAGAAAACAAGTAGTAAAATGATGCATACACAGCAATGCAACAGAAAAAGACAAAAACAAATGGGTCTTTAGCTGTTTCTTAAAGGTGTCCACCTCAAAAGCACAATCTACCTTTGAATTAAACTGAGAATAAGGAAGCTAGGTCTTGAGGAAGTAAATCAATAATGCATGGATAACCATCTCTTACTCAGGTCGTTGTACAATAGGTCTGACTTTGGCAGATAAAAGATATCTCAACTGGGAAACAATGCATCTCAAAGAGAGAGGAGGCTTGCAGGAAGAGCTTTAAGCGAGGATGGACAGGTGTATCCTTATGTAATGCTTGTGTAATCATACATGCATTACATGCTTTACTTTCAGAAAGACATGTTTGGAATATAACTAATTTATCGAGGATGGAGGAGGATATTTACAGTAAATAAAATGCAACAGATTGTATTAATTATAACATTTTATGAGGTGAAAACGTAATACATCATTTCAAGGTTTTTTTCAAATGTGCCCTATTTTATTCCCCTTAAAATAACAACAAGGTTCCTTGTTTGCTGTATGTGAATGACATCAGCTGACAGAAGTAACCATGCAGCCAACCTGTTGCCTAGCAGTGCAGCTTCACTGAAATGTTTTATTGTGTGTGCTAACCCACTGTCCCTGCAAATTACAGCTGGAGATGACATGCTATGTGTCGCTGTAAAACTCAAGGTGACCCAGATGCACGAAACAAAAGAGGTCACAGGGGGTTCACAACCAAACATGCACACATCCTCAAGAGCCACATAAGCCTCAGAGCCAGTGGATGTCCGCTGTGTTTGGAGAGCTGAGATGAAAACAAGCCTCGCTGTTATGCACGTAGACATGTCTTATCACTATCTAATTATTGAAGCTAAACCGGATGGATAAACATCAGCGCACAAGGCTCCAATCACAGTCTTCCTCCGACATTTTATTCATTTAACTGTTTCCCGAATGTTCAGATTGCAAAAGCAACTGTTGCTTCACAAGAGACAGAACTACAGAGAAAATGGAAGTGTGAAATATATTTAGCTGTTGCAAAGTAGTGATGTTGCCACTTCTCTGTGTAAGAGCACAGACACTTCCACTTTTATATGAGACATTACATCAATACATGCCTAAAATGCTTAAAATAATTATCTCATGATGTCAAAATGTTGTGTATATATAAACTATATATTTATTGCTTAGTATATAGGGTATAAAAAGCTTTACAAGGGGTTAAAGAGGATAGGAGTTAAAGATGCCTTAACACATATTTTTAGTATTTTAGTGAAGTAGTAGGTTTTGTACATGTTGTGCAGTTTAGTTAATGGTTAACATTGGTGCATTATGTTGTGTTGAAGTCTATTTTTTACCATTGTCTTTGATTACTTCTACCTAAATCGTCAGAATGGATAATAAATGGATGCAGAAATGGGGCATAAGAGCTCTTTCTGCTGTCTAAATCTACATTTTAATCAGAATCAGAATCAGAATCAGAATCACTTTATTCGTCCCTTGAAGGGAGATTTGTTTTGCAGCAGGACACACAAGACAAGGTACACAACGATAACATAATAAGACCCAATAAATATCTAATAAAACACAGTTCAAAGAAACGCCATATGCATATATAAAATCACTGACACATGTTTGTTGCAGAGCTAATACCCCTGAATGGAGATATAAATACTGTGGTGCAAGAACTAGTTTTGGTCAAATGTGGAGGAGAAACAATCTGGGGTCAGAAGAAGGTTAACTGTATTAAAAATGGGAAAATCTAACTTTCCACACAAGAGCATGATTTTAATTTAGAGGCAGTTAGGATATTTTGGAATAGTATGTGGGAGTTTGCTTAACTTTATATTGTACAATTATATAATGTGAATATTTTGGAATAAAAGTATTTGTACCAACAAAACCTCGAATAGCACACTGGGCAGAGAAAATGCAGAACTGCAAACTTCCCCAAACATCTCTAAGATAGTGTAAGAGTGTGTTAAAACAACATGCACCATATTATTCTTATGCTTCTCAAAGACCAGTTTTTGTTATATAACCTTGGATGGAAATGAACACTACTGTGGAAAGTGGGTGTGGGCTGTCATGTTGGAAGTGACTTACAGTCCAATAGTCTTTCAAGTCAAGGCTAAAAACTCACTTTTATTCATTAGCGCCCCCTGTTAGGACTTGATATGTGCCTGTTGACACTGTGTTGTTTTAATAATGTTTGTTGACTTATATCACTACTGTCACTATGGATTTCTTGTGTTTTTACTGTCTTTACGGCTATTTTATACACTTTCGTACAGCACTTTGGTCAACGTGAGTTGTTTTTAAATGTGCTTTAGAAAAATAAATTTGGTAACGCTTTATAATAAGGTCCTTAATAACCATTAATTAACAAGTAATAAGGCATTGTTCTCGCTTTAGATCCGGTAGTTGCAAAAAGCATAGTTAACTTATAGTTAACTTATAATCGATGAGCAATAAAGTATATTTTAATATCAATAAGCAAACAAAATAAGATTAATAAAGGCATGGCAAAGACATAATGGGTGGGTCATGGGTGTTTGTAATGCCATTATTAACACTTATATAAGCTTATAAACACACAATAATGTTAATAAGCATCTTGTAAGGTCTCACAAGGGCCTTATTACTTGTTAATTAATGGTTATTACAAGGACCTTAATATAAAGCGTTACCTGGAATTATGTAAAAACTGCAGAGGCATGTAACAACCAGGCCATCAAAACTGAACAAATCCTCCTTAAAAACACTACAATGCCTCCACATAAAAAAGTGATTTACGTTTTTTGATCATTTTGAAGCTTCAAGCTTTTCTTAAGATTGACAAAGAGGACCTCACAACCGGTCTGCACTGAAATCTAAGACAGACTATCGCCATAAACACAAGGTCAAAGCAAACCTCTGTGCAATCAGTGGCTAAATAGACCACTCAACTATTAGTAGTGTGTAGTTCAGTCACATCTAACACAGTATCTTCTAACTAATTGACTCTTCAGCTATTTTTATACTCTCGAGTATGTGACTCACTCCCCCTGCACTCGCACATATACACGTACACATTCATTTACAAAAATAAACTCACGTGTGCAAATGGCAGTAGTTCAAGATTTGTGCTTGTGCATAACTTTATTTATACTGCACATTTTATTCCAAGTGGAAGTGCAGGTTGTCGTCTTTTTTGTAATTTTAATTTTGCACTATTCAGAATATATTGTAGGATTGACAAATGTCAGTATTTAAGTGTATACAGTACATTCAGAAAGTATTCAGACCCCTTCACTTTTTTCACATTTTGTTATGTCGCAGCCTTATGCTAAAATCATTAAAATTATTTTTCCCTCTCATTAATCTACACTCACCATAATGACAAAGTGGAAACAAATTTTAGACACGATTTATAAAAAAAAAAGAAAAACTGATATATCACACTATAAAAAGTGTAACATTTACAAATGCCATAATATAAAAATTAAAAATGTGCATATGCTAATTTATAAAAAAAAGTCTAAATGTACATATGTCAGTATATAAAAACAGAAATATTCACAAATGTCACAATATAACAATTGAAAATTCATTGATGTGATTATGAAAATGTTAGATGCACATTTTTCTGTATATTAACTGTATCATGTACAAATGTCAGTGTATAAAAAAATAAAGACAGTTGTATTCAATGTACGTGTCACTTTGACACGTACATTTCCCAAATGGGTGATTAATGACAGAAAACAACAACAAAGTCTAATGTCACCGTGACCCACTGGATCAGCTTCAGCGCTCTTTGGAGTCTAAACTCTCCTGCCGGGATGAAAACCATTCGTCCAAAAGAGAATAATGTTGATGGTGGCGGAGGGCGTGTTGGTCTCAAATCTCCTGTAAATGGTGATTTGGGTGAGAAGTGTATAATAAGCAACAATCAAGCCATTCAGTGACCTCTCCTGACCTGTATGAAGCACCTGGTCAAGTTTGTCCAGCTTCTCTTTTACCTTTAATTCTTCACTCTTCTCTTACTGTGGGGCGGCTGTGGCTCAGTTGGTAGAGCGATCGCCCCCTGATCGGAAGGTTGGTGGTTTGATCCCTAAGCACGACAGCTGTAAGAGTAATTTCTATCTCAGCCACTTTGAGATGCCAGACTCCCTCCCCCTTTCCTGCCACTTTCTTCATTTTGGCCGCTCGCGTGTTAATTGACCTTTCTTTGCAAAGAAATAAACCTTGTCGCAGAAGAAATAGAGACTGGCAGAAGTCTCTATTTGGTAAATGGAATGGATGGTAAATGGACCTGCACTTATATAGCGCTTTTCTAGTCGCTTTCCACATTCATACTGGTGGCAGAGGCTACCCTAGACGGTCCCACCTGCCACCATTGGGAATTCATTCACACACAACACAATTTGGAGCAATTTGGGGGTTCAGTATCTTGCTTCGATACTTCTAGGCTGCGACGGTCAGGGATCGAACCACCAACCCTTCGGTTGGGGGCCACTTGTATTTGAGCATAGTGTTTCCAAGATCCCTTTCTGTTATAAGGGACTGCTTCTTTATCTGAGGCACTGCTGGGAGTTGAACCCAGGATCTCCTGTTTACGAGACAGGCGCTTTGACCACTAAGCTACAGCGCCTCTTTTCATTGCTCTTACCACCTCCTCTACAGCAACACCTTACTGTTGGAGCTCCTGTTTACAAGACAGGTGCTTTGACCAACTAAGCTACAGAGTGGCCAACAGTTACAGTCCCCTGATACAAGAAGATGTTTTTCTAACTTCTTCTCTCCGGCACCTTTGTCTTTATGTGCCTTTTGTTAACTTTTTTTGCAGTGATATAAATGTATGCATTCACGCAGTTAAGCAATAAGGCACTGCTGGGATTTGAACCCAGGATCTCCTGTTTACTAGACAGGCACTTTGACCAACTAAGCCACAGCGCCTCCTCATCCTGTTCTATCCTTGTTCTCTAGCAAAACATCAGAGTCAACATATTACTATGATTCCTCCCTAAAATAACACCAACTCTTACTTACTTGCTGTGGTTAATAGTTTTGGCAGGGATAACCCACCACCTAAGCAATATCTTTGACGTCAAATGGTTAAAGTTAAAACTTGTTTTTGAGCTCTCCTCTTGTCATGGGATCACAAAGGACACATGTTAACTGGGCCTAAACCACAAATTAAGTCAAGGATTTCCAGATCCTTTTCTGCTCTAAGAGACTACTTCTTTATCTGAGGCACTGCTGGGAGTTGAACCCAGGATCTCCTGTTTACAAGACAGGCGCTTTGACCACTAAGCTACAGCGCCTCTATTTCATTCTTCACCAGCAGCAGAGAAAATTTCCACTACACAGCCTACATGTCGAAGTATTCTTGGGTAGGATACTGAACCCCAAATGGCTCCCGATGCTGCGTTCATCAGTGTATGAATTAATTCACCACCAGTGTGCCCTGGTAGCCTCGGCCAGCAGCATGAATGTGTGTGTGAGCGGTTGAATGAGCGCAGTCTGTAGTGTAAAGCGCTTTGAATAAAAGCTCTATATAAGTGCAGTCCATTTACCATCTTACTATGAGTTGGCGCTCAGTTTTTCTCAGTCAAAGTGCACAACAGACGTTTGCATGCACTTTGTACAGCCTTACTGAACTGGTTTGTATTTGTTTAATTGATCATTCAACAGTAGCTTTGTCACTGTTATGTGAGTGTTTTGATGGAATACTTTATTATCAACATGCTTCTGTGACACAGTGTGTGAGAAAGAGAGGTGGTTGCTTCGTGTGTGATCTCCGTGACCCCACTGGCTGCAGGTGCTTCACCCTTATCCACGCATTTCCATGACAACTGGTTCCTTCAAGGCAGCCAAACTCTCATGGTGCTGACAAAAGACGGACCAGTGAAACCAGTGAAACCTGCAGCAGGCTCACAGCTGAGGTTGAAAGAGCAAATACTTCTCACATTGAATGATTCAGCTTATTTGCTTGGTAACAAACGCTTATTCGCACTCTGGAAACCCCACAATGGGAAACCACACACACACACACACACACACACACACACACACACACACACACACACACTCACGTAAAAGACACTCAACATGGTTATGGGTGATATAAAAGGTCTGTTAGTGAGAAAAATCTATTTAGTGAACATTTTTTGGGAAAGGATAAGAGTTACCAGAGGTTTCAGGGAGTGCTGCTTTATTGTTCAACCTCAGGTTCCAAAAAGATTGGGACATTGTGTAAAATGTAGATTTATTAATGTAGATCTATTAAACATAAAAAGAAAAGACCTTCTGATATCACAAGAAAGACAAAAATAATGTAAATTTAGTTTAAATTAGTTTCCTTAATAAAGCTTAAGGACGTTAGTATTTGGATAACCAACTTCATGTATAATTGGCTTCCCAATCCCTAAATAATACACACTGAAAACAGTAAAACAGTAAAATACATCATTAAAATGCAGCTCAAACAGGACAAAGATCACTCAAAGAGCCACAGTATTCTTACATCAAGTCCCAATATGTGGCTTGAGTAAGTCATCTGAAGTTTCCTTTGTATGTTAAAAGGCATGAGTTTAAACCATGAGGAAAAAAATGATCAAATTAAAGGGTCGTCCATGAGGTCGTCTAAAAAAAAAAAGTTAAAAAAAAAAATTCAGCCTAGATATCTTGTCTGAACTGTAATAAATTGGGTGTAGGTTGCAAAGGATTTGCAAATAATCCTATTCTGTTTTTCACAGCATCCCATTTTTTTTGGAATCAGGGTTATATCATTGGCAGAAAAGGCTTCAGCTTAGCTTCAAAAAGTCTAGTTATAATCTAAATATTTACCAAATTGAGATTAAGGCATCATTAAATTACACTATTCAAACTGGATATTATACAGAGATTAATCATTACTAAGTATTCAGGCATACATCTGGTCTCTCTGCCATAGGGTGCTGCAGGAATGAGTCCTAAAACCCAGAAGTGAGTAAACTCATATAGCCAAAATAAGCTCTGTGGTTAACAAAACTTTAAGAGTTTTTCACGTTTTGTGCTACGACATAAAAACTCAGCTATTTGATCTGGGTAACAAAGGTGCCTGAACCAGCCATTGTCAGACTAATCAATCTGGAACTTCTCAGTTCATTTTTGATTTCCAAGGAATGTTAACCATCAGTTTCCACTAAATAGACCTTGAACCAATCAGAACTAAATATTGTGACCCCCAACCAATGGGAGCAACAGAGCATGTGACTTAGCACTGAATGTCATGATGTAACTTGAGACGGTGTGACAAACAGCCAGGTCATGAACGTTTGAACTTTCACATTTCTCACTAAAATGTGTTTCCGAAAACATTTCGAGAGAGAAATAAGCATCGCAGAAACAGAATCTTAATTCATGTCTGATCAGCACTGCATAATTTAACCCATAAGAACTTTATCCTTAAAGGATGTGTTCTATAAGTGGACCACATAGAACACAATTCTGATGTTTTTTAAAAAAAAATACTACCCCTAAATGTCAAAGATCTGTGATGTGACATAAATGTTACATTGAGCGTTTATGGTATTTATGTTTATGATAGTTCTTATTTTAAAATAGAAAAAAACTAGACACATTTTCTGCTTACAGAGACACAAATGTACCTTTTTCTTTTGCATCTCCACAACATATATCACATTTGTGACTTTAATTTGTTCAGGAAATATGGTCAGAACAACTTAAATGCAATACAGGACATTAACGGATTAGAATTGTTAAATGGATCGAAACATAGCCTAGTAAGAAAAAATACGCTTTTTAAAATTTTTCATATTTCTGTTTCCAGTCACAGCCACATTTTGGAAAAGTCACTTCTTGTCAAAGTCACATGACCACCACACCAGGGTGTTGAGTATTCATCGCTTAGGGATTTAATGAGTTAAGGTGAAGCATAAAGCTGAATATGGGAGATTATAGAAGATTTAAAGTGTTTGTTACAATATGGTCTCACAGAAATCCGTGAAATTGCCACGGATTTCGCTTAACTCAAAATCCGTGGAATAGCCACGGAATCACTCAAATTTCCGTGAAACTGACACGGATTTCGCTACAATGCAAGTTAATGACAGTCATATTTTTCTGGCGAGATCTTCACCACAAAGTGATTATGAACATTCACTGGGTGAATATTTAGAAAATAAAACATATATTTCTCGCTAGAAATGTGATCAAAATCCATTTTTATGCAGAAACAAAGTCAAAATATTAATTTTTTCACTAAAAATGAGAGAACTGTCCGCCATGTTTTTTGTTCTGACCGCCGGAACCTTGAAAGTCACGTGACTTGGAACAAACCAATAGCCACGGGATATGACTGTCTTTAACTTGCATTGTAGCGAAATCCGTGTCAGTTTCGCGGAAATTTGAGCGATTCCGTGGCTATTCCACGGATTTTGAGTTAAGCGAAATCCGTGGCTATTTCACGTATTTCTGTGAGACCAGGTTGGTTTGTTACACGGGTGTCACCATGGGTTCTTATGGGTTAACAATGATCTTGAGTTTCATGAGTTGCACTGGACGTTTATCAAACTACAGCAGCAGAAATCAGTCTGAATGGGAGAGTGACCAGAATCACCTGCCAGAGCAAATAAAACAGCAGATTAGTGTGGAAGCCAGGCTCCATCAGCCCCCTGGCGACTGAGAAATCAACCAGACAGCCCAACTGATTGAAGGCATACGTGGTTAGGGCTTTAACTCTCTTTCCAAAAGGTCACTTCCTCATTACATGGAGAGCGCAGAGGTGTATGGACGACAAACAGACAACAGATAACTGGTTCAGCAGCCGGAGACTACATGCACGTACACACAATACACTGCTTATGAAACCTCTGTAACCTTGCCATCATGTGTCTCTGTGGCGTTCTGGTATGAAGCTGATTAAAACAGCATTACATTTCAAAGTTTTAAACATTCCTTAGTGTTTTCAGGGAGCGCCCCTTGTTGCAGCTGGGTTTTGAAAACAATACACCCCTTATTAGGATTGCAGTGTCATCATTCAACATTTATTTAATTTGAGGTGTGACAGGATCAGTTCATCCCTCTGTGTTCTGCTGGCTTTCGAAGAATTAGGATAGAAAGAGTAGCTTCTTTATTAGGGTCTGTGTCCTATGATCTGCAGGTACATCTGAAAAAAATGTAATATTGTGAAAAAGTTCAGTATTTTTTGTCTCAATTATTTCAGAAAGTGAAAGTCGTTTATTATATAGATTCATTAAATATAGAGTGAAATATTTCAAGTCTTTATTTCTTGTGATATTGATGATTTTGGCTTAGAGATAACGAAAACCCAAACTCAGTGTCTCAGATAATTACAATGTATGAGTTTCACTTTCTGAAATGACTGACAAACAATATTATACTTTTTCATGATATTCTAATTTTTTGAGGTGTACCTGTGCGTAGTTTAAAGATTTTTATTTTGTTCAAAAAGTGAAAGTCCCATTAAAATAGATCAAAAAAGACAAACTTATGCACAAGCTGGTTTCATTTCTGCTTTCGGTGATTTACAGAAAAACCTCTGTGATATTATAAAAATGGCTGTGGCTGCTGTCTTAATTTAACACTAGGTAAATGCTTAATGTAAATAGTTATTTAAATGGGAATGGCCTTATTAAAAATGTTTTATCCAGGCTTGTGCTTTGGCTGTCTTTGACAATGACCTCATTATCTTGCAGCTTCCATCAGGGCAGAGAACTGCAGGTCCTTGGGGCCTCCAGGAATGTAATCATGTGACTGTTTTACTGTTTCAGCTCATCTCAAAGGTGGAGGCCATGTGCCTGCATGCATCGCGTGCAATCATTTGCATGTAGAAAGGGCTCCAAGGATTCATGACCTGAGTCATTCCTGGAAGAAACTGTAGAATTGCTGTTACAGCCGTTACTATACTGTGTATTGCATTAAAGTCTATGGAGACCCAGTCTGTCACACAAACAATACAGACTCCATTTATACTTCAATATACACACTCATAGTTTGTACGTTTTGATGACACACACTCTATTAGTGATAACATAATAAGCATTAAAAGATATGGAGGTCCAGTCAGCCTATTGTATTCATAATTCACCACCTGTATACTGTACAGTTATCATTAAAAACTCAAAATGCTCACTGCTGCACATGGATCAACTGTGAATATGCTCATTAAACTCACCGGTCCTGTTTATGAGTTATAAAATACATTAAAGTCTAGGGCTGCAACTAACGATTATTTTCATTATCGATTAATCTGTCGATTATTTAAACGCTTAATCGAGTAGTTGTTTGGTCAATAAAATGTTGAAAAATATCAATCAGTGTTTCCCAAACCACAAGAAAATCCAAAACTCCAAATCTCTTGTTTTGTCCACAAACCAAAGAGATCAGTTTATTGCCATAAAGGAACAAAGAAACCTGAAATATTCACATTAAAGAAGCTGAAATTGGGGAATTTGGACTTATTGTCTTTAAAAAAACGGCTCAAACCAATTATTCGATTATCAAAATAGTTGATAATTAATTTAAAAATCGATTATTGTTCGATTAATCGAATAATTGTTGCAGCTCTATTAAAGTCTATGGAGGCCCATTCAGTCTCATTGTATTTATAACACAGTTTCTGTATACAGATTTACACTTTGGTTTTCTTCACACTGTTTGAGTGTATAGAAGCTCATAATGATGATCATAATCCTACTTTTGACTGTTGACTTTTTTAATTTGCATTGGATCCTTTGAAGTATGTCATGTGATGCCTTGCTCATGTGTTAAACTGTACTTTAAAGAGGTTTTAGGGTGTTTTGTATATGGTTGTATATTGTTATTTTTCCCAGACATTGTGTGAGATTTTTGGTGTGAGGTTTCCTCAGCTGAACAAGGTCTGTCATGTGATGTCACCTGTTTACACTGATCATATATAACAACAACCCAAAGCAAACCATTTTGCCCTGAAGACTGCCTTAAAGGTTGAAATGCGAAGTCATGTTTTTAATTTTTCAATTAAATAACCATGAATTATTAAAGGCAGTTCAACCATTCATTTCTTGAATGCCCCAAATTTTTGTCCACTGTTTTTACTGATTAGATCCTCAAACTGAAGAGCACTACAGGTTACCTTTTTTCCCAGTAGCACTGCATGCACACTACTTATGTGACACTTCTGCACACTGATCAATTATGAATCAGCTTATTGTGATGGTCTGTACAGCAAATGAGTCATATACCCTGATGCAATAAAGGATAAGGCTTTAAAGCTCCATTCACTCCTACTGCAGCTGTAACACAGCCAATACATTAACTACGAGTTGTTACAAAATCACAAAATGGATCTCTCATTTTGATGTGTTATTCTTGTTTTGTTGCATGTGAAATTAAAACCACTAAGGTTTCCAAACTATTTAATACAATAAATATATCTGTAACTTTATCAGATTAATACAATGGGTCCTTTAAGTTATGAAGTTTAACAGGAAACTCTCTGTATTGACACTCACCGTCAAGGACAGGCGGTTATTGCACTGACTATTGCACAACTACTTGTGTTGTGTTAGTAAAGATCATAAGAGTCTGTTCTTACACCATAGCGGAAAAACAAAAAATCCCAGGGAACCACGATAAAGACTTCCTGTCTACATTAAAGTAAGCAAATAGACACGTGTAGTGAGTTTCCAAGAAAGTCCCGTCAGTGTTTGGCTCAGTGTGTCGGGTTGGGCGCACTGCAGTGTGAATTCCTTTTGACTTACATGTCTACATAATGGTTTTACGACAGTGTGGCAGCAACATGTCTTCAAAAGATTCTGTACTTGCTATGGAGTGAGCAAAATATGCTTTTTGTGGTTGTATGGTTAATTGCTTGAAAGCAAAGTTTTCAGGTTTTGAAAACTAATTCAGCAATGCTCAACTTATGTTCTTTGTTTAATTGTTGTTTGCAGAGTCCCCTTTATAAGGAAATACTAACCTGCAGTCTTCATTGCAACATGCAGGGAACTACATTCACACTGTTTTTCTTTGTTTCTTTACTGTGAGGCCTTTTATGACTGTAGAAGTTTCCCCTTTGGCTTTTTGGAGCATGAAATCAGACAGGAATGACTCTGGGTGCTGATAGGCTGCAAAACTTTTCCACCCTGACCGGATTGTTGCAGGAATGAGGAACAATGAGGAACAAATATCTGTCACGCACACACGCACACACACACACACACACCCTCTTCCAAGTTTGCTGCGCTATGTTATAGCTGCCATGCAGCTTTTAAAGAGCGCTGCAGGCAACACAGAAGTTTTGCTCAGTTTTGAGAACTGCAGATTAAAGCAGAAATAATGAAATACTGTTGTCTTTTGGGTCATTAATGGAGATTTTGTAATATGTTGCTAATTGCAGGAAGATTACAATTTTATTTATTTTGTTCTACAGGAAATGTTTAATTTAAACCAAAGTATATTTTCACTCATTGTGCATGTATTGTTTTAACACTTAAATATTTGTATGTTGAATTATATGTTTTCATGTTGACAAATTCCACAACTCGTCATGTTCAGTTGATCTAGTGCTGAGCAATTACAGTTATTTATAATTTAATGAGAGTTGATATCATCTTGGACCTTGGATATCGGAAGAGTTATCTTTGCCAGAAAAAGCTGCGTCATATTTATTATATCATATCATATTTTCTCAACCTTCCAGACTGTTCTGTTGTCTTTCCACACTACTGATGATTATTTATCAAAAATCCCATAGTGTAAATATCATTGCAAAAATATCATTGCAATATAAATATAGATTTATTTGGTCAAAAATAATCTGACATTTGATTTTCTTGATATAGTCCAGCCCTAATCTATATATATATATATATATATATATATATATATATATATATATATATATATATATATATATAGTATATGTATACATAGTTTTTAAACAAATCGTTAAAAAACTGCCAGCAATGGTTGATGAGCACTTAATGTCATATTAAAGTTAAAAAAAAAAGTTTTTTAAAAAACAGAGATATTTACTGTCTATTATAGTATTTTTAAATAAATTATTTGTAAAATAACTTACAGCCGTTTAGTGTTATTTGACGGTAAGTGTGACTTTTTACCAATTTTTTATTGATTTAATTTCTTTTACAGTGTAATTAACTAACTGAAAGCAAACCAGCTAAACCATGTATATATCTTCTCTACAATTAGTAATACATTTTTGGGGAAATTATTAAGAAATCCCAGAATAATGAAATAAATAAATCCTTACAAATGATTTTTGACAGTTCCATGTTTGTAACAAAGTGGATCTGAATATTTCCTGGAGTGAATGGAGAGTTTTGGGTCACATTGGCATTGCTGCACGTTGCCGGACTGGCCGATCTCCAGGCTCCCCAGCTGGACATTCCTCTCTCTTTATGGCCTTTCATGTCCCCCTGTCTCTGGCTAGAGACACCTGCAAGGTCATGTTACAGATCAGGGCCGAACAGTGACCCACTGAAAGGGAAAGCTAATTTAAAGTTCAGGACTGTTTCTCAATATAACCTACTATCTCATTATTATTATTAAAAGTATAATAGTGATCATCATGCACTGTAAAAAATGTTTGTTGAAATTACAGTAAAAAACTGTCAAATTGCATCAGAAATAGGTCGTAAAATTAAATATTGTAAATCACCGTAGTAGATACTTTTAATTACTGTAAATCAAAGAATAGTATAAAACTTTAAATTCTACCACCATAAACTGTAGAACACAGTTTTGCTGTAAAAATATAAAATTTTCATGTAAAGTTAATGGAGAAATACCACGATGAAACAATTATCCTAAAAGTAATGGGATTATTCTGTATAAATTACAGTTTTTGCTGATATTTACATTTACATACGCTCACTGTATTTTTTACGGTGATGTTCTGGCAACCACAGCTGCCGGTATTTTACCGTAAATTAAACAGATTTTTTTTTTACAGTGTGGGCTGAGGAATACCTGTTGAGTTTCTGTAAAAATGGCCATGGATATTTATGAAGGCTAAGTCCTTGAGTTGTAAAATTCTCACTATCTTCTATATTTGTTTAAACGTGCTGTAAGTTGCAACCTTTCCTCCGGTAAAGCCAGAGTCAGACTTTGACCACGCCCGTCTGAAGCCACACCAGGAACAAGGATGTGTAAAGGTAACATGACATCAGTAAATGCTAATCTCTGGTTCTCAAGGGTTCTTGTAACTGGTAACTCTACAATCTTTAGTCTTTGTCAAACATCCCTGTCCATTTCTCTTTTATTTTTCATAACCTAAAAACCGTAAAAGGTCAATGGAATTTCGAGTTCAAGGAAACACACTCAACTTTTCAGTGCAATCTTAAACCTTACTTTTCAAAAAGTAGGACATTTTAATCCAACAATTCAAAACACCAGCAAACCACAAGCATAAATAATAAAGTAAAAACATATTGTGTGTTTGATTACATGTTATCAGTGAGGGAGAGAGAGAGTATTGTTGTATCTGCAGGGACAGACATGTCACCTCTCCTACACAACACCAAGATACAGACTTTTCACTTTTTTAACTTGTTTTTGATGCTGTTTTGTGTCTCTTTGTAGTTGTTCTGTGTGCGTTTGTGGTCGTATTGTGTCTCTTTGTAGTTGTGTGTGTCTTTTGGGTGGTTTTGTATCTTTTTGTGTTTGTGGTTGTTTCATGTTGTGTGTTTGTGGTCATTTTTGTGTCTCTTTGTAGTTGTTCTGTGTGTATGTTTGGTCGTTTTGTGTCTCTTTGTAGTTGTTTTGTGTGTATTTGTGTCACTTTGAAATAGTTTTCGTCTCTTTGTCATGTTTTATTAAAGTTTATGGTTCTTTGGCAGTTTGTCGTTGCTCTGTGTGTCTTTGAGGTAATTTTGTGTCTGTTTGTATTTGCTTTTATGTCCTTTGTGGTCCTTTTATGCCTCTTTGTGGTTGTTTTGCCCTCTTTCATTGTCATTGTGAGTGTCCTTGTGGTCTCTTTGTAGCTGTTTTGCATCTCTTTGCAGTCTTTTTGTGTGTCTTTGTAGTCGTTTTATATTTCTTCCTGGTCAATATGTGTCTCCTCAAGTGACATTTTGCCTGTGTAGGCCACTCCTTGTGGGCCTGAGCCCAGTAGGCCCATTCAGTAATCCATGCATGTGCGTGAGACCAAAATCTGATAAAAGGATAATATCCACAGGGTCTGGGATGAGGTCAGCGCCTCCCTTTCCTCTCTGCAGGCCAAGCAACACATCATTCTTCTTTTTTTTTGTGAGCCAGATGATAAAAAAAAGTTTCAATAAACAAATCAGTCACGCAACACTAACACCATAATAAGCCGGGAGTCATGCATGCATTAAATCAATAAAAATGAAACCTCTTTTCTTGTTATAGTGCACTGTGTAGTAAACCTGTGTGGTATGATAACACTCTGTGATAATTTTCTGGGTGAGAAGTAATTGCAAGTTGCAGCCATGACTTTGTCCTTTTAGCTCTTCTCAATGCTGCCAACTTGTTTCCACACCATGCAGGTAAAAGGGTATCAGGGATCAAAGACACTGACTGAACCTTTACCCACATAAACCAATGGCATTAAAACAGTTGGATGCATGTTTTTCGTTTCATGACTCACTTCACAATTGTGACTTTGCATTTATCTAAATGTTAATCACTTAGCTGAGTTTCCTATCAGTTTCCTTGGTAACACTTTACAATGACCATCATTTATAAATGGTAAACAGATAGTTTATTAATGTTTAATCATAATTTATAAACAGTATATAGACCATTTAGAATGGTAAATAGATAATTTATTAATGTTCAACTATCTAAATCATTTAAAAAATGGCAAATATAAGATGGTATATTAATGTAAGTTTATAGTGACTTTACCATTAACAAACAATTCAATTATAATTAATAGTTTATTAATAGTTTTAGTTGCACTCATTATAACATTTTAACACCATATTAAGTATGTTAATGATTTTTGAAATGATTCATATACCTTTAAGAAATTGGTTGAAAACATTTAACGATTAAATATGTATAGCACTTTGTAAATGGTCAATCACTGGTTTACAAACCATCTATAAACATTACTTAGTTGGTTATTGTAAAGTGTTACCGTTTTCTTGATTATTGTTGTTTATTTCAGAGCACGCACACACATTTGTTGAGGTGCAGAAACAGTTTGCTGTCAATATTTAATGAATTAATCAGCGCCAGTTGTGGGAATTGGGTACAGCTGGAGCCATAACTCCTATTTTGCAAATTTGATTTTGTAAAGATTTAATTATTCACTAAATTAAGCATTTGAATTATTTGCTGTTGACCTCAAAAAACTTTAATACACAGACCAACAACAACCATGAAAGCTTAAAAAGGACTTCTACATTTAAATACAGTTTACAGAATTACAGCTGCAGTACATTATTATACTTGAAGCTGAAGACAGATTAGTCCTGATTTGATTTAATGACATAAATCTTTGCAGCCAATATGTTTAGAAGAAAAATAATATTGATTAAATGGTTTGAATACAACAGACACAGCTGCTGTTTAAAGTCCTAAATCATGATGAGTCATATACATATATGTATAGAACATACAGTATAAACAGCTTACTGCTTACTTCACCTCTTCATCAGATAAAATAAGATGTGATTCCACTACAAACAACCACATTTTACAGAACGGTGATAAATTAAAACACAATATGTGTCACCTTTTTAAAACTAATCTTGGAATCATACAAAACCAGTGAAACTTTGAAAACAACACATTTAAATTCAGGTGTTTTCAAGGATTATGAATCAAACAAGCATTTGACCGACCATCCAGACGCGTTTTTTTTTTTTTTTTTTTACATTTGGCATATTATAAAAGAGTGACACTCATAATTTTGTTGTATAGTAGTATAGTAGTATAATGACAATAAAGGCTATTTGATTATTTTGATATTTAGACACCAAACAGTAGAAGTCAAGGCAGGTATCAATTAGGGGTGTGCCATATCGTATCGTTCACGATAATATCGGTATATTTTTTTTATGGTTAAAAAAAAATGCATATCATGATATTGGCAACGTTCCTACTTCTTGATGTAGTGGTTAAAGTTGTTTTAATCACAAAAAGCTACTTACTCCCTGTTGCTAAACACATGCAACTTTCAAAATAAGAGCACAGTGTGTTGACAGAATCCACCACAGAACTTACAAGAAGACTGTCAAAATAAGATGCCTTAAATAAAACATACAAGAACCTTTATTCTTCTTTACAAAATGTCATTAAAATATGCCCCCGAAACCCCTAAATGGTTGTTTTTATTATTTGCTCATACTCTAGAGTCAAGAGTACATTTTTTTAATTTGGCAACTGTTGAGATTTGCACTTCACACTACATTTCAGATTTTTATTTATTTATACAGACTAAAAAAATGATATTTTCTGTATCTTTTTAAGTATTTGGTAATATCGTCAAGAATATCATTATCGCAAAAATAGCCTGAAATATCGTGATATTCTTTTAGGGCCATATCGCCCAGCCCTAGTATCAATCAGCTGACTGAATGCACATGACACAGGGTGATTTCCACAATTTACCTTTGACACTTTTGGTTGTAACTACAAAGCAACATGAGGGTTAAATCATGTCAACCTTATTGACTTTCTTGCCTTTAGGAATGCTCTTCAATACATTTTAAATACAACATACGCCTTAATTTAATTATTCTGTAAACATGCCCTTCAAACAGAATGCGCCGTCTTAACTGCAGCGGCATTAAGCAACACTAAACTTTGTGTGTTTTTGACCTTACAAAGATAAGAGATCAACAAATGCCATCCACTGAGCAAACCTTACATAATTCTTTGTCTCTTCTGTTTGCGAACTGGAAAAAAAGTTGGTGTAGGTTTTCAAAAAGTTCCTTGTCTTTTGTGTTTGACAACTCTGAGGAAACCCATTTATGTGCAATGATGCAGATGCATGCACGCGATCACAAACAGTTCAGTGGATCAACAGGTCTTCACATTTCCTCATTCACGAGCTTAATGGCTGTTTTTGTTTTGTCTCTAAAAATAAATCACAACTTGATAGCATTGTGCTTAGAGCAGCAGTGGAACAATGGAGTGAAATTCCCGCTTTGAGGCTCCAAATGAGTTGACAGAGTGAAAGGTGTGTCCTTAAATATTGCAGACAGAGACACATGCTGTTGAATGTTGTGAAGCTACTTCATTATGTGAAAATCTATTGCATAATACATAGTTTACATAGTACATAGTATTGTATAATAAGAGTTTGCAAACACGATGGGTCTGTTTCTTTAGAGAAAAATTAGCTGTTAACAATAAAAACCACTCAGCTCTTGTGACTCAGATTTTGTTAGACATTTGGTCACATACTTCATCACTAATACGCTGTCATCAGTAGACATTCTCATGACTAACATGGTTTCACACAAATTACCGGTACCTCAAAGTGAGACAAGTTGTTGTTGTGACGTAAGTTTCTATTACCAGTCAGAAACATTACCTCAGCCCCGCAGATCTATAATAATGGCTGGTTTTGGGTTTCGTGTTACTCTTTTTTAAAGTCTGAAGCACAAAACACCAACAACAAACAGGACAGAAAAGAAGTATGGCTCATAATAGCAAGTTCCTTGAAAGACACAAGGATTTGCCTAAAAAAAACAAACAATGTATTGCCTCATACAAAAGTAATCCCTCTCAATCATCACTCATGACACGCTAGAAGAGTGTGATGGTGTTTGTATCTGCAGTGACTCTTCCCTTCTTCATGTATTTCTTCTAACTGGATGACCAAGTGCCACATCATGAGCATCAAGAGGAAACTACGATCGTGGCAGACACAGTGCAAAAACAATGAAAATATAGCTTTAATTAATGCAGAGTGAACAAGGTTTGTTTCAAAATAAGAGTCAATCTGGGGTTCACTTTCAGTGTGTTTACTGCTGTTTTCAACTTGGTCTCACAGAAATCCGTGAAATAGCCACGGATTTCGCTTAACTCAAAATCCGTGGAATAGCCACGGAATCGCTCAAATTTCCGTGAAACTGACACGGATTTTGCTACAATGCAAGTTAAAGACAGTCATATCCCGTGGCCATCCCATTGATATTTTTTCCTATTGGTTTGTTCCAAGTCACGTGACTTTCAAGGTCCCAGCGGTCAGAACAAAAAACATGGCGGACAGTTCTCTCATTTTTAGTGAAAAATGAATATTTTGACTTAGTTTCTGCATAAAAATGGATTTTGATCACATTTCTAGCGAGAAATATATGTTTTATTTTCTAAATCTTCACTCAGTGAATGTACATAATCACTTTGTATGTTGGAATAGCCACGGGATATTAACGGGTCATTAACTTGCATTGTAGCGAAATCCGTGTCAGTTTCACGGAAATTTGAGCGATTCCGTGGCTATTCCACGGATTTTGAGTTAAGCGAAATCCGTGGCTATTTCACGGATTTCTGTGAGACCATGTTGGCTGTTTTTCAGTGCTGTGTGTCCATTTTCATTGAGACTGCTCCCTCCCCCCCAAAAATGACCCCATAGCCCCCTTTCCATTTCAAGCATTACGTGTTTAAAACAGAAACCACTTACAATTCGGTGTACAGCACGTTGATCTCCTGCCATCGTGTGCTAATGTTAGAAATGCTTCTGTGGTTTTGAGCTGTGAGTTGACACCTGTTTTCATCAGGGTGAGAGCACTTCAGGTGTCATTGAGTCAGGGAGGACATTTAAGGTTATTATATGTAGGCTAGTAAGTTTTAAACTACATACCCACTGTGCTATTTTAAAATGATAACAGCATACTGTAACTGTATCTGAGATCATTTTAAAACGTGGTTCCCCTTGCAGGTCAGGTAGACACTATTGTCACCATTACATACAGTCATGGAAAAAATGATTGATCTATTGTTCATGTTAATGCCTGGTACAACTTAATGATTTTGGTTATTATCAAGAAAACAATGGAAAAATGGCTAGATAGCAGATCTTAATTTAAACTCTAAACACTATTTTTGTTGGTATTATTATATTTGTCCAAACAAATGTACCTTTAGTTGTACCAGATGAACAAGAAATTGAAGAAAAAGGGTGGTCTAATATTTTTTCCATGACTGTATAGTTCACTAAATATATCTACATTTATTTTTCTTTGATTTGGAACAGTTTTATAGTTAGGTACGTCATCAATCTGGAGTTTTCTTTATGAACTTTGACAAACAAAGGACTACACAGTACACACTGACATAAAACCACATTACTCCTGGTGAAAGTTGACCGTCAGGAAGATAAGATAAGAGCTCCCTGCAGGTTTAAATAGCAGTTATAAATGACTCGAAAACTCAGATAAAAGCAATAACTTAAAAAACTTCCGCTGTTACTGAAAAGGAAACTATGTCTGTGGACCTAGCCCACATTTATTTGCAGATTAAGTATATCCTACTTCCCTTCTACAATAAGCACAGCTGCTCTGAGCAGAGAAACTCTGAAAACAATGACACAGTTTCAGATAAATAGGAAGGCGTGAGTGTTTGGTTTAAAGCCTGGTAACTTTGGATAAAGTGCTGCGGAAGTGCTTTAACTTCTACCAAGAATAGAGGCGATTCCCGTATGCGCGTAAAACACAGAGGTCTGTTAATTAATCACAAACCGATTATGCCACTGAATATGAATCAGAAGGATTCCGGTTCATTCATGTGTTTCTCTTCCTCATTCCTTCTTCTCCCTTTTACAGGAAGCACTTATCAACAAGTGTTCCTGTTAAAAGGTCAGTCTTGATTGGTTGCATTGCATTGTCTTGTTTATTTATACTGCAGTGCATACTAAATAACCACAGAGTTAAGGAGGCTCCTTAACTGTAATTAGAATCAAGGTGAGGCTGGCAGAAGACTCAAAACTACGCCCTGTTGTGATTATATTACAATAAGTTGGTGGAATTCTCGACACTACTATTGGGTTTAACAGGAAATACCACCTTTTTGCAACAAACCGGGAACGTGACCTTTAATTCACACGCAATGTTGTGTGTTAAGGAAATAAATGTGTTTAGAAAGGCGAGGTTTTTACTACAGCTTCACAGAAATCCTTATCTAAGTTCAGCAGGGTTTGTTATTCCCTTTGAATAACAAAGAATATTTGTCCAATGCTATAAAACTTCTGTGAGTATTTTATTAACTTTATAGATAAGTGGCTCTGGGGTCAACAGGTGAAGTAAAGCCTGTTTCTGTTCATATATTTTTAACTCCATGGTGTGTAAATAATATGAAAACAGCATAATTATTGCCTGTCATGTGCTGATAAGGAAGAGAACCAGTAATATGATTTTTAATATAACATGTTGATTCTGTAAAAAAAAGTAACCAATCACTGAAGCGGCCCACAGGGGATTTGTTTTAAGTCGACATGTATTAAATCAACATAGTGGTTTTGATTGAGTGATTTACTCTTGAAAGACTGCACGTGAATGCTTCATATTTGTCTATTGTGTTTACTCTTTCCAGCTGTATCACGTTTTCAAAGTCCTGTGTCCCATGTGCTTATTGTATTCTGAGTTATGAGATATTTAGTTTTCTCTTGTTGCCAGATTTACCACTTCAGGTAACAATGGTGTGATTTACTCTTTGTTCAGTGAGGTTAACTGTGACAACATGTTAAATTTTTACATTGGCGATACACAAGGCTTTATAAGCACACAGGGGAAAGGGACACGTGCCTTGAATCTCAAGAACTTCAGCTCATTTTAAAGAAAGGGAATATGCACCACTTAAACACAATAAGAACTGATCCAATAAGAGGTTGGTCAAGCTTTACAACCATGACCTTAAGAACAGAGAACTGTTTTAGAGTATAAACTGTAATGTGCAGTGGTGGAAGGAATCAGATTATGAACTTCATTGTTAAAATAGTCCATTACAAGAAAAAGTCCTTCATTCACAATTATAACTAATAGCCTTAGTCACAAGACACACAGATCCACTAACAAAGTAACTGAAAATGGTAAAAACTGTAGTCATTGTTGTGAGGAGTGGATGAGAGAAAGAGTGCTGCATGGATGTGGTGCTGCAAAAACAAAACTGCTTCATAGGCACATATAAAAGCGTAAAAGAACAATATTTCTTTAAAGACATTATGTGATGTAGAATATAAGTTGGAATAAAATGTAAATACTCAAGCAAAGTGCTTCCAATGTGTTGACCTACTTAACAGTCCTTGGCTTTTTTTGACCATGAAAAGAAAAACAAAAACCCCTCAATATATTTGCTTTTTGCAAATGTACGCACACTACTACCACATATATATCGTCACACTGTCTTTTTGTCAATTATTATTATTATTTTTTGCCTAAATCATTTCCTCATGACGCCAGCCACCTATGGTAAAATCGCCTCCATCCTCAGTTTATCAGATCATGTGATTTTACCCTTTTAAGATAATGGCCTATGTCAAGTGTGTGGCTTAAGCGGATTTATTATGCCTAAGTCAAAATAAAATGTGACTTTGGCCATTTTTTGAACATGCCTTTGTGACTTAAACAAGATATGGTAACACTTTATTTTAAAGGTGTCTACATAAGAGTGACATGAGCATGCATGTTCAAAAAATTGCCTAAATCATTTATTTCTCTTAAGTTACATAATTTACACACAGTGTTATTAATATGCCAATAGCCATCCTTTGTTACATCCTTTTTGAGTGAAATGATCAATAAATGTCATATGTTACACTTTTGGTGAAGTTTTTTTGTGTTTCCTGCAAAACTTGAAAAAAAAAATGAGTGAGGCGAATATTTTAACAGGGTGACGATACACTACTACCTTTTTTTTTTTTTTTAATTATAACTTTGTTTCACAAACATCAAAAGCATACAATTCATTACAAATTCATTTCACATGTATATTCTACGCCGGGGGGGAGGGCTTACAATAATATATTTAATAGTTCACAAATATCAACTGTTTTGATAGCTTTTTGGTTGTTGGACAATTTAATAAATACATCTACACACATCTATATTGGGGAAGATTTCTGACGACACGCTGCTGACACCTGGTGGTAACACTGCGTCACTACACTTTAAAATAAAAGTTTCCCCGTAGATATTTACATGGATTAAGCTCATATCAAGAATTTCCTCCTGATATCTTGAACTTTAAACTATTCTAATTCATCATACTTGTGCAATATTATCACTCTGACGTCGAAGTTTTAACCGTAAAGGTCATTTTCGGTGCCACTTTCCCTTTAAGAAATCAGCGCCCAATCGCGGCGCGTAAACTGAACTTTGTTGTTGTCAGCAACTACCAGCTAACAAGTTGCCAAGCTAACATTAGCCGACCGGTGAGCGAACAGTACAACTAACCGGTTTGTCTCATTCAGCGAATTAAAGAAGCGGAGTTCACTTATATTAGGGTTGAAGCGGGCAGAAGAGTCGCGGTCTAACCGGCTGTTTGTCTCCGCTGAGAGGAAAGATGACTTATGCGCCGGTGAGTGTACGTTAACGTTAGCTCTGTCACACTGAAGTTAGTTTCAGGTTTGTTGCTTCACTGTAGCTGCTTACTAGTAAAAGTGGATAGTCGCAATATAGTCACCCTGTTTAAATAATCACCTAACTCATTTTTTCAAGTTTTGCAGGAAACACAAAAAACTTCACCAAAAGTGTAACATATGACATTTATTGATAATTTCTCTCAAAAAGGATGTAACAAAGGATGTCTATTGGCATAGTAATAACACTGTGTGTAAATTATGTATCTTAAGAGAAATAAATGACTTAGGCAATTTTTTGAACATGCACGCTCATGTCCCTCTTATGTAGACACCTTTAAAATAAAGTGTTACCATATCTTTCTTAAGTCACAAAGGCATGTTCAAAAAATTGCCTAAGTCACATTTTATTTTGACTTGAGGCATAATAAATCCGCCTAAGTCACACACTTTACATAGGCCATTATCCTAAAGGGGTAAAATCACATGATCTGATCAACTGAGGATGGAGGCGATTTTACCATAGGTGGCTGGCGTCATGAGGAGATGATTTAGGCAAAAAAAAAAAAATTGACAAAAAGACTTAGATTATTTTAACAGTGTGACGATATAGATGTGGTAGTAGTGTGCGTACATTTGCAAAAAGCAAATTTTCATTTCACTCAAAAAGGTTGTAACAAAGGATGGCTATTGGCATAGTAATAACACTGTGTGTAAATTATGTATCTTAAGAGAAATAAATGACTTAGGCAATTTTTTGAACATGCCTTTGTGACTTAAGCAAGATATGGTAACACTTTATTTTGAAGGGGTCTACATAAGAGTGACACAAGCCTGTCAGAAACATGACATGACAAGTATCATGGGCATTAATGTTACTTCAAAGTGTCATTAATGTTGATGACACATCCCATGTCATGTTTATGACACGCATTTTACCCATGGTTTTTGTAGCCTGGGTAAAATGTCTCGTAAAGTTATTTCAGACAATGTTATGAGTTTGAGGAGGCCCCTGTTATTGATGTGTCTATTGTCGAAATAATAAATCACAAACTAATTAAAGTAAATAATGTCTGCAGTGTATCTCAGGAAATATATTTTACAGTATGTTTTACATGGTCAGATCAGGTCTAAGATATGATAAGACAGATCAACGATATATTTGTTGTACTTGCTTTATGTTATGTACAGACAGCGCAAGGTAAAAATACTATATAACAACACTATATAAAACTATTAGGAAAATAGTATAATACACACAAGAATGGAATATAAATAGCACAGAAAGTGACAGTGCTGCCATATATTCCCGAATAAGAAGTATCAAAGTAAGCAGTGACTGACAGTATGTAATGTGAGTATCATTGTGATATTAGATAATGATGGCAGTAGGTAAAAGATAATTAAAATGTATTATTACACATTATTAAACATTATTTTTCATGTGCAAAACACAACAGTCTGCAACACAACTCTAGCAACTAAAACATTAGGTATAGGAAGCAAACCAAAATGACATTAAAAAAATGTCAGTGTTGTTTTACACTTTGTTGTTGTGTGACACAATGTAAAAGTGAATTGCTTTTATGACTGCCAAGCTTTCACTGCAACTATACCTTTCTCATGTGTAATAAACATATAATTATAAAAATCCACACAGGATGTATGTTAAAGAATGTTTTTATTACTTATCATTAACATTAGCAGCCATTATATAGCCTGCTTTTGCAACAGAAATACAGCCATATTAAGGGTGTTTGTGAATGTCAGTCTAATTTGGGACGAAGGTTGGGGTGAAATTCATGAAAGCACATGGTGCTGAGAAGAGTGGTGAAGTGGGAGATATTATACGTTTAAAACGTGGGTTTATAAAATATATGTCTGTTTTTTTTTTTATATACAGTGTTTCCAATTGCCGGATGCACATGCAACTATTCTGCTGAGCTAACAGCACAAACGTTGAAGAAATAATTTAGAAAAACAGCTGACTTCTAGTGGGAAATCAACTTTAAGTTCCAGCAAAAAAAATTCATTAAGAACCATTACTATAGCTTAAAATTATGATGCCCATGTAGATGATCTTTGTAGAACGTATTAAATACATTTAGCAAGTGTTTTGATCAATTAAACAACTATAGTTAACAGCACTCTGATTCATCTCTGGCTTGTATTGAAGCTGGCGACAACTTAACACAACTATTCATGTGTTCAGGGGAGTCAATTAAATAAATAAAATGAGTTCTCGATGTAAATCAAGCACCAGTTTTATTTAAGCAAACACACATTGAGAAAAAACCAAGTGTAATATTGGTTACAGGCAGTGTATGGTGTTGTGGATCAAAGTCTTGTTTTTTAAAGTTTAAAACAATATGAAAAGTATATTTTAGACATTACTCGTACAGGAGAATGAAGATAAGGGAGAACGGTCTTGTTACTCTCCATCCATAATTAATCCGTCCCTCTAATCCGTCACACTGTTAAAATAATTGCCCAAGTCATTTCTTTGTCAAAATTGTTTTTTTTTTGCCTAAATCATATCCTCATGACACCTACGGTAAAATCACCTCCATTCTCAGTTGATCAGATCATGTGATTTTACCCCTTTAGGATAATGGCGGATTTATTATGCCTTAGTCAAAATAAAATGTGACTTAGGCAATTTTTTGAACATGCCTTTGTGATTTTGAAGGTGTCTACATAAGGGAGATTGTTTAGTTATCAGTTTTATTGTTGACAATAATATTGGTAACACTTAACTCCAAGTTGTCTACATAAGAGTGACATGAGTGTGTCATAAACATGACATGGGATGTGTCATCAACATTAATGACACTTTGAAGTCACATTAATGCTCATGATACTTGTCATGTCATGTTTCTGACAGGCTTATGTCACTCTTATGTAGATACCTTCAAAATAAAGTGTTACCATATCTTGCTTAAGTCACAAAGGCTTGTTCAAAAAATTGCCCAAGTCGTTTATTTCTCTTAAGTTACATAATTTACACACAGTGTTATTACTATGTCAATAGCCATCCTTTGTTACATCCTTTTTGAGCGAAATGATCAATAAATGTCATATGTTACACTTTTGGTGAAGTTTTTTGTGTTTCCTGCAAAACTTCAAAAAATTACTTAGGTGATTATTTTAACAGGGTGACGAATCTCAGCTTGACATTGGGCGAGAGTTCTCTGATAGGATATACCAACAAGAAACCAACTTCGTTACCACGACCGTTTCTTTATTTACATACTGTATAAAACACAAACGAAACTTTTTTTTTAAAAAAAAGTACAAAACTTTACTAAAATGTGTCTGGCATCCGACTGCAGTGTATAAAATCCATCACAAGTTCATATCGCCCTTTTTCTCCACCGTGTTGACGTTAACTCTCGACGCCATATTTGTCAAAGTGTCTCATGATGACGCCCAGCTCCAGCTCCACGGTCCCCATGGCTTCGGTGTGCAGCCTGTACCTGTCCGCCCCGCTGTATATGAGCTCCGGGCTGCGGAGCTGCGGTCCTCCGCCGACAAACATCTCCGCCAGCTGCTCCTGCCACGAGCCGAGCGGCCTCCAGGTCGCACAGCTGATCCGGTGGTGTCCGGGGCTGGATGGGACATGGCAGTAACCGTAACCGTACAACTGGCAGCGGCCGAAGGAGTCCTGGTGCCAGACTTGGAGGTGGAGCTTCGGCCAGCCTTGGAGCCCCTTGGTCGCGTAGTGCAGATCGACCGGGTGGCTCCAGTACGCCATGTCTCCTGTCTGGGGCACGTCCACCTGGGTCTGACCCTCCTTCAGCCCAGACAGGAGACGCCATGCCCCTCCCGTGTGCACTCCCCATTTGCAAAATAGGCTGTTTTCTGGGAAACCACTGGCCCCGACGATCTGGCCGATAATGTGCAGCTCCGCCATGCTAAAGATGTCCCCCTAAACAAAAACATGCGGCACCGAGAGTCTTGTCTGGTCTCCCTCTGGGTGTAACGGCTAACGGCTAGTCCGTCTAACGGTTAGCAGAGAGGCTATCCCAGAAGCTTCCGTCTCCTTGGTAACTCAGCCTTCCTGTATGTGGGGAGATTAAGCCCTGAGTGTGGTTTTTCAGGATGCACTTCATGTCATGAGGCAATCAGACAGAGACCGAAAACCCAATATTGTTCAAATCAGAGTTAGTTTTTCCAACATGATACCAGAAAAAAAATGCTGATTTTCCTTCTCCTTTTTTGGCTGGTGGAGATTTTTTTTGTGGCGGTACACGTTTGGTAACTGCTGCCTGACAGGCAAAGGAAAGGGCACAATGTATTTCCACTTCATGACGTGTTTCCTTGTTTGGAATAGTTTATAAAAAAATAACATTGTGTACTTAATATTTCTCTGGAAAATGTTGGATTTGGAAAAAGTTTGGATTCACAGAAATCTTTCTTCACAATTCTATTTCATATACGTATTATTTTGACTAAATTCTATTTCCATGAATCCAAATGTTTAAGCCAACTGTCCATATCAAACAGTACAAAATCTGTTTGTGAATGTTATAACATAAGACCTGTTAAAACGTATAACCTCTGTTTTTTGTATTTTCCTTGTTTCACACCCTTTAGTCCCCATTGTAATTATAGACTTATTTTATATACACAAGGTTTGTTGTATAATTGTTGATACAATTTAAAAAACGAATAAAATAGCTTGCATTGTTAATAAAAAAGTAACATGTTTTAATTGAAAACAAAAAAGAAGTCATTGCATGTTCATTTATGGTCGTCAAACAGTGATGCCAACTGAATACAGATTCACTACTCATTTTATTTTTTTGGAATTGAACACATTGCTTACATTGCCACGCCAATGGCTATCATATCATACACCCACACAGTCTTAATGAAGCAGCATAGCCATTTCTAAAAGTGAAAATAAATAATACTCAATATTTAAAAAAATGTTCAACTTTAATTGTTGCTTATTTATTCATGATTGCTATTTAATGTTATTGAGAAATACTTTTAAACAACAAGCTTTAATCTGGGCTGCTGCAATCTGTCTCTCTGTTCTTTACATAGCCTGATCCAACTCTGGAGAGACATTTCAAGGGTCACAGGGACAATGTTACGAGTGTGGACTTCAGCTGCAACATGAAACAGATCGGTAACTGCTACTTAAATTTACTCTATGGCTTTGTGTTTGCGTGTCTGTAGCCAGATAATTTGCTGTTCCTGTTGCTGTTCTTCTTATATTTCCTGTGGTGTATGTTTTCTGCAGTCATACACAATGTGCTCAGTTCCCACACCTGTGCTCCCTTCTCTTCTAGCTACAGGCTCCAAGGACTCCTCTGTGATGATCTGGAACATGAAACCTCAGATGCGGGCGTATCGTTTTGATGGACACAAAGATGCTGTCACTTCTGTTCAATTTTCGCCTTCTGGCCACCTGGTGGCTTCTGCCTCCAGAGACAAGACCGTGCGTCTCTGGGTGCCCAGCATGTGAGTTCTGAAGCATTCCACCTTTTGTTTAGAAGTACATATCTATCATCTCTCATTGTTATTGTGTTGCACTACAAAGCAATCACAAAGGACAATGATGCTGACTCATAAAAGCAACAAAACCAGACAGCTGTACAGAATTTTCTGCTTCTGCCAACACTGAAGAAGGCACACATTTTTGGACACCCACTAGGTTTTTGATAGTTTGTTTTAAACTTAATATTGGTGTTTCTTTGTGTGTGTTTACAGGAAGGCTGAGTCAACCGCTTTCCGTGCTCACACTGCCACCGTGCGCAGTGTTTCCTTTTCTGGGGACGGACAGAATCTGGTCACAGCTTCTGACGACAAGACCATCAAAGTGTGGACGGTCCACAGGCAGAAGTTTCTCTTCTCTCTCAACCAGCACATCAACTGGGTCCGCTGTGCCAAGTACGATACACACACACACACAGTTTGCACCATTAAATACTACTGGCTGTTGCAGTAGGGGTGGGCGATATGGCCCTAAAAGAATATCACGATATTGCAGGCTATTTTTGCGATAACGATATTCTTGACGATATTAGGAAATACTTAAAAAGATAGAAAATATGATTTTTTTTTGAATCTGTATAAATAAATAAATATCTAAAATGTAGTTTGAAGTGCAAATCTCAACAGTTGCCAAATACAAAAAAATTTACTCTCGACTCTTGAGTATGAGCAAATAATAAAAAATAACCAGTTAGGGGTTCCGGGGGCATATTTTAAGGACATTTTGTAAAGGAGAATAAAGGTTATTGTATGTTTTATTTAAGGGATCTTATTTTGACAGTCTTCTTGTAAATTCTGTGGTGGATTCTCTTAACACACTGTGCTCTTATTTTGAAAGCTGCATGTGTTTAGCGACAGGGAGTAAGTAGCTTTTTGTGTAAAACAACTTTAACCACTACATCAAGAAGTAGGAACGTTGCCAATATCATGATATGCATTTTTTTTAACCATAAAAAAAATATACCGATATTATCGTGAACGATACGATATGGCACACTCCTATGTTGCAGATATTTCCACTTATTCTATTGTTTTTCTACTATTAGATACTATACATATTCTAGATATTTCTGAACTGTTTTACCACTTTATTGATTACATGTAATTAGTAAAAATTTAAGCTGAATACATAAACAGTCAAGAGTTTTCGATCATGAATTTCAATACATTTTTTGCAGGTTTTCTCCTGACGATCGTTTGATTGTGTCATCGAGTGATGATAAGACCATAAAGCTGTGGGACAAGAATAGCAGAGAGTGTATTCATTCTTTCCATGAACATGCTGGGTGAGCATCTGAAATGACAAAAGTGATGCAGGGGAAAATGTGGATTAAAAAAAAGGGGTGTCACAATTCTCCAAATCCTTCTTTCGAATACACAAGGTGACAATGAAATGATATTTGTGGTAATACAATACATGATATGATTTAGATTTAAATTTAGGGGCCTGTAACTGATGTGAAAAGCAACTAAAATGTGACTTCATGATTTTATCACTGAGCTTTTCCACACATTTAAGTAAAAACAATCCCTTCTGTTATTTAAAAATAAAATTCAGGAATTTCAAAATAAATGTGTGTCTTAAAGATGATGATATATTTTGATATTTTCACTTTGGTCCAGATTGAAATATTGTTACACCCCTTATAATCGTGTTTTATGTCAAAATCACTGTAACAAAAGAACTAAACACCTAGTCATTGGATTAACATCAGCTAAAAGCCTCAAATTAGTGTTTTTGAATTGTTTAAAAATACATTTCAAGAGCAGAAAATATTCTCTAGTGGGAGTTTAGTTAAAATTAGAGACCAAAGCTTTTGTGTTAGTTTAATTAACCTGCTGGAATATTGAATTTTAAGTACTGTAAAAGCTTGGAAAAATACCTAATTTGAATAAATGTCATGTTTCTTTCTCCAAAGTTATGCAAACCATGTGGACTTCCATCCCAGTGGAACATGCATCGCTGCAGCCAGTACTGACAACTCTGTGAAGGTGTGGGACATTAGATCCCACAAGATGCTGCAGCACTACCAAGGTAAACACCTAAAAACATATTTAGTTTGTAATTATGTCTATGGTCAATTCAGAATCAGCTTTATTGGCCAAGTATGTGTACAACATACTGTTCAAGGAATGTGACTCTGGTTGTACAGAGGTACATAAATAGAAAAAGACACAGTTAACAGTTAAACACCGAATAAACTGAATGAATGAAAAAATGAATAAACAAAAATGTACGTTTATAATAATTACTACAGCCAAACCAGAATTTCTATTAAATCACTGCATATTCGTAGCTTTAATGAAAAGCCATTCTTTGCATTAATAAATGACACATCAACCCTAAAGACAAACATTTATGAAAGCTTTTACTACTTTTATTTTTGCTTTTAAGACACTAATGTCTGCCACTCTTGATGGCTTATTGTCAGGAGGATGAGGTTTGGGACACATTTGCAGAC
Organism: Centropristis striata; assembly: GCF_030273125.1. Classification (NCBI taxonomy): domain Eukaryota; kingdom Metazoa; phylum Chordata; class Actinopteri; order Perciformes; family Serranidae; genus Centropristis; species Centropristis striata. The sequence continues at coordinate 39,968,148 of NC_081519.1, forward strand.
TTGGGGTATCTCCCGGCAAGCGATTGGACGGGAGAAGGGGAAATGTCTCAATAAGAAAGGAAATAACAAGCTCTTTCAAATAAAAAGACTTGGGGAACGAGAACTAAATCACCACTGCCGAGCAGCTGACTTAAAAAACTAACTCGGGGAGCATAAGATAGCCCCAATAAACAAAAACTGAAGAAGCTAAGTTTAATAATGACCCAGGGCAAGAAACCAACACACTAGAAGACACAAGAAGTCAGTAGTAATAATACTATGTTCAGGAAATGGGAGAGGAGATGCTCTCACTGCCTCTGAAGGTGAGTCAGCATAGAGCACAAGAACACACACACACACACACACACACACCTGACACTACACTGAGCTGATCACTGATCCACACTCAATGAGTGGCAGCTGTGAGTACCCCTCACACTTAAAGCTATATAGTAAAATGTAAATTGCTCATGCAAAACCAGAGCCCAGTGTTTGTGAGAAAGATGTCTTGAACTTAAATGGTGAACTATCAGTGTTATCATCCACTCCCATCCTCACTGTGCAGCACAGCTAAACGTCTTAAAGTCTCACCTTTAAACACAGTGGAAAACACAGCAAATTACTGAAATAACCCCAAGATAAAATTAAGCTTTAAAGCTCACAGTTAAAGTGGTAATGAGGATTCCTTGCATATTCAATAAGCCAAATGTTGATGCCTTTTGTCAGTCTGCCTCTCAGTCTGATTGTTCTAATCAGCTCTCTTAAATGGATTTGAGTTGTGAGATCTAATAATGGATAATCACATCTGTCTGAGGAGATGGGGCATGAAGATAAAAGCTTTTCCTCTCCTCTCCTTTAGTCTCCTTTCCACACTGCTTCACTTTGCAGTCTAGTTAATCGCCAATTGTGCCGGCCTTAAAGTGTAAAATTGTGGTTAAAATGAGGTGTGGTTACTGTTAAATACCCATGAGAATTATTTGTAAATGGTGTTTAGTTGTCTTTTCTCTTTTAGTAATTTGTGCTTGTTGCTATGTGGTTTAATCAACTGGCTTTGTGTTTATTAGGGTGTTAACATTGCTCAGTATCCTCATGTGAACCTGAGCTATATCCAACAATACATTTCTCTTGTTCCCAGTATGTTAGCATGTAGCTTTTCATCATGTTTTTGCAGCCGAGCACATCTTATATGTGTCATAGCATGTTGCAGCCAGCAGAGGGACCATGTCGCTTGTCTAATATCTTGCTGTCCTTCTTCATTTGTCTCAGTCAAGTTTTCCAGATGCTAGATTGATTTCAGCTGTGGGGAAGTTTTGATTAGTTATGGGCTACTATACTTGACGTAACGACACAAGCTAATGTAAACCTGATGTTAAGCCATTCTCAAGTTACACAGCAACTGAGGTGTTGTGATGTAGAGCAGCAGACCACTTCAGGGGCATCCAGGCAACCATGTTAGCAAGCAGCTGGCCTGCTGAAGTGTCCTTGAGCAAGACTCTGAACTCTAAAATGCCCCTCAGCTGCTGGTAGACAATTAAAATTGTCCTCTGACATCAACTTTTATAGAGAAAGGGAAAATAATTCTGAGTCAATAATGTATGGATTGTTTTTAAGATTAACTTTGACTACGAAAATGTAATATCTTTATATTGTGTCAAATTCATTCTTATTATCATCATCATAATAATGTTTAATAATTCAATGTTATATGACGGGCATATTGGCTGATATTACTGTCTATAAGATACTGTAGCGGACTCAGTTTTTTGCAATTTTTCTCACACAGTATAAGTTTATTGTGTTCACCTGTTCTAAAATGGTGTATTTGAATATTTTTGCATACTGGGGCCAAACATTTTAGAATTCCATAAATTGAGTAAAGCTGGAATTCTAAGACTCTTTTTGATTTAATGAGGCATTGTATTTGTGTCTGATTATGTTAATCCCTATAGTAGCATTTCATTTAAGTGGTGCCTCTTTTTGTAACTGGATTTCACTGTATAAAATTACCTGTTCATGTAATGTATGTAATCACAGCCTCATGAAACTTTACAGCCATAAACTAGAGACCTGTATCATATAATGATGAGAGGGTTACTCAGCAGTTTCCAAAACAGAAGTGCTTGCTGTCCAATTGCCAAAAATATAATTATTCAAGAAATCTCCAAATGTCAAAAGTCTCAGAAATAATTAATTTTCAATAGTGTTGTTCAAGGTCTTGGTCTTGGTGTCTTGCCTTTTTTAAATACATTTTTGAGTGGTCAAAATGGTTGCTTAGCGCCAAATCTTTGTAATAATTGGTATCAACCCAGAAATTGCTGCAACAACTTATGATACATAACTGAGCATAGGAATAGCCATCATATACTTCCATGATAAAGCAATAACACAGTATTTATTACTGATCCGTGACTAGAAAAACTGGATACACAGTGATGAGCCTCACCTGAAATGATGTTCCCAGCTTTCAGGTGGTCTATACCAGCTATTCTCAACCTTGGGTTGCGAGATGATTTCTGGGGGTCGCCAAATCATTTTGGAAGTCAGCTCTGTCACCACTGTGTTAACGTGTTAATGTGTTAATGCGTTAATGTGTTTTAGTCTTTTTGGTCATCTAATGTGTTTTTTTTGTCATTTTGTGTCTTTTTTGATTATTTTGTGGTCAATTTGTGTCTTTTTTGGTCATTTTGTTTCCTGTTTTTTGTAATTTTGTGTCTTTTTTTAGTCATTTTGTGTCTTTTTTGGTCATTTTGTGTCTTTTTTGGTCATTTTGGGTCTTTTCTGGTCATTTTGGGTCTCTTTTGGTCATTTTGTAGCTTTTTTGATAATTTTGTGGTCAATGTGTGTCTTTTTTGGTCATTTTGTTTCCTTTTTTTGGTCATTTTGTTTCTTTTTTGGGTGATCTGAACTGTGCGTGTGAGATTGTGTTCAGTGAGCGGGGGTCACGGACAACATGCATGTTAAATTGGGGATCGCGACTCAAAAAGGTTGAGAACTACTGGTCTATACCACCTCTACCAGCCTTCTACTGTCGACCTGCTATTTCTCCCTAAAGACCCCTGTCCCCCCTAGAAAAACACAATTAAAATGAGTCTATGTTGGACTCTAAGGGTTAACAGGCAGAAAAGTTAAACGTGTAATGCTACAAATCACAATACATATATCGCCCAATGAACAACAATGTGAGTAGAAAAAATGTGTCTTAAATTTCACAGGAATACATGTGTCTGTGTAAATACAGTATAGTTGTGTGTGTTTTCCAGTGCACAGTGGTGTGGTGAACAGCTTGTCTTTCCACCCGACTGGTAATTTCTTCATCACTGCGTCCAACGATTCCACAATGAAGATCCTGGACCTTGTTGAGGGCAAGCTACTGTATACACTGCACGGACACCAGGTACACACACACACACACACACACACACAAACAAATGGATACCATTTATATGCTACCGGCCTTACTGTGTAGTGAACCCAGTCATGATCATGATAGGTCGTGTGTGTGTGTGTGTGTGTGTGTGTGTGTAAGGTTTGGTGTGAACAGTTATGTATGAGTGTGTTTGACATCTCCTTTGTGCATGTTTGATTCTGTGAAGTGTGTGCGTATGATGCTTTTTTTTTTGTATATGGTGTATTTTAGTACTTGCCAGGCGAGCGGGCGGCCCACTCATCATGACTCATCTCAGGGTTGTTGGAAGGAAACAGAACTGTGTTTCTGCCTCCGTTTCTCTGGATCCTCTCCTCCTCTCCTCCTCTTCTCCTCTTCCTCCTCCTCTCTGTTTCCGTCCCGTCCTTTTTCTCAGACTTGAACACTCCTCTCTGTGTGTTCTCGGGATGTTTTAGCATAGCCTCCATCATTATCATCCTCATTTTCCTTCTTGTGCTTTTCTCTCTTAGCTCCCACCTCTCATGCACACACACATTTTGGCTGGCTGGACGAGTCGGCCGGACGGCTCACTGACTGTATCTGTTTGTTTGAACAGCTGATGGACTGGCTTGCTGGCTAGTTGTGGAAATCAGTGGCTTGCCAGTACCACATGTGGTCCATCTGTTTATCTTTCCCTGTGTACACGTTGCCTGTCTCTCATTTCTGTCTCTTTTTGTCTGTGTCACCTGTGCTTCTCTTCAACCACTTGCCAAGACTCTTCTCTTTGTCGAGATAAAAAAAGCACTTTCCCCCCTCCTCGCTTCACACCTCCAAATTTGTCATCTTCTGCACTCTGTCTCCGTTTTCTGTTGTTGTTCTTTTTGGCTCGGTGGTGACTTCGCCAATCTGTTGGTGCTGAGAGCGCTCGGGGTGTTAATTGTCTCTCCAGTCGCATAGCTTGAAAATGGGAGAGACCCCCATCTGTTCTGTGTAGGCGTGTAGGTTTATGTGTGTTTATGTGTCTGCTTGTGTAGACCTATGTGCATGTACTGTATATGAGAACACATGAGGGCTCTGAGGGAGTGTTTTTTCTGTTGGATCTGACAAATGTGTTGTTTACCTCGCTTCAGGGGCTCCTTACCTGCCTGGGTTGAATCAGACTAATTTAGGTTAATTTGTCTCTCTGCTCCGCTGTTCGACATCTGACTTTCACAGTTTGATCCAAAACTTTTCAACAATGAAAGTCTTCGGCTCTGTACGTGAGTGCACTTTAGCTTTTAAAGGCCGCACAAAAGAGACAACATTTATGTATTTTTACATAGTTAAATATATATGGGATATGATTTTAGAAGATAAAAGTAAGTTGGCAAAGAAAAGATGCACTTATTTTCCAACCTTTGATATTTTCCCCCCTCAATGGCTCTCCTCTTCCCGGACTCTGTACCAATCAGATACTAATGCTTTTTGTACTTTTTCCAACTAATTTCCTGTTTATCTCCTTTGCTTAATGTAACTGGAGACAGTCATCCTCAAGACATTAGTTGTGTTTCCATCAAATCATTTTTATGTGCATTTTGAAGATTCGCATGAGAGATGATGGAAACACCAAAACTCAATAAAACTTTTGAAAATGCACAGAGCGACATAGCGAACATTTAACTCACATGACTGATCAGCTGTTTCTGCTCTGCCGCTCTAGATGATCTGACATGAAAGAACAATTATAAGTTGCCCATTTAAATCCAATTCCTGAAGATTTATCTGCATTTTCTCTCGTGGGTGGCCAAAGTTGTCCATTAGCAAACTTCTTTTTTATTGTAGTTTTTTCTCTCTTGCCCATCTCTACTTTTTCTACTACTTACTGACGGCTTAGCCTACAGCAACACATTACACTGCTATCTTCTGACCAAAGTACATTTATGCAGCTTTGTTTATTTGCACAAAAGCAGTTGATGGAAATGTCTCTAATTCCCATTTTCTTCAATGCGACATTTCAAAATTTGCTTCATATTTCGCTAAGACTTTAATAGAAACACAGCTATTGTTCTTTTTTACACTAGCTGAATTTTTTATCAATATTTTGGAAGCATTGCAAGACATTACAGTTTTATAGCAACATGAACTATGAAGCACATCTGCTCTTAAAATGTACATTTTAAAGAATTAACGGTGTACGGAGCATAATCAGTGCAAGCATGTAATCGTTTTTTGTTAGTCATAACTTTATGGAGAGCACCATGTGGGGCCTGTCTGGTTTCTGCTACTCCTGTTCATTTATCATTACATAAAATGTGCCAGTGAGGTTCATTGCCCTGTCAGACTCTGTGTGTGTGTGTGTGTGTGTGTCTGTCCGTGGCAAGTGCCAGCCTGGCAGCAGGCATTAGTCAGAGGAGAGACAGAACATGCTGTCTGTCAGGCCGTCGCGTTACCATAGTGACACTGTCTGCTTCTCTCAGGTGCTTCTGGGAAACCATTCCTCACCCAAACCAGCCTGTCTGGGTGCCAGCCGCAGGACACACAGCTCCTTTTCTTCCTCCCAGCAGCCTCCCGGTCCGTTTTCTTTTCCCTCCTTTTGTTTGTTCCCTCCTTCATCCTGTCTTTGAACACAGTCAGAGGGCTCAGGATGTAATCGTTGACCCCATTCTGCATTGTGAGGTAGAGAAAAGCACAAAAAAAACCCTCCCTGCCCCCAAAAACGAGCGCATGATTTCTGAGTTTTTCACGCTGGATTGTGTCTGCGCTCCAGGTTCGTACACGCACACACAAACACACACGCAGGGCATGCCAAAGTCCTGACATCCGCAGGTGATCCTTTTTGGCTCTCACCATGTGTGACCTCACCTCACCTGAGTCTCCGCTTTCTGTTATTGATTGCTCTGCCACGGCCCCACACGCCCACCCCCTCCTCCACACATAGAAACACACACAGACATGCAGCAGCTTCTGTTCTTAATGTACTATTGTTTCCTCAGAGAAGAAGAGATTCTTAAATGTGGATTTATAGACACAAGAAGCACTTAATGCTCTCTAGCACTCATATTCATTGTATATAAGTTATATATAACTTAAGAAAAAAGTGTGTGAAAACACTTTTTATTTTTGTATTTTGCTAGATAGTTTGTTTACTCACATTAAATATTAACACCTACACATTTTGCAGCTATATGTCTTGTAAGAAAACAAACATTGTATTTACCAGTATACACATGATTTAAAAGTACTATGTTGGGTTTTAAAAATGAATGAATGAATGAATGAATGAATGAATGAATGAATGAATAGGCTGAATGCAACATATAGACTGCTCAATTTCATTTTCACAGGGATCGCTTATTTTTTAATGCTGCGACTAACAATTATTTTTGTTATTGATTTGTTTGACAATTTCTGCTTTGTATGTCTCAATTCCTTTTCATTTCAATCATTTTGTCTCTGGATCGTTAGAAAATATATTTAGAAAAACAGCCTAAAAACACAATTATCTAAGCTCAAGGTTACATCTTTAAATTGCTTGTTTTTTTTTTCAGACATTCAGTTTATTTATTTATTAAATTAGTGTCACAAAGAAAATATATATATAACAAGACAGGGAGTAGGTATACAAAGTTGAATGATAGTCTTAGATCAACAATGGTGGAGATTATTTTACAGCACAATTTATCACAAACTTCATAAGGTTTTAATGTCGTAATGTTTATTGTCTGGGCTTGAAAAATTACTTTAAAGATTGAGCAGTTATCAAATTACCTTCTGATTAATTCGTTTGTTTATAAACTAAGTGACTAATCAGTTTAGCTGTGTAATTACTGTTTAATTATCACTTATGTCCTTCATCTCTCTCTGTTTCTCTTACAATTCACTCCAGGGTCCAGTGACCTGTGTGGCCTTCTCCAGGACAGGAGACTACTTTGCCTCTGGAGGTTCTGATGAACAGGTGAAGATTTATTCTTCTAACCCATCCTTAAACATTGACCTAGATATAATCTATTTTCTGAACGGGAGGGAGGGTATAAGCTAAGGGGACAGCTAAACTTCAAGGTCCACCACACACGCACAACCAAAAAGAGCTTTTGTATCAGCATCTACGGAGTTAAATTGTGGAATATGTTAAGTGTGGAAGTACAGAAAAGCCAAAACATAAGACAGTTTAAAAACAATTATAAAGACATCATCTTTACAAAGTACAGAAATTTAGAAAAGCCTCTGTAACATGGACATATGTAGAATGTAATTTTGTAATATACATGGTAATTGTATTCATGTTCATAATGTTTATATATATATATATATAGTAATTTACAATATACATGTATAGGTATTCACAATGTAATTATAAATTGTTTATAGTATATGTATATATATAATTATTTATAATTATTGTATGTGACTATATTGATTATTCATATATGTATTTATATACTGACCCGTTAAGGGGTAGGACTAGATACGTTTTTTTACTTCCTCCTACCCCCTTTCGAGCTTGCAGAAAGTGTCTGTTTTTTTCAATTTTTTTGCTTTTTTGTTTTGTTTTTTATTTATTCATCTATTAATATTTAAACTTGTTTTTTTTTTTTATTGCTTGCATGTTCGAAATAAAGACAATCAATCAATCAATCAATCAATCAATCAATCAATCAATCAATCAATCAATCAATCAATCAATCAATATTGACTGATGTTATATGCCCCCCTCATACCACTGATAGTGACTCCAAAATATTTATATCTACACAATTTATAAAACAACACTAGAAAAGCTGTGTCTCCCTCTCTCCTTCCGATCTAAGGATGAGTTGAATCTCACTCAGAATGCCCCTGGTGGCTCCCTCACAGTCAAGGTGGCTACGAAGAAAACAAAACTTTAATCTCTTTTCATGTATAGTAGATTAGTGGATTATAACGTACCAGGTATGAAATCAATCTGCTGACACTCTGGTTTTGAAAATGAGACCAAACTTTCCTGTCAGTAAATGATGATGTAAATCACTGCAACCATCCTTCAACATGCAGTCATAGATGTGTACAAAAAGATAGATAGATAGATAGATAGATAGATAATAATAGTACAGTATATAATATATATAATATAATATGTAATATTAGATAACAATATAAAAATAAAATGAAAAATATAAATAAAGTAATAATAAGTAAAATAATATGATATATAATAATAGTAATAATAATAATAATAAATAAATAAATAAGGCCGGTATAATAATAATAGTAGTATATTACAGTATATAGTAATAATAGCAATGGCAGCAACAGTATATATAATAATAATAACAGTAATAATATCAATAGCATAGCAAAGTGTCGTGCGTAGATTTAGTGCATAGATTTAGTGCATTTCAGTAATGTCTAGTAGTATGTGACACTAGCTGCAGACAAATTGCACATTTAATCTTTTGTATGCAAGATTATTGGTAATTATTGGTAAAAATGATGGAATAAGCAATGGTTTATATTCACCTCACAGGTAATGGTGTGGAAGAGTAATTTTGACTGTGCTGAAGGAGTTGATGGTGTCAGGCTGCAACACAAAACCACTTCCAGCTCGCAGGCACGACCAGCCAGCTCCACGGCTCACTCCTGCTTTAACTCACATCATCCATCTGTGCTCCGCAGCGAGGTGAGTTCACACAGCTGGAGAAAAACACTGCAAACTGACAACAAATTTACTTTGGTGTCCTATTTTAAATTCATGCAGTTACTTTTTATACTAGACAGCACACAGCACACATCCTTTCCTTTCCCTCACATACCCAAACCCACACATGCACACATTGCTGTGGTCCTTAGTTAATACATCTCATCCATCTGATTTTTAACTGATGAAAACATGTAGTTTTGTCTCTCACTTTGTGCTTCACTGTATGATTTGACAAGGATAATACTCAAGATGTTGTTGCAGATAGTATTTGCTTTGCCTCTTAAACCACTAAGCCAATAGGATGCCCCATATTTCAGTTGATTTTGCTGTTTGAAAAGGTTTGAGGGTTTTTTTTAGCACTATGTGATTATCTGGAACTTTCTGATTTCAAGCCCAAGGATTTCCATAATCATTGCGATTCCAAAACCTTGTGGCAGTAGAGGCTAAAGAACACGTGTAAAATGAAATAAAAACTTGGTGGCAATCAACAGCATATTGATTATTTCAATACTCTCAGAGTTTTACCAGCCTTGCAGCTAAAATATAAAATTTTCTTGAGGGCTGCTCAAGCAAAACTTTCGTGGAGACTTTACAATGATGTAAAAGTGAGGCCATATTGTGTGTTTGTATGCAAGTGCTCACTTTAGCACAACAAAGACTAATTGAAACAAGTATGCAAAAACATTTGCATGCATGCATGGGGACTGGCTCAAAAATAAACATAAAGAAATACATGCACGTGCACAGATGCCCCTCAGTATTTCATGCTGCCAGTGCGTCTGGCTTATTTCCTCCCTGCACACCCTTCCTTTGAAGTCTGCAGTGTGGCCCAAAGCTACATTCATATCTCACATGCATGGCAAGAAATATCGACTTATTCCGGCATCAACACTTTGATATGGAGGACTTTTTTTCATCTTTCTGACCACATGAAAATAATGAAAGATTCATCTATGCTCAGCTTATGACCTTGTCCTTAAATATAGATGGATATGGATTTTATAGACAGATATTTGACCTTACTATGGGTGAATTTTTTTTGTAAAATATGTTTATGTCAGAACCACAGGTACATTCGGAAGCAGTACACATTAAAGATACATCCTTTGGTTACTTTTTCCCCCCCATAACACCCCCCACCCTCCATAGTCCTACAGATATTAGATTATAAAAACAAAATGAACACACATTTTAGAGTGAGAGTGAAAATGAGAGGTATACATAAAGACCGGAAAATTAGATTAGATTAGATTAGATTAGATTCAACTTTATTGTCATTGAACAGAGTACAAGTACTAGGACAATGAAATGTAGTTTAGCATCTAACCAGAAGTGCAGAGTAGTAAAGTGCATGGTATTTACATATGAACACAGAGTATAAATATAGTGCAGGTATGAATTGAATATGCTATAGGATATATACAGTGAGTGAATATGTTATAGAAATATATACAGTAAAGAATGTACAGTAAAGCAGCAGTGCAGGTAGATGAATGGATGGTAATAAATAGTCATAAATAGTAAAAAACAGTCATTAATGTGGGCAGTAAAAATAAATAACTAAAAACAACATGAACAAAAACAGAAACACAGTCCAGTCCTTAATTATTAAGTTTGAAGAGCATGCAAGATGACAGTTCTACCCATAGTAACATGAGCCAGCAAGTAGTAACATCAAGAGTAATGTATCAGAAGCCAGTGCTTCATATGTTCTGTAGTGTCTTCAGTCTAGCTATGTACAGTACTTTATCATAGGTCCCCAAACAGATTCAGATTTACCACTAGACCACCTCAGGTTGTGCTTAATTTTCTTCGGGATCAAGAATAGCATGAAGCTAATAATGAGGCAAAGGCTCTGTAGGTGAAATATAATTAACTATGACATGAATTAGTGCTGAAAGTTATTAGTTAGGGCTGAAATGAGACATTGAAGTAAAGGAAAGACGTCAATGAAAACATTGTTCCTTCAAAAGCAGGTACATGCAGTTACATTTATTTTTCCTTCTCCTTTGAGTTTCTTTTTTTATTACACTTTTGTAACTTACAAACACATTATTGCTATCAGTCTTAATGTCAGTGCAGTACACGTGACACGGACACAGACTCCGGATTCATGCTGTTTTTATTTAATTTGACAACTACTACGAGGTTTGGACAATATTATGAGTCAATAAATGCCAATGTCAGTTATACTTAAAAAAAAAAAAATATTCGAGTGGAAGCCTTCCAGACTTTAAAGCTCATTTTGTGGCTGCATCGCCTCCATTTTCATGACAGTAATTTGATAGAACATCAGTAGTAGTCTCTTGTTGCACTGATTCCACCACACCCTGTATGACTGCTGTGTAAATCTGTCTGAGAGGAAAGTGTAGTTAATCGCACAGTTTCAAGCACAAACACAACTTGAACACTTGATGGAACCTAGCATTCAGTTTAAAGTGTGGGTTCACTTCAGTTATAATCAGACTGACTGCAAAGCTGCTGTTATGAGAATCAATGTCATTTTATTATCAATAAACACAAACAATTGGAGCAGAAATACACCGTAAAAAAAAAAATGTTTAATTCACGGTAAAATACCGGCAGCTGTGGTTGCCAGAACATCACCGTAAAAAATACAGTGAGCTTATGTAAATGTAAATATCAGCAAAAACTGTAATTCATACTGAATAATCCCATAACTTTTAGGATAATTGTGTCTTCATGGTATTTCTCCATTAACTTTATATGAAAATGTTATATTTTTTACAGCAAAACTGTGTGTTTTCTACAGTTTATTGCGGTAGAATTTAAAGTTTTATACTATTCTTTGATTTACAGTAATTAAAAGTATCTACTACAGTGATGTACAATGTTTAATTTTACAACCTATTTCTGATCCAATTTGATTGTTTTTACTGTAACTTCTACAAACATTTTTTTACAGTGTATAAGTGATTTGAATCTATTGAAACGACAGCCCCCTGAGATATATAGCAGCTCATTTTCAAGCTCTCTCACACGCTTTCACCTACAACCCAAGCCCTGAGTTGTTGTACAAGAAAAATTGAAACGTGTATACAGTTTTTGCCGTTTTTGGTAAAAACATGATAATTTAGGCGCTCTACTTTGTTGAAATGTCTAAAGCGTTCCACTCAGTCAATTTCTCGACTGATCGATTGTTTTGGTCATTGCTGACTAACTTTTTTTTTGTTGATTACTAATTCTTTCATGCTTTTTTCATTCTGAATGACTTAAAAAACCCATATTTGGTAGACACAAGGTTAAAAATGGTGCCTTTGCGTTTTGTTTTTGCTTGTTCATGTAGAAACTAGGGAAATTTTCTTTAGTCAAGGATGAGGATGTCACAGTTTCACTTCAGTATACGGTACAAATTATTGCTGCAACAAACAACTTTTTTCATTATTACGGAAAAAAAGTCAGAAAATAGTGAAAAGGGTCCATCGCAGTTTCCATGAGCCAAAGGAACCATCGCCAAATGATTTCCTACTGATATTGATATATTCCCACATTACACAGACTGGAAACAAAACATATACAAATATTTTAATATTTCTTCAATAACAATCATTGGTCAATATTTAAAATAGTTCAATAAAGTTATAATAAGCTGAGGTTACAGAAAGGATCAAACCAAAAGATTCTGACCAAAAGATAAACGATTAGACACAAATAGAAAGTGAGAGAGTGCTGCAGCTTTTAGGAATGTTTAAATATTAAAAGACCTTGTCAGATGTCTCACACACACACACACACACACACACACAAAGGGGACAGAGTGTCACCGGCTGGCAGGGGAACCTCAGGGAATGGTTTGGATTTCAACTCCATTGACTGCTACAGTTTTACTTACATCAACAAGGGCACAGCCAAGGTCCTCTCTCTCTCTCTCTCTCTCTCTCTCTCTCTCTCTCTCTCTCTCTCTCTGTCTCTCTGTCTCTCGCTCTCTCTCTCTTCCTCTCACACACACAAACACACACACACACTTACATACACATACACACTCCATGTCTTTGCTTTCTCTCATTGATCTTTCAGCTACAAGTAAAGATCCATCCACAGTGAAACTGCGTCGCTTTTACACTTTATTGGAAGTCCAGAATAGCATCAGTCTCATAAGGCCAAAGCCAATATTTAATTTTAAATCATTTGGATTTAGAGAATAGAATACTGATGGAAAAATTACAATGGTAAGGTTGTAAATTGTAAATGTAAATTTCTTATAATAATAATAATAATAATAATAATAATAATAATAACTTTCTTTCTATAGCACCTTTAAAAAAGTTCCAAAGTGCTTCACAATAAACATAATGAAAGTAATTAAGATCCAGGATATAAGATATTTAAATTACATAATTAAAATAATTAGTTACAACGAATGCCACCGTTGAAGATCCTGGACAGCAAAAACACGGCCACCTCTGCTGACAAGCCGAGATTTAGAAAGCATGAGCACGGCGCTGCAGCATTCAGGCTAAAGTGCGTCACAATAATTGAGTCGTGATGAAATAAAAGCATGGATGACATTTTCTAAGTCTGCAAAGGAAATTAATGGCCTCACGGTAGTTAGCTGTTTCAGCTGGGCAAAGCAGGGCTGCACCTCTTTAGTCACATAAGCATTAAAAGGACAATTTAGAATCAAAGACAGCACCTACTTGTAGGTTGGGTGCCTTTTCAAATATTATAAGTGAGATTATGAATGCTGTTGGTGCTGGGCGGCTACAGAGGGTGATTATAACTGAGGCCGCACAATATATAGTTTCAGCAGCGACATTGTTATGCATGCACAAATGTCACATTACATGTGCAAGGTCAAGTAAGGGGAATTAACTCAAACATATCAGCTTTTTTGCTGCTTAATGCAAAAGCTAATGCTGGCCTACAAAGTTGTCTCCGGTACTGCTCCTACCTACCTGAACGCCCTGATTCAGACATATGCTACCTCACGACCGTTGCGCTCTTCCAATGAACGGCGCCTGGCTCCCCGCTGGTGGAACACACTACCAGTTCCTACCAGAGCAGGGGTGTCCCTCTCTACCTTTAAAAAACTCCTGAAGACCTTCAGAGAGCATCTTCTCTCCTAGCACCACACGATAATTCTACTGCTCAAAGAATTGTCACTAGCACTTATTGATGCACTAATAGCTCTTATTGCACTATACCTTGATTGTTTGTTTTTACTCTTCCTGTAAGTCGCTTTGGATAAAAGCGTCTGCTAAATGACTAAATGTAAATGTAAATGTAAAAGGAAAACTTGCATGGGGATCATTTTCCAATCCAGTGATTCCCGTTACCTAGAGTCGAGGTAGGCCCATCACATACTATTTTCCACTTCTCAACAGGTGGGGTCCCAGAGGGATCTAATTTGACGGTTTAGGGACGTCCACTTGGTGTGGGTTGATTTGCTCTTAAAGTGCACCAGATGGATACTTTTAACTTTAAAATATACGGGGGGAGCAGAACCTTGGATTTTTTTTTTCCATATGGCCGTATATATTTGAGAAAAAATATATTGCAATGTATTTTTTTCAATATTTTGCTGCCCTAATTATAACTTTAAGTGTTTGATTACCATTGTTTTACCAATATTCTCATGTTAATATTTTCTTACATTGATATATTGGCCCAGTATTTGAAGAAAGTGTTTAAGCAGCATCACTTAAGTGAGTGTGCTTATTCCTTACATCGCCTTCACGATGATTCGAGCAGCGTAAGTGCACTGCTTTTAATGTCCTTTAAACACCTCTTTTCTTTCTGCTGTCCATGGAACCTTCTGGGGGCTTGTTTCTTCTTCTCTGTCTGACTCTGCCTTTCTCTCTCGCTGCTGTGATACCGGACTGTAAATTGAATTTAATAGCTCTTCCACTCGACAGCCGTTATTACAGACGTGCCTCAAAGGGTGATTAGAAAATGGGCAGTTGGACCATGGGGAGAGTGATGATTAGTGCAATGGATGAAGCATGTTCTCTTCTTCTGAGAACCGCTGTTCTTGTAAAACCCCACTGAGCCCTTTCTCTTGGAAATATGCTTTTTTTTTTCAAATATAGCTGTGTGAAGCTTCATCACTTTACTTGACATAAAACAAGGTTTTTGTGGACAGGACTCCAACTAGCAACCTCCCCGTCACCTTTAAGCTCCATTACCCAGAATACAACAGTGCATACAGCTCAGGACAGGGTTCTCTCTGCAGAATAATAGTTGAGAATAATGTGTAAAGGTCGACTTGTACAGGAGAAGCTGTGAGAAGTGTTTTCCAAAAGTAGGAAGCAGGGTTTTCTTAATTCAGTAATTTATTTTTCAACTACTGCACGCTATAATTCTGCTTATGGAAATGCACCAGTGTAGTGAAACCGAAATATGGTCTTAAACTGATTACTCTGTATTTCTGTGCATGCATTTAAACATAGTCAGTGTGTAGCTGGAAATATTTCTTTCTTTTTTCTTTATAATTTCACTTGAAACTGTTCTTAGGTAAATAAGAAAATACTCTAATTTGTCAAGAAGTTAATACAAGAATAGGCTTCACATGTGGTTATGTCATAGTCTCTTTATTTATTGGATTACCAGATAACTTGCTATATCCTGATATACATTGTTATCAAGATATGAAATGACTAATCCAACAATAATAATACACATTCTTTTGGCTTTGCACATGTTAACTGCTTCTGTTACCAAATAAATATTTTGACTGCTACTAGCATTATTCAAATAAGGCTCTAATTATATACAGCAAATACAGCAATACTTTATGTACACACACACACACACACACACACACACACACACACACATTGACCTCATTAACCTGAGGGAGTTCCCGGCAGTGACATTTCTTTCATCCTCCTTTTTATAAGTTGTCATCTGCCGGTTGTTGTTACAGTTAAAGTAACGGCATTAGCTGCACCTGGAAGTGCCAGCTTCCTAGATTTTCCTATTCATGTATTATTTATCCTTTCATAATTTATTATTAATTCAGGCTCTTTCATCTCTCATAAACTGCTGCAGGTCTCAGACACGTGTTGCCTGAGAGGAAGCACAGAGGAGAATAATGTCACCAGCTCGCCTAAACGTGTTCGCCTCTTCCTTCTCTCTTGGAAAGAGTATTCAAAGGCTATATGAGTTTAAAAGGACAGCATAAAACAGAAGAATCTTAACTTAATTAATTAGGACGATTAATTACGAGCTTTGATGCTCGCAGTACTAAAGTGTAGAGATAAGGGGAATTAATCGATAAAGCAAAGTATTGTGATAATGTGCTTTGCAATATTGTATTAATGCTGATATTTTATATTTATTCATTCCAATATTATATGAATTAGTAATATTGCTTTTGATTTTTCAGTTCACTAGATGGTGCTGAGTAAAGATGTTCTGTTTCATTTTGATTGATTTATTAATTAGCAATAATTACTGCATGTGATGGGATTTTTGTACTTTAGTTTGTATGATTTGTTACTGACTAGAAATCAGTGAGATTCTCATTTATTTTTCATAAATTAATGTTGTTGCAGGTAAAAAAACAATAACAAAGCACTGTCGTGATGATTATAATACATGTTTCCCAAAAAGTTAATAACATTCTACTGTGATTTAAGGTTTATTCCTCTCATTTCAACATGTAGACCTGGTCTGTATGTAAGAGCAGCTCATATGTTGCCTGTGTCTCATGTTGTGTTGTTCATATGATATGATTAATAATTAGGAAGATAAGAAGCTAAAAAATATTACCGTACATACTGAATGGCAACTGCAATATTGGTACAAAAATAAATAAATGAGATTATTTTCCCCTATTGTTCAGCCCTAACTCTAATGTAGACGAAGTGGATCTAATGTGCTGTTACTGACTTATTTTCAGAGAAGCAGAATATAGTAAACAGGATGTTCTTTCTGAAAGCAGCCATGAAAGGAGTTGTGTAACACGACTGCTGCTCATATGTCCAAAAGCCAGAAAAAAACTAATTAAAGACAAGCCTCTGTCAGCCTTTGTTCATTCAAAATTACACTTAATGTGCAAAATTGGAATCTTTATATCAGAAATTGGCAGTTGTAGGCTAAATCCAAAAAAAACCCATATACCATGGAAAACACCGTCAAATGCAATATATAAAATATTAAGGAGCCTCATGAAAAGGTTAATACGGTAAGCCTAAGACTAACCACTCTAAACAAGGCAAATAAAGTGGAGGCTTTTTTTTAAGCAACTGAATAAGCTTTGAATCCAAACGTTAACTGTCGTCCAAGTGGCATAAATATTGCTGTAACGCAGTTTGCCTGCCAGTTTTTCGACATCATGGTAAAATTGATACAGAAAAAATACATACAATACACATTATAATTAAAACTCTCTCTCAAAAAAAAGAAGAAAAATACAGTACTGTGCAAAAGTTTTAGGCAGGTCCAAAAAAATGCTGTAAAATAAACATCCTTTTAAAAATAGAAATGTTTATAGTTTATTTCTTATCAATTAACAAATGAACAGAAGAAAAATCTATATCAAATTAAATATTTGGGGTGATCACCCTTTGCCTTCAAACCAGCATCAATTCTTCTAGGCATTTTTTCACACCTGCCTAAGACTTTTGCACAGTACCGTATAACATCATTAAATGTGTGATTTATCAGAGCGCAGTTGCATCAGACTGCATTAGTTTTAACTTAATTATTTGGCAAATGAGTGTATTTTCTACACATTTTGTCCAGAACAGCATTTAACAACTACACTGCAAAAAAAGCCAACTTGTAGTTTTTGGCCTAAACAGTGATTTAAGTTGGTAAAACTTGGAAATATAAATGATTGACATTTAGGGCAATAATGTAAGTTAGCACAACAAAGGAAGCCAGTTGTCTGCTCAAAAACAAGTTGGTGAGTTGTTGTTACTTATATCTTTAAGTTGGGGTTCACAACAAGGGACAATAGTTCTGCTAACTCTTATTTCTTTGTTGTGAAATTCGGTCATTAGCAAAAGCTAGCGGCTAACTGATGCTAGCGGCTAACTGATGCTAGCGGCGCTGCTTATTACAGCTACAAGAGTAGACATTAGCGTATCAATGCTAACTCAAAATTGTGGTCGTAACATTAGCTGACATTTCATAGCGGTGTTACAATCCTGCCAATTCAGCACATTGCAGAACTTAGCAGAAGTAAGGATTAAAAGTTATTATAACGTATAATTTAAAAAAATTTTTTAAAAAAGTTAGTACAACTTACAGTTGAGTTGACAAAAATCTGAATTCAGAGTTGAGCAAACTCAATAACAAAACTTAAAATATTTAGTTTAATTGTCCAAATTAAAATGTTATGGAAGTTTGTTGCCTTGAAATTTTGAGTTCACCCAACTTTTCTTTTTTTGCAGTGCACAGCTGAGACTCATGGGATATTTGGTATGTGAATGCTCGCAAAACAATCAGTGTTTTATTATTAAAATAAATAAAAATCCAGCCAGTGCAGCAGTAGATACCCATTAAGCTGATGATATTTATATTCGTAAAAAAACCACAGGCCTCGGTCAAGATAATTGTGGGCTGAGGGTTGTGGTACAGAGGCTGGCGGGCAGGACTATAGCCCCCCTAGTCTGTTTAAATCGTCTAATGTGACCAAGGTGTTAAAAACCATCACTCCTTTCTGTGCCGAACATCGAGTGCTACTCACAGCCGCCTTTGGCTGTAATTCATTTTACCAGTTAGAAATTGCATAATGAGACAGTAATGCTGTGTTTATTCATACGGAGGCAAAGGCCACCCATGGCTGCTGCCCTCTCAGGATCAAATCCACAGGGATTTCATAAGTAGCTAATTTGATATGCTGATCCTTTAATGTACTTGGATGTGAAGCTCCGTGATAATTTGGCAGTGATGGGCACTATACCAGGAACACGTTGGCCTATTTGTTAAACACAATGAGCCAGCTTTAAAATGAGGTCTCTTACACCTAAACATCGAGAGTGTGTGTGTGTGTGTCTGTGTGTGTGTGTGTGTGTGTGTGTGTGTGTGTGTGTGTGTGTGTGTGTGTGGTTAAGTCAGGCTGTCTCTGTGCTCAACACAGTAAATCTTTATGTGCTGCTGTTTTGGGGTGTGTGAGAATAGATGCATCAATGTGTGTGTGTGTGCGTGCCAACCAACCATTGCTGACAGGCAGATCAGCTCTCTCTGATCACATCCGCCCTAATCCCTCCATCCATCCCCTTCTCAACCCCCTCCCCCCCTTCCTGTCTCTAGCTCCACATCTGGGTCTTTCTCCCACTCACGTGTGCAGACAGACGAGCTGCACACTCACAGCAGGCTTCCCTTTACAGCTCAACACACACACACACACACACACACACACATCACTGCACAGCTCGGCTCAGCTTTAGGTTGTGGATTGGAGAGCGGGGAGGCAGTTCTGCAGTAGCTGTATGAACCTCTCTCTCCTTCACCATTATTTTATCCATTCACACGAGCTAAAAGGCTGCTATAACTGCACTATAGCAGACCGAACTTTACCGCCACTCTGCTTAATTAAAGAATCAACAAGCAGTGAAACAATCCACGAGGATGTATTGCACTGACGACTGCAGTTTTTGATACAGTTTGTGATTGCGTGCGTTGTATCTTTACGGTGCTGGTATGGAAAGGCAGGTGGTACTGCTCTGACAGCAGGAGCTGAATGCATTTGACAGCAGGGGATAGAGAGAAAGGCAGGGGGTGTGACAAGGGAGTGCTGAAGACAAGATAGCAATGGAGTTAAAGAGAGCCTAATGGTCTAGTGGAGCGAGAGAGCATCAGTGAGAGGGAGAGGGAAAGGTAGAAAGTGGGAAGACAGGGTGAGCACGTGAGCCAGCCAGACAACATGAGCACACTGCAGACAAAAAAAGCAGATTGAGACGGGCAGCAGAAGCATGGGAGAATAATGAAAATCTGAGAGCCATTAACGGACACCTGTTCATCCTTGTTACATGAAAGACAAAGAGGGACATTAAAGGAGAGATGGGGTTCAGGGAAGAGGCAGACAAAAGAGTAGCAATGGAGGTCGTTCAACAAAAAAAGAGGGGAAGCAGTCGGTGAGGAATGGAAAATGAGAGTGAGAAGTTGACTAAGTAGCCTTAATAAAAGGGTTTAGTGAGGAACTCCCTCCCCTGTCTGTCCTGCAAGCTATAGCCGTGGCCAGAAGCATATGTCAGAGCTGAGTCACATCACAGGCTTCATTCATCAAAAAGTCACAAGTAATTTGGTATAAAATGTTTGCTCTACTGTAATTAACTGAGATGTCAGCAGTTGGTGAAAAGATTTGTCTACATGTTATGGTTATATTGTAGCACGAACGCACCCTCACTCCAGCTGAACCTGAACAGAGAGAGAGATTGTTTGTTATATATTTGAATCGGTAGTTTAACCCATAAGAACCCACAGTGACACGCGTGTAACAAACACTTTAAATCTTCTAGAATCTTAACTCATTAAATCCCTTAGCAAGACTGTCACTGTGTGACTGTAGTAGCTCATTTCAAAAAGCTTTTTTTTGTTACTAGGCTA
Organism: Centropristis striata; assembly: GCF_030273125.1. Classification (NCBI taxonomy): domain Eukaryota; kingdom Metazoa; phylum Chordata; class Actinopteri; order Perciformes; family Serranidae; genus Centropristis; species Centropristis striata. The sequence continues at coordinate 39,988,667 of NC_081519.1, forward strand.
AGTTTAAACCCATTTAACAATTCTAATTCTAATCTAAGTACATTTGACCAAATATAAACAAAAAATAATCCTATCCTATCCTGTCACAACTTCGATATATGTTGTGGAGATGCTAAGAAAAAGGCAAATTTGTGTTTCTGTGAGCAGAAAAGGTGTCTCCTTTATTTATTTTAAAATAAGAAATATCATAAACATAGCTTCCATAAACGCCCAATCTAACATATATGCCATATCACAGATCTTTGACATTTAGGGGTAGATTTAAAAAATAAAATAAAATAAAACATCATTAATGTGTTCTATGTGGTTCACTTGGTCTGTGTTATATCCCCCATAATTTTACTTTTAGGATTAATGGGTCTGGGTTCTTATGGGTTAAGCTCCAGCTTGATGGATCGTCTTAGCTTTCAGAATGTTTAGATCAGTTGAGTTTTTCTTCACACTGTATAATAATGTATGGCAGAATGCGGCTTCCTCTGTAGAAGAACAAGATCTATTATCACCAGCTGTGCTATGAGTAATATAAAGGGAAGGGCGGGCCTGAGTGATTGGTATGAGTTTACAGTTAAACACAGACCTTATCCTTAAACAGTCAATTTAAACCTCAAGGCATGTTAAATAGGGACAGCTGGTGTCAACACACATTTTACTCCTGAATCCGTGTTGTGCAAATTATCGCATTCTGGTTTAAAACATCACTGTTCGCCGTTTGGTGTAACTTAAATTCCTCCTATCCTAATCATTTTGTAATAATGTTGATGAAATCCTATAAAAGTGTGCCAGTGTCTCAGGTAACACTATCCTCAAGAGGCCTTTCTATTTGCAGAGTTTTCAAAGCACAGGTGTAACTAATAACTTTAATTATGGCTGTTAGATGTGCCAGTGTACATAATACCAGAGCTCTGGCACTAGTGCAAGTACATGAAATGAAGCCATCATTAATGTTATTAGTTACACCTGTGTCTGACATGGTGCATAATGAGTAAACGACCTGACTCGTAGTGTTTCTCAACTGGAAACTCTTACTGTTACTATTGTAGCCGTCGCTACATTAAACCCAGCTGAATGCAACAAGTTGTTAAAAAAAAAGTCAGATATCCAACAGCGTTCCCGGAGCCGCACAGTGTTTCAAAATTAATTCAGTGAGTTTCGGTAGACGCTTGTTGTACAAGAGGTTACACCTGAACTCTCACTACATCACCCTGCTGCCTGCTAGCAGTGTCAGTGATAATCAGCTTGATTATCTATTGCAGGGGTGGGCAATTAATTTTCCCAAGGGGACACATAAGATACTGCGAAGGTTGCAGAGGGCCAGACCAAAACTCGGAACTAAATTTTGCTCAATATTAAATTAATCGCTTTATGAAAAGCAGTAAATTATCTGGTTTTGAGCTGCTGCTGGTAAGAATACACGTAATGATAAGACTATGTTAATGTGGAGCAAGTCAAATATAGTAGTAAAAATAGTAAAAACTCCAACCATTATCTCACTTTCCATTTATTTTAAACACATCATACATTTAAACCACAAAAACAATAAAGGGCTTGTATGTTATGCAGTAAACCAGCAATTTATTAACTTTATGCAAAAAGCAATAAGTGTTTTTCACACTCTGTTTTTTGTGGAACACATTTCTGTGCAGGTGCGTATGCATGTACGCATATACAGTACAGGCCAAAAGTTTGGACACACCTTCTCATTCAATGCGTTTCCTTTATTTTCATGACTATTTACATTGTAAATTCATCGAAACTATTAATGAACACATGTGGAATTATGTACTTAACAAAAAAGTGTGAAATAACTGAAAACATGTCTTATATTCTAGTAAGCAAAGGGTGGTTACTTTGAGGAATCTAAAATACAAGACATGTTTTCAGTTATTTCACACTTTTTTGTTAAGTACATAATTCCATATGTGTTCATTCATAGTTTCGATGCCTTCAGTGAGAATCTACAATGTAAATAGTCATGAAAATAAAGAAAAACTCCACTGTCCAAACTTTTGGCCTGTACTGTACGTAAATCGCCTTCAAAGTACTGCAGTTGTATTGATTTCTAATCTCTGGGTCACCTCATGTGGGCTGGACAGGGAGAGCCAACGGGCTGGATGTGGCCCTCGACAGGTCTGGTCTACTGTTAACTGGTCTTTAAGGTGTATTTCTTCTGTTGGTTTGCCACTTTTACCCACAAATCCCTCTGTTAAGACTGAAATTGATTGAGGAACCACTGGAGTTTAACACATCTCTCCGTCTCTTCATATGCTTTTATCATCTCTCTTTACTCTTCTACTGTATTCTCAGAAATGCTCAGGTGGGGAACCTACTCTCTGTGTGCAGAGTGATGAATGGTTTTCTATGCAGCTTGCAGGGTGTATTGATGGCTCGCTGTGTCAGACGAAGAGTTTAATTTGGGCCTCAGGAAATTTTCCACTGTTGGTTTTTCCACTCCAGGTGATTCATCAGGAGGGTGGTTACCGTGTGTGCTGTGTTTGCATGCGCGCGTGTGTGTACACTTGTGCCTATCAGGGTTTTCCCTGGCTCCCCGTAAGACTACGACGGTACAGAACGTGTTGATTTTGCACAACAATATATTGTTTTAGCATCAATGTCGTTATGTACACATGTCACATTTCAAAGGACGGTATGTAGTCGGAAACATTTTACTGCTTTATTGCAAGTGACACCTAGAAAAGTTTACTTTTTCATGACTAAACTGAAAGACAAACAGTTTAGTCATAGTATCATCATTCAGTTTAATTTGGCAACATTTTGATTGTTAATCATGCAGCGAAAAAACACTTGCTAACAAGTGATTTGTGTGAATGTTTTTAATGAGTGTAGAAGATTAAAAAAAACTGTCAAAACCAGAAATTGTTATGATAGGAAAATGCTACATTTATTTTTTGAAAATGTTCCGGTTAAATAATTTTATGTTTTTTTTTGGTTTGCTTTAAAAGGGCCCCATGCAAGAACCACTCGTACAAATATATTTGTTCTTAATTGGCCGGTGCATATAATTTAGGGAGACTTGCCGATGCACCAATTTCCTTGTGTTTTGAGTTTTCTCTGAGGCACAAACACAATAAATGAGTGGTCCAGACGTGTTGTAGGAGTCGTGTGCAGTTTTTCACTAATGTACTGTATATTTCATTACTTGGAAACAATTTCGAGTTTGAGAATCCTGTCAAAAAGTGGGAGAAAGTTGAGATAAAAATACGAAAATGTTCTTGCATTGTTTCAGCTCAATGTTTATTTCACTCAGCTTTTCAGGACATCAACAGAAATACTAGCAGGCAGGCAGGGTGTGTGTGTGTGGGGGACCAGTGCTTGCTGTGTGTTTAAGCAGCTGTTTTAATGCAAAGCTATAAGTCGTACTCTCAACAAGAGTTAATCCAGTCTTGGTGGAGCTTGTAGGCTCAGCAGAACTGCTCTATTGTATCCTCTCTCTGTCTCTGTCTCTGTCTCTCTGTCTGTCTGTCTTTGTGCTGCCTCCATCACAAGATCAAAGCAGGCAACCAGAAGAGCAGAGGAATAAAGCTATAGTAGAAAGCAGAAATAAGAACCTGCTGATACGGTTTTTTATTTATCTTTTAGTTTATAAGGTTTACAGGAGAGCTACTGGTGATGCTATAATTCACATTAAAACAATTGAGAGGAACATTCATTTTTTTATGTTTTTGGCAACCCTTGTGGGCAAAAGTGTTAGTGCTTCCATGAGCAAAATCGCCTTTAACCCATTGACGCCTAAAACGCCTGTAAAACCTCTGGGTGATTTTAAAATAACCCCCTAAAACCTGAAGTTTTTCTGGAAATTCAACAGAAGTGTCAACGCTTCTACTAAATAATAGTTTTTCCAGCCTCTGTAGCAGATAGAAATTAAATTCAAAAAGTATTTGAGAGCTTATACAAATACTACAAAACGAGGTATCCGCTTTTCAGGCTTCAATGGGTTAAACACAGCTGTGTGCTGAAATGGCTTAGAAATGAGCTCTGTGGGAAAATATTTGTTTGAATTGAGTAACAGATGATTCAGCAAGTGGAAAAATCCTGAACAAAGCAGTAGAGTTGCTGGATATTGACACCTAATTACAATTTTAGTAATAGTCTTATCATTACGTGTATTCTTACCAGTAGCAGCTCAAAACCAGATAATTTACTGCTTTTCATAAAGCGATTAATTTAATATTGAGCAAAATTTAGTTCAGAGTTTTGGTCTGGCCCTCCGCAACCTTCACAGTATCTTATGTGTCCCCTTGGGAAAATTAATTGCCCACCCCTGCAATAGATAATCAAGCTAATTATCAGTGACACTGCTAGCAGGCAGCAGGGTGATGTACTCAGAGTTCAGGTGTAACCTCTTGTACAACAAGCGTCTACAAAAACTCACTGAATTCATTTTGAAACACTGTGCGGCTCCGGGAACGCTGTTGGATATCTGAGTTTTTTTTAACAACTTGTTGCATTCAGCTGGGTTTTATGTAGCGACGGCTACAATAGTAACAGTAAGAGTTTCCAGTTGAGAAAGACTACGAGTCAGGTCGTTTACTCATTATGCACCATGTCAGACACAGGTGTAACTAATAACATTAATGATGGCTTCATTTCATGTACTTGCACTAGTGCCAAAACTCTGGTATTATGTACACTGGCACATCTAACAGCCATCTATTTTCCCTGAATCTTTGTGTGAGGAAAGCATGGCACATACTTTTTTACTTTTACATTTTTACTGTGATATCCTTAAAAAAAAGACGACGCTCATCAAAATAGAGGTGATAAAATTGTAATTAGGTGTCAATATCCAGCAACTCTACTGCTTTGTTCAGGATTTTTCCACTTGCTGAATCATCTGTTACTTAATTCAAACAAATATTTTTTCCACAGAGCTCATTTCTAAGCCATTTTAGTATGAAAAGTATTTGAAAGGAAGGCAGAAGGTGAAAAGTTGATCCCGTTATACTAATTATATTCTAACAATTTAAGGTTAGAAAATACCTGCATCAGTGATAAGCTCTGCATGATTTCACAAGCTTATTTATAAGCAAATAGCATGCAGAGTGACTGGACAGCTTCTTTTCTCCATATGAGAAATTGCCCATCTTTTGCTCAGTCTGGGCATGCACCATGTAATGTATTGAGATCACACTGAGTACTGAACAGACTGCAAGTTGGTGGCAAAATGCTGAAGGGCATCGAGTTCCTCTTCTGACATTTTCTTTCTCAGAAATTGCAATTGATTCTCGCCGGGTGATCTCATTTTCACATCTTACACTTTCTAGCAGAGCTGACTTTCCTACATCCAACCTCCTGTTTTATTCTTTGTCACTTTTATGCTCTAAAGGTTTTGTATCAAGTGTTAATCATGTACATACAATTTCAGTCAAGAAATGTGACATTTAGTTAAATATCCTGGTGTGAAATTTCTATGTTTATTGTTTTATTTTGTCAGAAGTGATGTCATAGCCCGTCGTACATAACAATAATCATAATAATAATAATAATAACTTTATTTTTATAGCACCTTTTAAAAACAGCAGTTTACAAAGTGCTTCAACAGAGAGCAGTTAATTACACAGAGAATGATGCCATAAGGCTAAAAATAATTCTTACAGTACAAGAAAAATAATAAGAGAACAAGGAACAATCACAAGACATTCTCAGATACACAGGAAATAAAAGGTAAAAAAGGAGTAAAAAGGGAAGAAGTAAAAATGAGAGGTAAGATAGAGAGCATTACATAAAAGCAAGTCTATAAAAGTTGGTCTTAAGAAGTGATTTAAAAGAAGTTAGTGACTGCGCGCCTTCTCTCCTTGGGCAGCCTGTTCCAAAGTCGGGGCGCTCTGATGGAGAAAGCCCGCTCACCTTTGGTTTTAGTTTTGACTTAGGAACCAACATAGTCTCACAGAAATCCGTGAAATAGCCACAGATTTCGCTTAACTCAAAATCCGTGGAATAGCCACAGAATCGCTCAAATTTCCGTGAAACTGACACGGATTTCGCTACAATGCAAGTTAATGACAGTCATATCCCGTGGCTATTGGTTTGTTCCAAGTCACGTGACTTTTAAGGTCCCAGCAGTCAGAACAAAAAACATGGCGGACAGTTCTCTCATTTTTAGTGAAAAATCAATATTTTGACTTAGTTTCTGCATAAAAATGGATTTTGATCACATTTCTAGCGAGAAATATATGTTTTATTTTCTAAATCTTCACTCAGTGAATGTACATAATCACTTTGTGGTGAAGATCTCGCCAGAAAAATATGACTGTCATTAACTTGCATTGTAGCGAAATCCGTGTCAGTTTCACGGAAATTTGAGCGATTCCGTGGCTATTCCACGGATTTTGAGTTAAGCGAAATCCGTGGCTATTTCACGGATTTCTGTGAGACCATGTTGTAGGAACGGTCAGAAGGGCGCCACCCGAGGATCTAAGGACGCGGGTCGGCTTGTATGGAGTTAATAATTATTTTAAATAGCTAGGAGCCAGACCTTAACCCATTGAGGCCTAAAACTTCCTGTAAAACCTCTGGGCGATTTTAAAATAAGCCCCTAAAACCTTAAGTTTTTCTGGAAATTCAACAGAAGTGTCAACGCTTCTACTAAATAATAGCTTTTTCAGCCTCTGTAGCAGATAGAAATGAAATTTAAAAAGTATTTGAGAGCTTATACGTATCCGCTTTCCAGGCTTCAATGGGTTTAAGACTGAAATCTGAAATCGGGGTGATGCGATGTCGTCTGTTTAAAAAAATACTGCAAGGAAACCCTGGCTGCTGTACTGTATCAGTATGTATCAGCCCTGTGTGTGGCGGATGTGTAGAACCAGGTGACAGCTGACATCTCCGCTCATCTGGCTTCATTTAGGAACAGCACAGTTTGACACTCCAGTCTTGAACATGCTTAGCCAAGTGTGAATAAGTTTCCCGTTGCGTGGCGATGAGTAAAACAGTTGTCTGAGACGAGATGTGGTTGTCTCAGAACAGATGCACACCCTTCTTCACAACCAGACAGAAATATAAAGAAATCCTATAGATGTGTGTGCACACAGCTTTTTAGTCACATAGACATGGTGATGGAGAAATGTGGTCACTGACCCTCTTATGTTTCTGTCTGAATTAATCACAACGCAGACAGACTGACTGGGAACTTGTGTGTGTATGAGAGTGAGAGAAAGAGAGAGTCGAGACTAGTTTCCCTCTTTTAACTCCAGAGCCCTTCTCTGCCCTACAAAGCAAAAAGGCAGTAACTGCATTTTTGGTCAAAAATTAGTTTTTATCATTTTCATGACTTTCAAGGCATCCTTTGTTATGTGACAAAACATCTTATCTCAAATGTGTCGTTTTGGAGAAAAATGGTAGTCGTTTGTACAGTAACTAAACGGCTGGATTACCGGATAACTTTAAAGTCATTTTTCTCAGTTCTGCACTCTGCGTAGTTACTGCCTTTTTGCTTTGTAGGGCAGTTCTGAGGTCCCTGTTAAAAGCTCCTTAACGGAAACAAGTTTCATTCAACAATTGAAATTGAGGTCTCATTTTGATGTTTTTTTTTATTTAGAGTTGAAATCGTGGCACCCCTAATCTCTACCGTTTTTTTCATTCATAAGGCCCAGTGTCACGAGTCAGAAATTTTTCTCAGAAAGCTTTACAGTCTGTACAGTATTCGACACCATCTATCCTTGAGACAGTTCAGTTCAGATAAGGTATGTGTGACTGTGAGTGTGTTAAAAATCAATATCAGTTTAAGTGTATCCTATATTTAGAATACTTTTTGCTACTTTACCTTTCTGTCAGACAGGGAAACTGAAGCCGTTATATTCATCTACGCTTTCATCAAAACCACCAGACTCCATTGACAAAAACAGTCAAATTTTACATGGGAGTTACTTCAGTAAAAGTACAACAGTATCAGCATCAAAATGTACTCAAAGTATCAAAAGTAAAAGTATTCTTAATGCAGAATGGCCCCAATCACATTGTTATATTTATTCTAAGTATATCATTATATGAACATGCGTAATCATTTCAATCATTAAATCTTGACCTGAAAAATTGATTTATTTAAGCAGTGTTTTAAGTTTGTAGAGATAGAGCTCATTTTTATTGCTTAATATACTGTAATAAGGTTTAATTAAAAAAGAAAAAAGGTCTTATCACTTTTCATTCATCATTTTCTTTTAATGTTTAATCTCGACCTCAAAAGTAACTAAAGCTGGCAGCTAAATGTAGTGGATTAAAAGTACAATATTTTCTCGAAAGTATATTAGAGTAGAAGTGTAAAGTCATATGTGTATAAATACTCAAGTAAAGTACAATAACCTCAAAACTCTGTGTTAGTACAGTACTTGAGTAAATGTACTTAGTTACAATCCACCACTGGAGATACTATTCTTCTGTTACCTCGATCAATTAATTTGTTGGTGTTATTGTGTTACTTTGATGTTTTGAAGGGTAAGTCACACAATAACTCAATATCTCTTTTTTTTTTTTTTTTAAAACATGTGTTTATTAGATTTTTGTTTGCAGATTACAGCTAGTCAAACAAGACATTATTACATGCAACAAAGCAAACTTTTTCTCCCTATTCTCCCTCCCATCCCCTCTTCCCCTCGCCAAATAAGTACAAGAAAAACACAGTAAACCTATAAAAAAAATTAAAAAAAAGATGTAAATAAAGCAAAAATTAAATACAAATAAATAAATAAATAAAAACAATAAATAAAAGTAAATAAAAAATAAAAAACATACATACATAACAATAAAGAAAAAACAACAACAAAACATATTTCTATATATACACATTTAAATTTAGTTATATAGACAAATACTGAAAATAGTTATAACTCAATATCTCTTTAATGAAAAAGAAAGATTTGCACACAGTATGTACAGTAGTGCGGAGCAACAGTTGGTGGTAACTGCGAGATGAATATCATTGTAGTCATAAAACATTTTGAGTCACAAGTCTGTGGTATCGACACCATAAAAATAGATTTCAACAAAATTCATTGCTCACAAAGATTCAAGTATGTGTGGAGACCAATTTTTAAAAGAGTTGTGGTCTCGGAGTTAACTGAGTTACAACCCTTTTTCATAGTTTCAGCCTTTTTCTTTCTGATGTAACACTCAAGTTGCACGAAATACAGAGATGAGTTATTTGAAGCGCATCAGAGTCCATCTGAGTTTCTCACAACTCTTCCTCCTTTCTCTCTGTTTTTAGGCCTCTGAACCATCAGAACACTTTAACGGACAGGACTCCCACGCAGCTGCCCACTCTCAGAGCGGCAGCCACAGCAGAGCGACACATTCCCACACCCACAGACACCTCAGCACCAGCTCCGCCTCCACCCACCACACACAGACCCGGGGTTTAGCCCAGGTTCAAGCCCAGTCCCAGGCCTCAGATGGAGGGGTCCCCCACGGTCTAGCCAGCACCCTGGAACACATCATAGGTCAACTGGATATTCTCACTCAGGTAAGCAGAAGATGTGTTAATCTCTCGTGACAAAGAGCATGCATGGCGCTTTGGCTGTGCCGCCCACTCACACTGTTTAGAACAAAAGCTTCCTTTACTGTGCAACCTGCAGGCCAGAGATGGTTTCAGCAACACAGACACAAAATATTTTAAAAAGGAACAACCTCTTCCCTTCTGTTTGGTGCATTAGTCTGACACACTGAGTCTACACAGGTGTATGCAGCTGAGCTGGATTATACTCACATTCATAGTTACATGTCACTATTTCAGTGTTAACCATCATCTACAGAAGGTGGAAAACACTGATGCTGTCCACAGTGAGTTAAGGGGGACTGAAACTACCTACAGTAGTGTTCAATATAATAGCAGTCCATTGTGACTAACCAGATTAATCCAGGTTTTTAGTATATTTTTTATTGCTACATGGCAAACAAGGTACCAGTAGGTGCAGTAGATTCTCAGAAAACTAACAAGACCCAGTATTCGTGATATGCAGCTCTTAAGGCTGTGCAACTGGGCAATTAGTTGAAAGGGGTGCGTTCAAAAAAATAGCAGTGTCTGCCGTTGACTTGACCATAAAACTATTTTGTACAAACTTTTTTGTTTCTAGGATTTAGCAATCCTGTGAATCACTTAACTAATATTTAGTTGTATATGACATTTCTTGGTTTTGCTTCAGAAACAGCATTTTTGATGTCACCCCATAAGTTCTCAACTGGATTAAGGTCCACTCCATAACATCAATGTTGTTGGTTTGGAACCAAGATTTTGCTGGTTTCCTAGTGTGTTTGGGGTCATTGTCTTGTTAAAAAAAACATTTCAAGGGCATGTCCTCTTCAGCATAAGGCAACATGACCTCTTCAAGTATTTTGACATATGCAAACTGATCCATGATCCCTGGTATGTGATAAATAGGCCCAACACCATAGTAGAGAAACATGCCCATATCATGATGCTTCACTGTCTTCACTGTGTACTGTGGCTTGAATTCAGAGTTTGGGGCTCGTCTCACAAACTGTTTGCGGCCCCAAAAAGAATAATTTTACTCTCATCAGGCCACAAAATGTTCCTCCATTTCTCTTTAGGCCAGTTGATGTGTTCTTTGGCAAATTCTAGCCTCTTCTGCACATGCCTCTTTTTTTAACAGAGGGACTTTGCGGGGGATTCTTGTAAATAGATTAGCTTCACACAGACGTCTTCTAACTGTCACAGCACTAACAGGTAACTCCAGACTGTCTCTGATCATCCTGGAGCTGATCATTGGCTGAGCCTTTACCATTCTGATTATTCTTCCATCCATTTTGATGGTTGTCTCCCGTTTTCTGCCACATATCTCTGGTTTTGCTCTCCATTTTAAAGCATTGGAGATCATTTTAGCTGAACAGCCTATAATTGTTTGCACCTCGTTATAAGTTTTCCCCTCTCCAGTCAACTTTTTAATCAAAGTACGCTGTTCGTCTGAACAATGTCTTGAACGACCCATTTTCCTTTCAAAGAGAAATGCATGTTCAACAAGTGCTTCATCCTTAAATAGAGGCCACTTGATTCACACCTGTTTTTTCACAAAATTAATGACCTCACTGATTGAATGCCACACTGCTATATTTTTGAACACCCCTCTTTCAACTAATTGCCAAATTGCACAGCCTTAACCCATTGACGCCTAAAACTTCCTGTAAAACCTCTGGGTGATTTTAAAATAAGCCCCTAAAACCTGAAGTTTTTCTGGAAATTCAACAGAAGTGTCAACGTTTCTACTAAATAATAGATTTTTCAGCCTCTGTATAGCCTCTTATACAAATACTACAAAACGACGTAAACGCTTTCCAGGCCTCAATGGGTTAAGAGTGTGCATATCACGAATGCTGGGTCTTGTTGGTTTTCTGAGAATCTACTGCACCTACTGGTACCTTGTTTGCCATGTAGCAATAAAACATGTACTAAAAACCTGGATTAATCTGGTTAGTCACATTGGACTGATATTATATTGAACACTACTGTATATTGGCATTGATTTTGAAATCCACTTATATGCACTTTAATACTGTATGCAACACAAATAAAACCCATACACACCAACAAAGCTGCTAGAAGTCATTACAACAGGTTGCTTTGGTTATTTCCACATTAGGCAGCATTTACACCAAATTGCAGCAACCACAGGGCATGCTGGGGAAAATGCAGTGGGCCTGTGGCAAAAACTAAAACGTAATCAACTTAAAGGTAATGAAACAAACAAATGAAAGGTAATCCGAAGTCTTGCTTAAATTTCCACAATTTATTCTTATCTTAAACGCCTGATTTGGTGTTTCCAGATGATTTAAATGTGTCCAACCTGTTAATTAATTCACACATTTGTACTAAGATGCTAGCAGAAATATGTAATTTAACTGATTAACTTGGTCTAATCATAAATGCACACAGTGAGGACATAAAAACTGTCCTGACGAAGCCAGACCACACCACAGCCTGCAGACCTAAAAATAGATCCTGGAACAAAAAACAGAAAAGAACAGCAACCAGTTAAGATCTGAAGGTCTGCTTCATATCAATTCATGTCATTTTTTATGTTGTGTGTATTTGTTTACCTTCGCAGTTATTATACTGAGAGATCTGTAGAATAACGTTTGTACAAGACAGCATAGCATTTAAGGCTCTGCTCTTGAGGGGACAGTGCAACTTGCAGCAATGTATAATTATTCTTGCCATAAAGAAAATCTCTGGCAAAGCAGCTCTGCAGCAGACCACATCTCAATGCAAGGGTTAGGGTTTTCCTAGCATCTATCTAATATTTATGTATCTACTTTGCTCTTTTTAATCTTTCAGTGTTATCTTACAGTACAAGATCACTTTCTGCAGACAATTTGAAGCAATAATTGCTGTGAATTGTGAAACATGTGCAGCTGTGGATGTCCGGTGCTGGAAAGAATCACTCATTTGTTTAAAGCTGGGGACATTCCTGGTATAATTACACTCTACAGACTTTGGACTGTTTGATTGAAATTGTTTATTTACATTATTAATCATTATCCGGTAATTGCTGCACATGTTCCTACCTAAGTATTTAGTTTGGGCTTGTTGAAAGAATCACCAGATAAGGGATGGTGGGCCAAACACAAACTGAAACTGTATTGTGTGGTTACAAAACTAACTAAAATTATAGTGAAATTGTCCTTCATTTTCATCTTTGTCAACTTTTTTCATACATAATGAAGATGGATAAGACAAAGGAAATAATGGCAAAATTTACTGTGACCTCTTTTAATCTCCCACCCAACAAATACCCCATTACAAAAAATACTAAAACTAATAAAAACTCAACTAAAACTAGCAAACTCACTCTAAAAACCAATTAAAACTAACTCAATTTGAAAACAAAAATTCACAAGAAAATTAAAACTAAAACTAGTGAAAAATCCAAAACTATTATAACCTTGCATGGGAATTCACTGTTCCAATGAGGGTCCTCACAAAGATAGAAGTACAAGAATGTGTGTGTGTGTGTGTGTGTGAGTGTGAGTGTGAGTGAGTGTGTGTGTGTGTGTGAGGGAATACAAGGATACATGCATGTACATGGTTTTGCAGCTTTTGCAGATTCCTTTTTTATCGAATACCAACAGCTCATGTATTCATTTGTGGAGGCAAATAAAAATGAAACATGATGTGGTATGCAGGCCTAGTTACAGCAAATCTTTTATTTATGGTGACAATTAAAGGAAAGAAAGTGTTGAAGATGAAGAGGAAGAGGAGAAATGGGCAACAAGAGGATGGACATATGGGAGGAGGTGAATGAGGAGGAGAAAAAGCAGGGAGGTGGTGTGTGTGTTCAGTGTTTTAGCTGGAGGTTGTGAACGTGCCCTGAGGGAAATTGCATCATTCATATATGAGTGCTGGCAGCACTCTGCCTCACTCACTGATAGTAAGTGTAAATGCTTAATGGCCATGCTGAGACGCAGAAACACTTCTTGTATATGTGTGTTTCTGGATTTTTTTTTTCTTCTTTCTTTCTTGCTTCTTTCAAGCTGCAGTTCAGCATATGGGAGCGTTTAATATTGGCCCATGGCAGCCAGGCAGCTAGCTAACTCCTCCCAGGAGGGCTGATGCCAACCTCTTCCACTGTACCCCAACACTGATACCAGATGGATCATCTGCATCTGATTTTATCCTTCTGCTCTTTTATTGTTTGGCTTCATTGTTCTTTTTGACATTAGATGGATATGACAGGTAGGAAACCATGTAACATAGAGATTTCTTTATATATTACATATATAAAAACACCTAGTAGTGACTTCCAGTAGTGTCAGGCCTGTACGGGACATTGCTGTTACACCTAAAGGGCTTATATTTTTTCTTTGTCTTTTTTTTTGCAGAGCTGGTGCATCAAAGAGCCTTGTTTTAAAGAAAAAAAAAGAGGTTTTCAAAGGTAGTAAAACTACAAAGACTGAAATGCATTCAGAGCACACAGGCCTCCATCAAGGGCAGTGGTGCATTCAGGTGCTCCAAAATTTACAGGCTCTTTCATGGGATTTAAATCGGCCAGTAGGTTTTTCCGTAATCTTTCCAACAAACAAACAAACAAACAAAACAAACCGACTTCATAAATATATATTGAGTAAAATGACTTCCATTACATGGAAGGATACTTTTTGGAACCTTTAACTTCCTACTTTGGTGTTGAACGGGATGTGAAACTGAAGCATCTGCATGAAATTCAGTAAAAATGTAGCAAAAAATAGCACAGCTGGCACAGGCTTGTACAAACTTTTTCACCCATACAGATGTTAGCTCCGGCAAATCTCTGACCTGCACCTCACCTGCTGTTTTACACACAGCTTGTTGATGAGAATGTCTACAAAACACTGTGTAGTTCAGACTCTGATCTGCATTTTTTAGTACCAAAAAAAAAGCAGCTCACAGTTTGATCACTGGAACTTTAAACTCTTAAAAAATAATTTGTATCTCAGTTATTCAGCCTGTGATACCTTAAATTCTTTAAGAAGACTGTTTTTTTCATGTACCTTCATGGTGAACAGAGAATCCTTAACTGTAGTAAATCCCTAATGAATTGAAATAAACAGGTTTAACAACAGCAGAACTATCAAACTCTAACACAACTAGTGCAGTATGATCCAAGTCTCATCCATCCAGTCATATGCTTTCCAAACACATACATTTCTGTCAAAATCGTACTACGTGAGACACTTTCTGCATTACAGTCGTGCTGAGCGTGTTCTCACAAGCCTGAGATTGTCGGCCTGTGGAGGTTGAAGTATTCCTGTAATGTATAATATACACGTAACAGGTTTGTGAACAGTGGCGGTTCTAGTCCAATTTTAGTGTGGGGGCCAAGGAGGGGCCAGTGTTTAATCAGAGGGGCACATTAGCACATGAACAAATGGCAAAGATGATATTTAAGCATTCAAAATCTTTGAATGTCTTGAAAAAGACACAAAATGACCAAAAAAGACACAAAATGAGAAGACAGAATAACCAAAAAAAAAACCCACAGAAGACATAAAAATGACCAAAAAAGACACAAAATGACCAAAAAAAGACACACAATAACTAAAACAGACACAAAAAAGACACATAAATGACACCAATGACAAAAAAAAGACACAAAATGACAAAAAAAAAGACACAAAATGCCTTACAAAGACATGTAAAGGATTAAAAAATGGACAAAATAGCCCTATAAGACTCCATAGAGTTAAACTATTATACAATGTGCACATTCTGGGTTTCCTTTTGTGTACAATGAGATATTGTTTGAACAAAAAAAGGTCAGAATTGTTCCATTGTTCATCATTATAAATTGATCATTTTATTATTAATTTGACACAGGGGCCACAGCAGGGGCCAAAGGCTTCTTCACAGGGGCAGTGGCCCCTGTTGGCCCCTGTGTAGAACCGCCACTGTTTGTGAAGAACAACCATGGCTCCTCTTAAAACCAAAAGTCAGATGTGCTTGATTAAAGTAAATGGATTTAGTTTACAAAGCAAAGTGAGACACACAACGAGGTTACACTAAAACACAGACTATGCACACAAGGCATGTTAAATGCAGCCCATTATAAGTACTTCTGAGACAGGCTCGACCCACTTCTGTTACCCCCAAAATGCACTCAAAGTGTTTTACAATGCACAACAAGGTACGAGTGGAAATAAGCTAAGCTATAACACTCTTGTTCCAATTTCTGCTCAACTTTGGCTAACATGGAGGTTTAAATCACTGCCCTCAATCCTCTGAAGATTAGGCTGACAAAGCGACATTATTATTTATTTCGCCACTATATTCCTGCTCTTTTTTATAAGTCTTTCCCCCAGAATTATTTTTCACTATTACAGCTCTTTGTAACTCTAATAGTCGGGGAGACTGAGAGTGAAGACGATGAATTATTCAACGTTAGACTGGAGCTTCCAAAGCTACAGTTTGCTGTGTTAGCTGCTTTTCACTCGTCTGCCCCCCTCCCTCCCCAATCCTCGCTCCCCCCCCCCCCCCCCCCCCCCCCACCCATACCCCTTTTCTTTTTCCTCTCCTTCTGTTTGATAATTCATCGCTCTTACATGTCCTCTCACACTAAGCCTGCAGTACCCACATTTATCCCCTTCTTTTCTCTTTTCCTCTGCCTCTTAATTATGAAGAATCGTGAATGAAGAGTCGCTCTGTCTCTCTCAATTTACAAATTCAAATGCAGTGGAGCCCTCTCTTCCTCAATAGACCATTGTTAGACAATAGGTGAGAAGATTTTGTGAACTTTCTCTTCGATGTGGCTAAAAGGGACTTTAACGAACATTTTTCCTGCTCTGTAATTCCCCCAAAACTACCAGCCACTATTTATTTTTTCTGCTGAACTGAAGTGTGCGTCACAATAATCAATATAAATAGTATTCCTGTTTAAGCAGCTATAATTGTAGCTGCGAGGAACACAGGGAGAAAGTGAAAGAAACATGTTGGTGTTCCTCAGAAGAGATTACAAACTGTCTCTGTGATTACAGTGTAGGTTCCGAAACCACTAAACCGCTCGCTAACCGAGAGCTCTTTGAAGAATTGAAAAGTTTTCACCACAGTGTTTAAGATTGTGAGGAACTGGAGGCAGTCTCTCTGATTTGTATGTTTATAGTGATGCTCTGGAAGAATGAAACACTGCAGTAAAATTGCACCCAGGACAGTTAATTTACTTTGTCTCTGAGCTGGAGAGAAAGAAAGAGAGAAAGAGAAAGACAGAAATATCCCCGAGTTAAGTGTCCATAATTCTGAGAAACACGGTGACTTTAAAAACCAACAAGACACTTTGGTAACGCTTTATAATAGGGTCCTTAATAACCATTAATTAACAAGTAATAAGGCATTGTTCTCGCTTTAGATCCGGTAGTTGCAAAAAGCATAGTTAACTTATAATAGATGAGCAATAAAGTATATTTTAATATCAATAAGCAAACAAAATAAGATTAATAAAGGCATGGCAAAGACATAATGGGTGGGTCATGGGTGTTTGTAATGCCATTATTAACACTTATATAAGCTTATAAACACACAATAATATTAATAAGCATCTTGTAAGGACTTACAAGGGCCTTATTACTTGTTAATTAATGGTTATTACAAGGACCTTAATATAAAGCGTTACCGGCACTTTTATTCTACATAATATTTATAAATGATTATGACTTCTGAGAGTCTTAAAGGGTAGTAAATGTTCTTTTTGTTGATTCTTTTATTTGGTAACAATACAAGTTGAATACATGTTTACAATACAGCAATACATGTTAAATATACAACAGTATGATTAGTGAAAAACAGACTCACTGAATCACAACCACTCAGATTCACTTCCACACAGTCAGGGACACCAACTGTGGTGCGATACTGAGAAGGAAGAGAGAAAAAAGGCAGTTTTGGTAACCCTTTATTATAAAAATCATTAATAAATGGTTAATTGACAGTTATGTAACCTTAAGTTAAGTTATTTTACTGTTAACGAACAATGGAATGTGAATAATGATGGCAAATTATAAGTGATGCTCTAATTTTGGTTATTTAACAGTTTATTGCACACATTACATTTTATTTACTATAGATTATTTTTTAAACCTTCAAGAAATCATAAAAAATCTTCTCTCTTCTTTTCCTCTTTAAAACTAATATGGATTGCTTTTATAAGATTGCAACTTATTCTTATAATACTTATCAGTTAATTAATAGTTTATTTATTTCCTCCCTTAAATCTTTCATTGGTGTGAGTGTGCTCCATTTATGTCTACCTTAATAATGTTTCTGGATACTTTACAACCTACTTATTCACTTTTTAGAAAGGTATAATCATAAGTTGTACCTTTTTATAATAGCAATGTTTAATATAATATTAAACAAAATCTTTTGCCTTTTTTTAACTAAAGTTTTACCATTTGGTACCATTTTTTATTAATACGTTACCAAGTTTTTGTTTTCTCTGTATTTTATGGAATTTAAAAAAAATTTTAAAACATAAAATAAAAGATGATTTTCAAATGTTTGTTTCCAGGAGAGGTGACAAGTAAATTCAAGATGATCACAGCATGTTAGCATGTTAGCATGTTAACACAGAGCTGAGGCTTGTGACTGATGACTGTCTGTCTTTTTATTGGGTTACGGCCAATGCAGTGTGTTTTAATCTGCTCATGGATGCTAACAGCAGTGTCAGTTCTTCACGCCTTCAGTTAATTGATCATTGTCAGTGAATGTGTTCACACCTTCAGTTTATCTGCTGTTTTTTAATATCAGATTGCTCACACCTCATCTGTTTTATTCCTTCTACTTTAACTTTAGAAATAGCATATTTATGAAAGCACACCAGTTGGCTGCATTTATAGAAAAGAAGTGACTTTTTTCCACCTTTCACCAGCACCAGTTTGCCTTTCTTTGACTTTGAGACTATTGTAGCGTAGGTCATACCAAAGCGATGAGACTTTGTAGCAGAGGCCAGTAATGCTCAGGGCGATGGAGAGTATAATGTGTTCTGGAGAGAAAAGAAAAACAGCTCGCTCTATTTTTAGGAGCATAAAGATTTGGTTTCTACTCCAGATGAAAACTATATGCCCGTATAATGTTGCAGCTGCCTGGGGACACATGAAGAAACACACACACACACACACACACACCCATAGCTGGCCAGGCTGAGGACTGGGTAGCCATATCAGGTTGGTAAGATAAACAGGGTGGTATTGATCTAGAAACGGAGACAGGCAGAGAGAGGGAGAGAAAGAGGAAATACAAGCCCTTTCTCTCCCATGATGCATGAAATAGCAGGAGATGTTATCTAGTCTGATGACCCAAAAGAAAACACCACTCGCCCACACATTGTTGAACTCATTGGCGTTTGCTGACTATGAGATTATCTAAGAGATTTAACAGTCTTTATCAATTCCTTTATCATTACATGTTGGATTGTTTATGCCCGTGTGTGTGTGTGTGTGTGTGTTCTTGGATTTTCTACATAGTGAGGACCGGAACACGTTTTTAACCAACAGTGAGGACATTTCGGCCGGTCCTCACTTCTTTAAATCCTTTTTTTTAGATTTCAGACTTTGTTTTAAGGGTTAAAGGTTACATGATAATGATAATTAACTGCAACTGTATTGTGTGGTTACAAAACTAACTAAAATTATAGTGAAAATGTCATTCATTCAAGGCAAAATTTACTGTGACCTCTTTTAATCTCCCACCCAACAAATACCCCATTACAAAAAACTACAACTAATAAAAACTAAACTAAAACTAAAGCATTTAAAATAAATAAATTCTAAACTAAAACTAGCAAACTCACTCCAAAAACTCATTAAAACTAACTGAATTTGAAAACAAAAATTCAAAACAAAATTAAAACTAAAACTGATGAGAAATCCAAAACTATTATAACCTTGCAAGGGAATTCACTGTTCCAATGAGGGCCCTCACAAAGATAGAAGTACAAGAATGTGTGTGTGTGTGTGTGTGTGTGTGTGTGTGTGTGTGTGTGTGTGTGTGTGTTTGTTTGCGTGGCACCGTGAGGTCAATGCAAGACAACGTTAGCCAATTAGCGGACGCAGCTGGATTGCTGGAACACGCCGCACATGGTGTCTTGGGTTTGAAAATGACTGCATTTACATGTGCACTAGCAATTGGAGTGCACATTGAGATGAAAATAGAAGTTATTTAGTGTTTAAGTGGTTTGCTGTAAACCAGAGCTTCCAGGTTCTGTTTGGAGAAAAAAATCCCATTAAAATCTCATTCAGCTGACATTTGTAATAACTTACATGATTAAAAAATCCGGCCATAGAACAGAGCGTTTATTCATCAGTATGTCATGTGGTTCGTTTTATTTTTTATTCATTCGAGCCACTAAACTGTTATTGTTTATTTAATATCTCAGTTTTTTAGCTGTCTCTGACGAACACCACTTCCCATAAGCCTATAAGACCTTTGCTTGTTTTACATAACAACTCAACTAAGAGTAGGAGTTTAAGAAAGTTTCAATACATTTGAGAATTGCAATATTATGTTCTATGATTGTCTCAATTTTTAACAAACACTTTGTATGCAAAGTTTTGGAGCAGACAGATTGCACACAAAGTAGCACTGTGATGTTACAGCGACTGTAATAAATGCAAATACAGATCCCACTATTGTGATTGCATAAAGACGTAAACTTTTTTTCATTTTATGTTATGTTAAAAAATCACAATTTATTTATTTATGATTATTACCATTACACAGCTCAATTTAAGAGGCAAAATACTGCAAATCCAGGAGTCATCACATAAAAAGAGAAAAGAAACTGGCTTCCACAGGTGCTGGAAATCCTTGAAAGCAGTTCTTGAATTTTTTATAAAATCCTATCGAGTCATAATTGTTTCTTTTTCCAGTTCTTTTCAAACTGGAATTAAGGGATTAAGGTTATAGGGCTGCCATCCTGTATTCAGCATGTATGCAAGGACAAAACATTACATATTTATTTATTTTGCATGATAATTTCTTTGGTTTTCTGCATGAGCTTCTGCAGGATAGGGTTAATTTATGGAGGGATAATAATACTGCAGAAACAATCAAGTAGTCTTTACAAATCCAGTGACAATTTTTCAGCCAAGAACTTCTTAATTCAGCGACAGTGTTACAAGAATCGCTCTGATTCTGTGAAGTGACTATTAAATGATTGTGAAAGAGAAACATTCGCCGAATGCACTTGAAATAAAACATGAGGAGAAATGAAACCATAAAGATCTAATTCTATAGAACCTGCAGTTGAGATACATATTATAGAATAGTTTTGAGTTACAGACTGTATAGTTTTACTGAATGAACCCAGCGTGAGGTTATCTCTCTCTCTCTGTGAATGATTCTCGCCGGAAAAGTTTGTGAAAGCCAACTGCTTTTGAAGTAAACTAAATAGCTTTGTTTTTTCACGTCAGTGTCTGTCTAATGTCTCACACACAGCTGGTTATGTTTTGATAAATGACTCATCTCTGCGCTGCTTTCTAGCAATTTCAAAATTGCACTCACTGGCACAAGGAGGGACATAAAATTACAGGTCGAGACATGTTGACATATCTTTCACTCGCTGGCCCAAATCTAGGGAGCCTCGTCTGTCGCGGGGGGAAGACATGTTTACTGTTTGATTGTTCCTGGCCTGGACAGAATTTGTGTTGCCAAGCACAACGATCCAAAACTGCTCACTAGCTGGGCTTGTGTTTGTCACCAGGCAACATTAGCTCAGAAAACAAGAGATTTTTCGAGGGAACTGTGGACACTTTAGCGTTTCCAGAAGAAGATTCATTCAAATTACTGTCATATTTGTTCTTAGAATACTGTTTCACTTTTCTTTCATCACTTTTTCTCTTGCAGATGTCCTTGTTTTGGATCATCACAACTCTCATTCATGTCTTGCTTCTCACACATTTATTTAATGACGAGATTAAAATAAGGGCTAAAAGCCAAGGAGGCATCAATCAGCACTGTAGACCCTTGTCCTTGTGCCGCAGGTTTGCTTTATAGTTATAATTGAAAGGCAAGGAGAGTTTGTCTATAGAGAAGCTTTCAAACACAGAGGGCATTAAAAGTGCTTTACATAACGTAAAGAGAGAAAAAAATCCAATTAAAGTAGAATAAATAAAACCAGAGGTTGCTAACAACTCTTGACAATATAAACTGAACAGAATTGCATAACTTAAACAAAAAATCAATGAAAATAATCAGTAATTTGTAGTTTGCTTAACCTACATAAGAGTTTAATGTAACAAACAGCATACTATCACTTCTTAACACAACTAACTCATCCTGAAGTTAAGTCAAAGCTTGTAGATATTTATAGTGTATAGAACTTACTGGGCTGATTTTCTTTAAACACATATATATAGAAATATACAGTATTTTCACCCAAGCCTGTTTAGCAGTCAAGCTACTGACCCCACACCAGAGGAAAACTGTGCCAATTTTGGCACTGATTTGCTCTGATTTGTTACAGATTCAAGGCTGGTCTGAACCATAGAATGTATAAACCTTTTCTCTGCCTAAATGAGCCTGTAGTGTTTCAATTTGAATACCGTAATGGTGAGTGTAAGCTGACTGTGAAGAAGCCCTTGGCCCCTGCTGTGGCCCCTGTTTAAAATTAATAATAAAATTATACATTTATAACGATGAACGACGGAACAATTCTTACTTATTTTTTGTTCAAACAATATCTCATTGTACACAAAAGGAACCCAGAATGTGCACATTGTATAATAGCTTAAGTTTGCAATAAAAGCTAAATATAAAGATCATTCTCACTGTACTGCACTTTCAAAATAAAAAAAGTGATTGTGCAAAAAAAAAGAGAAATGTCATTGTCGTACAAAATAACTGTTAATGTTGGTAAGTCTCATTGCTTCAATCAATGTAGTTCTTCCAAATATGAGACTTTTAGATAAAATAAAGGTTTTGAATGCTTAAATATAATTTTTGATGATTTTTAATGTGCCCCTCTGATTAAACACTGGCCCCTCCTTGGCCCCCACAGTAAAATTGGTCTAGAACCGCCACTGCTGGGAAGCATCATCCACACGTTAACTTGTGGCTTTAGCTCGCAGAAGCCCCATTTGAGACTAACAATAAAACTTT
Organism: Centropristis striata; assembly: GCF_030273125.1. Taxonomy (NCBI): domain Eukaryota; kingdom Metazoa; phylum Chordata; class Actinopteri; order Perciformes; family Serranidae; genus Centropristis; species Centropristis striata. Next base: position 40,011,252 of record NC_081519.1, read on the forward strand.
ATTTTCAGCATGCACAGCAAAACTTATAAACTTTGGGATGTATGTTGCTGGAAAGTATAGATGACTTCACCTATACTTCATCTATACATGTTGGGGTTTTTTCTGAATTCACCATTAGTAGTATAGATAGTGGCAGAGATGCAGAGTGAAAGGGGGAGACGTGCAGGAAAGGGCTCCGAGCCGGATTCAAACCCGGGCCAGCTGCATTGCAAGGACTAAGGCCCCGTTTACACGAGGACGCTCGCGGGTAAAAACGACAAAATATTTTATCGGAAGTGCCTTTCGTTTAGACGGTGACAGCGTTTTGGGGGCTTGAAGACGCAAAAATCTGAAACCACCCTCCAAAGTGGAAAAGTTAAATCCGCTCCGCCGTAGCGTGTCGTCTACACGCCAAGACACAAAACTCTGATCTGATCTGCTCACGTCACGTATGTGTTTACGTCACATACATGCTCCAGTACAGGAAAATAAACAAATGTGGGATTATTTCCATGTGTCGGACCTTCAAGCTGCTCTGGCAGCTCTAATAAACTTACAGGAGCCTTTCCACCAAATGTACAGGATATCTAGAGACAGTATTAGTGAACAGAGAAGGATCTGGAATTACCTCTATCACATTTTGGATGCAGCAATTCGTCGGAGGCGAGCCAGACGGCTGTGAACGAGACCTGGGAGATCTAGTGATGGTGGAGAACTTTGTGGAAGGAGTAGCTGATGAAAATGTGTGGCGTGAAAACTTCTGCATGCCCAAAGATGCTCTTATCGCTTTAAGTGATGCCGCCTGGCATGCATACAATCGAATTTCACACACTTTTGCGTCACCGTATGCAGCAGATTTCCTCCCAAAAATGCTCGTCTAAACGAGGAATAAAAAGTGAAGACGCGACGCCACTTTTGCGTCTTCTGTTCAGACCGTCATCGTGTAAACGTAGCCTAAGACTTAAAGCCACCAGTGCGCCCCTGAATTCACACTTGATCATGCAGGTTTCTGTGAGACCACAACTCCCTAGAATTGCAGCTCTGAAAGAGTTTGGATAAATGTCTAGCGTGTCGTCCTCTGTCTTATCAAACACCAGTTAAATCTGCCAGTTAAAAACCCACATTGTTTAAAATCAGTTAAGATTTAAAGGTTTAACAGTTGTAGGGTGTTTTGCTCAGTTCTCCTGGTTCTTGTTAGAAGGAATACGTTTCTTGTCCGGACATGAATCCACTAATTCTTTCTGTTTGTTTTAAGTGATACAAGGCTGATTAAGTTATTGCCTTTATGTGGCTGCTGAAGCTCAGATACAATGAAAGATATGAAACCCAGCTCCATCCGCAGTAATCCCTTCATTCAGATGGTGAAATTACACCTGGAGGCTTCTCTGATAAACAGGCTCAGATGTCACAAATGCACAACAAATACTGTCACTGTTGGAGGATGCCGAGAGGAAAAGTATGTCGCGCTGTGATCTCACTACCCACACATGCCCGTCCTGTTTCGGATAGCGACCTTCTTGTATTCTCTGTATGCGTAAGTGTGTTTATGCAACTGTGTGAGAAGGGAGAACAAGAGAGAGTGCGTGCCAGACACAGAAACTCTGGTGTTTGCGGCTCAGGCAGCAGATCTCTCTACGATAATCAGCTGGATTGTCTTGCACGCACAACATCTGTCTCAAACACACACAGAACTGCCTCTTTCACACACACAAACACAGCCATTATATAGTCATTACTGTCAGGCTGATGCTATGCAGCCCTCTCTAACATGCTCTTTCTCTCTTATCCATCTCCTTCCTTCCCCCCTTTTTCTTTTCTTTGTCTTGTCTCTCTCCTCTCTCTGCCTCCCTCCATCCATCCAGACGGTTTCGATCTTGGAGCAGCGGCTGACGCTGACAGAGGACAAGCTCAAGGAGTGTTTGGAGAACCAGATGGAGATCGGTCTACATCTCCAGAGACGAGAGGAGGCCTAAAGATGGCGGCACTGGAGAGAGGTTGAGCTGCGGTGGGAGGGAAATGGGGTCACACAAACACCATTAACACAAACACGATCCAGTACTCTCTCGTTGTTCGATCACACTTAAAACGTGCACTCTCACACGCCCACGTCCCGAACCGTTTTCCCGACTGAACTTTAAATGCACGCCGAGCCTCGCTGCTGATGCACTCTGTCTGGTTATTGTACAAAGAGATATCCGAAGTGAAGGAGTTGAATATTGGAGAAGTTGTTCTTCTGCAAGAGTGCTGAGAGAGCAGTCCCTTTTCTGCTGACAAAGGACCTGCTGCTACTAGTCACTGTGTGTGTAAGTGTAAGTGTGTGTGTGTGAGTGTGTGTGGGGGCACGATGGAGTGTAGACACACAATAAAGACACATGCAATAGACTTTCGCACTTGTCTTTGCACTACATGTGTGGGCATTTTTAACTCTATTTGTGCTTGGCTCATGCCAAATGGCATCTGTATAAATGCTCTGTGTCATCAAAAAGCACATATACTGTAAATAGACCGTATACACACACACAGCATGTCATAAGACACAGTTAGTACAGGGATTTAATCATTTTTAAAGGAATAGAAAGAGGCTCTTTAGGGACCTGAATTTGACCTTGTTCACTAAGTTTTTTTTCCCCAGATACTTCATGTTTGTTAACCTGTCATCATTGGTAAATCTGCTGATTTAAAGGCATATTATGCAGGAATTGTTGGTTATTGTTTGCAAATACATACAGTTAAACATTTTGAATTTGGCCCCTACTCTGCAGCACAACAGACATGAAATCAAACTCCAGATTCACTCTGGAACAAGCTTTTTTTACTTGCCGTTTTTCCACACTGTAATCCTAAACACAGTAAAATTAAAAGAAAAGAGGACATTAGGGCAGAAGGTAGAGTCTCTGCATATACAGACACACTTCTACTGGGTCATAAGTGATGATTAAAAGGAGTTATTGTATGGATTGATACATTGTTTCTAGGAAAATCCTGCATAGTATACCTTTAATTCAATTAACTACACGGTGCCTTTATTTTGTTTCACATAAAGAATATGTCTGTGATATTCTGTATTTTCTACTTTCAACAAATCTTGTAAAAAGACCAAAAACTAACAATGAATTGATTTTAATGGCAATACTGTCCATTTGTTACATAGTTCAAATACATTTCAGTGAGCCATATCAATACATTATGACCAACATGGGCATTTTAGTTTATTTTAGTCAATCCCACATATATTATATTCCTGACATAAATAGTCGGATGCACTGATTTTATATCCTAGACTGGTTTCTGCACCAATACTGACCTTATTAAAAAATGTGGATATTGGCGATAACTGATCCACAAAAAATACTGCTGTTGGATCTGAGTTAAGGTATTGGCCTCAGCAGTAGAAGACAAGTAGAACTGGTAAATACTCACTAGTGCAGTGTTTTAAAATACATTTTATATTGTTTCCTGTTTTTAGAGATGTACAATGGGGGATGAACTGGTTCATGGCACGGAAAGGCCTGAAAAGTTTTGAGACATAAACACATATTGTTGGTTTTGGTCTTCTTGCTGGATTGTTGACAGTAAAAAAAAAAGTAAAATAACAGCAGTCTTGTACTTTAAGTTCAAATGACGGTGCTATTTCCTACTCTGAGTGCAGAACGGCTGATTGTAATTACATGAGTTTGAAAGATAAGCGTCTTGTTCTGTCCCTTTGTATCCTGTGTCTGAAACTTTTTATACACTGAAAGTAACTTATTTTGTACCTTGTTAATAAATGTGTTTTACTCTTATTCTGACTTGAAATGAGTTGATAAAACGATTCCGGCTGCTCTTTCATAACACTGAGCTCTGTGTGTGTGTAACAAGTGGAAGAGGGTTTGTTTTCATAATCGTTGCCAAATCGATGATGTCACCGGGTTATTTTTTAAGAGACTGTTTCCTGCTCTGATTGGTCCACAGAGCCCGAGCAGTTACCCGAGAAATGATGACTTTTCTGCCTTTATTGTCCTCAGCAGAGACGTTAAGATCATGAGCTGTGAGCTGTGTCATCCATCGCTCATTTCCAGCCTTTTCTTTGCCAGATTTTGAGTGGTGATTTATTACAAAAACACGGGGGTGGCAGCTAAATTCGCCTGCCCTGCTTGTGTCCAAAATCCTTATATTTCAGCCCCCGAGTAATTTACGTAACCTGACCGCTGATGCTGGATCAGTACTTTTATTTTTAGAAGCTTCAATGAAAATGAGCCCGAGGCCACGCTTAGACGCACGCTGAGCTTTCTCGAGGAACAGATCCATCTGAGCCATAAAAGACCTTTTCATTCGTTTGACTTTTTTATTTAACAAACTGGTAATATGTTTACATACTGATGCAATGAATCATACGGAGTCCTATTGTGGACGGCTGGGAGAACGGTGTGGCATCATTAAGAGGGGGGAAAATATTAATGACTGTTTCTTTAAGACCTGGCTTAGGCTCCGCACTGATGGAAAAAGAAGAAAAACAAAACCGGAATTCTGGAGCTGTGCTGCCGGGCCCACTCTCTTCCTTCCTGTCTGGGGCCCGAGGACACACACACACACAGACACACACACACACAGACACACACACACAGACACACAAGCTCATGCCAGAGAAAACGGCTCCCTTTACTATGGGCCTCAAACAGACGGCCTGCCAGGAGCTCTAGTGGAGAAGAGGAGGGGCTGAGAGAGCGGGTTCAATAACTACAAGTCTTGACTCTGTGTGTGTGTGTGTGTGTGTGTGTGTGTGTCTTTGTTGGGACCACGTTCAGTTGTTAATCCAGGGAGTGAGGACATTTATTTCTACAAAGTGAGGACATTTAAGCCATTTAACGGGACCTGTTATGCTTTTCCTTATTTTCTCTCATATATTTAATGTTTTAATGTCTAACTTTAAAATCAAACAACACCAATATTTCAAATACTGCAAAACATTCTTAAAAAGTAATCCTTATGAGTAGGAACCTCAGGTTTCAGACTGTTCTGAACACTCCGTTTCCAACCGTTTCTCCACTCTCTGCTCAACGTTTGTTTAAATGGTCATGTTAGAGAGGCTGTTGCTGTTACTGCCCTGTTCCAAACATTGCATACACTGCTACGTGTAGCTACATGCTAACATCAGGGAAATCTGTAGTCATAGTTTGCCCATGTTGATGATTTCTCCCCAATTCCGAATCTCATTCCTGCTGGAGCAAGTTCGATTGTAAAGTTTTTGGTTTAAAAGTTTTATTGGTGATATTTTTTTCACTATAGACAGTGCTGCTATACTCAGTCCAGATCACATCTCTGGCTGCAATGACAGACAGTACGGAGGGCGACAGGGCACAGATGAGGAAGACCCAGAAACACTGTAAAACAGAGCAGACTGGGCTTTTTTGAGAGGGGGGCTTGAAGATGACAGACACTCAAACAGAGCATCTCAGACAGAGGGTGAATATAAGAGGCAGCAGCCATAGACAGAAGAGTTAGAAAAATATATTGTTGTTTGAAGGTGTAAACATGGTGTTGTAAAAACCCAAAATACAAGTATAAACCCGAACAATTAGCATAGTATGTCCCCTTCAGAGGCAGACCATCACAGGATGTTTTGAGCATTAAGATTTGTTCTGAGGCTGAATTTGGTTAATGCTGAAACAATCAGCCTGTCTTCCGTTCAAGCTTCTCTTCTGTGAAGATTTATTACTTTCTTCCTGTTTTATATTCCTGTAAACTGAATACATTTGAGTTTTGGACTTTTGTTCAAACAAAACAAGATATTTGAAGACTTCACTTTGGAGTGTGACCGTATTTTTTTTTTACCATTTTCTGGCATTTTATAGGCCAAACTATGAATCGAGGAAATAACTGGAGGATTAATTGTTAATAGCTTTTAGTTGCACTCATTGTTCAGCTTTCAGTGAGGCCTCTGTGCAGTGTTTAGTCATCTGATAAGCCTCAAATTAAAGGATGTTACTCAAACTGGACTTCCTGGATTGTATTTCTTGTCTCGCTGGTACCTGAAGCAACATCCCCCCACCAAAGCAGCCTACATACGGGTTAGGGTTATATAATGAAGGTTAGGGCCATAGGGAAAGCATTATGTCAAAGAGAGTCCTCACAAGTATAGCTGTACAAATGTGTGCACATGAAAAAGAAAGAGAAGAAAAGAAAAGTTGGAGAGCAAGCCTCTGTAATATGTAGCCCATGTGTGGCCCACAAGTGTGTGTGTGTGTGTCTGTGTCTGTGTGTGTGTGTGTGTGTGTGTGTGTGTGTGTGTGGGAGGGGGTTGGTGATCCTATGAGGAGAACATCTGGATATGTTTTTCCTGGTGCGCTGTGGTTGCTGCCACTGCTTGCCTGAGTGTGTGTTTTAGTGTTTTACTAGTTCAGTGTGTCAGGTTTTTGTACTCTCCTGCTCCTCTTGGCTTATTGTTTCCTCAAACATTGTGTCACATTCTGACTTTATGAGTTTTCTGAGATAGAGATGATCACTGGCCGATCTCTGGGTCAGACCGCTGCGGTGCCCTGATGCAGCAGGTGGAAGCTGCACTGCCAAACAAACTTTAAATGTGGCTACGGGGTGAAAAAACCTCACGGAGCATCTACTGCCAGTGTGTATCCTTAGAACACATTGTACTAGTCTGTGCTACAGTCGGTCCTTAGTGATCGTCGCCGAAATGATCATCATAACAGTGCTGTGGTCGCTGAGCTGAAGGGGAACTGGCCTTTTTCTAGTTCTAGGAAAGAAATGAGAGGTGGCTACAAAATACACCGAACCGTTTTGAGGAACCACAGTAGAGAAACAGAGAACACTCTACAAAAGTTTCCAGTGAGTCACAGCAAAGCAGGTGCACTATAGGTTTTTTACAAGCCCGTAGAGACAGAGCTATATGCACTAAATAATGTAAACACCCAACAGCTACGAAAGTGACTCATATTACTCTGAATGTCAGGTTGTTGGCTATGTTGGCGATATGTGATCATCAGCAAACAAATAACAGGCCAAACAGCAACTGCGTGGTTTTAAAAATATGTTTTTTTGTCGTTTAAATCAATCATTGATAATATGTTTTAATACAGGGGACAAATAATCTACATGCAGTCTAATAGCATGACACCATATTCAGTATTAGCATGCTTAAAAAAATAAAATAAAAACTCTCAAAGAAGAGGTGGCAGATGCAGATCACAAACCTCAGTCGAAAGGAGATGAGTCAACTGACGTAAAGTAAAATTGTTGCATTAAATGTGTCCTAAGTTCGTATTGTCATGCAAGTTTTAATTGCATCCACGTATTTATTGAGTTAAAATAGCAACGTAACATTTCCGAGGTCAGTTGCTCACCTGGACTGGAAGAAATAGACGGTAATCATTGAAAACTACTCTTGTTTCTGATGTTGTGGACCCAGCTGCACTCAAAAATAGTTATAATCGTCTTGTACACTTTTTATCTGACTGTTGTCATAGCGATTGCATCCACTCCGGGCAAATCTGTCAAGTTGTGAGAAAATGTAAAAAATTTTTATTTTTCAAAGATCCACATCCAATATGGCTTCCAAATTTCTTACGCTACCTTTGCTTGCACTTTCATCCAACTGTTTTGTTTTCTAACTTTTCTCTATTTATACACACGCATTAAATGAGTTCATCACTTCCTGCCCTCCATCTATTCTTGCCTCTCATAATAGCCATGTGATTGCACGCCAGTTATTATGGCCGAGTATCTGAAGCTCTGTTTTTTCACACGACTCAAAGTCCTTTTTCATAAAGTCAGGATTTTCAAGCTAGGACGCCTATAAAAAAAATAAATAAAGACCACCAATAAACCATTCATTTTAAGGGGGACAAGGCAGAGATGCCATTTCAGACACTAAATGCAATATAGATTTAATAAGTGTGGCTATTATTTTGACAAAGGACTCCCCTAGTCTGTATCTCATTGTGGTTACTTTCTAATCAAAAGCATAATATCTCAGCAACAAAGCCACTTTAACGTCACATCAGCAGTTTATAAAACAGGAGTATAAAAGAGGAGGAACTTGTTCCAGCTTCAGTCCCGCCATGTCTTCTCTTACCACTGCTGGATTTGGCAAAACTCCCCAGTGCCTCATTTCCGGCTTCACCCCTCCTCCCCCCTTGTCCCCCCTTTCTCTCCCCTCATCTCCTCCCACTCCTTCCCCCTCTGAGACTGAGCCGTGCTTGTCGGCAGTGGCTGAGGTTTGGCGCTCTGCTCCTCCAACCCACGCCTCAGCTTCTGCTCCAAAACTATCTTTTCCATTTGATCCCGATGGGAGCGTATGGATGGATGGAGGGAGCGAGGGTTTTTCTCTCTTCTGTTGTTAGACGATACTAGTGCAGTGCCTGTAGGAAGTATGTATTCGTATAGTGGGAGATGCAACATAAGAAGTGAATAAAGCTAAATCTCTGCTTAGCATGCTAATCGCGAATAACAAAATTTGCACATTACATGCTGACCACTACAACGTCTGCAACTCCATAAAACACTTACTTTTCATAAGGTACCACACCATCCAGCACATACACATTGAACATTGATATTCGCTGGAAACTATTCGTATATTATGCTAAATATATATATAAATCGAACCGTGTAGCGCACTTTAAAACTCCTAAAGATAGGTAGGATAAATAGACTTACAGATAAGATGAGTCAGGGTGGAAATTGTGAAGGAAATTTGGTGTTTCCTGCATGGTGGGACATGAAGTAGGCGGCGACCTACTTGATATTCAAGACGCAAGGCATTGTGGGAACTCACTCTGTGAACTTAACTCTGATAACACCATGAGAGAGGGGAACATGTAGACCAGTGGGCTCTGTCCTGATGTGTTGTATAGGGCGGGGAGATAGGACCACATTGAGGCTTGCTGAAGAATCAATGCTGGGAACTACAACAGTCATAAGTCGAGCGGTGTACGGGACTTTGTTGTACTGTAAAAGAGCCATTCGGGGTTGTGCGGTGTATGGAATACGAATGTGCTAATAAAACTTGCTGAACAGAGTACTGAGTGCTTTGTGTTTGGCCAGCTCACCCATTAACTTAGTGCAGTTGTCAAAATGGCCACAAAAAAAACCAGAGGGAAGTGGGTTACTGACCAGGTGTAGGCCTATCACACAAAGGGGCGGAGCTCCCCTAAAAGGTGTCCGATCGGAAACAGTGCAATGCCGCAACACGTCCTACGTAAATTATGATATTTTGAAAAATGAATTCAAAAATCTTCAAAATCGAGGATGCACACCTTCGTGCCATGCACAAGCCTCATACGAAACCTTAGGTCAGTCTGACTAACGGTCAGAGAGATATGCTCTAGACACACACACACACACACACACACACACACACAGTTTCTTGCTTTTATAGATTGGTAACAAAAAACGAACAAAAAAAAACTTTTTAATCTTATTGACCAACAAGCCTGAAATCGGAATCCGAAAGAGGAGCAGCAGTTTTTCTAAAAATCAATTTATTTCACTGAACAAAAGCTTAACTTTCACATCTGCTGCTCAGAAAAGAGATTTTCTTTCTACAGACATCTATAATTTATATTTACTCAATATATGGTTAATAAAAAGTCCTTTTAGTAGAATGTGGTCCAACACGGCTGCAGTGTAACCTCGGTGCTCCAAGTTCAGCTCTAAATCACACATGAGCTGCAGCGCCACTGCTCAGGTAACGTAAATAAAACCAGCTCACACACGCTTCAAGGTGTGTACATGTGTGCTGAGAGTTTGAAATTGATGACCTACTTTACAGCGAGCCAGCCCATAAAACAAACCTGGTGATAACTGGGAGAACACCCGCCCCCTCACCTTAAACTCACCTGCCTCTCTAAAGGTCGACTGCTCCGACACACAGCCGCCATTTAAGGCAGAAATGAATGTTAGAAATGTGTCTGAAGGCGAGAATATCTGGTTTGTTACAGCTTATGTTACTTACTTGATTAACACTTGAAATGGTGTGTATCAGGCTTCATAACACGCATCATTTTATTAGATCTGCAACTGATTATTATAGTCACTGTCAATCTTTTTTGTCATAAAAAAGTCAGTGGTTAGTGATTTAGTGTCTCTTGCTCACAAGTTTTCATTTCAGAAATATTTAGAGCAGCAGCATAAAACATGAAACATAGAGTTGAAACAACAAGCTGTTAAATCAATGATTTAGTTTTTCAAGCAAAAGGTGAAATATTCACCAGTTCCAGCTTTTCAATTGTGAAGATTTGCTTTTTCTTATGTGATGGTTGATTAAATATTTTGGTGACTTTGGGTTGTTGCTGGACAAAACAAGCACACAATGAACTCTGGGAAACTGTTTGAGGTATTTCTTTCCTTTTTTTTAAATTACTATTTTCCATCATGTTATGAACTAAAAACTGTTTTTGAAAAATCTAGTAAATGGTCTCTGGATGATTGTAAAAAGTATATTTTTTATATTTTTTATTTTATTATTTCCATTATTTATTAACACTTTATTTATTTTATTTTCCTTTTACAATTTTACACATAAATCATGAAAATATACTTGAGAAAATTGCCATAGATGTTTTTATATTGTGATCATTTGCCAATATTTTCAGATCAAACCATTAAAGATAGATCATGAAAAATGACTAGGAAATTGTAAGACTAATTTTATTATTTATTTATTGTATTTTTATGTTCCGACATGTTATGGACCAAGCCATTATTAACAAATCAAGAAAATAATCAGCAGACTAATTGGTAATGCAAATAATCTTAAGTTGCAAACCTAATGGTGATTAATAGTGATCATATTAACCAAATTATCCTCAACTGTATCAGTCATAAACATGTCATCAACATTCACATTACTTTCCACATCATACAACTTTTTACAATATATATATATATATATATATTTATATATACACTACCGGTCAAAAGTTTTAGAACACCCCAATTTTTCCAGTTTTCAAGCAGTTCAAGTCAAATCAACAGCTTGTAAGGGTACAAAGGTAAGTGGTGAACTGCCAGAGGTAAATAAAAAAAGGTAAAATATAACGTACATTTCAGAATTATACAAGTAGGCCTTTTTCAGGGAACAAGAAGTGGGTTAACAACTTAACTCTATGGAGTCTTGGGCTATTTTGTACATTTTTGAATTCTTTTCATGTCTTTGTAAGTCATTTTGTGTCTTTTTTTGGTCATTTTGTGTCTTTTTTAGTGATTTTGTGTCTTTTGGTGTCTTTTTTGTCATTTTGTGTCTTTTTTTAGTCCTTTAGTCCAACATAAAATGTGATTTTGAATCTTTTTTTTACTTTCAAAACACTATCATGCTCAATAAAGAATTTTAAATGTTGCAAATGTGCATTAATTTCAGAGTACACTGAGATATTAAACTGCATCATTTTCAATTAAATTCTGGAAAAGTTGGTGTGTTCTAAAACTTTTGACCAGTAGTGTGTATGTGTATGTATATATATATATATATATATATATATATATATATACCAGCATTTGTGACCATAAAGTAATCACTTATTATGTTATTATGAACAGCTCACATACAAACTATTTTTTCACATCAACATTATGGCAGATGCATACTGAAATTAAGAGCTTTAATTATATTTATGGAACAGCAGTAGTAATGAGGTCACTTATATGCTAGAATTGCTGGATTCATGATGTGTTGACCAGAAAACAGAGAGGAGGAAAGTGAAACTCTTGATGAGACTGAACAGATCGTTACAGTGTTATTTGGCCACCTTCGACCATCTGTCTTTATAGTGCTGCCTCTCAGCTGTCATACTGATATAATGGGGTGAGGCTGAAGGTGTGTGTGTGTGTTTGAAAGAGAGAGGTGAGGATTGAGTTAACACACGATGACTCACCTCTGTGCTTTTACAATCTTGCCTACGTAGGTACAGTGTGTTTGCTCTGCAGGTTGATTAGATACAGTAAGCAGGGTGAAGATTACAGGTCCTTTTAAAAAAAGATTTCAATGTTCAAATACAAAGAGACAAACAGATTTAATGTTGCCTTTGTCCTGTTGGTTCAGTGATTTATTAAATACTCTCTCAAACTGGGAACAAAACCAGTCAAATGTGTTTTCTGGATCCGCTCCAGACTTGGAGAGCGGCAGAGTGATTTTGAGGACAGGTTGGGTGACTCAGTTTCCGGGTGGATTTCTACCGTTAACTCCTTAGAGGACAGCGTGTCTACGTGCTCTGTGAAGGTTAGAAGGCAGGAAACACTTCTTCTGCCCAACTGAAGCATTAATTTAATCTAAGAGATCCAAAACCTGTTCTCTAACCTTTCTGTGACCTTAAAAAGTATGTTCATATACAACAACCAGTTTGCATTTGCAAAAACATGAGGCAACTCAAAGTACTTGGTTAAAGTTTGGGAAAGTTTAAAGATTGTTTGGTTAGCGTTCCCGGCAGCACACCCGGTAGAGCGCGTACCATAGATCGCTTCCGTCACTTACTTCTGAGCTCCTCCGCTATAATCGTCTCCCGCCATGATTTCAAAGTTCTGGAAAAGTCCAACGTTGCATTGCGACACTCCCGCATGTATTCTGATCAGGATTCTGATGCATTTCATTGGCCAAGAGACCGAAAATAGGTGGAAAAAAATACAAATACTACAAAATGACATATCCGCTATCCCGCTGTGGCGTAGAAATGCAGAGGGAAGTGGGTTACTGACCAGGTGTAGGCCTATCACCCAAAGGGGCGGAGCTCCCCTAAAAGGCGTCCGATCGGAAACAGTGCAATGCTGCAACACGTCCTACGTAAATAATGATATTTCGAAAAATGAATTGAAAAATCTTCAAAATCAAGGATGCACATCTTCGGGCCATGCGCAAGACACATAGGAATTCTGAGGTCAGTCTGACCAATGGTCAGAGAGATATGAACCAGACACACACACACACACACACAGGGACGCTTCTTGCTTTTATAGATAGTAGAGTTGGTAGTGAAGGATGCAACAACATTCACAATCATTAATCTTTTATTCAGTTGTTTTCTTTCATGATTGCTGCAAGACTGAGAACATTTACTTCGGATGTACATTTGTTTGAACTGATTTCCTTCATTGTCACTCAGCCTCAAGTCTATTCCCCCTCAAGATTGTCTCCATCTCTCTCTCTCTCTCTCTCTCTCTCTCTCTCTCTCCTTTTTCTGTGTGTTACCTCTGTCTCTCTCTGTCTTTCTAGTCTGGTCTTTAATAATGAATTCAGCTGAGAGACTTCTCTTTGTGAGCACGTGTTTAATAGACACACACATACAGAATGTACACTTTAATGCACACACAGCCACACTTCTCGATCTCTCGGATTCCTGAAAAATTCATAGCAGCCAGTGCTCAAACACTTCCACTGAAGACATCAGCCGGCTGCTCTTTATTTCTGTCGACACTGAGCGCTCCAACAGTTCACTGGATAATGTGATCCCAGATCTTTGAGCTAGCTGCCTTTTGAGAAATAGTCAGTTGCTTTGTAACATTTGACCGAGGTGAAGCTTCTCTCTGGCCCCGGAGCTGTCTCTGGTTGTTGGAGGAAGGTAGCTACATAGTTACATTTCCTCTCACAGGCATCGCCTTTGATAACAAGCTATGTTTTGATCATCATGATACTTGTATACAATTGTATATTCCGGTCAGGATTCCTGCATCTCTGTATCCTTTCAGGATTTGAGGGCAATGATTATTATTTTCAAGTTGGGTTTTTGTTTTGTTTTGTGCAGACATTGATGTTGCCAGATTGCTTTTTTGTCAAACCAACACTCCAAAACTAAATAATATTCAACAAAAAAAAGATAATCAGCACATCCTCACCTTTTAAAAGCTTAAACCGGTAAATACTTGGAATGAATAACTATTATTTGATTATCAAAATTGTCAAAAGTTGATTTCTCCGTCAGTCAATTGATTGTAAAACATTTTTTCCTCCTGTGTTACACTGAACACACTGTGTGATAAGTGCACTGTGTGACAATTATAATGACAAACTTGTTCTCTTCCAAAGAGCTTTAAATGAAACAAGACCACATACATTTTTTCATGAGCAGCAAAGCATTGTTGAATTGTGTAATCCACTTCAGTTTTAGAGCCATGCACAAAAAGTACTTCTGTCAAGCTTGTCATTTTTAATCAAAGTAGTATAAACAACTTGGGAAAAGTACAACTAAACCAGTCACTAAAAGAAAAACTGAGCATTTCACCAGTAATCATGAACTCTAACAGTCTCCGTACCTGCATATGTTTGTGATTAATGAACAGATACAAATCACAGAGCGACTGAGCAGAGACGGACAAAGTGCCTTGATACATTTTCCAGGCCTGTTTTTTATGTGTTGGCGACCTGCGTGTTTGGGGGCAAAGGAAACAGCAGAGGAAATGCCAGCGTTAGCGTGGGAGAGGGGTGGCCACCTCACTCCATCAGTGAGGTGAGTGGGTTTAAACCACAGTCTGCCTTAAAGAGACCTCAGACAAAAACAAGAAGCAGAGCTCAGTGCCAAGTTGGTATTTTCCTAGTTTTCTGTATGAAGAATCATAATGTATATACAGGATATTTGAATAATAATGACAGGCAGGGCAAGAGATACATTTTTTGTACTTATTAACCTAGATTTTATTAGGATTTGAGCTACAAATGTTAACTTAATAAACGGCGACAGTTCAGTTGTGTGAACATGAAGTTTTAAATATTTCGGCAGAAGCTTGAATCATGAACATTTTAATCTGTAAAAAAAAAAAAAAGGATTCTGGAGCCGTTCCACTGACAATGAATGGGAGACTTTTTCTGAATACTGGATACAACCCAGGGTGATTTTCCAGGGATATGGGCAGATTTTCTGGTTCAGAAATTATCAGTAAAAAGCTGTTCATGGGTAAGAAGGCCCAGACGAGTCCACAGAGATGGAGATTATTCTCCCATTCACAGACGGAAGTGAACTTTGTTTTATGGAGATGGAACTGAAATATGAATACACCTGTATTTTTGGAATGAAATATAAACTGTGACATGGCAGTTCTTGTGCATATTTTTTAGCAAGAGTATCTAAACTTTACGCCTGTAGATGATGCTTTTGGATCTGACTTGTGTGAGTATCCAAGTAACCCAGAATGCATTGCGAACCAACCATTGACAATAGCAGAGATTTCAAGTCAGACTCCAAGTTCTTATCATTTAGTGCAGGACTTTTATTAAGCTGCATTCAGGTTTTGTTAGAATAATCTGAAGAATGTGTTTCTGATTGGGAAAATTCATATGAATGCTTTAAATGACCAACATTAGCCATTTCCATTAAAGTCAAACTGAATTTTAAGCGAAATTTTGAAATGTTGCATTAAAGAACATGCAAATTAGGGACGTTTCCATTAACTGCTTTAGCGCAAATAAACAAAGCTGTATAAACGTACTTTCATCAGAAGATGGCAGTGTAATGTGTTGCTGTAATCTAATCTATCAGTAAACAGTAGAAAGAACAACAAAAAGAGGTTCAGACATCTTTGGCCACCCACAAGAGAAAATGGAGAGAAGTCTATAGGAATTTGATTCAATTGGGAAACTTTTAATCGTTCTTTCACGTCAGCTCGGAAAACAGCTGATCATTCATGTGAGTTAAATGTTTGCTACGTCAGAACTTATTCAGAAAAATCATTTCCATCTCTTGTTTAGTACATTAACTATTTTTCGAAAAAGACAAAAAACACCTCAAGCATAAAAATGTTTATGCATGTTTTCAAAAATCTTTTTTTGAATTTTGCTGTTTCCATCTAGCTTTTCTCATGCAAATCTTCAAAATGCGCATAGAAATTAGTTGATGGAAACACGACACTGGAGAATACTTAGCTATTGGGAGAAAAGAGAACAAAACTTTCAATTTCTCTTTGCTTTCAACAATTTTTGTCCAAATAAGTCAAAGCAAACATTGAGGAGTTGTATTGTGATTTTTAGTTTGAAGTCTATTCTGTTAAGTCTGTTAAATCTTGAAGAGCTCCATTTTGTTCTTTTTGGCAGCACCTATGGCTTTAAGTGGTATTTGCAGGTGTGTTTTTGGATTTGACTTTTAAGTTACATTGTCTGTAGTTATTGCTTTTTCTTTGTTTGTGCTGCCATGGTAACTGTTTACTTGCAACGTTATCAGAGGCCGGAATTGTTCACCCCGTTCATAATCCCGTAAATACAACTGCTCATCAGTGAGCCATAGGCTTAATCACCCCTGTCATTCACTGATAGACAGTGACTTAACAGACATTTATGAAATGATTGTTGCGTTGAGTTAAGCCAGAGTGAGACACTTTGAGTAAGATTTTTCAGGGACAGTGTACGAGGATGTACGGTGGTGCAGCCACTTCTGCTCAAAAACTGCTCCTCATCTGTTTTGTCTCTCTCTGTATCCCAGCTAAAACAACACTTCCCCTCCCAAAAAAATCTTCACATAATAAGATTTATCTTCATCCATGTCTTTCGGGTTCTGCGTGGATTTGTGTAATATTTTCAACATGGTCTCACAGGAAACCGTGAAATAGCCACAGATTTGCTTAACTCAAAATCCGTGGAATAGCCACGGAATCACTCAAATTTCCGTGAAACTGACACGGATTTCGCTACAATGCAAGTTAATGACAGTCATATCCCGTGGCTATTCCAACATACAAAGTGATTATGTACATTCACTGAGTGAATATTTAGAAAATAAAACATATATTTCTCGCTAGAAATGTGATCAAAATCCATTTTTATGCAGTAACTAAGTCAAAATATTGATTTTTTTCCACTAACAAAGAGAGAACTGTCCGCCATGTTTTTTGTTCTGACCGCCGGGACCTTAAAAGTCACGTGACTTGGAACAAACCAATAGGAAAAAAAATTAACTTGCATTGTAGCGAAATCCGTGTCAGTTTCACGGAAATTTCAGTTATTCCGTGGCTATTCCACGGATTTTGAGTTAAGCGAATCCGTGGCTATTTCACAGATTCCTGTGAGATCATGTTGAAATCTTCACATAATAAGATTTATCTTCATCCATGTCTTTCGGGTTCTGCATGGATTTGTGTAATATTTTTGGTATGTGGCTTTTCATTCAGAGAAACAACACTTCATACTGTTGGGGGAGCTCAGTTCCGGTTTCGGATTGACAAACGGGACTAAGGGACCGTGCTCTCATCTCAACACCATGCTTCAGAAAATTACATTACCATTCTGGAGTACAGATTTAAGGGTTCCTCCGCCTGGCAGAAGGAGTTTTTCCATCAGTGAAGGACGAGTTGCTGTGTCAACAGTGAATAGGTTCATATTGCATATATTGCTTTTCCTGTTTGAATAGGTTACACTGTATGGACGGTTCTACGTATTCCATTTCAAAATGAGAAGCATGAAGCTGATTAAGCCAAGAGTAGTGGTGAGTGTTGACACAGACTGGAGGTATTGTGAAACAGGAAATGTGTGCACAACGACAACCTGAAAGCTTCTGTGCTTTCCAAAGCTGCTGGTGCATGTATGAGCAAGTAGACTCACAATGGTTGGTAAAGCTGCTGATGAGTTCATGTCTTTTGTTGTTCAGGTAGCTGTGAATAAATCCTAATCTTCAAATAAGCTGTTTGTCTTATCCTGCTTTTATTACGTAACTTATCCTGCTCATTACCTCCAACACTTGTGAAGAAATACCAGTTAAAGACACTGAAAACCTCATTCAACTTATTTTTTTTATTTTTTATTTTTTTGTATTAATTTAAACAAAACACAACATAAATCACCAATGGACAAACACAGTAAAACAAAAAAAGCAGCAACAACAAAATCACAAAACCAACCTAAATAAATAAATAAATAAAACTACCATAATAAATAAGAACTTTAACACATTAAAACTAAACAAGACACAAACAAACATCAAACAAAATTACCACATAAAACATACAGTATATCAGTAAACTTGATAACCTAAGAGAAAATAATAAAGGGTTAAGTTAAATGCCAACCTTCCACTTCAATAAACCTTTCCCACTTTTCCAAATACCGTCCAACATCACCATTCCTATTAGCAATATAAGCATCCAAAACAAAATAACGTTTAATAAGCCTCCTAAATTGATTAATATTCAAAGAATCTGCATTCTCAATCAACGTATTACTATGAGCAAAGAAGCCCAACATTAATTCAAAATGGTTTGCATAAAGAAATGATGTGAGGTACTTCTGAGCGCTAATCAGCAATTACCGGCAACAACATTTGAATCAAAATCTGCAAACAGTTGATAGGTTTTTGTTTATGTTGCCAGGCTTCTGTCATCCACACGGTCCTCATAGAGCAGATAAACGTACAGTGTCAAATGGAAGTAAGAATGTCTTTCGGTTCTGTGCTGTGACGTATTATAGAGTTTAGGTTTAAATCACATCCTTCACAATCACATTACTTCTCATTTAAAATGTCGCCAAAAACAAACCGTTTGGAATAACTAGACACTGTTAAAAACATTAAATGATGTGCTCCTTAGCGACACTGTCAAGCCGCTATGTATTCTGCTGAGATGAACTGTCATGTCAACCCTAATATTCACTGAAAATCAGACAGAACTGAAGACTGTTTACACAGAGCAGAGAGGAGAGGACAGGATAAGTTGCAAGAGATTGTAAAAATCCAAATTGTTCAATGTGTTTAGCATGTGGAGATAATTTTCAATAATTATAATTATTATTTATGAAACTTGAGGGCACTTGGAAAAGTTTCTTATGTATAAATTCCATTTCATCCAATTTAAAAAAAAATAATTTATCAGAGAAATTCAACTTTTTTGTTTTTTTATGTTTTTTATGTCATTATAACTGTGTTATTCTGCACAAAGGACATTTTCAGTTGTTCACACTTCTAGCCATGATTGTGCTGATTCTATAGAGCTGCAGGATTTATATATTGCAGTGAAATACAAGGCCACAATGAATACAATGTAAAAAAAGCAAAAAGCGCTCTGACGCAACCATTTAACACGTTTCCACAAAAGAGTTCTTATCAACCAGTCTCAGGGTGTTATCAACCTGTGGTCCATTATAATCCTTCAATCAAACTCTGACAAAGCTCCATCGTAAGTTGAAGTCATGTGACGATAGTTTTGTTTACTACTAGAGAGCAGTTTGTAGACAAACACACACACACACACACACACACACACAGAGTGGCTGCACATCTCTAAGAGAGCCTGTTGTTGTCCATGAAGGGAGTGGAAACACAAGAGCCCTAAAGTTTGTGTGTGTGTCTGTTTGTGTACTTGTGTGTGTGCATGTATGTCTGTGTTTTGTGTGTGTGTGTGTGTGTGTGTGTGTGTGTGTGTGTGTGTAAGTCACTGGGGGGGATAAAGAGCCATTGTCTGCAGCTGGTGCATCCCCCACTCCTCCTCTCTGCAGCTGTGAGGAAATCAAACGCTCCTCTTTTCCCCCTCTCTGCCTCTGTCACAACCTGCTGATGCCTTATTAGGTCATTCATGGTGAAACGTAGTGATGACCCAGTGCAGCAGGTACACCAGCACCATTGAGCTGTTACAGAGTGTAAAAATATCCTGTACAACATGACACCCAATATGAGAAACTTTATTTATACATACAGCACCTTTTAAAACAGTTAGAATGTGCTTTACACAAGAAAAATCTAGATTAAAACAACTACTGAATACAGAGAAGTGGAATAAAAGTGTGGGGAAGAAACACGTTTTTCTCCCTGAAACAAAAAAAACATAACACTCTCATACTTGAGATTGAGTCTAGTCTACAAACTACTATTATATCACTCCAATAGGGCTGTCCAGTGAGTGTCCAAAAGCCAATTTTCAGTTGAGAATGTGTCCAGTAATTGATTGGTGAGTGTGTGGAGGTGTGGATGGACATGTGAAGTGTCAGAGATGGAGAGAAGGTTGTGTGGAGATCAGTAGAAAATGAACCAGATCAGTAGAAAAATGAACCAGAGCCACTTCTTGTGCACAAGGCCCGTAATTCAGAGTAACATACTTAGTCCTCTTAGTCCTTGGGTAATTCATTAAAACACTGAGTGCATGATGCAGGAATAATAATCAATAAATGAACGGGAAGCTTAGGACCTTCTTGCAGAGATAAGTGTGGTTTACAGCTCCTGAATTAATTGGATGTCCCCATATTTTAGCAGCAAGCTAGCTATGACCTATGGAGGTATGACATCAGTTTAAAACAAAGCATTTCATTGCTCAAATACATATTTCCGCAGGCAGAAATCTTCTGAAATCAAGGTTCAACCTTCATGAATATCCTGCAGGGGTGCACAGGAATTGATAAGAGCACACAAAGTCAGTTTTTCTCAACTTCGGTGCAAATTTTTCAGAGAAAAATCCATGCTTGGGGTGAAATGGCTTTAAATCAGAAAGACTAAAACCTGCATCAGAAATTCAAAGGGCACTCAGAGAACAAAGACAATGCCATCTTGTAATGTCAATGACAGTAAAAAAAAACAATAATTTGTGTATCTGCACCGTGATTTGAATCAGCCCTAAAATTTACGGCGCTCCTCCTCAGCCCATGCTACACCCATCTACGAAGTCTCATTCGTCTCAATTTTAAAACTGACAGTAGGCTAGTAGCATAAACATAACAATTGTGACGTTATTTACACTGTAAAAAAAAAAGGTTTTGATATATATTCTCAGTCTATTAATATATATTCTCAGGTTTCAATATATATATATATATTTATATATATATATATATATATATTCTCAGGTTTTGAATCCATATATATAATAATTTCCTGAACGGCATACCATAATATCTTTACTTTTTTTTATTACTTTAGTATGACGGTAAATGTTTTAGAGAATTTTTTCAGTGTCTTTTTCTAATTTTTCTTACAAAAAACTGAACTAGTTACTGTATGAAAACAGGAAGTTGCCTTAATCTAGATATGATGTATTTTTTGTATTTTTACAAAGAATCCACTGTAATTTAACATTGAATTACATTAAGCAATTGAAAAACACTGTAAAACAAAACATATAATGTCCCATTATATTAATTTACAAATTTTATCTTCCATTTGTCATAAAAGTAATTGACCTTTTTATGGTATTTGCACCTAATGTAGAAAAAAAACCCTGTAAAATAATAACTTTTTACAGTGCAGGACAGTCTTGAGTTTCTGTGTTCACTAAAATTGAGGATACTGCTTAAAGACATTTTTGAAATATTAATACGGAATGAGGAAAAACACTACAGAAGACACTAAGAACAAGCAACTCCTCCTTTGCAACAGTCTCAGCAAAGAAGCACCAGTTGTACCCCTTTCACACCGACGGATCAACCAGGGTTCAACCTGCGTTGATCCGTCCCACGTTCAGTGTTTCTGTCAGATAACCCTGGTCCAGCCTAGCCTGGCTAACGCCAGACTAATCACAAATGAGATCTAGTCTGGAAACCAGCCATTCATTTCTCCGTAGAGGAGGCTTGGTTTACGATCCTCCGGAGCCGTTTATTGGGCGCTAAGAATGTCTATCTAAAGCGTTTGTACGTAGCTCTTAGCCAATCAGATCAGTTATACCAGATGACGTATGTAGAGTGACAGAAATTGATGTTTACATAGCCGGACTAGCCCATCTCTACTTTGAGACTAAAATGCTCAATTGTGCTTCTGTAACGTTTTTCTGCAGCATGTTTGGCTCTGGCTGCTCACAGTCTACCGGCAGTGTTGGTGTGTGTGTGTGTGTGTGTGTGTGTGTCAGTGAGAGAGTGTTGCGTGCTGCTTTGCCTCTCCAGTTCTCGCTTTCTGCAAGATTATTTATTTTCACGCCTTATTTCCCCCTCATGTCATTCAGCCACACATCCACTGATTTTATGCTGCGGGTCTCTGGGGGCTCCGCTGTCCCCCGGCTCGTAGCGAGATCTCCGGCGTTACGGCAGTGAGCGGTAGCGGGGCTAGTAGCGGCGCTAGTAGCGGGGCTAGTAGCGAGGCTAGTTGGTAGATTAGGCTTTTGCCAAATCCTGTCGGAAGCAAGGCTAAAACATCCTTTTTCGCGGTGAAACAAGAGTGTAAAGTCAATTGTTGTTCTTCTTTTAAAATCAACTGTCGCAGCTAGATTGAAAGAGAGTTTCGCGTCTGCTGCAGCCATGTTGGATCCGTAAGAAAACTACAAAACTACAAGCTTCCATCTGTCCAATAGTACGCGTCATTGTCTTGCCGTCCCTCCCAGTTCTGTGATTGGATCCTAAAACAGGGCTAAGAAACCTCTCTGGTTGCCAGACTGCCTGCAGGTTCGAAATGAAATCGAGCATGCAAGGCATTATGGGTATACCCAGGCTAGGTCCAACCCTGGTCACTGGTGTGAAAGAGGTATTAGCAGCTACTCTGGAGCTTTTAGAGATTCATCAGCAGATGGGTTTAACCGTCTGTCACCAAAATGTCCAGTAAATCTTCGAATTTTCTATTTTTTGAGAAAGTCTTATTGGCTCAAGTGTTGAGATTGATAGTTAAATATTCACCTTGGAGACCATGTCACCACAAGGCCCAGTTAGTACAACAGGATATGACATGATTGGTTTTCTAATGCTCATCAATCTTTAACAAGCATTGGTAAATCACCTGCATACCTGTGCAATAATAGTTGTTAAACCTGTATTTTATTTCATTTTTGGAGTCTGTATGTTTTCTTAAATCTGTATATTTTGCTATTCTCTACTATTTTCTAAACTGTATATAAATTCTTTCTACTTGTTCTGATTCTGAGAGTGATATTATATATATTTTTAAATTACAAATTTTAAAAACACTGTATCTACTGATAGTGTAAACGAAACTATAAGGCAAAGAGTGTAAGACTTTTCTTTTATTTTGAAGAGTATTTTTCAAGGTCACAATGAACATGTATTAAATGTAGAAATGCTCCTTTAACTATAAATAAAAGGTGCCTGATGTCCAGTATCATGAAGACCTCACAGACTGAATTGGACTTTTCTCTGCAGTCTAACCATGCTAAGTCAGACGTGTCATTCAAAGTTGGACCCCACTGTATGGACTATCAATGAATGGGTATGAATGTGGTGAGAGCAGCGTGAGCTCGTGTGAATCTCTCGCAGCTCTGCACCTTTAAATCTCTCCGCTCCTCCCTCAGTCTCAGTGACAAGCCCGCAGAGCCTCTTTAACGCATCCAGTGGAAATGACAAACCAGAGGCGCTCCGCGGGGCCAGCATGTCAAATAATAACAATAATCATCATGGGCTTTAGCGACGGCGACTCATCCCAAACTCACACCCTCGGACACTAACGAGGCATCTCTGGTCCCGTGTTTGCGGGTCTGCGGACGCCTCAAAGTTGGAGCGGGCTCGCCAAATGGACGTCGATGGACTGGAATGAAACCTCCACTTCTGTCGGACTGAAGGAAGGAGGGAAAGAAACCTCTGCATGTTCAAGTTTCCTGCTTCAACCAGAGGGGCATCGCTGCGTGCTTGTTGGATGTGTGTGTTGGGTGCGTGTGTGTGCGCGCCCGCAGGACCAGCAGCAGCAGCAGCAGCAGGAGGAGCAGGAGGAGCAGCGGCGGCGGCGGCGGTGGTGGAGGTGGTGGTGGCCGCGGGAAGGGAAGTTTAGCGCCGTGATTTGTCGTCTCGTTCCCCTCTATCCTGTTGTGTTGTTTCTCATGTCACACCGGGGGACAGGCGGATTAACGTTTCCCTGATGAAAATTAATCATCTGTGGAGAGACTCTGTGATCGTGACTATGATGATGATGTCGAGTAAGAGCGTGGAGTGGCTGCAGGAGGAGCTGGAGTCCGGGGCCAGCTCTCTGCTGCTGCTGGACTGCAGACCCCATGAGCTGTACGAGTCCTCGCACATCGAGTCGGCCATCAACCTGGCCATCCCGGGCCTCATGCTCCGGAGGCTGAAGAAGGGCAACCTCCCCATCCGCTCCATCATCCCCAACAACGAGGACAAGGAGAAATTTGTGAAGCGGTGCAAGACGGACGTGGTGGTGCTGTACGACGAGGCGACCTCGGAGCGGCAGGAGTCCGGGCTGGGGAGCTCCGTGCTGGGGCTGCTGCTGCAGAAACTGCGGGACGACGGGTGCAAGGCTTTCTACCTGGAGGGTAAGATCCGCTGGCTTCAAACTCTGCTTTGGTGTTGTAAATCATATAAAAGCTCATTGTGACGGAAAAGACAAATTGTCTAATTTCGCTCTGATCTAATTAACAGAGATTGTCCTAATTACAGCACTGCTCTGAATGTGTTATTCTCACAAAACTATAAACAATTAACACTAAACTATATAGATCTTGTGATTTATATGACCTGGGATAGTTTAATTAATATTTTTTTCTCAATGTTTCTGCCTCTGTGTGATATCTAAAGCAAAATGCCTCACCACTTATGTATATATATATATATTGGGTTTGCACATTTACATTTAACAAGCCACCCATTCATATAAACCATACAACAGACTTAAATAGCTTGTAGGGACATTTAAGTGTCACAGTGTGGCGACACTTAAATAAATCCAGCTGTTATCATCTGTACACACTTAAAGTTATGTTTTATTAATTAACTATAATGAGACAGCTGTCTTATCTATTATATTATACCAAAGCATGTTCTTGTATTTATTAAAATAAACACATCACTGCGGAGTCATAATGAACTTTGACAGCGCTTCCTTCACTCGCTGCCCATATAAATTATTTTTAATTATTGGCTAATTAAAAGAAGCGTTTATCGGCGTCCAGTGTGTCAATAAATAGAGCTGGGTCTAATATGTTTTCAATTAAATGCTGCAAAAATGGCCCCGCCATGTTGTGTTCCTTCAGGAAAAGACTGGCGTTTTTTTTTTTTTTTCATGAATGAACAGCGAAACGATGAGACGACGACACACTCTGGATAATCCCCCAGCACCAAAATAACATGTTAAATAGTCAGGCACGGGTAGGAGCGGTATGAACATGTTGTAGGATTAGGAGATGTGTTTGATTTATTGGTAATTAAAGATCTGTTTCACTGGAGTCAGGAGCCGAGCTGCCATTCACAAAAAGTCCACTGAGCTGAGTGTTGTAGCAGCAGCCTGTCCTGCTCTTCTCCCCAGGGCTCAGCTTTTCTCAATGGACCACATCTGTCCGGCTTGTTAGCTTTGTCATGACGACGTAAATATCACGTTATTCTCAAGTTGTGTGTCTCATTAATGTGTGATGGAGTGGTGCATGGAAATATTCCAATAACTGCATTTTTTTTACAAATATCTTTCTTGTTGTTTGTAGTAATTTGGTGATCCTTACTGTGATAGAAATGTCAGATTTATTGGTTTTTGATCTTTTCATGTTTATGTGATTAGATGGAATAGGTATGTGAAGTTATTTCATTTCGCCTCCACTACACCACTGTCTGGCTGCTGGTTAGGCCACAATGGGGGGAATTCACTTGCTATAGCAGCTCAAGAGTTAAAAATAAATAAATAAAAAAAAGCAAAACTGCAACACTGTATAAAATAGACAAATTATGAATACAAATTAAATAGCTATTAATAAGATAAAAACAAGAAAGATAGCTATATACAACATAAAATAAGACAAAAATACAAATACAATAAAAAAATATTTATAGAATATATACAAGATGATATTAAGGAAAAAATACAAAATAATATTTACACCATGTACAAAAAAAATTATATGTTATATACACCTTTCACCGATACAGATATGTCTATGATCCGCAGAATAAACCAAACACACATGTTGTGTAGCATTATAATTTGGAATAAAAAACTAATATACAGTCTAAATAGAATTGCAGAAGATACACACATGTAATCAGCAAATGTATTTACTGAAATGAAATGTGTGTTGAGTTATGATGTTAAGATTTATTATTCTAATTGTCTTGCTTATAATTTACCACCATTATTATTGGGGTTTTCCTAAATGTTTTTTTTAATATGCTTAGGCTAAATTGTGTTTAGTGATTTGTGTCTATTTTTTCTTTCTGATTAAAGGTTAATTTCTTGAAATTGCATCAGCAGACTTGACATTCAGCTGCCATTTTGCAGATGTTTTGTTACAAAACCCTGCATGTGGTCATTTTTTATGCCACCCAGTGAATGTTTTTCTTGGCCTTAAGCTAATATTGAGCCTTCTCCTCGTCCTCCAGGGGGCTTCAACAAGTTCCAGTCGGAGTACCCCGAGCACTGCGAGACCAACTTGGACTGCTCGTGTCCCAGCAGCTCCCCGCCGGCCTCCGTCCTGGGCCTGGGGGGACTCCGCATCAGCTCTGACTGTTCAGACGGGGAATCTGACCGCGAGCCGGGCAGCGCCACGGAGTCGGAGGGCAGCCCGCTCCCCAACAACCAGCCAGCGTTTCCCGTCCAGATTCTGCCGTACCTTTACCTGGGCTGTGCCAAAGACTCCACCAACCTGGATGTGCTCAGCAAGTACAACATCAAGTACATCCTCAACGTGACGCCCAACCTGCCCAACATGTTCGAACACGAAGGCGACTTCAAGTACAAACAGATCCCCATCTCTGATCACTGGAGCCAGAACCTCTCGCAGTTTTTCCCTGAGGCCATTTCATTCATTGGTAAGTGAAGGTGGAGAGAGATCTTTATGTAACGTTGTCTTACAACAGATGGTTATGGAGACGATTCATCAAAGGTGACGTCTTCAAATGTATTGGACCAACAATCCAAAACCCAAACTATTGTACATGGCAAAGAAAAGAAGCAAATCTGCACATTTGGGAGGCTGGAACCAGCAAACATCTGGTCAAACATCAGCTTGAGATATGAAAAATAATAATTGGCATTTACTTTACAGTCAATCAATCAATTAATTAATAAAAGCCTGAAAATAGTGAAAAATGCTGGTAACGCTTTATAATTAGGTCCTTAATAACCATTAATTAACTAGTAATAAGGCATTGTTCTCGCTTAAGATCAGGTAGTTGCAAAAAGCATAGTTAACTTATAATAGATGAGCAATAAAGTATATTTAAATATCAATAAGCAAACAAAATAAGATTAATAAAGGCATGGCAAAGATATAATGGGTGGGTCATGGGTGTTTGTAATGCCATTATTAACACTTATATAAGCTTATAAACACACAATAATGTTAATAAGCATCTTGTAAGGACTTACAAGGGCCTTATTACTTGTTAATTAATGGTTATTACAAGGATCTTAATATAAAGCGTTACCAAAATGCTCTTTAAAATCTCGAAAAGACCAAGTTGACATCTTTGAATACGGCTAGGTGATTGATCCAATTTTATTTTCAATTACAATTTCAGTTTCCAGCAATTATAAAATTAAGATAATCATGATTAAACAATCACTGCATTTCATTATCAGAAATTTTATTAATATTATTATAACTTCTGCTACTTTTACTTAATTTAATTGTTTACTTGTTTTAATTATTCTTTTTTTAAATATTAGATATATAAAATATATAAATATATTATATATAAAGACACGTTTATGAAATTTTAATATACATTTTTTTAATTTGTCCTGTTACATAATCATGATCTCAATATTTTACAATATAATCATAACTTTTGATAACTTTTTTGCCATAATCAAGCAGCTCTATCTTCGAATTGCTTGTTTTGTCCAACTAACAGCTTCATCACCTATTGGTCACACTGGGGCAAACTCTATGTTTATATACATTATATACTGGCATTTTTATTTCTGTTTTGACAAATTTGTTGCTGCATTTCAAAGATTTACACTAAATTCTGTTAATTTTAAGATTTTTTTAACCATGTTTCTGATGCACAATTAATTATTTTAATAATGTTTAAAAATTCAGTAAATATATCTATTTGTGACTTATTTTTTTTACAAAGTTAGAAACAAAAAGTCCAGCCTGATGTTCCCTTCCATTTAAAAGAAGATCCCAGTTACTTCTTCACAGTGAGGCTAACAGAATATTAATAATCCACTGGTATCGGATTAATCGTTTTGTTACTTTAAGTGTCCTCCATTACTCTCTTCATTAACATTGATCCTAGATTTGAATCATATATCACGTAAAAAACATTTTTTTCACATATAATAGCTTTTGTGGAAGTAGTTACAAACAGAATTAATTGAAAAAAATGCTTTGTTGAGCTGCGTTCAGACATCCAGCTGGTTGTATTTTACTTTTTTTTTTATTAAATATGGATTTGATATTACACCATGTTAGGCAAAGTTGAATAAAATGGAATTCTTTGAGGATTGGTCATACAGAAACCACAAGAATTTAAGCCCCTCATGTCGTCCAATTCTCGGCATTTCCCGTCATTCCCATCATTCCCTCTGACTTAATTCTCAGAGAATGAGTAAATTCCCTCTGTGATGAGTCAATGAGAACCACAGTCTTTGTGTTTGTCTCAGAGTGTCCAGACCCCTTGACATTTCTCTTTCCTTTTTTTTTCTTTCAAGGCTAATGTTTCAGCTTAGGTGGGAGGAAGTGTGACATATGCCAGAGCCAGAGGTCGTGGCAGATTTGGGTCATGCTGATGTTAAATGTTGCTGTCTGGCTAGCTGTAATGTGCAGGGATTACATCAGGTCTTTTTAGTAACAGCAGGGTAATTATGGGTGAAGGAGAGAAGCTCTCGCTGAAAAGGAGACCCACATGTGACCTTACAATGTTCTTCTGCACACTGTGGATTCCTTAAATACCTAACATTATCTTGTAAACGTGGCGGGACAGAATGTAATGTCTCCTTGCAGACAAATTGTCAATTCTTCACACATAAAGTGATGTAATGCTGCTGCTGCACACATCTGCAGAATGAGAAGATCAGAACAGATTAGCCACTGGTAACTTGCTTGACTTCTGAGTCTTGTATAGTTGTGGAAAAAAGTGAGCACACATCACATATAAATTTAATTTGGCATCCACTTGGCAGCCTGAGCTCGTGAGCCAACTGACCCCAATCCTACAACAAGAGATGCAGGCAGAGAGAGTGAGGCGCGGCAGAGAGAGATAAAGGATGAGAGAGAGAGAGAGAGAGAGAGAGAGAGGAGGAAGAAAGGAAAAGAAGCACTTAACTCTCTTGCTCTAATGGCCTCTAGTGATGCAAGTGCAAGAGCTCGAAACTGATAGAAGGTGGATGGATGTAGCCTGTTAATAATGCACAATGTTTTGTTTTTTATTCACATTTTTCTACAGACAGAGAGCTAGAAAGCAGAATGAAGCATGGCTTTCTGCCGTCATTGAGAAAGGTCATTCTGGATTAAAAATCTGATGATAAAATATTTTAAATTTAGTTTTCAGCTCTCGTTTTGCGGCTGTGTCCGGAATCCCATACTTATCTGCTTTTTCGTGTGCTAAAACAGTATTTGAGATGTCCTAAAGCATAATATGAAACCAATCATACTATTTCTGGTGAGATTTTACAGTATGCAAACACTGCACACTTCGCTGGCCTAAATCTACCACAATGCAATCCAGTGGTGGCGGTTACGTTCATAAAAGACAATAGTGGACAATGACCGAAGCAACATTTCTTTATTTTACGCTGGTTACATTTCATGTCACTGGGTGGGGGACATTCAGTGGCAATGTATCATGATGATATCGTTATATAATTTCTGTTGCAGAAATGATTTTTGTGGAATTTTAACAAAAGGTTTTGTCTTATGTAATAAAAAAAACATGGGAACATAGTCCATTGCTTTAGAGCAGTGGTTCTCAAAGTGGGATCCTTGAAACATTCCATTTCATTCATGAATTTAAATTATCATGAAATAATCTTTTTAAATGATTATTGTTTTATTTTTACAAAAGGCTTTTTGGTTCAACATATAATATTTAATTGTTTGTTCATAAAAAATTTATAGATTTCGTAAGGGCTGGGCTAGTACAGTGTACATTGTCAAAATAATTAAATAATATCCATCATATGTATTTTTCTATATTGTTTCTATCACAATGTCAAAAACCACTGAATTTGGTACGGGTAATATTTACATAATTTTGTACAACGATTTATGTTCTGATCCAACTCGAGCGAACAATAGCGGTTCTGTTTACTATATATATAAAATTATCTGGTAACGCTTTATAATAAGGTCCTTAATAACCATTAATTAACAAGTAATAAGGCATTGTTCTCGCTTTAGATCCGGTAGTTGCAAAAAGCATAGTTAACTTATAGTTAACTTATAATAGATGAGCAATAAAGTATATTTTAATATCAATAAGCAAACAAAATAAGATTAATAAAGGCATGGCAAAGACATAATGGGTGGGTCATGGGTGTTTGTAATGCCATTATTAACACTTATATAAGCTTATAAACACACAATAATGTTAATAAGCCTCTTGTAAGGACTTACAAGGGCCTCATTACTTGTTAATTAATGGTTATTACAAGGACCTTAATATACAGCGTTACCAATTATCTCAAAATAGATTTTACCCTGTGGTTATTGCATATAGACTATTTATTGAATTACCAGAAAACATGCTTTATCAAGATATATATTGTTACTGAGATATGAAATAACCTGTATTGACATTGAGATTTTGACCATGTAGCCCAGCCATAGACAGTGTTCGAATCTCGTGAATAGATTAATTTCTCTGATGTGTTTTATTTAGGCTGTGTGCAGTCAGAGTCCTTCAGATGAGCTCTTCTTCTTGACTTGCCTTTGATATTTTGTTTAGGTACTGTGTTCAAATTTAAAGCTAGAAAAAAAATAGTTGTGATGATTTATTTATGAAGTTTCACACTTAAAAACCCTCAAGTCTGATCAAAAAGTGATCTGGCATCATGTTTTTCCAACTGAGCCTTGCCAACTTCAAACCAGTGGGAAGAGCACATAGAAAAATGCAGAAATGTATCGTGTGAAACCGAAACTGTTCCAGCTTTGGAGGAAAATTTTGTTGAGAAAATAGCTGATAATGATTGATGTTCTGTTCATATTGTTTATTAGGATTACCATTTCTAAATACTTTTGGAAAACGACTCTTCCTGGAATTCATAATAAAAATAAACAATATTATCAATAAATCCTTGCTCTATATTGTAAACTAGAGACTGCCATTTCCGAAGAAATTGCGGTGGGAATGCTGGATGCTGAATAGCTTAAAAATTGAAATAAATTGCAGAAAGTATGCATAAGTGATTATTGCATGAAAAAGTGTCAAAAGAGTTCAATTTTTGTCACGTTCCCCTTTCATTTGAATGGAGAAAAAGTCTGAAATATGTAGAATATTTCTAAAATTATGAAAGATATGAATGGGAAAAATACATGCACACATGTCTTAATAGAGCTGAATATTTTAATGTTAGAACGAAGTTGCTACCATGAAAAATGTGGAAGGAGATAGTAATCAAAAAATGATGCAATAATAATAATAATAATATTAAAGAACCATGAATAACAATAAAACAGCTGCAGTGGCACCATTAAAACCCAATAAATTACATCGAACCAAACATGACATACAAACAATTAGGAGATAACAAAAAATAATGAATCTCAATCTGTAAAATGTTTGTTTGGTTGAGGGTGTTTGTTTCTATGTTTTGTTATCTTTTTATTATCATTATTTTATTTTCTCCTTTCTTTTTTATGTATAGCACTTTGTGTTGCATCTCGCTTGTATGAAAAGTGCTATACAAATAAAGTCTGATTGATTGATTCTTTAACCCATTGAAGCCTGGAAAGCGGATATGTCGTTTTGTAGTATTTGTATAAGCTCTCAAATACTTTTTGAATTTCATTTCTATATGCTACAGAGGCTGAAAAATCTATTATTTAGTAGAAGCGTTGACACTTCTGTTGAATTTCCAGAAAACTTCAGGTTTTAGGGGCTTATTTTAAAATCGCCCAGAGGTTTTACAGGCAGTTTTAGGCGTCAATGGGTTAAAGTATGATTTTAAGTACTATTTTAATGGTAATCTATTCATTTCTCATGTTTTCTTGTCTGTTTTTCTCGCTCTCCTCCGCAGACGAGGCACGCTCAAAAAAGTGCGGCATCCTGGTGCACTGTCTGGCTGGGATCAGCCGCTCCGTGACGGTGACGGTGGCCTACCTGATGCAGAAGCTCAACCTGTCTCTCAACGACGCGTACGACTTCGTCAAGCGGAAAAAGTCGAACATTTCCCCAAACTTCAACTTCATGGGCCAGCTGCTGGACTTTGAGCGGACGCTGGGCCTCAACAGCCCCTGCGACAACCACTCCACCTCCCCGACGCACGACCAGCTCTTCTTCACCACCCCGACCAATCACAATGTGTTTCAACTGGACACGCTGGAGTCCACATGAAAATTACAGGGGGGACTGTCCCTTTTTTTTGGCAGGGTTAAAGGTGATGTTGTTACACTGGTAACAAGAGGCTGCGCTGGAGGAAAGCAGCCGGTTTTAATGAATGTTTTAGCCTCCAGAGGCTCGTTGTCTGAGAGCCTGGCCACGGAGCAGCGTCGTAGGGACAGGGGAGGTCACACATGCCAAGTTAAACAGGGGACGGGGTGCTTTTTAACCCAGAGGGGTGACTAACAAGTGGGTTTACGATGGCGTAACCTCCTCGGGAGCTGATTGAAATGGAGGGGAGGAAGAGCCCCGATCGACTCGTCTTGTCGCGGGAGATTTAACTTACTGAGAAACTGAGCGAAGGACACAGCAGGACCGACAGCTTCATACAAAGATAGGAAAAACCTACAGCGCTCGACTTACGAGACAATGACATCCTCTCTGTCTTTCTGTCTCGGCCCTCCAGCCGGGCTGACTGGTGCCAAGTGGAGAATCTGGGATTTACTTGTAGGAAATCTCGCTCTACAGAATGTAGAGTTTTACAAACCAAGGAATTAACACACACACACACGCACACACGCATAAACAAAGTATGTATGTTTGTACTGTATGTACTGTATGTATGTTAACATACATAGCAGAAAATGTATGGGCAGTCCTTAACAAATTCAGTATGTCTATATGCATTTTTGTATATTTTTGTGTACATTTACGCACAAATCTATACCTTATATAAATATATACGCATAGAAATCTTATCTATCCAATCCAACAATGGCTTAAGAGATTGTAAAACTAAAGAAGGGGAATGGGTGTGGCGACGCCAACAAAGAGGAACGTTGTTGTGATATTCCTAGTTGTCTTTTTTTTTCTTTTCTTTTCTTTTTTTGTAGTTTCGTTTTTCTTTTAGGTTCGTAATGACCTAATGCAGTTTGCACAGTGGTGTAGCCATTGACTTGTTGGCACTTGAAGCCGGTGCTGGAAGCAGGCAGATAAAGAGACATTCAGAGACGAGGAGCGGTGAGGAGAGGCCAGTCCCAGGCTGCGACGAGTCCCGACAGCTGCACAGTAGAGTGGGGAGGGAGCAGGAACTGGCCCCCGAGCCCAGGATGAGGTTCAGGGGTTAGACGGGGGTGAGATAGGGGCAGAGACGGGCAGCGGGTAAGAGTCGGGCATGGGGGGGTTGGGTAAGGGTGAAGATACTAGATTTGACATTTGGCCAACTGTTTCAATCCAGTTCCTACTTCCTCCCCCGTATGACTGTTCATCCAGTTGCCTTACAAGAAGCACCAGTTGTTTCCACCAGCTGTTTTGATTAGTTTAATTTCAGTTCCAAACTAAACTACTGAACTTCCTTAGTTATTTCATCACAGCATATTGTCCAACCAGTATGTGTTGCCAAACTGGTTTCTCACAGCTCTGACGTTTGTACTCTGAGACTGAAAAGCTAGGTTGTTTGGGGATGCTAAGGCAGCGTAAACATTTCTGAGCAACTTTTTGGGCAGCTTATCTTTGCAACCTTGGGCAGGGAAGGGCCTCAACACTCTTGTATTACCTTACTTCTTTCTGCCTAAGAGGAAGTTGCTCAATTTGTTGTCATGTCTTAGATCCCTCTTAGGATCCAGGTAGAAATTTGCCAAAAAAAAAAGAACTCTAGGACAATTTGGGACTGTGATTGTACTCTTGTCTCTGTGTTGGGACTATGGTGCACTGGGACTGGCCTCAGCTACAGACTGCGTTTAGCTACTTTAATAGCTTCACATCCCTTAATTGCATTGGAGAAAACAGAAGGATGGTCTTTCTGCAAAGGGATCACCCATTTGTCAAAGAAAAGTTTGTCTGAGTTGATTCACCCTTAAGCCTTGGGTACATGAAAGATATATTAAACACAAATTGATATAAATATATATATTATAGAGATAATAGTAAACAGATCTATATTATTTTGTATACCTGAGCATGCTGTGGTACTGTATGCTCTCAAAACAGTAGACGTAACCACGGGTTGGATGTTGCTTTACAAGGAGGGAAGACGAATGATGAGGACCGTTTTTTTAACTGCTGTTGCTGCTGAACACAGCAGTACTCAGCATGTGGCTAAAGAGTTTTCTGAGATTCTGTCCACATCAGAAAGCACCTTAAAAAGAAAGACTCCAAAAATATGTGCAAAGTAGTTGTCCATTAGCTTTCCCCCGTTAAAAGTGGAACAACACTGCAGCACATTGGGCATCATGCAAGAACATGTTTCTGTATTATTATCCTACATCTCTCTGATGCAGCATTTCCACTGCAAGGCATGGTTTTACTCAGCTCAACTCCCTTTTGTTCTGTTTTCCATTTGCAAAAGTTGTGGATAGCACCAGGTAGCCGATGCTTCTTTACTTCTATACTGCTTGCCAAGCAAGCTTAGCCCATACTAAAAAGTGGAGTCAGACCACTAAATTGGCACAAGTGGGACATGGGGCAGACTGCACAAGCCCGCCAAATTTAAGTAGCTAAGCTAATTGTAATTGTTTTTTATTGATTTGACCCATTTTTTTTAATGGCAGCCCCAAAAATTTGCCGTATAATTGACAAAGTAAAGACGTTCCTGTGTTGGTTTCTGTGAAAAAGATACAGCAAGTGCGGTGCTGAAGATGATGTCACACTTGTGCAGTGGCGATCAGCTAACATTGCTGCTGATACTGTCCACAGTGGAAAACTGAAAAGAGAAAAAGACCAGAAGTGAGTCGAGTTGAGCAAAACCATACCTGTCTAACTTTTCTGATTGTTGCTCATACAATGTAGCCAATTGAAGCAGTAGACGTCTATGTGTGAACTACATTGACTGAGAGAGACTGAGCCTGCTGGTGGTGCCTACATGTACCAGGATGCATTGCGCACGAGCTGTTGTCCAATGTGACGTTCATTGCAGCAGAATGATTCGGTTTCTGTTGGCACCAAACGACAGTTTTAGCAAAGGCGCCACACTGCAAATAATTTGTTTCTTACCAAGATTAAAAAAAACCTAGATTTAGAAGTGTTAGATAATTTATCTTGTTTTAAGAGTTAATTTCTTAATTTCTTAATTCAAGAAATCTTGCCAAGTGAAATGATCTGTCCATGCAGCAAGATCATTTCCCTCAGATTTAGTTTTTATCTGGTTTTTAGACACCTCTTTTTTGCAGTGCACCAGTCAGTGTTGGCTCCTGGCAGCTCAGGTCCTAGAGGGTCTCTGCCGGCCTTAGCTTCAGTCGATTACTCTGGCTCAATTAACACGGCTGAATATGTGAGTCAGTCAAAGCACTGTATATGTGTCTTCAGCCATTACATCGTTCATGGTTTGCAGTTGAAGTGAAGACAACAAGGATGTTTTTGAGCAGCCTCTAGAGCACGCCCGGCTGCTAACAAAGCTGAAATAGCTCTCTGTAGTTCCTCCTTGCCTCCAGCTACGTCATGTCGGATGACGGCACTGGATGCAAGGAGACTAAAGGAGGAGAAGTCACGGGGTCATATTGCGCCATCATTGGGGTTCAACACTGTACCTGGAGCTGCGTAGGTGAAGGTTATTGCACACAAGCTTTTCCGCAAATGCAGGCTAGCTTGTGTTGTGTCCCAATGATTCCCAATGAATGATGAAAATGATTAGACCACCCTTGTTTTCTTCTTTTTCCTATTTATTTTAATGCCTGGTACAACTAAAGGTACATTTGTTAGGACAAATATAATGATAACAACAAATATAGCTCTTAAGAGTTTAATTTAAGAGCTGATATCTGGCCATTTTCCATGGTTTTCTTGATAATTATTTTAATTATTATCAGGAAAACCATGGAAAATGGCGAGATAGCTTTAGTTGTACCAGGCATAAAAATATACAAGAAATTGAAGAAAAAGGGTGGTCTAATAATTGTTTCCATGACTGTATGACACCACTGGATCCTGTGACTTTTCCTCTTTTTAGCTTCTTTCACTGGAGGCAGGAAGAACAACAGCTTTTGTTGGATCTCTCTCAATAAAGCAAGGAAACTACTGCTTCAAACGGCCACATTTACCACCAACACTGATTGGGGAAAAAAACTGTATAATTTCTCTTTTCTGTTTGTATGAGTGGTTCTTGCAAGAGGCCCATTGTTGAAAGCAAACTACAGAGGTTTGGTTTCCGAGCGGTGATGTGGACGGGGTCTACACAGAAACAAAGAACTGGGCTTCATAGGGGACAGCAGTTGAATCTGAACAGGGTTGGTTTTAGCTGGCCTTATATAATCTTTCTAACTTGTTTCTAATGCTGACTGTTCAATACTTTGTATCTCACTTTAGAAAAAAACATTGTGTAAAAAGAAAAACTGAAACATTTGTTTATCTGTTATTTGAATCAGAACACGGTAATAAAAGGCAGCGAGCTGTCTTTTTTTACCAGAACGGGTCACACAAGGTCCACTTTGTTACTCTGCAATATATCAAAACACCTTTTTTGCAGTATTTTGTAGATCCAAGACCTCAAAATTTTTAAAATCTTCTTCTTTTGTACTATATCTATTCTATTATAATTATACAAGATCCAGCTCGATTACGGCTTGTGGACTGAAGTAACATTTCACCTGGGGTGTCCAAAATATAGGGCCGGCGTGCCCGCTACCAACCTGAAAGAGGCCCTCACTAACACACACACATAGACACACACATACACACACACACAGCCAGAGCTGTGGTTCAGCATGCCAGTTATATTTCACAATAGATTTCACTACCCAACTTAGATAATTACAAGGTCTTTTCCGTCTCGTTTTGATATAATGTGCTCTATGCTATTCCTGTGGCCTTTCAATATGAATATATATCTAAGTATATATATGTTATGAATATATATGCAAAAGTTCCTCTCCTATTATAGCATCAGAGATGAAGATAATACCACCATGCTTGAATGGCCTTCCCTCGTCTGTAGTCATATCCCACTTACAATAAGAAAAACGACTTGATCACTTGCACCCTAGGATTGAAATATATTTCAGTACGGAGCTTTTCTATTTTAAAAGAAAATGGTTGATTTCAAGCTGCTTTCTTGTGTGTTTTTTGTGTCTTTGTAACAATGAAAGAGAAATCGAGTGTTTTTCTCTGTTTGTAAATTTGCCAGATCACGGGAACAGCCGTTTCTGTGTCCTTAAACTTGTAGCTACATCTCGGTAAGAATGTGCTCTGGAGGGAAAGACATGAGCGAACGAGAGCAGAGAGAGAGAGAGAGAGAGAGAGAGAGGCGACGCTAAATACAAAGTGAAAGAAAAAGTGAATGATTTTAAAAATGTTACCTCAGTGAGGAATTTTTCAGGGATTTTTTTGACAATGCATCTTGCATCGTGTTACAGCTTCAAACACACGTTGAATAGCTGTTTTGTATTGTGCTGTAAACAGTTTTTAAAAAAAGATGCAATCTGTCTGTGTATAAAAACAAGGGGCATGTTAACCGGGGCAGTTTCACCTTTCTGTCTACTGAAGGAAACGAGATTGACCCTATGTATTGTACAGTATATGGAAACAACACAAGACATGTTTATACCGCAAATAAATATTGAAATATTTTTTTCTTTAACATGTGTCCTTTTATTCTTTAAACCACAAAAAAATTGCAAAAAAATGACTTTAGAGGGACGTCTGGAATGCCCTGCTTAGCCTGCTGCCCCCGCGACCCGGCCCCGGATAAGCGGAAGAAAATGGATGGAAGACTTTAGATTTTAATTACAATGTATGCAGAGGGATTGTCATATTTATATGGATCAACAAACTAAACTCTTACACTGCAATGGATTTTTATGATTGGTTGTCAATATAGTAAAAGCAGAAAAAAAACAAATAAGAAACCCAACGTACGCTGATTGTAGATATCCCTCTAATAAAAGTGTTTTTAAAGTTTTTTTCAACTCTTATAACTTCTCCTATGAGGACATTGCTATTTTTCTTACAAATGTGTTTTACTATATGTCCATTACCTGTTGGTAATAACAATAATAATACATTTGATTTATATAGCGCTTTCAAATGTACTCAAAGTTGCTCAGACCAGCCATGAAGAGTTAGTTATTGTCAAAAGCATTAATAAACACTTACATCAGCATACAAATAACCTATAATGTGTTTTACCATATCTTAAATGTATTTTATATTTATATACTTCTTTTGTAATGCTACATAGGTGGACTAAAAGTCTTTCCGAAAAACATTTAGTGTTCAGAACAGCAAGTCTGAAGAAACTGTTTGTTTCTTTTTGCTTATCTTTTTTGGTTTTGACCTCATCACACACACACACACACACACACACACATGCAAATACACAAGCACACACACCCTTGTACTTGTTTCTCTTGTAGCCTCTTACCCATCACCACTAAATGCCTCGCTCCAACCCTAACCCTGACCTAAACCTCACTGTAATCTTAAAACAAAGTTTTAACCCTCAAACAGGCCTTTGAAGAAGCAAGGACACACACACACACACATACACACACACACACATAAGCAGGGTTTGTTTTGTTGCATCTTTGCTGTGGTTTCTGAAGTTTCTGGCGGCTACATATCCGTTTGCTTAAACTGAAACTCTGCCACTTCCCCTTCCCAAACACTACTTGTGTGTGTGTGTGTGTGTGTGTGTGTGTGTGTGTGTGTGTGTGTGTGTGTGTGTGTGTGTGTGTTTTGTGTGCAGTAAAAGACAGAGCTTGTAGTTTGTGTTTACCATAAAAAACTAAACTAGAAGAAACCCATCTCAACCACTTTGATCACAACAAAACCCTGTTTAAAGTGAAAATCACCACATATTTGTATTTCAGTACATTAGAAAATAACTATTTAGACATTATGAAGATGAAACGATTGATCCCACTGAACAGTAAATGTGAATCTAGCCCAGCTCTGTCCAAATGTAAGAAATTCTACCTACCAGCACCTTCAAAGCTGACTAATTCACACCTTATTTAATCTAAAGTTTCACATTGAGTAGTTGTGGTTTTATGGGCTGTTGTGTACTGCACTATTTCCAGGATTCACTGTTATTGTGTGTGGTTATTATACTGAGGCTAACAACCAATCAGTGCTTGATTTGAGCTACCTGTTTTGTAAAAAAATGGCAGTAGATTTCCAGCTGTGTTGAAGAGAAACAACTACTCTCCTTCTCCAAGCTTCGTCCTGTGTGTCCATTAACTGTGCTCCCACATAACCTAAACTGCCTTTTCTTTCTCCTCAATTAGCGGGTAACAGTGGCACATGTGCTCATGAAAGCTGACAGCGAGGGAGAGAAGAAGAAGAAGAGAATCAGCACAGTGAGGAAGCGAGAAGGAGGGTTGGTGGGAATAAAAAAAAAAAGAGCATCTTAAAGACAGCGCTGTGAGCCGAGCTGAGCCGGCTATAAATATCTCCTCCAGTGTGGCCCTCGCTCCTCTTCCCTCCCTCTGCAGCGGCTCTTCTTTCATTTTTTCGCCTTGACTTCCTGCACCGTCGAGTGAGCCATTCACCTCATGGTTATTCAGACAGGATATTACAGCGACGGCCGAGGTGAAATGACGGAAATGAAGGCCCTGCCCTGTTGGGAGAGATAAGGGGACGGGCTGATCGACACCGCCGACTGATTACTTTCTGGTTTCCTGGCAACATGATGACAGGGTTTCCCACATGCCAGTCATCATTATCACGACAGTACATGTAACAGGAAATGTTTCCCTCTCTAATTTGTAGTAATTAAAACCAGGACTTTATCATGAACTGAGGTAGTTAATTATCATCTCTGTGACAGTTCACGTGTTGTCTTTTTCACTGAAGCACTTTCATGCCGCTCGCTAATGAAGATGTTTCACCTGCTGTCCAGAAAGGTACATTTAGTGACTGCAGCACCAGCCTCATTCATTATTTTCTCCCAAACTAATGTTGAGAATTGTATACTGTGCAAAACAACACATCTACTTATTATTAAAGGTAAAAAAAATTCTATCTCTTATTTTGAATGTGATGATAACCG
Source organism: Centropristis striata (assembly GCF_030273125.1). Lineage (NCBI taxonomy): Eukaryota > Metazoa > Chordata > Actinopteri > Perciformes > Serranidae > Centropristis > Centropristis striata. The sequence continues at coordinate 40,051,448 of NC_081519.1, forward strand.
TTTATTGTTCAAGTAAATTGAAATTATTCATGAAGAAACATTACTTAACCTCATCTTTTATGTTCTTTTTAACTGAATTTGATCTTTTGGGAATTTGTAGCAAATGAGAAATGCACTTCAGTAGCTAGATTCGTTGAATTGCATTGTGGAGTAAATCAGGCAGCAGATCTGTCAAGGAAAAAGATCTGAGATTTGTTCATTTTGAATCCTTTTTAATGTTATGTAAGTACTTTTGTAGACTATATTTAAGAAGTGGATGCAGCCACCGTCGTCACCCACTGGTTTGTGGACTGTGGTTTTGTGTTGTGTGGCATTTTGAGTTTTTTGAAGGCAGAAGTGACCATATTTGGACAAGAGGGTGGTGCTGGGGAGGAGGACAGAAAGTTAGATAGTTTGGTAATTCAAAATGAACAGACAACTTTTTAAGGACAACCAAGCACTAAATAATACATTTTTAAGAAATGTTACAATTACCTCTTAGTTGCTTTAACGTCCATTACACTCGTAAATTACAAAATGAACGTCATGCTGTATCAAAGAAGACTCGAATATAGCAATTTAGTCCATAAAGTATTTAAGAAAATGTTTAGTGAGGTAATAAATTGAAAAGTAAGTAAGTAATTTCCTCATAAACTTCCAAACAACCTGACTTTCTTTTTGCAGCCAGTGGAGTCGCCCCCTGCTGACTGTTAGACAGAATACAGGTTTCCGGCCCTTTAAGCAATGGCTCCACTTCGGACCCAGAGGTTGTCCTTGATGAGGCCAAATCCCGACAGCAATAATATATAATAGCCCTATTGTTTAAGAAAGTACACAACCACAGCAATGATTAACCCTGATGATGTGTGCATAACTGCACTGACAGTTCAAGTTGTGTCAGAGGGGGAAGTTAGGCCAAAGTGTTTGTATATATATATATATATATAGATATAGATATAGATATAGATATATAGGCAGCAGAAAAAGCAACCCTGAAGTTATTTCCACAACTAGAATAAAAGCTAGAAATCAAGATTATTCAACATTAGTGATAGTCAAACTGCAACAACCAACTTTGTCTGTTTAAGAATGTGGACATGACCTGAGGGTGAATGAAGGGTCACAGCAGAAAGATATCTGATCTCAACACTTCCTCCTCTAGAGAAACTGCAGCTCAGAATGGATTGTTATGTGTGTGTGTGTGTGTGTGTGTGTGTTAGTTACCTTCTTCGCAGTCTTAAAACATTAAATGCGTAGCTGTGTGTTAGTGCCATCATTTCTCAATCCCGCACAGACTGATTTCAATAATGGCCCTGCCTCCATCTTCTTTTAATGAGATTCTCCTCATGCTCTCTGTCTGATTGACAGAACTGAAACCTGTGCAGATAAATTACATCTGCCACAGTCATGACATTGACAAACAGAGACGCTCAGGACCGGCTACTTTTACGAAAAGCTCCACTGTTGCCTTCTCCTTAAATGGGTTCAAATAATCACAGTAAATAATGGCTATAGCTGCTGCTGCTGCTGCTGCTGCTGCAGTACTTAGGCAAGCACTGTCCTCCCACTGTGAGTGGTACTGTACTCTGATGTACTGTAGGCTACTCTTTCAGCTCTCCTTCACAGTTATATAAAGAACCAGTGCAGCACGCTCTCCAGCAACGCACCACTTCAAGAGCATAATGAGAGGGGAGCTGGGAGGGAGCGGAAGAGGAGGGAGGGAGGATGAGAGGAGCGCGGGAGGGAGGGAGAGACGTTTCATCATGTCGAGGCCTGCCTACCTGTAAAATGGAAACTAAAGCCGATATGAAAGCAGTCAAGGGTGGATGGATGTTTCAGTTCTTATAACAAACTCCTTTTCGGCACCATGTGAATTACAGTCATCTGCACACCATCAAGCATGAAGAGCCGAAGTGGTAAAATCAACTTTAGTGAAGCTGAAAACCTCTTTCAGGTCAGAGACACTTGATGAGAGCAGCTGGGGAATACACACCTCGTCAGTTCACCTGCTGGCTCATTAAACACACACACCTGAATGAACTTTGAACACAAAAAACATCATTGACATCACCTCGAACACAGCGATGGCTGCCATAAATGTGAAACCCGCACTGGAATTCTTTTTCTCCAATAGATAATGTAAGCTCATGAATCTTTAACCCACCACCGGATGAGACGTATACGTCTATGTCATGCGGAGCCGATTTGTTGAGGCCAAATATGGTTAAAAACTTGCTGCAGGCTACTGCAAAATCCAGACCGTTATAGAGTATGATCTCAGTGTGTGTGTGTGTGTGTGTGTGTGTGTGTGTGCATCTGATGCCTGTGTATACCCGCATGAGCAGCCACATGAGCCTATGTGAATGTTTGACTTTGATCCTGTCCTTGGTAAGCAAACATTTTCAGTACATTCTTATCTCTTTGCCCCCTGTGACGAGGCCACGCTCATATTTATTTGATTCTTACGATGTTGGATATGTTCCAGATAAGGGCAATACGTATATATGTTTCGGTGAATCCAGCTGTTATATTTGAACATTACAATCACATATTTGTTGTTGTCTCTTAATAGTCTTGACCATGACATCAAGACCTAAAAGTGGTGGGGACATCAATCAATCAATCAATCAATCAATCAATCAATCAATCAATCAGTCAGACTTTATTTGTACACTGCAAAAAAGCCAACTTGTATTTTTTGGCCTAAAACAGTGATTTAATTTGGTAAAACTTGGAAATATAAATTACTGACATTTAGGGCAATAATGTAACAAAGGAAGCCAGTTGTCTGCTCAAAAACAAGTTTATGAATTGTTGTTACTTATATCTTTAAGTTGGGGTTCAAACAAGGGACAATAGTTCTGCTAACTCTGTCTTTTGTTGTGAAATTCGGTCATTACGAAAGCTAGCGGCTAACTGATGCTAGCAGCTAACTGATGCTAGCGGCTAACTGATGCTAGCGGCGCTGCTTGTTACAGCTACAAGAGTAGCCATTAGCGTATCAATGCTAACTCAAAATTGTGGTCGCAACATTAGCTGACATTTCATAGCGGCGTTACAATCGTGCCAGAGAAATTCAGAGTTGAGTAAACTCAAAAACAAAACTTTAAATATTTAGTTTAATTGTCCAACTTAAAATTTTATCGGTTTGTTGCCTTGAAATTTTGAGTTCAGCCAACTTTTCTTTTTTTGCAGTGTATAGCACAATTCATACAAATAAAATGAAAGAAACTTCACACAATTCAACAACCCTGTAAGAGGGAAAACAGTTTCAATTATTATATTAAACTAAAACAATAGACAACAATAACAAACATAAGGGCTTGGATATAAAAAAGTTTGTTAAATGGTCTTCAACCAGTCCGTCTGATGGCAACGCATTTCATTTAACTCTAATAAACCCATCTGCGGTGGATGTTTGACCCAGGAGACCAGTGTTTGTGTCCCGGGTGAAACCAAGAGTCAGTCAGTGTTGTTTTTTGGAGTCAAGCCACATAACAGCATCAAGCAGATAAGTGCAGAATTAGTTGTTTTTAAGCCAAACACTGGTCTTAGTCAAGTGGTTTTATTGCCTAAAGTTAACCGCTTCCTGTGAACACTGACATTTATTCTAAAAAAGCTACTATGCATGTAAGTAGCAGAATGTGACACATCGTACCTAACATGCACAAAAGTTACGCTAAAAGGTGCCTTGTGCGTCTGTATATGACGTTGAGGGCCGAGACAATTTGGTTGCTGTCTCCCAAAGTCAAGGATGCTTTCTTGATAGGACAGGTCCTTGTGAGTGGGGTCCTAAAGAGGCAAGGAAAAACTCCTCACAATCGTTGGTATAACACAAATGGAACAGGCCTGCGAGTGTGCAGGTGTGCGGCATTGTGTAATTGGAAGGTCCTAAATTCAATTCAGCACTACAATTCCAAAAGCAGGAACATGGATGTGGTTATGGCATCTTTTAAAAGTCCTGGAAGACCATTGGGCACAAAGGCTTTTCTACTGCTCCACACTCAAGTCCAGTAGGTGGCAGCTAACCAAAAAACCCAAAGAAGGATAAGATTGTGTGCAAAACATTGTGTGTGCACAAGGAGCACAGATACACACATGCATCCTTGGAAATTCCCTGAAAGAAGGACTCTGTCTGATCTAAGGATCCTTGACACGGGAACAGTCGTTTGGCAGATGTCGATGACGTAGTATCCTCCACAGACAGACATTTGAGGATCCTTCCTTGACTTTGGGAGACAGCTAGTATCTGAGGAGAATGTGTTGCTTCATCATATGTGATTTTAGATAATGTAATGGGGGATTGGTATGAGGTCAGAGTAGATAATGTTTCTTCTATATTTACATTGCATTGCCAATTTTCTTATTGTGCAAATTAATCTTTTTTTTAATTTATTTTTTATTAATTCTTCTTTTCGAACCGAAAAACCCCCAAAACAACATAAACTACAACAGCATAGGCTAGATGCATATACATATTCATAAACATACTCACATAGGCACCATTAAACAGATGTACATAAACATAAAAACATTTACACACATACCGTTTATAAAGCCCTATACATATACATGCATTCATTATTTTCTTATTAGTCAACCATAGTATATCAAACAACTTAGATCTGAGAATTTATTACTCGAATTACTCAAAGAAAACAAACAAACAAAAAAACAACAACAAACAAATCAAAACACTGAAGGCAGTTACAAGAATGTCCTCATCCAGCTTGCGAGCTATACTTTTTTAGCATATCATTTTTCATAAGCCTTTTTAACTTAACATTTTTAACTTCCCATTTGTTGCTTAATATGAATTGATGCAAGCTATTTTTCAGAAAACTTTTAACAAATTATGATTTAAAAAAGCAATGGGGACAAAATTAACCATTTGAAAAAGTGGCAGGGACATGTTTCCAGTGTGTAAATGACACTTGTGTAAGATACACACGTGCTTGTGTATGTAAAATGTGATGCATACAATGTACATTTTCCAATGTAAGTACAACTTTTTCTTTTATCTACTGCCTTTGTACTGTCTTCTTCAATCGTTAATTACTTTGACATGTTTACACACCTTTCATCACAGAGCCTGTCAACCTGTAATTACTGTGTGTGTAGGCTAAATATAAGAATAAATCTGACTTGGGTGATTTACTTCAGTGCATTTTTATGTTTTGGAGTCAGTGTGCAGGTGTTTCATTCAAGCAATCATATTGCCTTTTTGGGGGCTGAAATAACTATAAATAATGTCTCGTTTGTTTTGGTTTCCAGTCTCACAACTGGCTTATCAAGTCTCTTTCCCTCACTGAAACCTTTTTTCAAATTCCAGCAGTGAAATATGTGATTCAGTGTGAAGTCTGGCACACAGTGTGATAAGGGTGAAGTCATACAGGCTCTTTCATTTCTCCCCCTCTGTCTTCCTTTCGATTACACAAAATGTTCAGCTCATTTAACTCCTCATTTCCTCTCCCCCTCATTATATCTTAATCCTCTTTCATTTTCTCTATCCTGTCCTTTTCTCCACCTGTCTTCCTCTGTTTCTTCTCTTCATATCCATTTCTTGTTCCTCCCTCACCACCACCACTTCTCGCCCAGCCGCTGTAACATGACCCCAGACGGGTTGAGGCGTTCACTAGGCCAATAAAGTGCGCCGCACATCCGTTCACAAGTTAAAGAGTAACAAAACAGGTGATTAACACACGGCAGCCGGTCAGGCCACAGTCCAGACTGTAGAGACAATGTCTGGGAAACGTTTTAGGATTATGATCATATAACTAGAATTACCACCTTGTGGTTGTATGCCTCCACCCAGGTCCCCGTGAAAAAATATCACACTGGGCCCCACCACTTCACCACTGCAAACCAACCCTAAAAAAATTACACTGGGCAGACAAGGATGCAGCATTCTGCATACAATCAAATATACAATTTGAGGCAAAACTAATTTAAAATGTGCTGTTCTTATCATTGAAAAGAATTCATCTTTTTTAATAATAAAACATTATTTACAAAGGCTGTCAGAATGAAAGGCTGTGTAAAGATGAAGAAATTGTTTATTTTAACACACTTTGAAGAGAATATTCTCTTAAAGTGACAGGTTAATTATTCATTCATTCATTCATTATCCTTATCTGCACTCCTGGGGGCTGGTGCCAGTCCCAGCTGACAATAGGCGAGAGGTGGGGTTCAACCTGGACGGGTCTCCAGACTATCACAGGGCTGACACATAGAGACAGAAAATCATGCTCTCATTCACATCTATGGGGAGTTTAGAGTCACCAATTAAACCTAAGCTGCATGTTTTTGGACTGTGAGAGGAAGCCGGAGTACCCGGTGAGAGCCCCGGTCAGTCATGGGCCCTTAGAATCGTTCTAACTTTTCCAATCCATACGCTGCCTCTGCCTCCAGCAACCAGCAAAGTTACAGTTTACACACATGTCTATACAGACTCATGTAGCCATGACAGTAGACAAAGTGTCAAACTTGGATGATAGCTTCAATTGGTTCATTTACACAGATCTTCAACCCAGCAGATCTTTAGATCTATACAATCACCACAGTTTCAAAGTGGGCAGCCAAGATTAATGACACCAATTCAGGCCAAATGTCTCCCCTTATGTTACTGTGTTGAATAATGTCCAGAAAACAGTTTTTTATAAAAAAAAATTATGATGTCACAGCGACCTTGACCTTTGACCTCCAAAACTGCATTCAGTTAACCCATTAAGGCCTAAAATGCCTGGAAAACCTATGGGCGATTTTGAAAGAACCCCCTAAAACCTGAAGTATTTCTGGAAATTCAACAGAAGATTTTTCAGCCTCTGTAGCAGATAGAAATGAAATTCAAAAAGTATTTGAAAGCTTCAAAGTTCTGGAAAAGTCCAATGTTGCATTGCGACACTCCCACATGTATTCTGATCATGATTCTGATGCATTTCATTGGCCAAGAGACCGAAAATAGGTGGAAAAAAATACAAATACTACAAAATGACATATCCGCTGTCCCGGCCTTAATGGTAGAGTAACGCAACAGCGCTCCTGGTTTCAATGGTAGAAATGCGGTAATGCTTTCCCGGCTTCAATGGGTTAATCTGCGAGTGTAAGGAAAGGCTTGTGCCAAGTTTGAAGATATTCATTTTTGAGATATCATGTTGACAAACCAGGACAGACATGACGTCTCAGTTCAGTGACCACGACTTTTGACCTCCAAACTCTAATCAGTTCATCTTTAAGTTCAAGAAATTCCCTCAGGGCGTTCCTGAGATATCATGTTCACAAGAATGGGACAGATGCAAGGTCACATCGACTTTGACCCGAATCAGTTCATCCTTGAGTCTAAGAAGAAATTTGCAGCAACGAGACTTTCAACTCAAACACAGAACAGGGCAGACGAAAAATTTGAAATGTTCAGTAAAACTGAGCAGGCGGGGCGCTTTAATGGGCTGATACAGAGTCCCCACAGAGAGCAGGGCAGCCGGGAAAAACAGATTGAAGAGGAGCCGGATGAGGCAACAGAGCTGGAGATGAACCTTTAAACCCAGTCAAAAATAGAAATAGGCAGACTCAGAAAAAATCACCAGAGGGTTATACCACTGTGGTGATCTGACTGAGAGAGGAGCTGGTGGAGCCTGATCTGTTGATGTGTCTCCGCTGTGAAGGCTGATTAGCGGTAAAGTGAAGAGAAGGAACGATCTGCCCAGACACACACTAGTGTCGTTCTTTTGGTCTTGGTGTTCATTACCTTTACGTTGAAATGTGGAAACAGCATGGACCGAACAAAGAAGATGTATTTATAGCTTGGAACTTTTAACCCTTTATCAGGCGAAGAACCGTATTTGGTAACTTCAGCGGATATCCAAAAAAAATCAGTGGAAAAAAGTCACAGATTTACGAGAAAGAAGCAACTTTTTTCTCGCAGATTCACCACTTTAAATCTCGTAAATCTGCGACTTTTTTCGCGCAGATTTGTCACTTTAAATCTCTTAAATCTGCACATTTTTTTCTTCGAGATTTGACACTTTAAATCTCTTAAATCTGCGACTTTTTTTCTTGTAGATTTGCCACTTTAATCTAGTAAATTTGCTACTTTTTTCTCAACCCCATTTTGATATCCACTGAAGTTACCAAATATAGTTCTTCGCCTGATAAAGGGTTAAACGACACGTTGATAGGTTTCAACTATTTGCGTGAGAACGAAAAAGGTACAGGTGAGTCATGAAATATCAAAGGCAAATTAATCTTTCTGATACCACGTGAATGCAGCCGAAATACCCTATATACAGTCATGGAAAAAATGATTAGACCACCCTTGTTTTCTTCAATTTCTTGTTCATTTTAATGCCTGGTACAACAAAAGGTACATTTGTTTAAAAAAAATATAATGATAACAACAAAAATAGCTGATAAGAGTTTAAATTTAGAGCTGGTTAGTTTGCTTGATAATGAAAAAAAACATGAAAAATAGCTAGATATCAATTGAATCATGCTACAACCTTTCACTAAGTTTATTGAAAACTGGGCCAGTAGTTGTTCTGTAATCCTGCTGACAGACAGACAAACAGACAGACCGCATGAAAAACATAATCTCCTTGGTGGAGGCAATAAAAATCCAACAATATCCCCTCACAATAAAATATTTTCTGCAAGCCCTCTTATCAAAGTTCTGATAATAGCCTTTATTTTATTTGGCTTCAACCTCACAAGTTTTGTCAAGATTCATAAAAGAAAATTGAAGTCTTACTTCTGGTTCAAATTACAAGAAAAATAGGACTGCAATTTGTTAGTTTATGGTGATATTGGGTTTTTTTATATGGCGAAAATTCAAAATAAAAGCATCCAGAGTTTATTTTCCTGCTGGTATCACAAACAAAGGTGTCAACCCCTTTTAAACATGTCTCACTGTATTCGTCCATTCATATCTATTCAATCCAGTAGCAACAAGATATATGCAGTCATTTTTCAGCCAACAGATAATAGGCCCCCATGAAATAATCAGTGATCAGACATGCTCTCTTCTCTGGCATTCATGAATGATGAATGAAACGCTGCGGTGTGCTCCCCGGAGTGGGATTAGGACACCATTAGCACGTTGACTCCTTTAAATTGCCTGATTGTCTTGGGAGCACCTTGCTGGTGTTAGACCACCTCAGCGCTCCTCTTTCACCCCGACTGCTCCACCGAGACAAACGGTTAGATTAGAAATTATTACTGGATGTGAGAAGAGCACAAGACACTCACAGGGATGAGCCTCTGCATGAGGATGAGCTTCTCCTCTGAAGTAACGGATGCATTTGTACGCTGCGCTAACATCAGACCACGAGGATCCATCAGAGTTTCAAGGAGGGCGGTTTTAATGATTAAGCTTTCCATTATATCACACTTCTTCTGTTGCATGTTTGCTGGAGGATAAAGGCTTTGTTATGAATCAGATTGTTCCATTTCTTGGGCTAGGATTAGCTAAACTGTGTTCAAATCTGTTGTCATTCAACAAATTCACTAGCCTGGCTAATGCCAGACTATATCACAAATGAGCTGTAGTCTGGTTACCAGCCATTCATTTCTCCGTAGAGGAGGCGTGGTTTACGATCCTACAGAGCCGTTTATTGGGCGCTACGAATGTCTATCAAAAGCGTTTGTACGTAGCTCTTAGCCATTCGTATCAGTTATACCAGATGACGTATATAGAGCGACAGCAATTCGAGGAAGCATTGAGCATGAACATGACTGATGTTTACATAGCCGGACTAGCCCATCCCTACTTTGGGACTAAAATGCTCAATTCTGCTTCTGCAACGTTTTTCTGCAGCATGTTCTGACTCTGGCTGCTCTATAGTTTCAGCTCACAGTCTACCGGCAGTGTTGGTGTGTGTGTGTGTGTGTGTGTGTGTGTGTGTGTGTGTGTCTGTGTGTGTGTGTCTGTGAGAGAGCTTGTAGCTTGCTGCTTTGCTTCTCCAGTTCTCGCTTTCTGCAAGAAACACACATCCACTGATTTTATGGTCAATAGGCGAGCTGCTGCAGGTCTCTGGGGGCTCCGCTGTCCCCCGGCTCTTAGCGAGATCACCGGCGTTACAGCAGCGAGCGGTAGCGGGGCTAGTTGGTAGATTAGGCTTTTGCCAAATCCTAGCGAAAGCAAGGCTAAAACATACTTTTTGGTGGTGATAAAGGAGTGTAAAGTCAAACGTTGTTCTTTTTTAAAAATAAACGTTGGCTCTGAACTATCTAGAACACTGTCTACAGCTAGATCCAAAGAGAGCTTCGAGTCTGCTGTAGCTGTGTTGGATCTGTAAGAAAACTACAAAACTACAAGCGTCCGTCTGTCGAATAGTATGCATCATCCTCTTGCCGTCCCTCCCCGTTCCGTGATTGGATCCCTAAAATGGCTAAGAATCGACCATGGGCACCAGACCCTCACGCAGTCCGAAAAAAATTAAATTGAGCGTGCAAGGCAGTATGGGTATACCCAGGCTGGGTATATAATGGTGGAGAAAGAAACAACAGAGCTTCTGGGGATTTTTGTTTGAGCATAGCTACAAAAAGTAATGCACTCTAATTAATAGAACATAGTTATGAGCCGTGGATGCACTGGATAAACGTTTCTGCCTCCAACAAACTCTCTAAGTGCAAACTCCTGTTATTTTTTAATGGTTGTTGTTCCATCTATTTGAGCATTAAATGCAGTTATGGCTTCTTTTTCTGAATGGGCGTTTATCATCATCCCATAAGTATCGTCAACTACGGCCCTACTCCACCTTCTAGTTGGTCAAGTAGGTTGTTATCAGTCCATTCAATGGCTGATTGCTGTTTTGTTACATTTCACTTTCAGTTTCATCAGGTTAAAGAACAAAAAAGGCATTATAAAACATTGTTTAAAAAGTTAAATAAATGCACGTAAATGCCAAAAGTTAAGTAGTCACAGGTATGACATAACTACGGATAGTGATAAAGTTAAGTTGGCTACGTAAAATTTGACACACTGAAGTTAAGTGACGTAACTTCTATTACTTTTATAACAAATATTAACCATACAATGTAAGTTGAGATCTGTTAATAAAAAGAATGGGATATTTTAGATTTTTGAAATTGTATTATTCAATTGCTTAATGGTCTTGAATGTTAAATTACAGTTATAAAAACTAAGAAATATAAATCAAATACAATTTATATTGATTAATGTAAAAATTGAGGCAACTCTACTGTTTTTTTTTTTACAGTAAAACAAATTGAATATAAAAAAAACTAAAGAAAAAATGGGCTGCACCGTAAAAAACAAAAAATCGTAAAAAATCTGACAAAAACACTTACTGTCATATTAAGGAAAAAAAAAATATATAATATATATAATATATATATATATAACGATCTATAATATAACGATAATATATAGTAAATATCTGTATTATACATATATTATTTATCTATCTATCTATCTATCTATCTATCTATCTATCTATCTATCTATCTGTCTATCTATCTATCTATCTATCTATCTATCTATCTATCTATCTATCTATCTATCTATCTATCTATTTATTTAATTATTTAATTATTTATTTAATTATCTGTACAATAAATAATGTTTTTCTTTTTATAGTGCAGCCCATTGAATGAGCTGATAACAACCTACAGGGCGTACTACTCTCCCATACTTATAGGCTAATAACTGCTGATAAACGCCCATTCAATAGTGTGATAATGACCGAATCTGCTCTATAATCTGAGTCTGAGTCCATCTTTCAGTACTTTCTCTCTGTGGCACTGAGCCCAATGATAAAGATCTGAATCATTACAATGGCTGACAAATGCATAGTTCATAGGCTCAAAAAATCGAACACAACTGGGCGCCGGGATTTTTTTTTTAACAAACTCAGCAGGAATAAATAACCTGCTGGGCATTATTTCCAGCCTCACATTCAGTGAGAACAGAAGCAGGTGGGTGTATGTGGAGTGCGGATGTTGCTTTTCAGCTGAGACGTTCATCTGAGAAACATTTAAAACTGGGCTTCAAACACGTTGTCTTCCTATCTGTGCCTTTGTGCGCATCAGAAGCTCTAATAAATATTTACATGTTTCTGCAGCAAGCTTCCGATTTCTCCTCTCACATCCTTTGAAACGGCTGCAGACTCCAACTGCAGCGTGAAACCTGTGAGGACACTCAGTCCCCTGGTTATATGGAGGCAGGGAGAGATGGGGAAGTGGAGATAAAAATAATTTTTTCGTGGCCCGATCCATCTGATGATAACACACTTCTCCTTTGCTGTTACCATGGTAACCCTGGGAACAGGAAGGAAGTGGAATTGTTGCAGAGCTCAGCAGGACCGGCTGAACCGCTGACAGAAACCAGCACAAGTGATTACAGTGTGTGTGTGTGTGTGTGTGTGTGTGTGTGAATTAAAACTCTGCACAGCTGCCAGAGATACAAGTGGAAAAGTCTCGTATTAATGTGTCTTCCTTATTAGCGTAGTAGCATGCGGCGGTAGCAGTGGTGAGCTCTTATCATCATGCTGTGGACTCTAGCCAGAGTCTTATCTGACCCCATTAGATTATCTATCAACTTGCATAATCAGCCTCCGCAAACTCTCTCACTGACCTCAGTTGCACTGCGCCGCACTGAACCCAGATCGTCTGAGCAGACACCATGCACACCACACTGTGCCCTGATTATAGAAGTGGTCAGCAGGGTGGCGCAGTGATTCGGTCCCCTCTTCACGGTTAGAATGCTCCCTGCTGAAGAGTCCTTGAGCAACAAATGACTCTCTTTTTGCTCAAGTGGTGTGTGATTCTGCATCAGAAACTGTTCTTTGATCTTGCTGTAGACAGAGTGTGGAGTTGAAGCAATGCTTAAATTTTCACTCGGTAGAGGGATGCAGAGGTGCTTTAAAACTCACTGATTGGTTATGATGGTTATTGGTTGTTCATGTATTTATTTATTTATTTTTGTTTGCATATAGGAATGTAAGGATAGATAGATCCACAGAAGACATAAAAATGACAAAAAAATACACAAAATGACAAATAAGGCACAAAATAACTAAAAAAGACACGACAACAGACACAAAATTAACAAAAAAAGACACAAAAAAAGACACAAAAAAGACACAAAAAGACACAAATGACCAAAAAAGACACAAAATGACTTACAAAGACACGTAAAGACATCAAAAGGATTAAAAAATGGACAAAATAGCCCTATAAGACTCCATAGAGTTAAACTATTATACAATGTACACATTCTGGGTTCCTTTGGATGCATGGCATTTTAACTATTTTGTACGAAATACATTTTTCAGGTGTTCCCACTTCTAGCCACGATTATCGATTCCATAGAGGTGAAGGACTACAGTATAATAATACAGTAAAGTATCTGGTTTTATTTATTTGTTATTTTACATAAAAACTCAATCCTCTTTGTTTTTCAGTCACTTTTTAATTAACAGCCAATGAGCCTCGAGCTGCAGCACTTCACTTAAATTTGTCTTAGCTGACAGTTCTGATATACCAGATGTGCTGAAAGATGAATCCCACTTAATCATAAGTAACTCCGCCTAAACATTGAATAAGGGCAGGTGTTGCGGTGTGTGCAAACAGGCTTTTCTGGCACAGGCCCAAGAACTGGAGAGATGCCTCTGAAAAAAATCTGTACTTCAGCAGTATTGAAATCAATGCATTGTAAAATACATATCCAGAGCATCAGTACAGGTGCTACAGGAATACACAAAAAATATACAAACATCATTATTATAAAAACATACAATAATTTAAATTTTATCATATGATATTCTTGCGTTTATGTTTCCTTGCGTTTGTGATAAGTTTATCCTATCTTGGTAAGCATGCTCTTGAGATCTTCTCTATGCGTACCAAATGGCGCGTCTCCTACCACTGTGCTTTGGGTAGGTGTAAAACATGTGACTTCCTGTTGACAGCAGGGGGCGCTATGACTGTGTGTCAATATTGACATGTGGGTGTGTTTCGGGCTGGATCCTAATCACGTGTGTGAAATTTGGGACAGATTGGACAATGTATGGTCAAGTTATCCAGTCTGGTGTTAGATGGCGAGACGCCATATTTTGCCGCCATGCCACGCCCACATAGAGTGAAGGTCAGTAAAGGTCTTGATAAGTTGTGTTCCCCAAGGCCTTGTAATGGTACTGGCCAAGTTTGAAGTCAATGGGATGAAATCTGTTTGAGGAATTTGGTAAAGTATGCAACGTGGTCATTTTATGAAAGGGGGCGTGGATAAAGCATAAGGGGCGGGTCTTTATGAAATATTGTTATGTAGAAGTGTTAAGGGCTGGACTCTGATGAAGCATGAGAAGTTTGGATCAGATCAGACAAAGAGTGGAAAAGTTATAACGATCTCGTGTTTTATGGCGAGACGCCATATTTTGCCGCCATGCCACGCCCACATAGTGTGACCGTCGGTAAAGCTTTCAATAAGTTTTGATCCCAAAGGCCTTATGATGGGACTGACCAAGTTTGAAGTTGATCGGGTAAAATCTGTAGGAGGAGTTTGTTAAAGTATGCGTCCTGAAAATGGCGAAAATTCCGTATTTGATCCAAGATGGCTGACTTCCTGTACGTTTTTGGGTATGGCTTCTTGAGACTTTTTGGTGCGTATTCCCATGATACACATATGTACCAAATTTCGTGTATATACGACAAACCTGTGTAAGGGGCTGAATTCTAGGGGGCGCGAGTAGGTCATTTTGCCACGCCCATTGCCAAAAGCAATAAAATAAGTAAATTTTCGACACCATTGAATTTTGTACCGAGTTTGGTGAGTTTTTGAATATGATAAAGGCCTCAAAAAGGCGATTCATTTGCCGTTATAATAGACAGACCAATTACAATAGGGTCCTCGCACCTTCAGTGCTCGGTCCCTAATAATAGGGCATTTGTTGGTCTGTTGCCTGCTGAATGAGGCCCATTGTTATATCCACTGTTTTTCAGATCCGTGAATTCTTGGCAAGAAAGCAAATTATTCACCAAATTGTGGAGCTCTTCCTTTAATGTCTAGTGCTTAAGCAAGACAATTATCGCCCAGCTTTTCCAAAGAGCACTGACAGTTTGAGAGAGCTGAATTAACCAGGGTAGCTCCGGATGTCTGGGTTGAATAGAGTTCACTGTTCCCTGAGTGAATAAAGATTTAAGAAGCTCCTCTTTAATCCTCCAATAATCACCTCTCCCTGATGTGCTGGAAGCATTCCTCTCCTTGCCTAAATTTATTTAAAGTACATGCCCTGTTGTTTGCATGCAGACTTGAACTACATTGAGTTGTGTTACATAATGCTGCAGGATTCCCTTTAGGGTAGACTTCACACAAGAATGTCAGAAATGCATATTCGTACAATTTCCACTAATTATTCAAATTCTACATTTCAGTGTTGTTGTGTACTCCTCTCATTTTGAATTAATTCACATCCAGGATGTTGAGTTTCATGCTTGTTGAATAAATGCATTACCCTGAAGCTCTGATAGCCTCTTCACTAACAGCAAAAAAACCTTGAAATCTCCACATTTGTGCAAAATCTGCTCTCCAGATGAGAGATAAACCTGTTCTCTGCCTATTCTGCACTTAAACTCAAATACATCTAGCTTTAGGTTTACTGTCTATCTGGTCACAACAGCTCAGAGTGACAAATACACTGACAGAAAGGCTGATCGAGAGCCCTGTCCTTCAGGAAGACTCACTGAAGGCTGTTTATTCATAGTGCCGTTTTAAAATAGAAGCTCTGATGAAAAGACAGAAACATAGTATTACATAACCATCGCTCTCTCAACTGCACTCGCCAGAAAAGTCATTCAATATGTAGATGGCTCTTAGACAGAGATTTAACTAAGTCTCCATATGACAGTCCTTTATGAATGAAGCAGATTAACTCCATTTAAAGGGACATTCCACCAATTCTACATGTTAAAGTCACTTCAACTCTTACCAGTTACATTCAAGTGATGCCTTTTTTTTTAATTATTTGGCTCGACCGAAACAGAAAGCCGTCACTACAGGAGGTGTGAGGTTTAAAAGGTCTGTACAAAGTTGAATTATTTCTATATTATATATGTCATATACCACTTATATATTTAAATATATTTATTCATTGATGCTCATATTACGACATGCAACAACCTATTCAACCTATTTAACAACTAAAATATATTCTCTCAAATGTGCAATATCTGTAAAAATGCAAAGTACTTTCAGGAAAACAAACAAACACAAAAGATATATATTAATAATAAAGGCCAAATAGGAGAAATGTATGTATATAATGTATGTATATGTCTTATTTTTTATATTCTTTATTCTGTCTTCTATATCTATGTGTATGTATCTTGAGCAGCTGTGACAACTAAATTTCCCCACTGTGGGATAATAAAGTCATATCTTATTTTATCGTAATATGGGAAGTGTAGGATCCAGTTTTGGGGATAAATTATCTCTATATTAATGACAGCTTTGGGGAAGCTCCCCGGGAAAAATCTCGTTAGAATAAGCAGTTTGAGAGAATATATTAAAAAAAGTGTTTAATATAATATTTAATATTTATTAATACAAAAATATTTTTTTAAAATATACATATTATTTTTGAAAAAAGTCAATTGTCAGCAAAAATGTTAGTTTATTGCAAAAAATACCCACTTGTACCGGGTCATACATAAAAAATAAGATAAAATACCCCACTAGACACTGGAGTCCAACTCGTTTCTGCATGCTGTGTGCAGATTTATACACCTCGACCTGATTTATCTTTTTTTTTTAATTAAAATAGGTGCAGTAAGTGCCTGAACACACAGAATTAGTGATCTTTGCACACTTGTGTACAGATGTTGTGATGGTTTGAAGGGTTTTTCTGCCTGCTTTTTGGGTTTTGTGTGTGTTCTCCCCTCCCTCTTATCTACTTCCCTACAGGAATGATGGAGGGGAGTGGTTTTCTCTGTTTCCCGCTCTTGCTGCAGACACACCTGATCGGCATCATCAATCTGCTCAGCTGTTTAGAGCTGGTTTCTCCACTCACTTTGTTTGTTTGTCTGCCTACTGGTAACTCACACTACAAAAAAAGCCAATATTTTTTGGCCTAAAACAGTGATTTAAATTATTGACATTTAGGGCAATAATGTAAGTTAGCACAACAAAGGAAGCCAGTTGTCTGCTCAAAAACAAGTTGGTGAGTTGTTGTTACTTATATCTTTAAGTTGGGGTTCACAACAAGGGACAATAGTTCTGCTAACTATTTCTTTATTTCTATTTAATTATTTCTTTGTTGTGAAATGCGGGAAATCGGTGAAATTCAGTCATTAGCGAAAGCTAGCGGCTAACTGATGCTAGCGGCTAACTGATGCTAGCGGCGCTGCTTGTTACAGCTACAAGAGTAGCCATTAGCGTATCAATGCTAAATCAAAAATATGGTCGCAACATTAGCTGACATTTCATAGCGGTGTTACAGTTACAAGTTGAGCAAACTCAAAAACGAAACTTAAAATATTTAATTTAATTGTCCAACTTAAAATTTAATCAAAGTTTGTTGCCTTGAAATTTTGAGTTCACCCAACTTTTCTTTTTTGCAGTGCAGGCTCTCACTCAGAACATTTTCCTCATGGTTGTTTTTGCCCCTCTCGTTCCTGGGTCTGCAGTTACTGAGATATCCTGTGTTGCCCTATGGAAGAACTTCAGCACATGCCCTTTTTTTATATATTGTAAATAAAACTGTTCAGCATTCTGCCAGCTTCATGACCAAAACATGCTCTATAGCTGTTAAATAAATAACTATTTAGAGTGATTTAATCGCTACAACATTTTCTTTTTTTTTTGTGAAAAACATAACCTTACAATAAGAAACGTTATTCAAATCGCTAGAAGCGGTGTAGAGTAGAGAAGAGTTCATTATTTTTTAAGTTTTATGAATAAGGAATGATAAGTGGGTATCACTGCCACTACTGTCTTAACAAACTCTGCGATTGTTGTTCTGACTAAGAAAACATGTGCGAACTGCATGTCAAGTGCTTTATTATCAAAGAATAGTCAGGTCTGGGTATCATCGGGGACGTGGGCTCTCTGGTGGATTCAAAATAATCATGAATGTTCTTTCCACATTGTAATCTCATTATGTGTTCACAGGGTGTTCTTGTTTCATTCACGTTTAATTGTCTCTCTGGCTAATTCATGCAACGTCTTCTTTTGCTTTCATGTGGCTAATGATTTTTTTTTTTCCCCTTTTTTCTTTCCTTTTTTCTTTTCATCTGGCGTCCCTCTCTTTAACTCGTTGCTTCTGTCTGTCTCACCTCATTAGTGTCCTTTATCTGTGGGGAGAGCTAAAGATGCAGCATTCAGAATCAGGATGTCAACAAGTCACTTCCTGCAGGAGACACAGGACTGCATGTGAGTGTGTGTGCGTGCACGGTGGATGCATACGTGCGTGTGTGTGTGTGTGTGTGTGTGCGTGTGTGTGCATGTGTGTTGGGCTACTAATGATCTACAAATCCTGTGGTCGTGTCACGGCCCAGGCTCTGTGTCATTGCTACTTAATGGCAAACATGAATCTGAGCTTTACAGCACAGCATATCACACACACACACACACACACACACACACACACACACACACACACACACACACACACACACACACACACAGATTAGTTTTTATCATCACACAAAGTGGAATCCCTGTAAGTAGAAGAGGGATTCCTGCTCTGTAAGTACTTGCTCAGTAAATTACACCTGCTAAATATAGCTGCTGGAAATACCAAGAGGAATGCATCTCCTCATCATGAGAAAGATGAGTCTGAAAACACACTAACCCGGGGTCGTGAACTCCAATATTGATGAGTAGGGTCAAAAGATAATGAACGTGATCAGAAAGAAAAACTGTTTGTGACACAAAAGTCAAATTGCCTTAAATTTGGTACTTTTTTCTTGCAAGATTCTGGCGACTTTCATCTCTAATCGAAAAAAAATGCTTTTTTTGATATCCACTCATGTCCACACTGATGCCATAACCTGTGATGAAAGGTCACAGTTAGACATCATTACATTTTAATCCCCCAAAGGTTGCAGTCGGTGTTTAGTTACCACCATCACCATCACAGGTTTCATTTTTCTGAAACATGGACAGTTGAGCACCTGATTAAAAAAAAAAGTTGGAACACTGTGTAAAACGTAAATAAAAACAAAATTCTTCAAATTCAAAATTCAGAGTCCATATTCACAAAACAAAAGTTTATCAGGCTGAAGATTACATATGCTGTCTTTGTACAATTCAAAATCTAAAATCCAATCCAAAGACAACATAGACAACATCCCAACTTTTCTGGAGTTGGAGGAAGAAACACAGACTTTGTGGTGGTTTTGCCCTCTGTTTGGTGTTAGCATCTTTTTGTAGTACTGGGTCTCTTTGTTTGTTTTTTAGTAATTGTGTGTCTTTTTTCGGTCGTTTTGTGGTAATTGTTTGACTCTTTGTAGTCATTTTGCATCTTATTTAGGGTAATTTTATGGCATTTTGTAGTGATTTTGTGTTTTTTTTGTTGTTGTTTTGCAGCTCTTTGTAGTCATTTTCTCTATTTTTTAATGATCTTTTTGTCATTTTGTGTCTATGTGGTAATTTTGTGTCTTTTTTGGTCAGTTTATGGTAATTGTTTGAATCTCTGTAGTCATTTTGTATCTTATTTTTGGGTAATTTTATGTAGCTTTGTAGTCTTTTTTTGCGTCTTTTTATCGTTTTGCAGCTCTTTGCAGTCATTTTGTGGGGAGGTTTTTTTTTGCCATTTTGTGTCTAGTTGTGATCATTTTGTTTATGTTTTGGTCCATTTTTTAAATTGTAATTTTCTGTGCTATCGTTTAGTAATCCATCAATGACCTACCTACACTAAAAATTACCCTTGAACAAGCTTGTTTTATTTGTTGAGACATAAACTGTAACTGGCTGTTTTCAGGCTGTTTTATTATCATCACTTTAAAAAAAATAGTAGAAAAGAAACATGCTGTAACATTGACATAATGTGTCCACAAAATGTCCCTGATTACCTTTCATTAACAGACAAACTGGTGGAATAAATAAATGAATTAATGAAATAAAAAATCCACTGTAGCTGAGGAGCCGTGCTGCTTTTCCCATTGGCACCCACACATTTCACACTTTATAATGCATGTTGAATGGTCCGGCTTTTTGATAATGATTCAACACAACAAGTCTCTGTTCTCTCTCTCTCTCTCTCAGAGGGTTGATGGTTTTGAGATTGTCTCTGCCTCGCTGTCATAGCGACAGCATGTGACAGCCAGGGTCAAGTCAAACCTGCCCTCTCGCTCCATCAGTTAACAAGCCACACAGTGACACATGGTGTGCTCTCTGAGCTGAAAACAGATCATGATTGGAAGATTAAAAAAAAAAAAAAAACCCAATAACATTTGAGCTGTAACTACAACAATTCAGAACAACTACACAACATTATCTACAGTTTACACTATAGACTTAAAACACAACTATGATACTATGTTAAATATAAGGAAAGAAAGATGAATTGTTGTTAACAACCTCAGCAGTCTGTATCATTCTCAGCCTTGGAAACAGCAGAATCTCACCCCAAGGAGCATTATTAGCTGCCCTGGATCTTATGACTGTATCACACAATGTCCCTCAACAGAATATATTTGTTTTCTCCTCTTTCAACAGTTCAGCTGACATTGCTGTCAATGGGCCTCATTCACCAATATCTTCTTAAGAATCTTCTTAGATTCTTTCTTAAGTCCTTAAGAAGATTTCTAAGAAGACCCTACGTCAGATTCATCAACGTGTTATTAAGCCGCTGATATATATATATATATATATATATATATATATATATATATATATATATATATATATATATATATATATATATATATATATATTATGGCATGCCGTTCAGGATAAATGAATATATTGAATGACTGACGTCATTTATCCAACATCTTCTAAGCTAGCCCGAGAAACAATCGAGTCAAAATCAGTGAACAAACTTGAGTGTTGTTATTATCCAGTGTAATAAATGTGCATGGGGAGTAATGAAATCTGAATATAAGTGGTCAGCTGGACATCTTTGGCGATGCGTGATACACACAGGTGTAAGCAACGATGTGGCTCATCTGTCCATTTGAGATCGCCAGGACAAATTTTAAAACCAAGTCTAAACATGGTCTTCGAGTCAACACAATTGGATTTTTTTAATTTTTTTTTTATTTTATTTACAGTGGACTGGTCCGTTCACATTATTAAACATCTCTCCTTGGCTCTCTGCCTCCACATGATTTTGCAATGCCCCATTTTGAAGGTAATAATTATCATGTTTCATCACTCACTTACTCATTAGACAGCATCAGTGTTTTCAGGGAGTGGTACAGTCGGTATGAAGCAACAGTCGGTGGTGTGTCTGGGCCAAGATATGTTGCTGGTTTTGCTGTTCTTTATAGCTGTCAGTTTGTCCCCAAAGTGAAAATTTAACTCTGTTGTACAGAGACTGATTTCTAAGTATTTCTTAGTTTTGTTTTCGGTAAACAACTGGGCCTTTGTGTCTTCTTACGTGCTCCTTTGTAATAGGAAGTGTTGCTCTGCCCTTGTGTTTTTGGCCAAAGTGACAGAAGTGACTCTCCCTCCGTCTGTCTGTCTCGCTCTCTGACTAATGCTTTGACTGTGGGAAAGTCTTGGCCTGTCCTTGGCCTGGTGTGACAGATTCCACCATGTGATCGGAGGTGACAGATTCCCCGCATATCAGACGACTCGGGTGTCCACGTCCGCTTCCTGCCCCAGCAGACACACGCAACACACACAAGTACTGACACCTAAACCACAGTGTCCAATCTGCCTTCCTGTCCTGTGCTCAGGGCGAGTGGCCCAGTCCGGGTCCACACAGCTGCTGGTCATCTCAGGTTGCGGCACTCGCCCTGAAAATAGATGCTATGACCATTAACATCCAACATGCTAACCTCCGAGCTTCCTGTTAAAGCAGTGATGGGCGTCTCGGGTTACGGAGAGAGCAAAGGATGTACTACTTAGGGTCAAACGGAAAATAATTCAGCCATCATTCATTTTATTATTTACACCTGTGCTTTTCTTACTGACATGTCAAAATGTCTTCTATGAAAATTCCCTCTCTGCCCTCTAGTTTTTTCCACATTTTCTTCGTTCCCTGAGGTTCACATCCACCAATAGCCTGCAGTATCAGCGTATAGCCACATAGAGAAAATGGCAATATAGTATTTTGCCATCAGTGATATAATGAAGGTTAGAAACTGGCTGAATGAGATGACAATCCCTCTCTTGAACTGATTGGACAGTAGCGTCAACTCATCACACACCTTTTTTCACGGAAAACATCACGACAGATAGAAAAGCACATGTGTAAATAATTAAATGAACGATGGCTATATTCCATTTGGCAGCTTTGATTTCAAGTTCCAAACACTCTCACTGAAACACTCTCAGTTCATGTTTTTCCTACTGTAGCCTCTGATTCATTCTGCACTTACTGGCATTGATGAAAATGCAACAAGATCTCCAACCTGAACGACAGAATAGACCGTTTGTCAGTACCACCCCTAACGACACATTTCGCGGCTCACGGTTCACATATCGCTCTAAAAATTAGACATACACAGTTCACGGTTGTGGTTGCAGTTTCGGTGAATTTATGCTACAAAACCACTGACCTAGGATGAGGGCAAAAAACTTCCTGCTTAGATGTTTATAAAAGACAGTTTAAAAATGTGATGAATGTACGTAAATGCTGGAAGTGAAGTAGTAACAAGGGTGACGTAAGCCACAGAATTTACATTAAAAAGTTACGTTAAAGGTCGTCACTTTTGTTCAAGAACCGTTCTCCTGGGTGAAAGCCTGCTGTTTGTTTGACCCTCCCACCATTTAAACTGCGCATCACTATCAATCACTATTACCACATCAGCAAGATGGCAGGCGACAGTCTAAAATGTGAATATGAGTCATATCTGACACACCCTATATTGATGTTTTTGAGGGGAGAGCAGTCTGTAAAAATGTATTTCTGTGTTCTTCCGCCCAGATGTCAAGCAAACGCCAAACTTCAGCAGAAGTCCAAGTCATTCACGAAATCTCTCCCAGTCACGTTGCATCTGTCGCTCACATCTCACAAAATACCCTCCAGGTAGCCCACGATCTGCTGTGTTTTGGTTTCCTGTAATAGAGTCGGATTATGTTCACAATGCAATCGAACTGCACTATGGTTTGATAGGAAATGGACCGACACAAGTCTTGCAAGATGGCTTGGACTGGTAGTTACAACTGGAGCCTTCACAAGTGACCAAACAAACAAAGATTTAACCGTAACAGAATTACCTTTGAATAAACTTTGGCTTGTGAAAGCGCCCATAAAGGTTCAGTCTGACACAATAGTACTTTTAAAGGTTGCTCACTGCGGAACAAACGTCTGCCTCCACGTTTCAGACATACATAAATCACCTACTTTAGCATTTTCTCAAGTCAAAAAGTCGACCACAATTTGCAAAAGTCAGCTCTCAGCTGGTTGATTCAGGGGGAGAAAATGAGTAATTTTTTGAGTCAGAGCGGTCAGAGTGATTTTCAGTCTGGGGCTCAATGGAAAAGAGGCCCTTATCTGGTGAGTAGGTGTTCATAAGGCCTATTTCTGGTTGGAGTGCTGACAGACGAGCTCAAGTGTTTCCTCTGTTTTATGAACCACACACACACACACACAATGACACACACGCACACACACGGTAACTTACACAAGCAAAGACACACCGCGACACTGACTCACACACATTTGAGTCTGCACACACACACACACACACACACACATACACACACACACTCACATCAGTACTGTGGTGAAGCACTGATGAAATCCTCACAAATCAACACTCAACACGATCTGGGAGAGGGTAAAGTGTGACAAAACACACACGCACACATTGAGCTCAATATTCTGTCACCCTGTCACTATGGAAACTGGGGCACAGCAATAACTAGTGGTGGTTAGTGTGTTTATGTGTGAGACTATAAGTGCCTCTATGCATGTACACATTTGTTTGCGCGTATAAACATGTGCTTATGTGTTTAGGCATTTGCATACGTGTGGCGGAGATTAACTTTTATGGATTCACGGTAACATCTCACCTCTCTGTGAAGCCTGTGGAGAGGAGATTCGAGGGTGCTTTCATTAAATACTCCAGCAGCTACTGTGGGAATCCTTTGATCACACATGTAAAAAGATAACAGTCTCCAACATCTGCTCTCCCTCACAGCTCATGTGTCGCTATTCGTGCCCCGGGCAGGTTGGTCCCGAAGGTGAACATACCTTTAGTAACTAAGACTTCTTAACAAGGCCTCAGGTTTTTGACTAGTGTGTTTATTATCCAACTGAGGAACATTAGAAATAAACTAGGTAACGCTTTATAATAAGGTCCTTAATAACCATTGATTAACAAGTAATAAGGCATTGTTCTCGCTTTAGATCCGGTAGTTGCAAAAAGCATAGTTAACTTATAGTTAACTTATAATAGATGAGCAATAAAGTATATTTTAATATCAATAAGCAAACAAAATAAGATTAATAAAGGCATGGCAAAGACATAATGGGTGGGTCATGGGTGTTTGTAATGCCATTATTAACACTTATATAAGCTTATAAACACACAATAATGTTAATAAGCATCTTGTAAGGACTTACAAGGGCCTTATTACTTGTTAATTAATGGTTATTATAAGGACCTTAATATAAAGCGTTTCTTTTTAGACTTCCTGTAGTACTGGAAGCACATGTAGTTCTGTACTTAAGCACAATTTTGAGGAACTTGTACTTCACTTGTTTACATTTCTGTAACTTTATACTTCTATTACACTAAATTTTAGAGGCAAATATTGTACTTTTTACACCACTGCATTTAACTGCCAGCTTTAGTTACTTTCCAGGTCAATATTTAACATGAAGATTAAGATTAATATTAAGATGTCCTTTATTAGCCCCACAATGGGGGGATTTCCAGTGTTACAGCAGCTAAGTGGACAACAAAAAACAATAAATAAATAAAGCAGTATAAACTAGAAATGTAAGAAAGGTATTATCAAATAAAGTGGTAAAAAAAAAAAGAATAATAACGTATTGACAATTTATAATATAAACAAGGATGAATCTAAAAAAGTATTTACAATTAAAACAAAAATAAGATTAAAACTTTAGAAACCACTGTATATTTAGGAATAATAGTATAATAAATAGTTAAAATGAGTCCTACCTTAACAACAGTAGAAAATACAGTCTGAGTGGGTCCATTCTACATAACAAGTACTTTTACTTTTCATACTTTAAATACATTTTGCTGCTGATACTTTTGTACTTTAATTTCTGTAAATTTTGAATGCAGGACTTATACTTGTAGTGGAGTAATTTCATAGTGTGGTATTAGTACTTTTACTTAAGGAAGGGATTTGAATACTTTTTCCACCCCTGCCTGTTATACAACATTTTCAAGTAGCCAGTTTCACTAAGGCAATAAAGAGACAGATTTGACTCAGGTAATAAGAAGCCAAATCATCATCAGATGAACTGACGGGTTCTGTGATTGCCCAATGTTTCCATTTTTGTATGTGATCTGTAGTATTTTTGTTTTAATGTCATGTTGTTAAAGTGCTGTTTATGCTTTTTATCTTGTTAATTTACTTTTGCTCAGTATAAAGTTCCTTATAAAACCATAAATAAACAACTTAAGGATATTGTCACTCAGATTAAGAAAGTGTTTCAGGTAATATAATATGTTTTATCTCTTTGTATCTGCTGTATTTTGACTGGCTGTCTGTCCACCTCTGTCAGTAAGGATATACAGCCGTTCGGATGTGCCAGGATCATTAAAGTTAAAATGGGTGAGCGTACCGGGTTACAAAGGGCTCCCCCTGCTTCATTAATAATCTATAGGAGACCAATTCACCTCCAGACAGCAGGAATACTAACTAACCTCTTCCTCTGCCCATTCACAGACTCTCCCTTTCTCTTGTCTCTCTGTGTGTGCATGTGTGTGTGTCAAATATCTTCTGTTGTGTGTGGTCTACCGCTTGGACACACACACACACACCATGTTATGTTTTTTATAAATGACCTCTAGACAAGTCATTCTGTAGCGTCTGGAGGTCAGCCCATAGAGGACGTCTCCTGTTCACTCTCTAATAGGTTTGCTTAATTTAACATGTGGCTGGTGTGTAGATGGATTTTTTCCCCTAAAAAGTTGAGTCATATGAAAAATATGTTGTTGATACATGTTGTATTTTCCAATTATTGAGAAAAAATGATTTTGTAGATGATAATTTATAGATTTAGATTTAGACTTATCCTATATGCACTGAACACAACCCACAGAATATTTGTATGCTTCCATTACATTTTCTTTTGTTTAATGTGCACTTCTACAGTTATTAGCCATGTGTCCATTAAATTCAAGGCAGATTTTGAAGGGATTTTTTTTAATGTTGCATTAAAGAAAATTAGGGACATTTCCAAAAACTGGTTCAGAACGAATAAACAAAGCTGCATAAACTCATTTTGGGCAGAAGATGGCAGTGTAATGTATCGCTGTAGGCTAATCCTTCAGGAAACAGCAGAAGTAGAGAGAAAAAACAGCAACAAAAAAGAGGTTTGCTAATCAGACAAATTTTAGAGAAGTCTTCAGGAATTGGATTCAATTTGGCAACTTATTATTGTGCTTTCATGTCAGCTATCTTTACCGGCAGAGTAGAAACAGCTGATCAGTCATGTGAGTTAAATACGTCAGAACTTATTCCGAAAAATCTGTCCATCTCCTGTTTAGAGCATTAACTATTAAAAAAACACACACACAAAAAAACCTGAATCAAACGTAAAAAACTTTTATGTGTATTTTCGTACATTTTCAGCAAACTTTGGTGTTTCCATCAAGCTTTTTTCATGCGGATCTTCGAAATGCTTTTAAAATGTATTGGTGGAAACACAATTATTGTGTTTTGGGCCAAATATGGGTGACCTACACTAAAAAACTGCACATGAATGCATCTTATATCGACACAAACTGTGCACTGAAACTGCTGTGAATGTCCCTGAACGTACCTAAATATAAGCACAGAAGAGTTTACTAATGCTGCTTGCTATGAGTGGATATGACAGGGAAAACTAATGAAATATATTATCAGTGAATATTTTGCATATTTGTTAAATGTCTTCGTTTTACAACTTTAACAACTTTTGCTTTGAAATGTCCACTCAGTAACCTCGCCGCCTCGAGTCATTTAGTCCAACACAACAACACCAGCATTTGAAATGTTGTTGTTGTTGACAAACACGTTGCTTGGCTTGAAGGTGCCCCGGCCTGTAACATCAGACTGGACTGAACCAACGCAGAGGGACGGATGAGCGGATGACATTAATGATTCATGGCCGGGGTTTGGTTGTTGTCGGTTCCTGGCAGAGCGCCTGATGTCCCTCCAGACTGGCTTAACGATGATGTCATGCTTTAGAGTATCGATTAAACTCTCCCCTCTAACACATCACTCTATCTCTCTCTTTCTCTATTGTTCTCTCTGTTTTTCTCCTCACTTTCTCCTCTCCTCCCCCCCTCACGCTGACCTCACCGAGTCCATCACCAGAAACCAGACGCAGCCACTAAAACAATAAAGCTCCCATCCAGAGAATCATAAAACACATCATAATCAGATGGACCATGCCAGGATCAATAATTTCCAGTTAGACCCAGTACCCTAGGAGGCAGTTTTGGATGCTGCAGCGGGATGCGGAGGGGGCTGAGAGGATTGATGGGGGCCGGGAGTTGGGTTACATCTAAAGTGCACCAGAGGATCGATAGTTTGTGGAGGCCTTGGCACAGAGTCAGAGTTATGGAGCGGGCTCTCATGGGATCTGAAGCACACAGAACAGCCCTGACAAAAACAACAGGCTGGGTTTCACTTTCAAAAAGCATTACACTCGTCTTCAATTTTAATTATAACAAAATAAACATATAACAAAATATATTTATGTGCCTTCTGAAAAACACATTTTTAGACCCATAAAGTGGCTAAAAAACGTGAGTCTGTCTGTGAGTCTGTGTCACGAGCAGTTGACGTTAAGCCTTTTGAGGACATTAACCCATTGATGCCTAAAACTGCCTGTAAAACCTCTGGACGAATTTAAAATAAGCCCCTAAAACCTGAAGTTTTTCTGGAAATTCAACAGAAGTGTCAACGCTTCTACTAAATAATAGATTTTTCAGCCTCTGTAGCAGATAGAAATTAAATTCAAAAAGTATTTGAGAGCTTATACAAATACTACAAAACGACGTATCCGCTTTCCAGGCTTCAATGGGTTAAGGGGAGACACTATGAGTAAATAGGGTGATTTTTTTAACTCATAGATGTCACGATGAAACAGTTTATTTAGATTAAGAGAGGATTTTTTTTTGCATTACAAGTTTTCTGAAATGTTTAGATATGCAAATGAGGTGTGAACTCAATAAATATGCGCTAATTGTCATATATTTCCAGGACATAACTCTGACCATTGCATGAAGCAAATCTCAAAATTATTATTTTATTTTATTTGATGTATTAGATTAAACATTTTGGACAGAAGTAAATTGGGATGTCTCCTTTTATCAGAAAATACTGTCAAAGGCTATGAAAAAATGAATGTTTGTCATGTTTTTGAAAACAACATGTTATAAAATCAGGATATGAATGATATATAGACCACGCTCAGTGTAAACCGTCAGAATATAGCTAGGAATAAAACGGGTGAGTTTGGTGTCTGTTGGTGAAAACACATTTTTAAAAACGGCCTTTAAAGTTTTTAAACATTCTTAATGAAAATGACTATTTGAAGACAAAGTGTTGAATCAAATTCATAGCAACAACAATATAGAACATGTAGAACACATAATATTGTGCAGGAGAGTGGGAGCTTTCTAATGATGCCTGTGATAACGAGGTTTCTAAGTTCTACGTTTGCAGTCCATTGCAATAGAACAATAACTTTTAGTGAATTTGGGAGAAATCTACAGATGCAAATTGGTCAAATACCGTAAGATATTCACCTAAATGTTTATTCTGGATGTTTTCATTCCACTATTCTGAAATAAATCATGTTATGGGAGGAAAATGTCCCAAAACCTCAAAATTGACCAGTGCATGAAAAAATGATGTTTCTGCCTGTAGTGTCTGGCCTTAAAGTAAGAAAGAAATGTAACAGGTGTGAGTGATACACTGAAAGGACCTGAATGGTGCTAAATTAGTGCATCCCATATATTAGTCCCACATTAAAACAATAACAAATGGCAACGCTAATGCTTTTGTACTTTATTTCCTGCCTGTAGACAGCAAAAGACATTGGTGGGCTGCAAACCCTCATTCGCAAAACCCAAGGTTTGTTTTCTTCTTTTCTTCCTCCCTCTTCTCTTTCTTAATATGAGCTCAGCTTCTGCCAGAGCACTGACTACTGAAGTGTGTGCTCCTCAAGGCAGAACCGATCATGGGACTTTTCACAGATCACTGTGTTTGACTCAGGGTGTTTGGACACAGCCAGAGATTCTGCTCCACCACGCTTGTGTGTTTAGGTACAGACCGAGGCACACACACACACACACACACACACACACACACACACACACACACGCACGCACACACACAATCACACACGCACATAGACAGAGTGAGTGCCCTGCATTTGACTTGCTGAGCTGTACTGCCGAGCTCCATTCATAGTTAATCAATGGAGAGGAAATGTAGATCCTAGATTCTAATTATCTTTTGCATTTGGCCTCTTTCCTCCCTCTCTCTCTCTCTCTCTCTCTCTCTCTCTCTCTCTCTCTCTCTCTCTCTCTCCCTTTCCTCCATTTTTTATTTTGCTCTCTTATATCTTTTTCTTCCAAATTTGCTCATACCGCCTCGCTTCATCTCTGTCAGCTTCACTTCTCTGCCTTGTTCCCCTCACCCCTCCCTTTCCTCCACCAAGACTCGTTTTTTAGTTGAATGATATATCAAACAGTAGCTCTGTGCTGAATGAGAGGGATTTGCTAACACCCCCTCTTCTTGCACTCTTTCTGTCTTTCTCTCTCTCTCACACACACACACACACACACACACACACACACACACACACACACATTTATGCATAACCATCCACAGCACTGAGTGATCTGCAAGAGAGGATCAAAGGGAGTATTAATTCCACTATATTGAAGACTTACACACACATATGCAAGCGCACGCACACACTCATTGCTGAGAGCTATTCATTCATTAATGCTGCACATCTCAGTTTCACACATCACTGGCCTTCAGTGAGTGAAAGAGACAACAGAGATAGACAGAGGGAGTGTGTGCATGCATGCCTGTGTACACTCTCTCAATATGTTGTTGTTTCTTCTGGTGCACGCGCATAATTTTTATCTGTACATGCACATACACAATCTGTAGGAGTGTGTGCTAATAAAGCATTTACTCTTTCATGCATGGAGAGATGCATTAGCGTGTGCATGAATGCATGCGTAATTGTGCGTGCATGCTCCTATGTATTGCAGTTGCTCTCCGCTGCCTGCTTGGCTCTGCTGTCACATGGCCTCTGCTCAGGAACACATGAGGCAGCGACAGTGCAGAGGGAAAAAAAAGATCTCACGATGTCAGGATTTTCTTCAACTTCTCCACCTGCATGTGAGAAAACATTTTAGAGGGCTTGTTGTCAGCTTTGTTACAGATCCTCTTCGGCGAAAAAAAATGAGATGTTATTAAGAAGGGTTAGAGGTTACTGCAACAATGAATCAAGTGAGGGAATAAAATCAACAACTAGAACCACAGAGTGCTTTTTTCACCCACTCCTGCAGGATTTCCGATCATCGCAGCTCAAACTCCTACAGATGCATCCTCCCACTCCTGTCCTGATCACACCCAGCCGCACCGGTGTTTTCTATTGGAAATCTGTCCACATCACCCTGCAAGGAAAACAAGACAGCCCTTAAGGATTAAATTTGAGGCTGTGGGACCTAAAATTGGATAAAAATGTTATGGATCGAGTCCCTGTTTCTCTAATAGTTTGTTCTGTTTCCCATAGCAGCAGATACAAACCAGATGCTGGAATTCTCAGATTTCCCAGAAACAGTGATATTTGTTACTATCTTTACAGATCAGATTAGGATAAGGGATGGTCATTTTAAAGTTATTAAAGTCTACATAACTGTATGTTACTAGTATACATTGAGTGCAAGAGAGGGATAAACTAAACCGGAACTTATAGTGCATATATCTGTTATACTGGAATCCCACACATAACATATAACAGATCTCCATATTTATATAGATTTATTATTAATGGTGACTGCTCATGTCCACGTTAGAGTAAATACTGTACATCTTGTGCCCGCTGTAGATCTTTCTGCAGTGCGTAATACTGCAACCATTAATGCACCCAACCGGTAGTTGGTGAGTGGGTATAAATGGGTATCTCAACTCTTCAAGAGGGATTTTATGCTTAAAATTAACTTTATTTGGACTTAATTTTCAGAGTTTTGGCCATTATACTGCATTTTCTGCGTAATGAGAGAAAAACGGAAAAACTACTGGTCTGATATTTTATGAAACTGGGTGGAACCATTTCAGAGCAACCTGAATCACGGCACAGATACAAAAAATATGTTTCACTTTTGTAAAAATTTGGAGCATTTTGTGCTGCATTCATGTGCTGTTGGAGTACTTGGGAAAAACAACTTGTTTTTGCAGACATCACTCTATTTTCATATATTTTGTTTTAGCAAACCAAATCAGTAAAATCATATTATGTTAAAAGACGCTTATGTCCAAGGATAACATTTTTTAACACCCCATGAGTACAAAAATACTTTCCATCACAAGAAAAAAAACCCAACAGGAAATCACAAAATCTGATCAGCAGAGAGTGTTTGCACAAAGATTTTGGACTGACCTTAAAAATCCCTCACCATAAAAATCCTCAGGCGGAGCTGCAGCTCTCTCTTTCTCTTCCCAACGTGTTTAATCAACACCTTCATCTAGCAGCAAACTGCATGTGTGATTAACAAGATGAGAGACCTACTTTTCCCCCATCACACAGACAGCAGCAGGTTTCCAGCTGTAACTAAGCACCGCTCTCCCTCTGCATCGTGTGTGTAGGTGTGTGTGTGTGTGTGTGTGTGTGTGTGGACATGTACTGGCCAACTACCAAGAGCTTCCACTGTAATTACACACACCTTGACAGCAGATTTATCCCTGCTCTGGAAACGAAGAGAGAGTGAAAAGCAAGAAGATATCAGAAAGAGTCAGGGTGCTAAATGTTTCATTGTGAAGTCAAATCTTGTTGCCCTTTTTGACACCATGTTGATGCTCTGCAACATCCACACACAAAAAAGCTGAACTGTGCTACATAGCTTTAACTATGAATGGATTGCAGTTTCCGCCAGCAGAATAGCACGATTTTCTTTAAATCAAGCAATCTTTCATAGATTGAAGATCTAAGATGGTTTATACACAGGATTCAGGTTTGATATAAAAGTTGGAATAGTTTAGTTTTCAGACACAATCCTCTTGTTAATTTGTAGTTTTATTTTCATTGTGATACGTTTGGAAGAGATTGATTAATAAAGTTTTGAGAAGATATACACAAGATATACACAAGTCACAATCATTTCACAGAAAAAAGTAAAAAAATATTTTATTCCTACTTTATGAGCGACCATGTATAAGTTATAATATAATCATATAATATATATAAATAAAAGTTAGCATATAAACATATATCAATAGTAAATAGTAAAAAATGTCACCAATTAAGTGAGGATCTAATGTAGAACTTTCCAGCAGGTGTCTCACTTTTTGGTTTTGGTTTCATTTACTTACTAGTCAGGACTGGTACGCCTTGTTGGTGAGTAGCTGCAGATTAGCATGGTTGATGTTTAAATATCATATGAATGAGTGTATAATTTCATTCATTAATTCTGGGTTGTGTGCTTATGTTTGCATTACAGGTTTACAACCTAATCAACGTCACTGTTTACTTTTCTAATTAACATGGCCACTAATAAGCTAACTAGCGGTAGGCTATCATAGTGTAACAGCTACCCAGTGTGTGGATGCTTATTGTGTATGTTGAGATAATAAAAATCATAAAAGTGACTGGAGTTGTATCCACCATACCTGTCCCGATAACCCTTCCAGAGGGGAGTTAATTAAACTATAGGAGATAGATTAGTAAAAATCTGGACAAATAAGATACAGTTTAAAATCAAATATAAAAACTGTACTTGATATGTGTGCACAGACTGAATAAAAGAAATGCAGTCAGTGTGAAGCCACCCATTGGTTGGGGACTTTCGATTGTCACCATCTTGTTTTTTTGGAGCCAGACGTGACTATATTGGAACCAGAGGGTGAAGGAGGAGCAGGTCATTCCAAGACTGTTTATGCAGAAATATTCAAATACAATAGGCCAAAATAAGACTTGTGGATACCCATGAAACTCATTTTTATTTAGACTTCTTGAGGTCAGAGGTTAGGGGACCGATGTAAAAATGGCCATCATTGCAGGAATTATTTAGCCCTCTCCTTGACATGTCATGATTTCATGGCACTGTTACAATGGATTCCCTCTGGTTTCACATGATAGCAGTATCTTGACTGTAGCGTCCATATTGAACCAGCTACAGCCTCCGAAAGTGAAAAGTCAGCTGAGGCCGCCATTGGATCGTTTAGGCCTGCAGGCATGTCCAAACTATTCCAGAAAGGGCCATGTGGCTGCAGGTTTTCCTTCCAACCCAGCAGAAGCACAACAGGCACAAGTCATGTAATCAACTGATCTCAGGGTTCAAACAGCTGATCAGTCCAATCAGGTGTGTTCTTGATTGATTGGAACAAAAATCTGCAGCAGCATGGCCCTTTATGGATGCCTGGTTTAGGGGTTAAGGTCCTTACGCGTCACTTTCCAGAACTGGAGACTGCCACAAGATTGTGTGTTCGGTAAGTGTCTTGTGTATCAGTCATAGCAGCTATAAATGCAGTTATTGCACTTTTAAAAGTGGGCTGCATGTAAGTTTAAATAACGATCCTGTGCAGTATTTTTATTTTTATTTTTAGGTTTGACAAAATGTTGGTCTTTCTTATTGTCCAAACACACAAAAACACAAACTAATGTTGAATAAAGGTTTGAACAAATTACCAGTAAGAAGAAAAATAAGTGGTCCAGTAAGTAGAACCTCAGAAAAAGGGTTTTAAAATCACAAAAATACAGAGCAGATGTGCGAGAGAGCCTTGCGAGTGGTTTTGTCCCGGCCTGAACAAAAGAAGCAGATCAGACCCAGAGCCAAACAAGCCCATCAATATATAAATACTTGTTTCAGCTCTCTGAGGAGCCTGTCCTTGTTAGAGACGCTGTGTCCTTTTTTTTCTCTTTACTGGAAAAAGATTATTGATGGTCAAAAAAACATGTAGACATGACCATCAACATACTTTGGGAAAACATCTTCACTTGCCATAACAATGGCAAATATAGAACACACTGTAATCTGAAACAGAAAAGCTGCACAATATCACAGCTGAACATCTGAACACTGCACTCGCTACAAAAAGTGTCATTAAATAATAATAATAATAATATAAAGCTGAAATTAAACTGAGTGAATGTTTGGTAGTTTTGAACACGTCTGAAAATAGAGATTTATCGAAAATAAGAAAAGAAAAAAAATGAGGAAAATGGACAAAATGCCCAAAGAGGGCATAAGGGTTAAGCTGCATTTAAGTGTACTTTTAAACTGTGGTGATTCTCAGTTGTATACTTATGACATTTACTTTACTTAAGTAAAACCTATACCTACACTGACTAGTATATCAGTTTTTTTACATTACATTACATGTCATTTAGCTGACAATAAGTGCATTCAACCTGAAGGTGCTAGACTTAGACCACAGGAATCAAGTAAGATATCATCCTTTCAATGTAAGTGTTCACACATTTTCCTCAGAAATATTTTCCAAATAAACATAAAGTGTCTTTAATCCATAAAAATAATAAAACTAAATCACAACATGAGCCTTAGTCTTAGTTATTAAATTGGAGTTTTGTTTGTTAATTTATTGGGTTTATATTTATATTTCTATCCGTCTGTTTTTCTCAAATGACATTAACTTATTGTTTTGTAACTAATTACTTACATTTAAAAGGTAATCAGTAAAGTTTATTGATTTCATTTTTTTCCTTCTGAACAAACAGACCTGTGATGAGCATTTCAGCCTCTCTTGCTTAATATGCTTATTGATATTGTTTTGTTATTGTTCTTTTGTATATGCTGTTATAAATATATATGAAAGTAAATGTGTTTTCTTGAGATAACCCAATGTTTCTAATACAACAAAAGTGACCTGTGGTAGTTTTTATGAAATTATAATGAAAAAATAAAGGCAATACTTTATATTTTACATCAGGTGCAACAGCAACAGTGTGAAGTTTCAGGAACTGTGTTATTTCAACTCAGGGTCAGCCAGTCCCTGAGGGTTTATTATATGGAAGAGTTTGGGACGTGGGCCAAGTGTAAATTGGTGTTAAAGTGTCACACATGCTTTGCTTCTGACACAATTTCTCTGTTAATTGTGGCTTATACGTGTGTATTTATTACAGTGTCATCGTGTGGCTCTGTGCATAAGCAAATGTTTGTATTCACACTTTATTTACAGTTTGAAAATATGACTTGATAATTGCTGGGCTATGTACGTGCGTATTTAGCCACCGTGAGAGTCAAGAGTCCACGTTGGAAATTAACTCTCACACATCACAGGTGACAAAATGTATCTGTTACCTAAGAGGTGTGATGACTGATTGACAGAACTGGTGTAGCAATGAAGGCTTTATATAATCTGACAGGTTGTGAAATGATAGTTATAAAAGCAGAGTGTGTATATTGCTCAAATTGATGTGCTGTGATTGGCTAGAAAGTTATTATTTTATTTCTTCATTGTTCTGGTGCCAACGGACAGGAAACAGGATCAACATGCAGGTGTGACGACAGAATATGAGGTCAAAGATGGAGATCACCACACAGATACTCTGACCCCCACCCCACAAGTACAATAAGCACTTTAAACTTCAAATACATGCAGACTATGTTGGATAAAACTTGTGCTTTTGTATTCATATACGAATACGAAAACTTTATTATCCACTGAGTGGAAATTCCTCTTTGGTTTAACCATAGACATGTCTCAAAACAAACAGAATAAATAGTAAAACAATAAAGAAAAACATTTCAAGAATAGAAAAATATAAAATAGCCTACAGCAATAACTACTTCACACATCACCCATTCAAGTACAAAATTTCATAAAAGCACACCACAGTACAAATCAATATCAGCACCTGGGGGTGATTTCAAAACAACACCTGCAGCAAATGTATGATGATTCATAAGTATCAGTTGGAGTCAAGTGAGTGTTTACTATGTACGAAATAGTGAATGAATCAATTAGATTAGATTCATCTTTATTGGAAGTGCCTGTGCAATGAAATTCAGGTGAACATCAAACCATAAAAGTGCAAAAAGCGCATACAATATGCATGCACACTGTGATCTGAAACAGAAAAGCTGCACAATATCACAGCTGAACATCTGAACACTGCTCTCGCTACAAAAAGTTTCATTAAATAATAATAATAATAATAATAATAATATAAAGCTGAAATTAAACTGAGTGAATGTTTGGTAGTTTTGAACACGTCTGAAAATAGAGATTTATCGAAAATAATGTAGAAAAAAATATTGACGTATGGTAAATGAATAGCATTTTTTGTGTGCGTGGACAGAAATGTCCACGAAGGTCAATAGACGCAAATTTTTGCCGGCGCCGCGAATCGCGGGTTTCGCGCGACGCGAATGCCGCGATTGACGCGAATGTCGCCGCGCGAATGAAACAACGCGAATTCGCGTGAGTTCAATAAATTCAACTTTGGCGAAATATTCGTGTGACGCTGTGTCGGGACAGCCTATCAGCGTTGAGATTCTGGACGACAGTGACGTCATGCATCCTGGGAACCCGCCTATTCCGGAAAAATGGAGGAGAAACTTATTGTTGCGGTCTGTGGGCTTCCCGAGCTTTTTGACACATCATCACCCTCCTACCGCAACCGGAACACCGGAAACTCTCCGTGCTGAGTGCGCCTCCGGATGATGTCACTCACCCAGACACGACGGCGTGTTTTCCGACGTATCTCGGACTTCCAGAGCAGGTACAGGGATGCTATGCTTGTCATGGTTGATGACAGAATGAAATGGAGGGAATTATTTGGCGCTAAATAGTGTCTTGGGTGAAAATTCGCAAGTTATTTACTCGCGCGAGTGATGCGAGTAAATTCAACTACTCGCGCGATCAACTCGCGCGAGTAACGCAACGTGAAAATTCGATACGCATCCGGTCTGAACACACAGTAAGGCATATCGGAATCTGTTTGTATGCTGTCCGATATGTGACGTGATGAAAACTTTTTTATAAGATATATTGTGCAGAAAATGTTGCTTGGCCGGATTTTTCACCACTCTGCAATGGAACGCAGAGAGCTACTTTCTCAAACAAAAAAACATCTTGAATAATATTTAACATTGCTATACAATTTTATACTTTATACAAACAATGTATTTTATTGTCAGCCAATTCTATAAATGATAACTGAGAAAACAATGAATAAATAGGAATAAAATAAATAGCTAAATAAATATCATTACTGCACTTTTTTGAATTAAAAAAAACGAATAGCTAACACAGTTTCTTAATCACGCCAAGCAACATTTTATGCATCATAAATTATGAAAAAAAGTTTTCATAACAGCACATATTGTACAGCACATACACTGTTACTGATATGTCTTTGATCTGATATCAGTCAACCGATACATCTGTCCAGCTCTAGTCAACATCATAACCTTTTTCAAGAGCATCAAAATCAAAACCTTTTCATATCAACTGCACCTTACATCACAACGCCCCCTCAGTGTTTTTTTTCTGCAGTGGTTCATTTTGTGTTTGTTTTTATACCTCTTCAGTATAATTCAGCAGAAATGCCCAGTGGCAGAGAGAATAACTTTTAATCTTCCTCTCTCTCTCTCTCTCTCTCTCTCTCTCTCTCGCTCTGGACAGACAATAGTGAGTCGTGCCGGTTAGTGAGGCCGTCTCCTCCCACCTTCCCACTGAGACATAAAGCAGGTCAGAGTAAGACTGGCTGTCCCTGAGACACATATTGTATAACCGGCTACCCAACAACACTTTGTTCAGAAATACCCAATGCTGAGTGTGTGTGCGTAGGTGTGTTGTGAAAACACGTATATGTGTGGACTGTATGTGCAATAAATGTGTGTGTACTGTGTGAATGTGAGCGAGTGTGAGCCAACAGAATGTGATTAATACAATTTGTTTGCCTCAGTTTATGGTCTATCATTTTTAGGGTTGGGTATTGTTGTGAACAGTATCACTTAAAATAAAAATAATCGTGCCGGTCTCATTAAATTGATACTTTTAACAATAGTCTACATGAACGGCTTCGTATGATGTGTTACAGTATACAGTCACAAACACGTTGTTCATGTATTGTGTTAGGGATCAATAAAAATGTAGCAATGATCTGCATTATGACCATTAGTAAATGCTGCTTAAAACACAAACTGAATAAAACAGAGCACACACACATGATTAACACTCTCTGCACATTCCCAAGGGAAAGCAGATGTAACACAGAGACGGATTCATAGAACACAAACACATTTGTAGATATTTTCAAGGTTATGGGCTCGGAGGGAGTAAAGCTGGATTAAGGAGTTCCTCAAAGTGCTCTTTCCACTGTCTGACGACATCCCCAGGTCGGGTCAGCAGGTCTCCTCCCCCAGACGCTTTTCCAGAACCTCTTTGAGGCCGACAGAAAGTCCTCCTCCATGGCCTCCCCGAATTCCTCCCATACGAGAGTTTTTGCTACAGCGACTGCCACAGCTGCAGCCCTATTGCCCGAACGGTACCTGTCTGCTGCTTCTGGAGACCCCCCAGCCAGCCAAGACCGAAAGGCCTCCTTCTTCAGCTTGACGTTCTCCCTCACCGCTGGTGTCCACCAGCGGGTTCTTGGGTTGCCCCCACAACTTCAGACCACAGCTCCTACCAGCCGCTTCAACAATTGAGGCTTTGAACATGGCCCATGGCCCACTTCACCCGATTATCCAGAACATGCGGCCACAGATCTGACGAACACGTCCTTTGTGGAGGAAGCAGAGTCTGAAGACTCAGGGGAAGACTCATCAGTATCCTTGGTAGAAGTCGCCGATGTAAAGGTAAAAGCTGCCCAGCAGCAAGGCGCCAGGGTTGGATGAGATTCTCCCTGAGATGCTGAAGGCTCTGGACACTGTTGGGTTGTCATGGTTGACACGCCTCTTCAGTGTTGCGTTGAGGCCTGGGACAGTGCCAGTGGAGTGGCAGACCGGGGTGGTGGTTCCCATTTTTAAAAAGGGGGACCGGAGGGTGTGTTCCGATTACCGTGGAATCACTGTTAAAATAAATCTGGTCTCAGCCACTTGAGATGCCAGTCTCCCTCCACCTTTCCTGCCACTACTTCAAGGTCCCCTTTGTATTTCAAATGTGATGTCCAGACTATAGACTGTATATAAATAATGGACGTAGTCACCGTGACGTCACCCATTGGTTTGTGGACTGCCCGTTGGAAGCATCAAGTTTGTGGACTTTGAGAAGGCTTACGACCGTGTCCCTCATGGAGTCTTGTGCGGGGTACTGCAGGAATATGGGGTACCGGGCTTGTTGCTATGAGCTATCCGCTCCCTATATAACCAAAGTGAGAGCTGTGTCAGCATACTCGGCACAACGTCAAACACGTTCCCAGTGGGTGTTGGCCTCCGCCAGGGTTGCCCCTTGTCTCCAATTCTGTTCTTGGTTTTCATGGACTGGAGGTTTGGTGACCTTAGAATTTCATCTCTACTTTTTGCAGATGATGTGGTTCTTTTGGCTTCAATCAGACCGGGAAAAACGAACTCTAACAATTGAAACTAAACTGTTTGATGAAACTGTTTGTTGAAACTTGCGTTTTTTCTCTTTTTATGATTTATGTCATTATAACTGTGTTATACTGCACAAAAGACATTTTTGAGTTGATCAGTTCTAGCCATTATTGTGCTGATTCCGTAGAGCTGGGTTAAACCGTATGGTCCATCCTGCTGCTGCAATGTTTTTCCACCAATTTCAAGTGTCACATATTTGTGTTGTTTCACAATGTATTGTTACATCCCAATCCACAACCCAGCCCTCCTGCCCCGACTGGCCTTACGATGGTTATCTCTGATAAGGACTTCCTGACCCATGAAGTCGGTGCGGACTGTAAGAGCCACCAGCCAGTTTGCCCTCAGGTTAAACTGTCCCCATTGTTAGCACCATTAGCTGCTAGTCACCAACTCAGCCACCACCATATAGAGAGCCATGTGCAGCCAATGGACATTCTCTGAATTACATGTACTTTGAGTTTCCCTCCAAGACTTTCAAATAAAAAGGCCGTGTCTGGTAACCCCCTGATTTTAACAAGCATGAGAATTTTTAAAATGCAGAGCTGCAGGTGAATCAGTGACATGTTCTTGTGAGATGAAACAGTGTAATGCGTCGGTAGTTAGAAACAGAACTTTATAATCAATATGTGCATTCACAATGTGCAAGTGAAAAGAGAACAAGATAATGCAATCATATTTACTGGCTCACATTCATTTTGTTGCTGCTGAGTTTCAAATTAGTTTGATTCAGAGCGGAGCGGGGACGAGTACATTTCAGTAATTAATACTGGAAGAAATAACAGCATGTCTCAGTTCTTCTAGGTCGTTTAAGACGAGGAAAAGCCTGATCCTCTGTGTGTTTCTAATAATACAGATATCACTTTCAGGGAATAATTCAGGCTAGATTTTTTTAAAACATTTAGATATCTGACAAATGAGATCTTTGTACAGGGTCTCAAGTCATTCATCTTTTCATTCACTTTTCATTCAAACATTGTTGTCTGTGTAGAGATTTTGCTTTGATTGCAACAGGTTTCATTTCTATTTTAAGTTGTGTATCAACATTGTTGTGCTGGAAAATTAACATACACCCAAGCAAAGTATAAAAAGATTCCCAGAGGAACATCAAATTAACATGTTTTCCATCTTTGTATCTGCATCTTGCTGATTACTCTGAAAACCTCTTCTGTTTGATTTCAGTGATTCTGTTTGTGCTGTTGCAATACTTTTATATTGTATAAGTGTCCTTTGCATCTGTCTTGTGTCCTGACTGACTGTTTACTATAATCTGGACTGACTTCTCTTGTTTCATGTTGCCAGAAGCAACAAATGGAGCCAGAAAGTCAAGTATGATGTACAAAGTCAAACAGCAAGACTGATGTGGAAGGTCAAGGTAAGAGCTGCAGCAAGTAAATGTGTAAATACATAAAAATGTATGTTTTTCTGTGGTTAAAACATAAATATGAACACATTTTTGGCACGACAGAGTAGAAGATACAACAGTCAGAGTGGGTGGTAAATGTTTCTGTAGAATCAAAAGCTGAAATTAATTGTCAGAATTGCACTCTCCTTTGGATTTTCCTTAAATATAATGTATAGACTCATACATAAGCAAATGTTCTGAATCTGAGTTTTGCTTTTGCTTGCATTGACCTGGGAGAGGAGCCAAGTTTACAAATAGTTACTGACAAATACAAATATTTCTTTTGAAGACTTTTTTGTTGAAAAAAAAAATAGAAAAATGCTTAAAAATGCTTATATTCCTCACTGTATCAAGTACTATATTGTTAAAAACAAAAAGGCTAAGTGTATATGGGAAAATACTTGCTAACATTCATCACATCAATCTTTTCAATGTATATGTCAGTGTTGTGTTAGAACTTGTTTCTTGCACCTCCAAGTGGCCAAAAAGTAATAATTCAAACTTCATTTTCAGTGTGGCAAATATTTTCTGGGGGTGGATTGGGTGGAATCAATGCTGCATTGTTTGTTCTCAAATATAACAAGACGACTTTGCAACACGTTTTCTCTATACCTCTGACATTTTCAACACATTTATTTGATAGACAGACAGACAGACAGACAGTCTTTCATATCCTTCATGGCCTTCATTCAAATTATCATCCTCTCCTA
This sequence comes from Centropristis striata, assembly GCF_030273125.1. Classification (NCBI taxonomy): domain Eukaryota; kingdom Metazoa; phylum Chordata; class Actinopteri; order Perciformes; family Serranidae; genus Centropristis; species Centropristis striata. The sequence goes on from NC_081519.1 coordinate 40,093,607, forward strand.
TAAACCATTGGGAAAGCTCGATCTCAGCCAATCCCGCCCACTTGTTGTCTCCCTGCACCAATGCTCTCACTCTGCTTCCCTCCTCTGCTCTCTCATTCGTTCATTCTGCCTTTCATTCTCCATCCTTCGCCCATGATGAATGAACTCAGTGCAGTAAAGCAAACGAGGAGTCAGGGACAGAATGAATAAAAAGACGGATAGACAGACAGTGCAGAGAATTATTATGCACGGTTGATTGTTGCCCACGCTGCCGTTCAGAGGAACAGAAATCTCAAACAGGACATGATGCATGATGCACATGCAGGACAAAACACACAGCAGGAGAATCACTCAGTGAATAAATGTCAGTGTCAGCTTGACAGGGGAGTGGAGGACCTTTACAAGTCTGATGTACCAGTGATTTTCCCTTATGGGGCACAATCATTGGACTGCACTGCAAGCTAACAAAAGTGAGGGCACTGCAAATGCACTCCTGCTGGGCAGCTAAACTTGAGCAATCAGTGATTCACTTTGTTGCTCAACAGGAATACTCCAGAAGCTGCTCAGGAAGGCCGTGTTTATGTTGTCACTTCTGCTTTTTGAGAAGGCTGTGATGAGATATTCTACTTCTACATCTGTTTTGATGAGTCTTCTGACCTACTGTGATGAGAAATGTTTTGTTATTCACTTCATGTGGGTCGATTTACAACAAGCTGCACACCTAATACACACTTGTCACCATTTCTGATGCCAGTTTTCTGTCATTATTCTTCATAGATGTAGCTGTGGGAGGAAAATAGCCGTCAGTTTTCAGGGATTCAAAGCTATTTGCATTGCTGAACAACAAAGATGATAGCAGAAAATCAGAGGGCTGAAACCAGGTTAAGTGAACGCTGCTATCCAAATCATACAGTCTATGATCCAAATATATCTTCAAAGTAAGGAAACATCTATTAAGATCTGTATAATGTGCATCCTAGTCGTGTCTCTGACCATCTGGAGAACTGCAAGACCAAAATTAACTCTCCTTTTAGCTATGCTTTTATTACATTTTTAATTCATCTCCTTTTTAACTCCTGAGGTAAATATATAGTTCTTTAGCTGCCAGAAACAACACTAATGAGAGCAGTGGGTGTGAACCAAAAGAGTAAAGGTGCAGCCAGAAAAACATGAAACAATGAGCCAAAAGAAGGATGTTAAAATGTTCTGCAGAGCTGAGAAGACTCAGGCGATATTCTCTGTGGGTTCACTTGATTCATTGGTAACTGAGAAATATTTATTCTAGCTGTTTTTAAAGGTTTTTGGGTTTTTTTTAATTTTATTTTTCATGCTTTATTTGTTAGTGAGAGAGAGAATGGAAGACATGCAGCAAAGGGACCTCTGGTGGGATTGGGTCCGCTGCGACAGTGACTCAGCCTTAGTAGCATGTAGGGTTGTCGCCATACTAGAATGTCAAGCTTGATACTGATACCCAGGAAAATACTTGATACTCAACAACCTTGGCTTTTACTTTCAAACTGGACATGAACACCCATCTCCTGGGTCAAAGTCTGGGTTTGCAGGTATGTGTTATCTTCTCACCTATTTTCATTTCCTGACTTCACGGACAAAGTTGTGATACGGGGCTTGTGATTCCACCAGAACCAGGGACTGAAACACAGTTTAGCCTAGAGAGAAACCGTCAAAGCCGGCTTTATCATCTGAATTTGAACTTTCTGAAAGTCCTTTAACAGATCATAGGTTACAAACATTTCTGCTAGATAAAGTACCCAAAACAATGGTTAAAATTATGATAGAAAAATATTTGATATGTCTGAGGTAGTGTAAGACCAATAAATAACCCAACCTGGTCTCATAGGAATCCGTGAAATAGCCACGGATTTGCTTAACTCAAAATCCGTGGAATAGCCACGGAATCACTCAAATTTCCGTGAAACTGACACGGATTTCGCTACAATGCAAGTTAATGACAGTCATATCCCGTGGCTATTCCAACATACAAAGTGATTATGTACATTCACTGAGTGAATATTTAGAAAATAAAACATATTTCTCGCTAGAAATTGGATCAAATTCCATTTTTATGCAGAAACTAAGTCAAAATATTGATTTTTTTCACTAAAAATGAGAAAACTGTCCACCATGTTTTTTGTTCTGACTGCCGGGACCTTAAAAGTCACGTGACTTGGAACAAACCAATAGGAAAAAATATCCATGGAATAGCCACGGGATATCACTGTCATTAACTTGCATTGTTGCTAAATCCGTGTCAGTTTCACAGAAATTTGAGTGATTCCGTGGCTATTCCACAGATTTTGAGTTAAGCAATCCGTGGCTATTTCACGGATTCCTGTGAGACCAGGTTCAAATAACCACTAAAGGTAAGTAAGCAAGTCAGATAAAAAAAAGAGTAAAATTAACTTATGTAGGTGTTCCTTTCTAAGGTTACAAACGGGCAGGACTGTTAACGTTTGCTGCCTCGTGCCCATATTAACTTTAGTATTTTATTATTAGCCGCTAGCTTAACGACAACTTAACAAACAGCTAATGTTGCTATCGGCTAATTACTAATAGCTAAGCGCTAACATTAACATGTGCCACCAGCCACTTTACAGTAAACAATGTCGTACAGAAACACTAACCATTGCTTCATGGGCTTGTAAAACTGCAGCTCCTAATTAGAAAACAAAGACAAAACACATTACATATCCATAACCCCTGCGTCTCTTCAAATTTTCAATATCCTGGTGTTTTCTCCCCACCTTACTTATTATATTCATTTGCACCAGTGTATGCGACACTTAACGGGTCTTTCATTATGTCTGGATGTGCCTCCATATAATGCCTCCAAAATCCTGAGACGTAATAATCAGCCTCTTCCTGTGTTGAGGTGAAGTGAGTCCTTGAGGGATTGACTCTGTGCTGCTCAAAGACAAGATTTCCTCTCACAGATGAAAAGGAAATGAAAGTGGGTGGGGAGCAACAGAGGGAGTTCAGGGGTAAAACTGTAAGAGAGAGTGAGAAAAGAGCAAAAGAGTTTGAGTTGAAGCAAAAGAGAGCAGGAGTAAGTAGGTGGGTCATGAATGAGGCAGACGGAGAGAAAAGTGGTAGAATGATGCCATTTTGAGATCATCGACAATGGTCGATGCCTGCACTCACAAGGCAGACTTTTTTTTAAATTATACTCTGTTATTTCACTCAGCCAACACCAGGGAAGTACTAACATTGTTTTTATTTTTATTTTATTTTATTCATGTTAATTAAAATAAATGTTAATGTAGTTCTCTCTCAGAAACAAGGAGATGCTGTTATCTGCTGCGCTTAATGTCTACTTTATTTTATTTTATTCTTATATTATAAAACTTATAAAATAAAAAAAAACGTATATGTCTTATATTCTAGTAAGCAAAGGGTGGCTACTTTGAGGAATCTAAAATACAAGACATGTTTTCAGTTATTTCACACTTTTTTTGTTAAGTACATAATTCCATATGTGTTCATTCATAGTTTTGATGCCTTCAGTGAGAATCTACAATGTAAATAGTCATGAAAATAAAGAAAAACGCATTGAATGAGAAGGTGTGTGTCCAAACTTTTGGCCTGTACTGTATATATATATATATATGTATATACATATACATATACATACATATATATATGTGTGTGTATATATATATATATATATATATATATACATATATACTAATATACATATATATGTATATTAGTAGTGGAGTTGAAGTATTAATTAGTATTTGATGGAACTGTTGAATTGCATTATATTTGCAAGATTGTATGATTAATGTTGTTTACCTTGTGACGTTTTTTTTATTCTTTGCTTATTTGTTTACTTTTGTGGAATACATTTGCATTTTTTGTATTTGTTGTAATTATTTCTTATTAAGGTGAGTTTTCTTTTAATCTATTAGCCTTTTTTATATCTCACCTGCTGAACTTGCTTCCTTTTGTTTTATTGTACAAATAAATATCAACTAAAAAGATAAATCAATAAAGTACAGGCACTCCCACAGCTGGATAGCAGTAGAGACACATTATAATTGCATTGAGGGAAACAAATAATAAGGTGAAAGAGAAAGAAACAATGACATCAAGAGGATGGCAGATACAGAAACAAAGCTCAGCAGCATGAGATGTCTCTGCTCTCTCACAGGGATTGATTACAGTTTTCCTCAGTGGCTTTGGTGCATTTCTCACATCACTATTAACATTTGCACAACAGTAAGTTCAACCTCCACAAAATATAGTCATTTGTGCACATCATAGTATCAGTTTCTCATTCCTTACAACAAATTGCAAATGCTTTTGGTCATGCATCAATTGCTTTCATACAACGCTGTTTAATAACATTATCATTTGCTTATGTCATGTCAGTCAAAATTAACTATACTTGTGAATGCTGAATAGTCATTCCATATAAAACCAATAGTCCTCATTTCATTGCTTTAGTCATCACATACAAAAATGTTGAACTAGTAGTCAAAATCTGTCAAGCAAATTTAATAAATTAAAAAAAATAAATCCTGAAAATGTCTCCTAAATTGAACAATTTCTCTCAGCTGAACCTCAGCTTTCCCTGATGAGAAGGGCTGTGTGAAGCATTAGTTGAACCATTGATAAGCCACTTCTATACAATCCCTCAGAGCTGAATCCCATAAACCCATAAACACTTACAAGCATATATGAACCAAGCAGGACATAGTGAGTCCTGCAGAGGGTGGATTTGCCACTCAAGGAGATATTTTCCTCGCTGCATTGCAATGATGATATTGGCTGTGATATAGATGAAACTATGTGGCCAGACAGAGAGGAACATTTGGATGTGCATGAATGATTTACAGTAATATGTATGTTGTATGTTCAGTTCCATTATGTACTGCAATATTGTTTACAGTTGTGTACAGCTCTTCCCAAAGGGACTTTATATTCTTATGTTTATGTGTATTTTTTCTATTGCACAATGCTGCGAACAAAATAAAATTGCAAAGAGCATATGCAGTAAAAATGTGAAACTTCCATATTCAGTGTCTTGTACTCAGTTACCTCACTAAATACAGTAATGTGTAACTTTACTGTAGTTTTCAAATGGCTGTGCAAATAGTATAGTGCTGTATTGAGCATTTTCAGTTAGTGTCACCAAGATCTGACTTTTTTGCATTAGAAAACATTTACAGAGTAAACTGTCATAATGAAAACATGACAGAGACATTTGACCATCTTGTTCATAAACATGGTGTCAGGACTTTTACTGCGATCCATTTTGAGCAAGTGACATGCACCTGCAGGTTATCAACCAGGTTTTGCAATTTGTACTATAGACACACATTTCACTTCAGAGGCTTTTAACCTCTCTACTCAAGAAAAACATAATTACAGCAAACTGACAATGGCATCAAATGCAGATGTGAAAGTAAATGAACTCTGTGATATGAAGTACACAATGCAATATCAGGGAAGCAATATCGGAAAATGTTTAATAAACATAATGGATATGCATGTGAAGTGATTCTTTTTTCCTCGTGGAAAATTGCTTACAATCAAAATCTCAGAGATGCAATATCTGAGATCAGGCTAGACAGCACACAAGACCCTCATATTCTGTAACTGAATTAGTGTTGGTCTTTGGAGAACTGAAAGTGTGTGTGTGTGTGTGTGTGTGTGTGTGTGTGTGTGTGTGTAGATGTGTGTACAAAGTGGAAATTACATAGACAGACAGACAGACAGACAGACAGATAGATAGACTATTATATAACGGAAAATCATAGTGAAAATGTGAGCTGGGAGCACAAGCGTGAGGATCTTGAATGGAGCGTGAGGTGGATTGCCTTAGCATGCATTGTCTTATCTCACACTCCATCTGGCTCAGTGTCTCAGAACACATCTGTGTATTGGACACCCACACGGGCGGAGCCGGGGGGGGGGCAACTGCCCTGATGAAAAAAAAAACCCACCACAAAAGTGCTCTTTTGCATGTCCCCATGGTAGATAAGACTTTGTAACATGCTCTCCAGGGTAACCTTAAAGTTAGGAACACAATGCAGTGCCATATAGGCTGCTATAGAAAACTTGCAACATGGTCTCACAGAAATCCGTGAAATAGCCATGGATTTCGCTTAACTCAAAATCCGTGGAATAGCCACGGAATCGCTCAAATTTCCATGAAACTGACACGGATTTCGCTACAATGCAAGTTAATGACAGTCATATTTTTCTGGCGAGATCTTCACCACAAAGTGATTATGTACATTCACTGAGTGAATATTTAGAAAATAAAACATATATTTCTCGCTAGAAATGTGATCAAAATCCATTTTTATGCAGAAACTAAGTCAAAATATTGATTTTTCACTAAAAATGAGAGAACTGTCCGGCATGTTTTTTGTTCTGACCGCTGGGACCTTGAAAGTCACGTGACTTGGAACAAACCAATAGCCACGGGATATGACTGTCATTAACTTGCATTGTAGCGAAATCCGTGTCAGTTTCACGGAAATTTGAGCGATTCCGTGGCTATTCCACGGATTTTGAGTTAAGCGAAATCCGTGGCTATTTCACGGATTTCTGTGAGACCAGGTTGAAAACTTGCTGGCCCTCCAACAGGAACACCAACTTAAACGACAGAATAGGTCGTCTGTCAATACCACCAAAAACTACCCATTGGCGCATTTCGCTGATGCAGATCTTAAAAAAAATAGCCCACGTCAGTATACATACATGTAAGCTTGCAGTTTCTTTGAATTTAGCCAACAAAACCACGGAAGTTAAGTGAAGTTTAAGTCAAATTGTTTACTTTTGTTTTCACACCAGACACAAACGCCGTTCTCCTCTGTAATTGTCTGAGGATTGTTTAACCCATCCACATCTCCTCTCACCCACCCCATTGCAACTTCCGTACTCAATACTCCACCACACCATAATTCATAATTTCTAAGGCTACGAGAGGGTGGGGCAGGACAGTCTCAAACGTAAATATAGGTTGTTTTTTGTTGCTTGTACAAACGTCCTATGGGATCGTATTTCAGGGCAGAACAGTCTAGGTTCTGCACTGTATGCCCCCTTTAATATAAATTAAAAAATCACCATTGCCCTTTAGACTCCCTGAGTCCACCGGTTTCACCCACACTATTTTCTGTCAAAAAAACAGCAGTTGGCGAGCTTGACAATGGAGTTCACAAACGTTTTTCTTTTTTGTGTGTGGAGCGAGCAGTGAACGATTTAAGTGGAGCGGGGTGAAATCTGAGTTGAGCACTGAGTAATATTGAGTGGAGCGGCTTTGAGTGGGGTAGCAGAGGGAATGAACAGCTCTAGTGGAAATTCTGTGAGCATCAACGGTAAGTATTACAAGTTTTCAGTTGTTTTTCCCTAAACAACCACCGGGGGGCAACAATGAAACGATTCCACATTCAAAAAGAAGTTTATTTTAATAGTTTGTTGGAGGACTTTTCTCATTCATTTTCCTGCTTGGGGAGATTTATAATGATTGTGAAATTCATGTTAGATTACTGATAAAATATTCACAGAGATATTTACATTTTGCAGTTAAAACTCACACTCCCACAGAAACAAAATTACTGACTGTGAAGAATCTCACAGGAAATGGAAAGCAGTGCTCTCTTGGCTGTCTATCAGATCAAGGAGAAAGTATGAAATAACACATGTACCCAAATCTGTAATTGACTGAGCAGAGCCGAGTGCTGCAGAGTGGAGCGGAGAGGCTCGTATGATCAAACAGGGGTCTAAATATAGGATGCTGCTGCATGATTTCTTCTGCTTGAGCAGGGATTCACCCAACTTCAGCTGAGAATCAGAGGAGAAACTGAGGAAAAGGAAGGGGGAAAGTTGTTGTTGATGTTTTAGAAAAATTCCTTGGTTCTCATAGTGTACGATCAAATGTGTGTGTGTGTGAGAGATGTAAGCTCAGTCACATGGCCGTGCATCATTTCCCATCCATCGCAACACAGTGGAGGGTCAGCAGCAGTAATCTCTGTGAATATGTCTATAAATGTTGGCTGTCCTTCATCTCACCATCATCTCTGACTGCTATGTTGTGACTAAAACAGGCAGTCAGTTCATCAAAAGCATCAAGAATGACATTTAAATCAGAACCTTTGACAGGAAATCTCACATCATCTGCACCAGTCTTCATTCAGGTTTTTAGCAACGAATCCAAAGTGAAACCTTCAACTGTGGTCTTCTTGTACACTGGTGGTTCTATTTTATCATGCATACAAACACAGGGAAGTGAAAAAAGGCTATTTTATAATGGAAAGGCATCATAATTTTGTCTAAATATTAGAGAACAACTGACTGCAGAGCCGGCCCAAGGCATAAGCGAACTAAGCGACTGCTTAGGGCCCCGTGGCCACTAGGGGGCCCCCAAGAGCAATTTACAAAATATGTACATATTTTGTTTAATATTTTGCATGCATGAGTGACACTTTCTATATGATCAAAGATATATTATTTAACAAAAATACAGTTTTATGTCAACAATGCCAAGATAAAGGAATGTTTTCACGTTTTTCAAAAATAATAAACCAGATGACACTTTTACAGTAAAAAATAATGCTTTACCATTTGGATTGTTGTGTAAATCAACCCCAAGTCACTCTATAGTTGAAGGTGATACATTTTTAGATTAAAAAACACATGTGACACCCTGGACATCATTCATTCATTGGTATCATTTGTATCATTATTGCATTGGTATTATTTATGTAATTAACTGGGACACCCCCTTAAATGTGTGAAGACATATCAGGCTGACAATAGGATAATGTAAACAACACTGCCAGAGCCGCAATGAGTTTGTAGTAGGTGTGTGAATGATCAACAATCAATATTATTGGCAGAAATAGAGGGCCCCGAAATTGAATTTTGCTTAGGGCCCCATGGAGGCTTGGGCTGGCTCTGACTGACTCTATCATGTTATGTCATGCAACACTAAATAACAGAGGTGTGGACTCAAGTTACATGACTTGGGCTCAAGTCAGACTCGAGGGCCAAGATGTCACAGGCCAAACATGTAGTGCAATAAAATGAACAATATTACCTTCTAAAATGTGGCGGAATAGAAGTATATGCATAGTAAATAGTTGTTTACTACTATATTAATGTTCTGAATGTGGTGTGTGGTCACTTAAAAAGGAGGTGTGTCAACAGCTACCTGGTAACAATGTTGATTTATGTTTTAATTCACATCATGTCGTGGAATTTCCCCATTTAAAATGACCTCAAACTGCATTCAGAAGCCAAACATCAATCTTCACTGTCTAGAAGAGACACTCAATTAATGAATCTTGGAGGCCAAACTGGACTTCAGTGCTAACATCAGGTCCCATAAACTGATTTCTTGCTGATGGAAAAAATCTACTGTTTCTTGTTCCAAAAGGCAAATCTTCAAATATCAACATGCTACATTTTTTTCTAAACCGCATGTAATCAGCTGGAGTCAAGAGGTGACTATTACACAGCTGTTGAGATATTAAGAGGAGCAGTTCATATAATAGAACAAAATATGAAACCCTTTAAGTCTTATGTGTAACCACAAACCCTATTCAACTGGGAATAATTAGAAGATAATACAGTGCACTGCTGAAATAGAGCATGGTCTGGTAGCTGTGTATAAGGAGCCAGAATGGAAGAGAGATAAAGGATATTAGTGAACAAAAAGGCTGTATTTTATTGGCTGTATATACTTATTAAGACCTTCTGGTGTTTTTATTTTATTTTATCCGATGGAACAAAGCTTTCAGGCCTTAAAAAAGCAAGGGTTGAGGAAAAGGAAAGGAAGGTAAACAGTTATATAAGAAATAATATTCACAATTAATAAAATAAGGTAAATCAGGCTGAGGTTGCAAGACTTTTAACTGTATCAGATTATTTAATTATTAGTACTTTTAATTAAGTACACACATACACACACACACACACACACACACACAATTTACATCCTCCAACCTCCTCTTTTTTTTGCACTACACTACACCGGAACTCCTGTTTTTTTATGTCTTATTTATTGTCTTTGTGTGCAACACACTTTCTTCTGCTATACTTCTGTGCAATTTAACTGAAAAAATAAAAATAAAATAAATGAATAAAATAAAATAAAACATCCTTCATCCAGATTTCAACCAACAACCGTGTATCAAGTGTCCCTTTTTCGGCGAATTTTCCGCTACTGCAGATAATTTTGTCAAATTCTAATGTATATTAATTTTATGAGTATATTAAAATGTGCTTTCTCAACTTCTAAAAATTAGATTTGAGGGGGCAAGACATTTCTTCCACCTCTGGGTGTCACATGGACAGAGGGTGACATCATGTGGCCAGCTGTGGGATCTCACCTGTCATACCAGAGCTCTCCGATAGGTGGCGGTGTCATTATAACAGATTACACTGAATCCACTCTCTTCTTCTTCTCCTCTGCCGGGTTCGGTTTTCTTTCTCTTCCGGTTGTTCGTCTGTTCGTGTGGCAGGTATACAGTTTTCCTCAGCTATGTGGACTTTTATAATCTTAATCAATCTTCGTGTATTTTACATTCCCAAACCAAAACAGTTGCCGATTGTGATAAAGCACTTTACTGTTCATGTTTCCACCGCAGTATGATTTAGATGTGACCCTCATTAACGGTTGAATTTTACGTTTTAAAAGTGCTAACGCTGCCTGAAGCATAGCAGCTAGCTAACAGGCAGCCCTACAACACACCGCTCTAAAATGCTTAGTTCACGTGTAATAGTCTGTTTTTCTGTGTGATATGTACGTTCATATCGATAAAACAAACGCGACCCTGTTTACATAGTATAACGCTTTCCATCGGTTAGCTCAAACGCTAGCATGCATATAATAGCGATGCTAAATCTAGTTTAACGTCTAATTCTCCTTCCTTCAGATAAACCAGTGTCGAAATGGCCAAGTCCAAGAATCACACGACCCACAACCAGTGTAAGTATATCTACAGTGTGAAGTTAATTCATTGAGCTAAATTTAAAAATTGTAAGCTGTTGCCCAAATGGCACTGTCAAATATCTTTATCAGTTTATAGCTTCTTTATAACCTTTTGCTTTCTATACATAGACTCAAATGTACTTTGCAGGAGTGAATGGGACTAATGTATTAACTGGCTTGTGTTAATTGTTTGTCCACTTGTCTGAACAGCTCGTAAACACCACAGGAATGGGATCAAGAAGCCTAGGTCTCAGCGTTATGAGTCACTGAAGGGGGTACGTATGATTACAGTTTTGCCATAATCGTGTTTTTGCAAATGTTTGCATGCATGTAAACCAGAACCAGGCTACTCTTGAGAAATCAGCTGTGCCGGAAATCAGACAACGTGTTTGCTCATGTGGGTATAAATTGCTAACTGCAAATGCAGTGTGTGCATGATCTTGATTTTATTTTGGTTTCCATGGCTTACTAGTTTTAGGAATAACTGTCTGTTTGTGTTGGAGCATTTAGACTGATGGTCCAGCCAGGACAGGCTGGTGGAGGGAGCTGTACCTGTTTGAGTCTGAGTTTGTTTATAATGTATTTTGAATGTAGTGCATGCAGCCAGTAATATGTTTCCTTGGAGAGTTACCTGTTTGGCATTTAATTGCTGTAAGAAGCGGTTAATGACCTGGCTACCAGAATGTGGGTAAATGTGTTGAGTGAGAGGAAGATCCTTAGTTCCATGTGTCCCCAGATTTCCAGTATAAGTTCTATTAGTTTATTTTGAGGTAATTTTAGAATTCTTTAGATAAAGGGCTGTTCACACTGCTGTTGAACCAAAAAAGTCATCACATTGTCTTAATGTAAATATTCATTCATTCATTACCATTAACCGCTTTTCCGTTAATGTAAATAGTTAAAGGGAATTAGTTTCATGGCAGGCTTTAGGACAAAATGTTTAGAGTTGCATGATCACAATTTTTGTTGAAAATGTTGATGCTAAATTTGTAGCAGAAAAATGGACAAGAATTTAAAATGTTAAAAGCATTGTTGGAGTTAGTCTTCCTGTTAATATGCTGTTCATTGTAATATGGGGAAGTGGACTGATTTTTTCCCCCAGAGTATATGTGGTGGGCAGGTATTGTAGTTGGATGTCATCAAAGTTGAAATCCAGTTTTGCTGAGCTGATGTTGCAGCATTGTTTTTAGAAGTAAAAACTTAAGCACATCTCTCAAGGACCCCTTTACTGAGTCACGTAGCTGATCTTTAACATTATAATCTTGACAACGTCCCTCACAGGAAATCCTGGTAAATAACGCTGCTTTTATTATGAGGTTGTTACTGTTGAAATTTTAGTTCAGGCCAGGTAGTGTAATAGGTGTTTTACCGTCTTGCTGTTTTTGCTTTTAGTTATAGCAGACATTTTGATAAGGAACTACACTCGTCAGATAAACAAGTGTTCTGTGTCCATTTTTCCAGCCTGAGCACTTGTGTGTTTTGCTTTGTGTTGTCACATTTGAGTCCCACCTGTTAAATTCACTGTTTTTCTTCCTTTGTTTCAGGTGGACCCTAAGTTCCTGAGGAACATGCGCTTTGCCAAGAAGCACAACAAGAAGGGCGTGAAGGCACAGAAGGCACAACAAGCTAAAACTGCAGCAGCTGCCGCCGCCGCCCCTGTCAGTGCGCCATAGACTGTGTGTCCATCATCATAATAAAGTTATGCTTTGTTAACAAACAAACATCAGTTTTTTTCCCTTTTTATTGCAACTTCCTAAGTCTGATAATGGCTTGATAAGAACTTCTTAGGCTGCTTTGCTTCCTACAAGGTGATTTTGTTCAAGGTTTTTGTTAATCAAAAATACAAAATAGTTGATTGAGGATTGAAATGCGAGGTAATCACAGTGCATCTGATAGCTCAGCTGTTGAGGACCACCATGTAACAGCAACATCCACAGTTCGATTCTGGATGAGGACCATTGTAATGTCACATTTGCCTGCTCACATTTTTCAGTTTGTGTATTACCTCAAAGGCAAAAACCCTTTAAAAAAAAAAAAAAGATTCTAATTGAGTGTTTTTGGCATTGTGTTCTGGAAATGAACAATTTAAATCTTATGTTAGGTGTTAGTTTCTGGCTAAAAAATATAGTGTGATATGCTGCTTTTGGAAAACCTTACTATTGTAAACATATCAACTGGTTAATTACATGCTCCACAATTGGTCCAAAAAAAAGTGTCCACTTTCAGCTTTGCTTGGGATTTCTGTCCCAACTTTGCATAATTACACTGAGTCATTTGAATTAATCTTTTTCACTTCTTTGGTCCTCAAACAATCCTTCACGGAAAAATGTAAGACATGTAAGACAAGGCGAGCCTAAGACAAAGGAGATGCCATGTTGAAAAGCAGGTTTGAAAAAGCTTCCTTGGCAGAGTACCATATTGTTTTTTAAAAAAGGAGCAGTTTGCAAAAGATAAAACTGCAAAAAAGATAATAAAAATAGGTATATGTTTTTATTTTGTTGGGCATGCGGATGTCTGCATTTTATTCTTTTGTATTTAATTTGATTCCTGCTTTGTTACTTAAATGTGTTCTGCTGTGTAGTGTATTGATAATTCATTAGTTGATTTATATTTTCATATAAAGTAAGTTAATGTGCAAGATAAGTAGTAACTAAAGCTGTCAAATAAATCTAATGCAACACCGACTTCCAAAATGTAGAGGAATAAAGTTAGTATCAATATGATTTATTTTTTTCTGTTAGTTATGCATATTAAAGTTTTGTTGTTTCTCTTCATTTTGTAAAAAAAAAAAAAAAAAGGTTCATGAAATCATAAGTGAAAATGAAACGCCAAAGCATGGTCTAAATTTGGTACTACCTTGTCAATTGCAAGTGCTTCCATCATTTCAACAGTTAACTGTAAAAATATATATTTTTATCCACAATTATCTTTCCAAAATCTAAAGAATAAAGTTTAAATAATTGTTATTTATTTTATTCTGTTTGTTACGCAGATTTAGGTTTTATTTTATTTTTGTGTCTTTATTGACAATTAAGGAACATTACAATCAACCTAACCCTAAATTAAAATAATAAAAAAAGAAAATGAAGTACATACATTGGTCACGCAGAGAGTACGAAGTACATAAAGTCTGTGCATTCACTGATAATGATAAAAATAAAAATAAATCATATAGTTATTAGAAATTATGGACATTCATCAGACTGTCATAATATTGAAGAAATAGTTCTTTTTTTGTCCTTTACAATTCTGAGAGACTTAAGAAGATAGTTGAGTTCAAGTAGAAACATCTTAAACTTTCGCTTAGCTTTGAGAAATCTGTGTTTGTGTACAAAGAACTTACAAGAGAGAATTAAGATATTGGTTACAAATTCAACAGATTTGTTACAGTGAGTAAAATAACAAAGAAAATATTTTTTGGTGAATAGGTATGAGACACTAAGAAAGTTAGATAAATGATTTGTCAAGTCCATCCAAAAATCCTGCACAACATTACATTCACAAAATGCATGAGCAATAAATTCCTCCACATCACAGAAGACACAGTTACTATTCAATTCAATTCAATTCAATTGGCTTTATTGGCATGACGTAACAATGTATGTATTGCCAAAGCAAGCATCAGAAAAAAAGATAACAAGATAAGGAAAGCAATATTTACAATAAATTATTATAATTATATTATTCATTTTAAAAGAAAAGAAAAACTAATAACAATAAAAGAAAGCAATATTTACAAGCAATATATAATTCATACAATCTAACATTTACTATCTATATCCATAAAAATAAATCGTTTTGCGTTGTGTCGTCACTTCCGCTCACGCTGACTCCAGCTTGCATCATTTCTTGTCTCTGTCCTGGCAGCCGGGGGCAGACAACATGTGAGTATTACCATTCAAACTCAGTATACACAGCATAAAGCTTTGATTGCAGTCACTTTTCACTGTATAGCTGACAGTATTTGTGAGCGTCTAAACGCTGCCTTTAACAAACTTTACTGTCCGTTTAGCTACAAGCTAACTAACTGAAGCTTTCACCGGCTAGCTTAGCCTGCTAGCTAACAACAAGGAGGCGTCATTCTTGTGAACTGACTGCTGTTGAAAAGTGACTTATTGTACGAACTAAAACAGTCTGGGCATAGTTTATGTGGTTGCATGTTCGACGTGGAAATAATTTACTATACTGTCGTGACTTCAGCCTCAAAAAATGTTAAAAAGAACTGCATGTTCAGTTGACAAACTATCGAGCACTGACAGGTTTTGGACAAGACAGCTATTAATAAGACTAAAAGGATCTGAAGAGGGTGGAGACATTCACTGAGGAAGACACGTTTTAATATTTGCATATAATATAGGTTTAATTTCATAACTTGTCACAAACAATGCATAGCATTGTGGGTTAATGTGAGAGTGTGAATGTTTGATTCAGTCAGTCTTGATCCAGCTGTTTGTATTTAGGCCAATATTGGATATTTTACTGGTCAATACTTTTTTTCAACATCATATAATAATAAAAAATATATATATGTATTTGGGGATTTTTTAAACTAATTTCTATTTTTCAGTTGTTTATTTATAAGGGTTATTTGCACTGCGGTTTAAGATTAAACATTAAAAGTTAAAATGATTATTAAAATTCCACACTGCAGTTTAAAATGTTTAAATCTGAGCATATTATAATAAAAAAAAAAAACAATACAAAAAGAAACAAACCGAACACAACACATTTAGACCATTAAATCAATTGCACAAATACTGACTAGTTTTAACTAGGACGTGACTGTTGAAGCAAATATTTTAAGATCTGCGTGAAGCTGGCAGATAGTACATTTTAGAGGGTTGTGGCTTTAATTAAAAATGCACTTGCAGGGACACTTGCAGTGCCTAATTGTACAATTATCTTCTGAAATACACTGAACATGTTCGTTCGTGGCAAGTGAAGTTTCGTAATGTTAAATCAAGGAGACTTTGAAAACTACATGTGAAGTTGGAGTAATTGATTAAATTGTCAAAACTTAGAAGTTTGTCTCTTTGTCACATGTACACGGTGATTTATTTCTGTGTCTTCCTGCTTCACAAGTCTATTAAGGTACTCTTTGTTATCTGTATTTTGGCAGACAACATGGTGGAGCCGGTCTCTGAGTCCGTCAACTTTCCGTCTGAGGAGGAGAAGATCCTGCAGTTCTGGAAAACAAAGAACTGCTTCCAGGAGTGCCTCAAACAGTCCAAGAACAGGCCCAAGTAAATCAAACAATTTCTTGCTTAGAATGATTAACTTGCCTTAGATAAGTTTGTAAGTTTGTTAAATAATCTTTTACTCAAGACAGATGCAATGAAAATTTCTTAGTTTGGAATGCATTTGTTTTATTTTGTAAAACTATACAATTGAAAACCTTTATCTAAAGACTCACTGTCACATTAGTGTGACTGATAAAAAACATATTCTGATCTTTTTGATGAGACATTATACTGAACACCAAAAACATGGTTTGGAGCAGCAACACTGTCATCTTGCTGTGTCTTGTAATGCTGGCAGGCGTTAAACATCGTTATTAGGGATTGTCATTCTAGCGGTTGCGCTGCCAAGGTAAGTTGTATTTCCTGGCTAACCAGTTATTGTTTGACTCCATTTATATACTTTAAGAATATGATCTTCGTGAGTATCAGTACATGTCCATCATATGAAAACATGTAGTACGAAACAATGGGGCCTTATAATCCATTTAATCATAAGTTATAATCTAATAAGTTAATAGCAAAACGCTCATGTGTTTGTGTGTGAGCAAAAACATTAAACGTTAAATAAAAGGAAAATTTGTTGTTTTAATAAGGTTATTTCACCACAATAAATGGGAAAAAGATGTGAAGAAATTCAGTAATAGTGGAAACATTTTGAAATCTCAGCTCATATCTCTTAATTAGGTTAAAATGGCAGGATTTCTAACAATCAAAATGATTTAGATTTCCCTTTTTAGCCAACAAAATATTGAATGTCATGATGACATTTACTAAACAAAGCACATTTGCAGTAGTTAAGAGGAACTTTGGCAGACCCTCTCCACCACTATAGAGATTAAACAGGATATTTGTTTAATGACACGACCAACTTACCCTCTCTGAAATGACCATAAACACAAACAAAATATTGGTGAGTTATCAGCACCTGGCTGAAGTTGTAGTTGTAAAACTATATTATTTTTGTTTTTGCATCCTCTGTGTTTGTTATAGTTTGTTTTTTGTATCAAGCAACTACGAATACACTTGTGCAATGGAACAGTCCTTTAAGCAGATTTAAAGGTCCCGTCTGTAGCATTTAGTGTTACCTAGCAGTAAAGTTGCAGATTACAACCAACTGAATACAGCCTTTTTTCCAACTGTGTAGAAAACCTTCATTGGTCTTGAGGTTACGAAAAAACCCAAAAGAGCCAGTGTTTGGTTTGTCTGTTCTGAGCTACTGTAGAAACATGGCAATGCAAGATGATGGACTGATAGATAGAGAGATAGATAGAGAGATAGATAGATAGATAGATAGATAGATGGATAGACAGACAGACAGTATTCATCCCAAGCTGGGAAATTACAGTGTAGCAGCAGCATTACACACAGAGACAATGACAACACAATTAAATAAAAAGAACAACCTAGGCATACTTCAAGCAATAAAATATAAAAATACAATAAACAATAAAGTGTCTAAAGAAGGATTATGTATTAAGGAGTAGAATAGAATTCCAGTGCAGAATAAATATGAATATACAGTATAAAAATAAAAATGTTGGTGCTATGAAACAAATAAGGTGCAATGAACAGTGTGCATAAAAAACACATTAAGTGCATAGCGACAGTATGTAATGAACCAGACTATTATTTGGTATTGTACAGTGTGATGGCATGTGGCAGGAAAGATTTTTTGTATCTTTGATCTATGACAGCGGAGCTGGAGCAGCCTGTGAGAGAAGGCGCTCCGCTGCTCCTCCTACGCGGATTTGAAGGCTTCATCCTAAGCTAATGAAAACACGGTTCTTACTTTCAGTTGATTATACACTAATGCAAACATAGTAGTTAATATTATATTCTATGTCAGCCCCTAAATCTTTCATACTGGCTCTTTAATGTTGTGTGTTTACTTTACACATTTTGAAGGTGTTTCGAGGCATCATCTTGTCATCATCCCTCATTTTCCAACCAGGTACACCTTCTACGATGGCCCTCCTTTTGCCACGGGTCTGCCCCACTATGGGCACATCCTGGCCGGCACCATCAAGGATGTTGTTACCCGCTTCGCCCACCAGAGCGGCTTCCATGTAGACCGGCGCTTTGGCTGGGACTGTCACGGCCTACCTGTGGTAAGAATCTGATATTCAGAATTTTGTTATGTTCTGCATATATTTACAGATACAGTACAGGCCAAAAGTTTGGACACACCCATCTCATTCAATGTGTTTTTCTTTATTTTCATGACTATTTACATTGTAGATTCTCACTGAAGGCATCAAAACTATGAATAAACACATATGGAATTATGTACTTAACAAAAAAAGTGTGAAATAACTGAAAACATGTCTTGTATTTTAGATTCCTCAAAGTAACCACCCTTTGCTTACTAGAATATAAGATATGTTTTCAGTTATTTCACACTTTTTTGTTAAGTACATAATTCCACATGTGTTCATTAATAGTTTTGATGAATTTACAATGTCAATAGTCATGAAAATAAAGGAAACGCATTGAATGAGAAGGTGTGTCCAAACTTTTGGCCTGTACTGTATATCCATGGCTTTTATTTATCTGTCTCATGTACTGTGTGTTTTTGTAGGAGTATGAGATAGATAAGACTTTGGGGATCAAAGGGCCTGAAGACGTGGCCAAGATGGGCATTGCTGAGTACAACAAGCAGTGCAGAAACATTGTCATGAGATACTCCAACGAGTGGGAGGTGAGCATACAGTAAAGAAAAATATGTGCGAGAACTTTGCAACCATATTTGAGCGATCAGGTTGTTTATTTTTTTGTTTTGTGTCAATCAAATTTGCACCACAGCTTTATTTCACAATCCAAATATGTGTTTTTGTATGGGAGGTTTTAGATGAGCCTGTATAAGGACTGAGGTAATGATAATAATAGAGATTCACTGCATAATGTTGGCACATGATCATTATGTTCTTTTGATTTGCAATGTGCATATTTAATTTTAATCCCTAGACTTCAGTGAGGCGGATGGGAAGGTGGATTGACTTTGACAATGACTACAAGACTCTCTACCCGTGGTTCATGGAGACTGTCTGGTATGACTGCTGATTTTACCATCTTCTATGCAGAAGTTTTGGCATAAAGATACATAATTTGTATTTTACTTGTACAAAAAGGAATTAAATATAGGAACTATTTGATAAACTAATTACATTTAGTCATTATTAGAGATTTCTTTTGATATAAAAGTGTACGTAATGTTGTTTATCATCCCATAGGAAATTAAGTTTTTTTTTTTTTCATGCTTAAACACTTGGGTCACAGGGGTAGACCGATTATAATGAAAAACCAAATCTACTTAGAAAAAAAAGGTATAATTAAAAAACTTCAATACAAACAAGACTTAATCTGTGTCTGGTGTCTGCTCTCTTGTGAGCAGTTTGTCTGTCCGTCTTTCTTTACATCTTTTCATGTGTCTTCTATTCTTCCAGGTGGGTGTTCAATCAGCTCTACGACAAGGGGCTGGTGTACCGCGGTGTCAAAGTCATGCCTTTCTCCACTGCCTGCAACACCCCCCTGTCCAACTTTGAGTCCCACCAGAACTACAAGGTTGGTGCAGATCACAACCCCCATGACAGAACTAGTCATAACATTTACTCTTTTCTTTGTAATTATTAAACTGACTTAAACCCTGTTTCACTTTTGTCTCCAGGACGTTCAGGACCCATCCGTGATCGTCAGCTTCCCAATTGTTGGAGATGAAAATGTGGCTTTGATCGCCTGGACGACCACACCCTGGACACTGCCTAGCAACCTGGCCCTCTGTGTGAACGCGGAGTTCATGTACGTCAAGGTCAAAGGTGAGAGACGAAGCTTGACACAAGTGCTGTGTCCCAGTTCCATACTACCATATATTCCATCTTTTTAGTATGCTGTTTTTGCAAGTACTAACAACTGTAATAACTCAAATTTAAACTAAACTCCTATTTCAGTGCTATGATGAAGGCAGAGCAAAACACCTGGTAATATGTGGGAGTAGGCAGTGTTTATTACTCACTGATCTAGGAGAAAGAATGTCCGGAGCTCTCACCATAGAGTGAATGTTTGTCTGAGGTTCGCTGTTTTTGTAACCTCTGTTTTATATCTCTCCTTCTTCGCCTTCATTGCCTCCTCCATCAACGGGGCTCTTTTCCTTTTGCCAGGTTGAGCTTCCACAGATAGATAGATAGATAGAGAGCTAGATAGATAGATAGATAGACAGACAGGCTTTATTTATCCCAAGCTGGGAAATTACAGTGTAGCAGCAGCATTACACACAGAGACAATGACAACACAATTAAATAAAAAGAACAACCTAGGCATACTTCAAGCAATAAAATATAAAAGTACAATAAAAATACAATAAAATGTAAAGTGTCTAAAGAAGGAGTAGAATAGAATTCCAGTGCAGAATAAATATGAATATACAGTATAAAAATGTTGGTGCTATGAAACAAATAAGGTGCAATGAACAGTGTGCATAAAGAACACAAAGTGCATATACAGTATGTAATGAACCAGGTTATTATTTGTTATTGTACAGTGTGATGGCATGTGGAAGGAAAGATTTTTTATATCTGTCCCTATGACAGCGGTTGTTCCACCTTCTACCTGGAGATAACCATTTTGTTAAGCTGCCTCTTAGTGAAGTGCTCTCTGTTAGCAGTGATGCAGTGTATATGTCTCTGGCTTTTAGTGTGAAATGTAAGAATGAAAGGAAGTGAAGCTGTGATGTGCTGTTGAGTTGAGTTTGCTCTTGGCCCCTGTGTTATTATTTTATTACCTTTGGAAATACCGGTGCAACTCATAATCCTTGACTGGAGAAACTGGCTAGTGGAGAAAACAAAAGCGATTATTCTCTTCCTGTTTTGGTTACAAAATGGTTGACTCTATTCTTTTTGGGCTGTAAATCAAGCCTTCTCCCAGGAGATTGGATCTGGTGTCAGACAGAATATCACAGTGAGCCCCTGATAGGGAACCAGTCCAAACACCAGTGGTGTCATTACTCTACAGCCATTATATTGTGCAATCAACATTTATTTCATAATGAGTAAGTTGATTAATAAGTTAAAGCAAAAAACAAACATGTCTACTGCTATTTTAACAAAGAGACATTATTAAAAGCCCTGCCCCCATTCACACCTCCCCAGGGTGTGTGTTTACGGAAATTGCAGTTGCATTTATTAAGTGATTTAAAAAGTAACAATCTGATTTATTTAATGGAGCACAGACTGATTTCACAAGTGCAAAGGTGCACACCAACGGATCTCAAGTAGGAGAGATTAAGATTAATTCAAACTAATTCAAACATTAAAGAACATACTTATTTTTACCATCTATGTAATGCACTCATTTCTGGTGAGATTATTAATCACCTGATGGTGATTCTTAATGGTGGATATAGCCCCTGTAGTGGGGTTTGTGTCCATATGATTTGATCAGATTGGGTGACTTCAGCTGATGATGTCGTTGATTGTGATATTTTACTGGTGACATCATCATATGCCAGTTTGGTAGACATTGCCCAACCCTAATAGAAACATAACTAATACTTATTTGTTGTTTTCTGTCATTTTTCTCGCTCTTTCGCCAACATGCACAATTAGTTTTTTGTTTTTTTTTCCAGCTGTGAGTAGTTTGTCTTTGATTACTGAGAGAAGTGTCCGTGAAAATGACCCTCAAAGATGAAGTTTTGCAAGTATGACTGTTGTGAATTTATTTATTTTGACACTTTTCTACTGCTAACAAACTACACTACTGGGCAAAAGTTTTAGAACACACCAACTTGATGGTGAAAATGAAAATGATGTAGTTTAATGTCTCAGTGTACTCTGAAATAAATGCACATTTGCAACATTTAAAATTCTTTATTGAGCATGATAGTGTTTTGAAAGTAAAAAAAAAGATTCAAAATCACATTTTATGTTGGACTAAAGGACTAAAAAAAGACACAAAATGACCAAAAAAAGACACAAAATGACAAAAAAGACACAAAATGACTAAAAAAAGACATAAAATGACCAAAAAAAGACACAAAATGACTAACAAAGACATGAAAAGAATTCAAAAATGGACAAAATAGCCCAAGATTCCATAGAGTTAAGTTGTTAACCCATTTCTTGTTCCCTGAAAAAAAGGCCTACTTGTATAATTCTGAAATGTACATTATTTTTCAGTTTTGGTTAAGCTTACCTTTTTTTATTTACCTCTGGCAGTTCACCACTTACCTTCGTACCCTTTCAAGCTGTTCATTTGACTTGAACTGCTTGAATTTCAATAAAAAACTGGAAAAATTGGGGTGTTCTAAAACTTTTGACCGGTAGTGTACATATTGAAAACCTGCCTAGTGTCTGCTCCTGGTGTGTGGCATG
The DNA here is from genome assembly GCF_030273125.1 of Centropristis striata. NCBI lineage: Eukaryota > Metazoa > Chordata > Actinopteri > Perciformes > Serranidae > Centropristis > Centropristis striata. Next base: position 40,116,154 of record NC_081519.1, read on the forward strand.
ATATTGGAGCAAAGCTTAGGTTTTTGAAAATTAGTGTTTGGTCGTCCAGGCTGTAATAAAGAACCCCTGCAGTGCTGAGTCGGACCGAATGCTTCTCTGTGGAGCATGTTGGTCTTAAATGTTTTTGTACAAGTAGAATTTGTTATCCTGTGGCGAGGATACTGTCTGATTATTGTCAAGAAACACCATTATTTTGTTGCTGTCGTTTGTACTTTCCTCAAGTCATTCTAGGGGGAAAAGGGAAACATCCTGCCAACAAACATGTTTGTGTTGCGAATTACTTGAATTACCAGGATTGATAGTTTTGTTGAACGATGTTGCTTAAACGCTGTAGCCTCCGGGCAAAGTTTTCTGACTGAAATCTTGTTTCCCTTGTGGGTTGATTGTTTTTGACCACGGTATCAGCTGACGGGTGTTTTTTATTAAGAAAGAACAAACAAAAACAAATTAACAGAGGAGGAGTGCTGCCTTGGCACATTTGCACCCAGAGGAAGGGATTTCTACTATAATGTGTTGGTGGAGTTTCTAGCCTGTGGCTAAGTGTTAGCTGATTAAATAAGGCTGTTTTTAGTTGTATGACAGGGAACTCTCTGTTACAGATAAAAAACAAAGTTCCAGTAGCTAAGCAGATGTTTCATATTCATGAGAACTAATTTGATTTTAACGCATAACTGATGTTCATATTGGCTCATTAGAAACATTATCTGTCCTCAGAGTAATTTTACGTAGTTGTCTATGTGCACTTTGTCAGATTTGAACACAAGACAATTGAATACAGTTGAACTCTATGAACTTTGTGAACTTTGCTAATAGTTTCTATATACACGTTGCAATAAAAAGTAATTTTTTTGCCATTGGCACTATCCCATATTTAGATGAGTTTCTACAGGCACAATCTGTGACCCAAATTTAATCTAAAGCATGTTATCTTTCTGAAATTGACAGGACTTTTAATACACAAAAAACGTATTTAAATCAATTTTTTTTGAAAATATATTGTAGTTGGAGCTGCGTTAATTAGAAGGGCAAAACGAGACATTTGGAGACGTGACTTTGTCTAGTGGAATTGGCATTTTAAGTATTTTTAGACAAACAATATATCTGTTATTTTAAGTTGCAGTTCTTGGTGTGTTAGACTAAATTTGTTTTTAGCAAGGTGTGCCTAATAAACTGGAAACTTTGTGTGTATAATGGCTGAAATTATAGGTTCATTAGCTGATTGCTTAAGTTGTTTTACACAAAACATTTGCAAATCCTAAAATAGAAGAAGAAGAAGATTACTTTATTAATCCCACAATGGGGAAATATCAGCGTCTGTTGGTTTTTCCCAGTTTAATATCATTATAAATCTGTGATTTTTTTTTCTTCTTTTTTTTTTCCAGCTTTTTAAATAAATTAAAGAATTTTAAGATTTGTCCTTGGGATCTAAAAACTTTAGATTCAGACTTCTGTCACAGACTAAAAAGGGAAAAAAAGGAAGTATTCATCAACCAGCCTGATGTGTACTGCAGGTTCCTATGGGCACTTAACGTCCTCGAACACTTTCACTTGAATTTTGATGTGGCATTTTCATGGTTTGAAAAGTGCTTGAAACTGCTTCAAATTAGGTTATTTCGAATGCTAACTCTACTTACAAACAGGTGCAACATTTTGAAACATGAAACTTTGCTGTATTCGTATGTAATAAATGTAAAAGTTTGTAATAGTTCTGGTTCTTTACAACACAGTAACATCTAATTTGATGTGGTGAAGAAGTGAAATAATCAGTATAATGTATATGCAGTATGTAGTGTTAATACTTTAATAATTTACAACTTCTGTTTGATGCTGGAAAAGTTTAAAAATGCACCTTGAACATGCTTGAAAAAGGTTTGAATTATAGTTTGTTGTAATTACATTTTTAGTTTACAGTAGGAAAAGGCTATTTTAAAAAGTCATATCATATCTTTCCACTGTCATTTTGACTTGTCATAGTAGGAAATCACTCTAAGACACAATTAACTAACAAAGGCAGCATACACAACATTATGACTGAACATAAACTGAAGCAGCTAAATGGAATTCAGACATTAATATTAGTATTACTTTTATCATAATTTACACCTGTGCCAGTGAAAAAGACCTGCCGCTGTAACATAAACCAACAGTTTTATTATTTCATGTGTGTCACCTACATTTTTGTGTGAGAAATGTGGATGAACCTGAAATCGGGTCATTTAAAAACGTGTTGTCCTTGTTCAAATATAAAAAAGAAAATACTCCAGGGAGGTGGCTTGTGTTTTTCTGTAACCCTCTGCTGTAGTTTTTGGTTCCCTGTGAGAGAAACTGGTGGGATTTTAAAAGGATGACCTAGATTTATACCACTGTGTCATAGTGTCTTTGATCCTGCAGGGGGCACTGTTGAAGCACAGTCTGCCACCTGCACTGCACTGCCTGTGCTGCATGGGAGACCGCCTTGGAATACCAATGATTTTTTTTTTCTTTTTTTGTATCAGCTCAGTCTCTCTTCTTATCTCCTGTCCTCTCTCTCTCTCTCTCTCCCTCTCTCTCTCTCTCTCTCTCTCTCTCTCTCTCTCTCTCTCTCTCTCTCTCTCTCTCTCTCTCTCTCTCTCTCTCTCTCTCTCTCTCTCTCTCTCTCTCTCTCTCTCTCTCTCTCTCTGTCTCTCTCTCCCCCTCCACCCCTCATTTTCTTATCGCTCTCTTTGCCTCTACATCCACCTGTTTTTGTCCTTCGTTGTTCTTATTTTCTGTCTTTTTGTCTGTCTCTTTACCTTGCTGCCTTTGTAGCCGTTAGAGTTGAGGGCTGTCAGCAGCAGCAGCAGCAGCAACAGCAGGTCTGAGCTGTGCAGTCATTTGTCACACCACTGAGGGGAAGAAGCATCTTTTATTGATGCTGCCCCCTTCTCGCTCTTTTTGTGTCTCACTGTCTCAGGCCGTTTGGTTCTTGCCCTCTTCACAACTGTTGTCCCTGCTGTTTGTAACAGCTCCTCTCTTATTTTTCTAAAAAAAATAAAAAAAATCCACATTTGGCCAGTTTTCCAGTGGCGTTCACTTTCCCAAAATGTCACGCAGTTGTCCTGCATGAGGTGGCAACCTTTTCCAATAAGCCCAGTTTGCTTGGTTGGTTGAAGCCACATGACCTTGACTTTATGTCTCACTGTATGATCATAAGGCAGGACTTCACACTTGCATGAAGCATGGCTATTCAATACCTGGATTTTAACCATGTTTAATGAGTTGCTGTGTATGATGCGTTAACTTCAGTTCAATAAGCATGAATCATTCTGCAGGGGCTATTTAGCTGACTATAAAAAACTGCGAGTTTCTGTCACTGTGAGTTGAAAGCTGTACAAAAAGGAAAAAGGGGATAATACCTGCTGAGATTTTCTGTGTTAATGTTTGTCAGCTTTGCCACAGTGATGTGATGATTTATTATGATTAATATTTACCTTGTTAGACTGTCATAAATGTTGCAGCTGGATAATGCTCTCTGTTGTTGTCGCCTTTGTGTTTATAGCCATCGACAGTACGACACAGAAGGTTTAGTAAACCTCTTTTGTTGCCACTGTAGCTTCCCTTTAATGCCCCTCAGCATATATTCTAATCTTTTCTTTTGCCATTTCCGTCCCCTGACACTTCTGTGTTTATATCTTTTTATGTTTTTTTTATGCCTCCAAGCCAGCACCAGCCGTGGCCAGAGGCATTATGTTTTCACTTTGTCCGTCAGTCCACCCCTTTCTCATGAATGCGATATCTCAGGAACACCTTGAAGGAATTTCTTCAAATTTGGCACAAACGCCCACGTTTTTTGGCCACAGCTCTGGAATTCATATGCTAATTATGACACAATTTCACACAAATCTCTTAAGGGATAAAATGATGACGTTATACGTTTTTGTATCCAAAAGGTCAAAGTTCATTTATAATGTTCTGCAAAAGCACTTTTCTGGCCCTTTTTATTTCACACCATAAGTCAGGAACAGATGGGGAGACTGTGATCATATTTCACATTTGGTCGGATACTGAATAAGTGGCACTAATCTTTGGCTTCTGTGTTTTCTGTTCATCTCTCAGATAACGCCACAGAGAAGGTCTACATTTTGATGGAGGCTAGGCTTGGAGCTCTGTTTAAGTCGGAAAGCGAGTACACACTCCTGGACAAGTAAGTACTAAAAAGTGCTCCCAATAGTCACATAAACAAACATCAAGAGTGCAAATGACTAATACCTGAAAGTCACAGTTGCATACATTTTGCAAGTTCCAATCTTGGATCCTGATGTCAATGGTTTATTTATCTTGCTAAATGTGTCAGAAAAAAAGTTTCAGAGCATGAGGTTTTAGACTCAGGATTCAACGTCAATGTTTTTTCTTTTTAATTTCCCTGGTCAGGCAAGTGGGTCAGAAATCTGTTTGCCCAAAGTCATTGTTTAGTTATTAGCTCATGTCAACAAAGACCAAAGTTAATTGTCATGTTTAAGTGAATGAATCAGAACACGATCACAAGGACTGATTTATACATAGTTGTTTTTTTTTTTTATGCAGAGGAGTTGTCAGTCGTGAGTAGCGTCTGCTGTCTTCTTGTCAGCCTGCATCAACCTCCGCCAATCTGAGAGTTAGGCTATATTAGCAGCTAGTCAGTCAGAGCACATGTTTTAGAGACTTATGAGTAAGTTAATTAACCCATTGACGCCTAAAACGCCTGTAAAACCTCTGGGCGATTTTAAAACAACCCAAATAATTCAACAGAAGTGTCAACCCTTCTACTAAATAATAGATTTTTCAGCCTCTGTAGCAGATAGAAATGAAATACAAAAAGGTATTTGAGAACTTATACAAATACTACAAAACGACGTATCCGCTTTCCAGGCTTCAATGGGTTAAAGCAAGGTGAATTACAGTGAATGAAACAAGGACTTATATGTGTTTTATGTGTTTTTAGATTTCCCGGCAAGACGCTGAAAGGGAAAAAATACAAGCCTCTCTTCCCATACTTTGCCAAGGTTAGTAGTTTTTTTCCCTGGTTGTTCCACAGGTTTATGCAGTGTTTGCCACAGAATGAAGACAGACCTGCGACTCCCTTTAATTACCTGTCCGACCACAAATTGGCATCGCAGTTTACGTTCTCTGAATCTCCCTCCATCACTATCGCTGTCACTATCTGTGGCTCTATTTCTTGGGCTTCCTTCATCTAATTCTCCTCGTCCTTGTTTCACTTCAGTGTGGGGAGAAAGGAGCGTTCCAGGTGGTGACGGATAACTACGTCAAGGAGGAAGAGGGCACAGGAGTGGTCCACCAGGCACCTTACTTTGGAGCTGTGAGTCTGCTGTTCAATTGCTTTGTGCAAGACATTAATCTTTTAGTTTCAAGTATCAAGTCAGACTGATTAATAATTTTTAGTCTGTGCTTTTACCGTTCGCTGACATTTTATACTGTTTAGTTGTAAACAGTTAATCGCGTATTTTTGTCAGCAGTATTACTGTAACGTGTGTGATAGTTTGATATGAAAACTGTTAACAGAAGTGGGGAATTGGCACATACTAACAAGTGTTTTAAAAACATTGTGATACATTTCCAGAACAGTCAGATAACAATGAATAATGGATGTACTTTGACAGTTTATCAGAGTCTTAGCAGGGTTGGAAATTAACTTTCTTTGTCAGCTGGTGGATTCCAAAGTCTGCCAGCCACTAAATAGATTACCATTGTTTCTGTGGCTGGTGAGAAGGGACATCTAGCAGCCACTTGCATATTTTACCAGCATTTGGCTGGTGGCTGGGACTGATTTACAACCCTGGTCTTGGGCATAAGCCTTGTATAGATGCCATGATTAGTTGAATAATTGATAATCTGTTGCTTGATAGAAATTATTGCCAGCTATTTACATAATCAGTTCATTGTTGAACAAATAACTAAAATATTTTTTAAAAGCAGAAATGCTGTTTTCAGACTCTCAAATATGGAGATTTCCTGCTTTTCTCTGTTTTCTATCGTATTAAACTGACTATCTTTATAGCCTAACTGATTGATTATCTTTTCTGTTAATCAATAATGAAAATAGTCGTTAGTTTCAAACCTAAAGCCTTTTTTATCAAGATTCTCAATCAAGACCCGTACCAGTCAAGATTTTTAAAGTTTAAAACAAGTCGGAGACCAAACAGAGGGTGAGATATACATGAAGCTTCTTCAGAATTTAAATTTGCACAGATAAACAGTGTACTGTGGTGGCTGAGTGTCTGTCTGTGTGCAGCCTTTGCCGTTGATCCTGCTCCCTTCTGTCACTGTCACGGGGCTCCACCTGCCTCTTGTCATGCTCATCCTCCTCCTTTTTAATTATAATGTACTTCACTTCCTCGAGTGATTTTCGAATGAAGTTGAGAAATGTACTTTTGAAAACGTTGCTTCTGGTGAGCTTGTTTATCCAGTCCTGCAGATGCTCATATGGAGCATGCTCTGGAGGAAAACCAGGTCACGCTGCCATACGATGTTAAAAAAGTTTAGTCTTTCATGTCCCTCTAGAAGCATTGCCTTAACCTATATTACTCAATTCAATTATGCTCTATTTCTGTCTTTGCTTATGTTCTTTGAATTTGCAGAGGGATTTTTGTTGCGAAAGTGGTCAACAAGTTTACCCCATTGCTTGTGTTTTTTGTTTTTTTTTACCTTTTAGCATTGCAAGTTTTGGTTCATACAGTACAGGCCAAAAGTTTGGACACACACCTTCTCATTCAATGCGTTTTCTTTATTTTCATGACTATTTACATTGTAGATTCTCACTGAAGGCATCAAAACTATGAATGAACACATATGGAATTATGTACTTAACAAAAAAGTGTGAAATAACTGAAAACATGTCTTGTATTTTAGATTCCTCAAAGTAGCCACCCTTTGCTTACTAGAATATAAGACATGTTTTCAGTTATTTCACACTTTTTTGTTAAGTACATAATTCCACATGTGTTCATTAATAGTTTTGATGAATCTACAATGTAAATAGTCATGAAAATAAAGGAAACGCATTGAATGAGAAGGTGTGTCCAAACTTTTGGCCTGTACTGTACATCACTCTACAGAAGGACAAACACTCACTCGAAACAAAATATGTTTTTGACACTAACAAATGATTTAATTCAATATGTTTTTTATTAATCATTTATACATTTGGTGGTTCAAAATTTGTCAATCAAGTCTAATCGGGATCCACTGGTCTTGAATGTTTTGGTAACACTTTATAATAACCATCAATATTCAGGCCTCAACACTTACTTTTAAGAGCGGTTGCCAGGTTGGCAACACCACATTAGCTTTTGGCTGCCGAATATTAAAATATGGTCTCTATTTTAGTCACCTTTTATGTTTTGGGTAATTAAGATACTTTGCAGTTACGTCAACTTAATAATGGAATGTGACCTAGAATAAATAGAACAAAAGCTCAATTATATGATTATTAAAGACAATTATATGAAACATTTGTATTAATTGCTTCAGTATCAATGTATTCCTACAGCGTAGAGGCCGATCTTGCAGTGACATCAGAGGTATCGGGTCATTGCTAATAGGTTAGATGCCCTTGTCAGGGGCAGATGGATGCCCCTGTGGCTGTAGCCAGCTGTGGATACACTCAGCATTGCTCTGTCTTGGCTTCCTCTTCTGCACACTGTGGTTATTTAACTGCAGCTTGGTCCCTACAGGGCTGTAAAGTAAACCCTTCACATCAACATCCCACATACATTTGCATTTAAATGTTTGTTTTTTTTATTTGGTTAACAGTTCTGTTATTTAGTGATCACATTCACATTGATTGGTTGGTGAAAATCTGTTGCACAAATGAATTTCCTCTGAAGATAAACAGTGAGAAGAAACGCGCTGCCAAAATACATTTTTCAAATTTTATGTTGTAATGACTGGATGTGAAATGACCCCCTGAGCCATCCATCTTGGATCTTGACAGGGTGTTTGAATACAAAATACATTTACAGCTGGACAGTGCTCAGATCTTTCATGCATAGCTGTCACATGCCTGTAGTGCTTCTTTCAACACTGCAAAAAGTATCCAGCTCAGCAAGGAATTTAATATGAAGTCATAACATATCTTTAAACTAGTGAAACTGGCTGCCGAAGGGGTTAGATAGTGATTTACTTTCCATATAGAGCTTAATCTATTTGGGGAATATTATTAATACAAATGACTAGTTTTGCTTGAGAAGAATGGGTCATTGCGTTGAGGTGGTAGCAGAGCTGCATTGATTCGTCAACTAATTGGTTGTTTTTTCATAATCGATTATTCATTATAGTAATTTATCATGTAAAAATGGCAGAGAATGCTGTATTCAGCCTCTTAAACATCAAGATTGTCTTCCTTTTTTCTGTTTTATGTCATTGACTGAGTATTTTGGGGTTTTGGACTGAGAAAACAAGACATTTAAATACTTTGAGAGACTGGAATTTAAGAGACCAAACAATTAAGTAAATAATGGACATGATAATAATGAAAATGATGATTAGTTGCAGCCCTAATCAAGATAATGTAACTTAAACAGACTTAGTAGTAGGCTGTAGTAGGGCTGCATATTTTCATTATTGATTCATTTATCTGACTGTTACTTTGGTTAAAAAAATCAATTAAACTATAAAATTTTAGAAAACAGCCAAAAGTTTTCACCATAATTTCCTAAATCCAAAGCTGAGAATTCAACTGCTTTTTTTTTTAATTTATCCCACAAGTGAACAGATTATCAAATATTCCGATTAATGTTCTATTGATTAACGATTACTTGACCAATCATTTCCACTTCATTGCAGCAAATTACATTACATTGGGATTAAATATAGAATTGAATAATACAATTACAGCCACTCACTAAACCCTTTAAACTGTGTTCTACTCTCTGTAGGATGATTACAGGGTGTGCACCGAATACAAGATCATCCAGAGGGACCAGGCTCCGATCTGCCCTGTGGACTCCTCGGGCTGCTTCACTTCAGAGGTCACTGACTTTGCGGGACAGTATGTCAAAGTGAGTGACACGTCAGACATTTACATGTAGATTAGGTTAGGAGACATTTCAGGGTTTTCCAGCCCTGGTAAGACCCACTGGTATGATATATATGGGATAAAACTCTCAACGATATTGATAGCTGGTTTTAATCTATCATTTCATTTACCGCTTTCTGGGCACCCGCTCTCCTGTTCCTCTTCATTTTCTCTGTTTATATCTGGAGAATTCATATTTCCATAATGATCTTTCCTCTTTCATTCTGAACAGTTGCATCGAAACGTGCCCTTTTCTTTTTGGTCATAGGTTTGATGCTTTTTCTAATTATGTTAGGTGGTAACCGAGATGAGAATATGAAATATTCATCCTGTTTACCAGATGTAAGTTTAAATTATTCTGTAGTGCACGACTTGTTCATTGATGTGGAGAGAGTTAAGGGAATCAGCGTCAGAGCAGTTTCACAAAGTTGTGTAGAAAAGCTTGCAGCCAAAGCACATCGTCACTGTTTACCAGTGCACCGGGTGCCCTCCCAGTCACACCCAACTTCATTACTGTCCTAAGTGGATAGTGAGTGAAAAATAGCAGTCATACATGATCTGATCACTATTTCACATCCTGGCGTAAAGGCCAGGGAGTGGAGTCGACCCGCCTGGTCGGTAACAGTACAGCGTTAGCTAATAAAGAGCATGCAGCCACAGTTCTCTGAAAGTTTGTCATAATCCACTTTTGAAATATGTTAAAACCGAGCGCGAGTTTCATGGCTGTCTGAGACATTCTTTATCGCCGCATAAAACTCCGAGGTGATCTGAGGGAGCATCAGTCGCGGCGTGGGCTAGCCAAAGAGAAGCCGAGAGAGCCATCTGTTCCTCTGTTAACTGAAAAACAAACCCAGGATTTTACGCAACATGAGAGCCGCGTCCTACACCCAGAAGAGCCTGCAGGTCAGCGGCTCCAGCGGCAGAGTTCGGGTCCAGAGCCCGTCACCTTCCCGCTGCCGTGGATCCTCATACGACAGCCGCGGACGCGCCGGTTACCGCAGCACTGCCGTCGAGCTGGGCACAGAGATCCACCAGCAACATGCCAACGAGAAAGAGGAGATGCAGGAACTCAATGTCAAGTTTGCAGGATACATAGAGAAGGTGCAAGCACTGGAGCAGAGGAATGCTTCCCTTCAAGCTGAGCTGGCTGCGCTGCAGGGACGCTACAAGGGAGGCCCCACAGGCATCGGAGAAGAATACGAGCTCAAGTTTAAAGAGGTGCGGGAGCTGATAGAGGCCCTGACTAACGAGAAGGGAGCAGCTGATATCGAACGAGGCTACATTGAAGAAGAGGTTGAAGTGTGGAGACTAAAGCTGGAGGAGGAGCTGGCCCTCAAGGAGGAGGCAGAGATGATCCTGACGGAGTTTCGCCAGGATGTCGACAATGCCACGCTGCAGAAGGCCGAGCTGGAGAAGCGTATCGAGCAACTGGTGGCTGAGATAGAGTTCCTCAAGAAGCTGCATGATGAAGAGGTGGCTGACCTCATGAAGCAGATTGAAGACTCAAAGATTACTGCAGAGATGGATGGCGATCGTCCTGACCTGGCTGCTTATCTGCGCAACATGCGCGCAGAGATAGAATCTGTCGCTGCCCGCAACGTCCAAGAGGCAGAGAAATGGTACAAGGGCAAGTTTGACACCCTCAAGCAGCACGCCGGCAAACATGAAGAGCAAATGAAAAGCATGAAAGACGAAATCACGACCTTCCATAACCAAGTGACAGAGCTGCAGAATCAGATCGACGGTCTGAAGGCTCGCAACTCGGCCCTGGAGCAGCAGCTGGAGGACATGGAGATGGCCCACATGGATAAAGTGGGGGGCCTCGAGGGTGTCATTGCTCAGTTGGAGACCCAGCTCTGCGAAACCAAACTGGAGATGACAAAGTATCTCCAAGACTACCAGGAACTGCTGCACATTAAGCTCAAGCTGGATGCGGAGATCGCCACCTACAGGAAGCTGCTGGAAGGGGAGGAGAGTAGGCTTGGAATTGCCAAAGATGCCTAAATATCTGGGATGAGAGGAGCAGCAGGTCCAAAGCAGCAACAGAGAAGAGCAGCAGAGCATCGAGGAGTGGAGAGAACAGCTCATACTTGTTTAGAGGATTCTTCCTTATCTTACCCATTCTTCCCCTGTTTCACACTCCTGACTCCTGAAGGGCTGGGTATTGTTTGAAATGGTTTGATACTCGTGCAAATTAGACTCCTGTGTGTTTTTAATCTAACAAACGAGTACGGTATCAAATGTAAAATGTTGGCCAAACACATGCTCATTGATAAGAGATGGAATATTCTAAAATTGGCTAAAATTTCTTTTTGCTGACCTAGAGTCCAACACTTTGATTCAAATCAGGAAGTATCTGATATAAAAAGTAAGTATACAATATTTCCAATCTGACCACATTTGATGCCAGCTTTCTGTACTTGACAATATTTGGACAATCTCACACATTTCACTCTGTACTGAAGAAGTATTGATGTTTGATACCCAGCCCTTCTTATCCATGTCACACCCTGACCCCATTATTCTCACGTTGCTTGTCATGTCTGCTTGCCTCCCAATTCCTCCCAGTCCTTTACACTTCAACTTTTACAACTTCAAAACAACCCTCCAGTCCCTCTTTTTCCTAACCAGGTCTACCTTGTCACCTCCAGTACCCCCTGGCTCCTGTTTTATGACCCTTGGGTCTCTTTAGTTCAACCATTTTCCTTTACTCCATTTCCTACAACACCCTTACCATTTCTTCCTGCCAGATCAACCTGCTGTTATTTCTCTCTCACCACTGTCACTTCCCTTTGCTACATCTGCTCACTTTCTGCCGTCACTGCTTCTCTTTTGTGCAAATTTAGGATCCAACCTCCAACCTTGATTTAAAAAAAACTGTTTTCCTGCTCTGATGTGTCACATCTTGTGCTTAACAAAGCAGAATAGATATCATCACTGTTTGAAACTGGTCTTTACAGAACCCCCTGATCTCCTTATTCTAAATGTTTGACATTTGGCACAACGATTGACCATTTACACTAATGTTGACCAACTGTTACTTAATAAAGATTTGAGTGAGTGCATACAAAATAATGCATTGATCTTTTTTTCCCCCTTTCTCCTGTTTGTTGTACTCTTTAATGGTGTAGCTTTTCTTACTGGTCTATTCTGTCTCTTTCTGTTACAACTTTTGTCCTCGATTTAACCTACATAACAGTAAATGTGCGAGTTATTTTTCTCAGTCAGGCAAATTAAATACAATTATTTTAGTATTACATTTTTTGCTTTATCCTGTAAGTAAATTCTGAGTGCTAATTATGTCACTGAGGGATAAAATGTAGTGTGAATTTAATCTTGGGTTGCAAGGTAGGCTGGATCCAGTAGTTTAGCTGGTTGAAATGATAACATAAGAGAAACCGACCATTTAATTATGCTTTCTTGCAAAGAGATTCTAAAAGAAACACAAATACATGCGAGTAATGTAGTAAATATATTGAGTCACACTTGTTTATACTAAATTGGCCAGGTGGTGAAATTCTCTCGATTGGTTGCAGGCGAAATTCCAAAAAAAATCTCCACATCACAGGTGTTCTTTCATGTTTTAATGAGCGTGGGTCAGGGCATAACAAAATTTACTCCTGGCTGAGAAAGTTTAGAACCCCTCTCTCTACAAGAGGTCATGACCAACAGTCTGCTGAACACCTTGTTGGAAAGTCCTATTTATGAGCTTCCTGTGAATTGCACTGTGAGCTTGGTAAGTGGGATATAAAATAGTGTGCGATAAGGCACAGGGCTGATTGCATATTTGATTTTGTTTTTGCCATAAACAACAAACGCGATGACAAATCGGACCATTACTCCCAACCTGTTTGGTATTTATCATACCTGAAAAAGCAGAACGTGACCTTGGCTGCAGATTTACCTTGTTTTTTCTTCAAGGGGAGCATAATGCTATAGCGCATTCAAGGATTTAGAGCTTTCCAACCTGAGGGAGGAAATGTAATACTAAAAATAAAAAATGCTGATGGGATGATGGTAATGTTTTGTCTTGGCTCTAGCTACAGCTGGGGAAACAATGTGCCAGTGATGCACAGTAGATTTACCATGGTGTGGAATTTATCTTTATATCGTTAGTATTATGTGAAAATTATCATGAGCAATCGGCATAAAGAGAAAAAAAAAGACATGATTGTAAAGAACTGCAGGATCCAATAAAAAAGGTCCACTTGTGGCAAGGACAGCTTGAAAGTGTTTCCATTTATAGAAAGTGAGAAGAAAAATGATGACATGAAATGGAGCCAGAATTCTTAAAAAAGGCTTGCAAATGCACTCCAATAATCAGTTTTTCACTTTGATTTTTAGTATCTTCCCTAAATTTTCACCTCATTTTTTTCATGTTTAAATAACTTTGTCACCTCTCACCTCCAGTGCCGTAACCACTCACTTGGCAGCAGTAATGTATATCAGGGATGTATTAAATGATGTACTTCAGGGTCAGAACATGCCTCCCCACCCCTTAGTTTCAGGTGGCAGATATGTTTGCTACAGTCCAAAAGCTCCTGTAGCTTCAATAGTCTAATAAATATGTCACAGAATGTCAACAAAGGAAATTTTCTTCCATGTACAGTACAGGCCAAAAGTTTGGACACACCCATCTCATTCAATGCGTTTTTCTTTATTTTCATGACTATTTACATTGTAGATTCTCACTGAAGGCATCAAAACTATGAATAAACACATGTGGAATTATGTACTTAACAAAAAAAGTGTGAAATAACTGAAAACATGTCTTGTATTTGAGATTCCTCAAAGTAACCACCCTTTGCTTACTAGAATATAAGACATGTTTTCAGTTATTTCACACTTTTTTGTTAAGTACATAATTCCACATGTGTTCATTAATAGTTTTGATGAATTTACAAGGTCAATAGTCATGAAAATAAAGAAAAACTCATTGAATGAGAAGGTGTGTCCAAACTTTTGGCCTGTACTGTATTTGATCTAGTAAACAGAAAAATACAACGGTACACCTTCTTAATTAAAGTTATTCTCTTTCACTGAACTAAGAATAGCTTCATTGCCTTGTTAACTCTTCGTAAAATAAACGTCATTCGAACCCGACAGAAAGACAATAAAACTCACCAAAACGGTCTTTATTAGTCTTTCCACTGTTCTGGTCTAGTTGAAATGCATCATTTATCAAGTAACATCTCTTACCGTTTCTCCAGAGGCAGATCATTAAATTAGTCAAATGAAATGACAAAAAAACAACCTAAGCAACCGGTGATGTGTTCAGCAAATTGCCAATAGCTGATATATTTTTCCAGTCATCCAACCCTATCACAGGTGTAACCAAACCCCATTGAAGCTTTAACCGTGAAGAACAGAGGAGCACAGCTTTTTGCATCGTGTAATTCTAAAACTGCATTTTGTAAGAAAATGTCTTTTGTTTTGGTGTTCTTTTATAGGAAGCGGACAAGAATATCATCAAGTTGCTGAAGGAGAAGGGTCGCCTTGTCAATGCCAGCACCTTCAAACATAGTTACCCCTTCTGCTGGAGGTGAGGCATGTTTAGAATTCAAACTGTTAAATGAATGTTCCCTCTGTGCCACATTAGAGCGACTCCTTACAACCCACTTAAACTAACGGATCACTCTGAGTCTTCCACTGTGGATGCTTAAAACAGCGATTATAGAAAAACCCCACCTGCTGCACATCAGCGTTGGAGATCACATTTGTTATATTATTATATTATTTACTTTATTAAATGCAGCCCTGTTCAGTGTTAGAACACATAATGTACTGTTAAAAATCGTTGTGCATCAGCACAGGACGTCATTAGAGGTTTTGTGATCTGCACAAAAGCATTTCATGTTAGCGTGGTGACACAAATAACCTCACAGTCACACATTATCACATCGTAACTAACAGGCGCATGCCCACACACACACACACACACACACACACACACACACATTCTTGTTCTTCTATCTTTGTGAGGACCCTCATTGGAACAGTGAATTCCCTACCAAGGTTATAATAGTTTTAGTTTTCATTAGTTTTAGTTTTAATTTCGTTGTGAATTTTTTTTTTTTTAAATGTTTTAGTTTAGTTTTTATTAGTTTTAGTATTTTTTGTAATGGGGTATTTGTTGGGTGGGAGATTAAAAGAGGTCACAGTAAATGTTTCCTTTATTTCCTTTGTCTGATCCATCTTCATTATGTATGAAAAAAGTTGACAAAGATGAAAACGAAGGACATTTTCACTATATTTTTGTTGGTTTTGTAACCACACAATACAGTTTCAGTTAATTATCATTATCATGTAACCTTTAACCCTTAAAACAAAGTCTGAAATCTCAAAAAAGCCTTTAAAGAAGTGAGGACCGGCCGAAATGTCCTCACTTTGCAAAAATGTCCTCACCCTATGTAGGAAGTACAAGAACACACACACACACACACACACACACACACACACACACACACACACAAAAACTTTTTGAGCAGACTAAATCAGTGTCTCACTAGGAGCAGCTGCAGGCTGACCTGAGCAGGGTTAATTAACCCAGTAAATATGCAGAGAAGTGCTCTCGGAGCCACAAGGAGACACAGGAGACTCTACAGACCTTGTAGAGGTGAAACAGTTGTGTTATTAACCATGCAGCACCTGTAAGGTAGAACTCAGACACAGTTTAGACTAAACTTTAGAGGAATATTCCTTAAACCACATGGTGGAGATGGAAAAGTGCAACACTATTAGAACATATTGTGCAGCAATATTCATTTACTCTGTTTTATGCTATGTGTTTATGTACCTGTAGGTCTGACACGCCCCTCATCTACAAAGCCGTCCCAAGCTGGTTTGTTCGAGTGGAGCACATGGTGGACAAACTACTGGATAACAACGGCAAATGCTACTGGTAAGCTGTTTAACAGTAACAGGTGGTAGCTAGCTCGGTGCTAAGTGACAGTGAATTGTCAGCAGTGAGGGTAAAGTGGTCCGAAATACTGCAGCAGCAGTTTATGTATTACTGGGCATAGCAATTTTAAATGTGAAGATAATGGATTTAAAATGCAAATTGTTTAAACAAGTGTTCTTATTCGTCATTAAAAAGGGTTTAAAATCCTCCTGATGTTGTATAGAAAACATTAGCATGATGCTAATTGTAAAGGCAGAAACTCGAAGCAAAAGTAAAAGCGTCAGCATGATGGCTTTGCTAAGTGGTATTACCCCTGGTGCTCCCAGTGCTCTTTTCTGAGCCACAGTAGCTGCCTCTGGTAATGGGACTGTCAAACTGAGATGAATGACTAGCCGCTAGGAAGGTGAAGACACACAGACACGTGTACAGAGACCGGCGAAAAACGCACACAGTACTTTAAAGGCTTCATTCCTTATCTGAGGGAAACAAGTGTTATATGTGATACAGGACGACCATGTGTGTGTAAGTAATTAATAGTACGTTGTTTTTGTTTTTTTTAGTAGGAGAGAGCAACTAAATACATTTTTCCATTAATCTTCTATAAAATCTTAGCTAAAAATGATCATCACAGGTTCTCAGAGCCTAAGGTGATCTTTTTTTTCTGATCAAAGTACGAAAACTCAAAGATATTTCAATCAAGACTGGACGATACAGCAAAAAATATCGCAACAAATGTTTCATTTCAGCTGATTCAATAATAATTGATAGTTTTTCAGCTATTTATGAATTTAATATTCAATAATTGCCAGGAGAAAGAAAAGGTGGAATTTCACGATTTATTTATCAAGACAGTCGACAAGACATATTCATCTTTTTATGTGCTGTTAAAATGTGTAAAGAAGAAACCAGAAGAGCCTCAATTGGTAAAAAAAATTTTTTTTAAATATTGCAAAATGTGGTCAATGTAAGTGTTTTTAAATGTACAAAATCAAATTAAACCTTGAGGTAAATCATCAAACATTTAAAAACCCCTAAAACTCAGCAAATTATTAGAAAACTAAGAAAACCAGCAAAACCAGAACCTTAAACCAGCATATTTGGAGATTTTACTTTTAAAAAATCACTTGAAACTTTTAGTCGATCATTATAATTGCTGCTCACATTTCTAGTCGACTAAACGTTTCAGCTCAGGAGTAGAATGGAGAGAAATATAATATATATTTGCTGACATGATGAAACATTTATAATGACTGTGTGTCTAAAGAATCACTGTAAATTCATTATACTTTTTAATGATAGATTGGGCTGTTATACTCCAGCCTTGAGGAAATAATTCATAACGTCTATACGCACATATTTCCCCCTGTGTCTCTGTGGCTGCAGGGTTATGCACTTATGCAGCTTTCTAATTAGGCTTATTCTCCAACCTTAATTATTTGATTTTGTTAAGATTTTTTGCTCTCTATGATTAGACTCCACTTTCATACTTAAGTTGTTATCTCACAAAGATTGTCTGTCTGGCTGGCTTTCTGTCTGTGAGGGTTGCCAGCTAATCAGCATCTAAAAAAAGTAAACTCCTTGCAGAGCTCATTCCCTTTACATAAAGTTCATGTTAGCTGATGAGAGACTTCAGATAGCAAAGTGCTACCTACCTACTATTCTCACTGATTTCTACATTTTATCTCTCCTTCCTCAAATGGTGCAGTGGGTAGACTCAGGCTAAGTGTATATTGTAAGTTCAGACTGATTTCTCCAGATGTCTGTCTGTCTGAATAAATTAAGAAGCGAATTAATGAGGGCTCACAGGGAGAGCTTGTCTCTTTTGAGACTCAAGGTTCAGGAAGCTCGGTCACTGCCGCCTGATTTTGTTTCTGGCCATAAGTGAGAAGAAAATGTGGTGTTGAGTCCTAAAATGACTAAAGTTGGATTAGGCAGGAATCAGACTTGTTTTTGTTTTTCTTTTCTTTGGCTTTATAGCTGTATCTTTGATTCGACCCCGGCTTTTTGTTAAACTACTTTAAAATTATTTTTTTATTATTTAAACAATAGGTCCTTGATTTCACACAGTGGTAGACAAAAGTAGGCTCCTCTTTTCTAGCCAGTCCTGAGGCTGAAATGCAAAACTGTTCACCAGACATATTAAAGCAACTACAAGAAGTTTTTATCTGGTTATATAACAGTCAGAATGTAATACTGATGCCTCTATATGACCTACATAGCAAAGGAGACCATCATGACAGGACTGGCTATTTAGTTTTTCTTTATGCCTGTGGCTTCAGAAGCACGCAGACTGGAAAAGTTTAAAGCACTTTAAAGGAAGCAGAAGGAGAGTTGATTTAATATTTTGTAATCTTGGATGATGTTGGGGCAGGATCGGCAAAGAGAGAAAGAATTAACCAAAGAACAAAAAAAGGCTAAAAGGGACAGTGATGGGGGATGCTCAAAAACACGACTCAGCCTTGTTCGCTCACTCAGAGAATGGAACGTTGCAAGACATCGTTTTACATCAATTTTATTAAATGTAGACAAAAATAAATATAGACAACATGGCTGCACGGTGGTGTAGTGGTTAGCACTCTTGCCTCACAGCAAGAGGGTCGCTGGTTCGACTCCGGCCTGCAGCTCTTCCGTGTGGAAAAAACATGCACTTAGGTTTAATTGGTGATTCTAAATTGCCCGTAGAGGCAAATGAGAGCGTAATTCTTGGTCTGGCGACCTGTCCAGCCCCCAGGTGCGGATAAGCGGTTAAGGATAATGAATTAATAAATGTTAACTGTTTATTAATCTTACATGACCACAAATAGATACATTATCATCACTATTATATCACGCTGCAAACAACAAAACAGCTGTGTTTTAAATAGAAAAATTGTATTGAAAATATAAGTTGCGTTTTTTAACTCGCCTCCAAATTAAATGCACAGAACACAAGGCGGACGTGCTTGTGGAAACACTACTGCTTTTGTCCACAGGGGGCGCCAAAATCAACACAAAATGAAAGCTTCTTGTAGCCGCTTTAACATTTGCAGCTGATGATAGAGCAGACAACACACGCAATTCAAACCACCACTTGAGAGTGTTGAAAAAAGGAATTTGCAAACCACCAGACCTGTGAAGTGTCACTTAAAAACCGTACATACCTCCTTAACATGTGGATAACGGCTTCACAGACCTTCCGTGCATATAATAGGTACGGTTGCTATGATTGGACGATCACTGTTCAGTAGGAGGGGCTTATTGGACAGTCCAAACCCGGATTACTTGCACATTTTCCTTCTTCAGTTTCTCTTTTTTCTACCTCCTGTTTCTCTCAATCTCCCATCCTCCTTACAGTTTTCCCATCATGCACTTGCTCAATCGGTCCTGACCACAACCTCTGTCCCTCCATCTCCCTCATGTATCCGTCCCTCGCGTCTCTGACTTATAATAGAAGCCTGTACATGTTAAATGGCTCTTCTGTGCGTCTTGAGCTCAAGACAGCACACTTTAAATTCCACATTTAGCATGAAGCAGGAGTGGGAGGGTGGGTGCGGGGTGGAGGAGTGGGAGTGGGGGGGGCTGGTGAGCAGCAACAGCAGTGGGAAAAAAATCATTAAATTGATATATTAGGGGCCTAAATAGAAATGCCTCCTACAAATGGGAATTGATGAACTCGTTGCTTAGCGGGTGGATCCTGGTGACGATTTATACCCCCCCGCTCCGTTCTCCTGGGCAACGCGGCCCAGCACAACAAGAGAGGGGGAATGAAAAAATAAGAGGAAGAGGAAGAGATGGAGAGATAGTGGATTAAAGCTAGAAATCGGTTGAGGCAAAATAGGAAAAAGGCAGAGCAGTAAAGGGGTACGGAGGAGGAAGATGCCTTGGAGGGAATGTTAACCTTTCAGTTGAGCTTCATGAAGAGAGCAGCACAGTTTATTTTTAGGGCTAAAATGAGAATGAAGAAGAAAATAAGCCAGCCCAATAGGAATAAGGAATAGTAATGAACATTATGATAATGGGTGCTCTTGTTGTGAGAAAATTAAATTACATTAAATTAGCAGGGTATCTGCAGGTCTTAAAAGGCACCACATTTAATAAAATGGCTATTGAAGGGATTAAAAAAATCTTTTAACCTTTTTAATCTTTTTTGTTGTTTGCCATAGGTTGCAATCTAAGTTATAATACAGCATTTGAATCTGATTGCAATCTGATTTGGGAAACATTACCCACTTATAAACTATAAGAAGGATTCTTCTGACAATCGACTGTGAGCGCAGGAGCTTCTTCAGTATTTTTTTAGTTTCAGTTTATTTGTAGTAAACACTGTCACTCCTGCCAGCTACAGAAGCTAGGCAGCTCATCATCTCAAAATAAAAGTGTCAATTTTGGCAGAAACCTAAATAAACTTTTTTATAATTTCATCATTTTAATTAGTTTGTCTATCTATGCCTGCTTATCTATTTATGCCACTTAACCGAGTCCAAGTGGCATTAGTTTAATTCATTATATAATTAGAAATGAGTGTTATGTATAGTGCTGGTAAGTAAGAAAATATGTGATGTAATTCTGGGTCATATCATCACAACTGGTTTTCTGTTTCTATTCTGTATTTTCACACTAAGGATAGTATGACAGTAAAACGGCTATTAACTCTCTGAAGCCGAAGCAGTTTCAGGGCATTTTTTTCTCTTTTTTTCCCCCTTTTTTATTTTTTGCTACTGTAACATTTTGCTCAACGTGTCCTCATTTTTCACTGCAATATTTAAGTCCTGCATCTTTATGGAAGCACCACATGCATGATGTAATGAGAACTCAAAAGTGTCATATGTGAGGTGTTGCACAGCTAAAATGCCATAAACTATTAAGAAAACAAACAATTGTTATTATTTTTTTTTTACAAAATTTGAATCAAATATAATCTACATATACAGGTTGAAGGCCTCAGAGGGTTAATTTGCTTTCTATAAGGTAGCTATTTAAAAAAATCTCAACTTGATGAATCATACAGAAGCTCTGATTAAATGATGGTTTAAATGGCTGTCAATAAGGTTTAAATTAGAGTCTGACTGCAATATTCTTGTTGTTGCTGTGACTCCATGCATGTTTGAATCTCCTTGTGGTTTGCATCATGTTTTATGTCTGAGAAGAATAACCTAATAAACATAATAATCTCTGTCTGTGCAGGGTTCCAGAGTTCGTGCGTGAGAAGCGTTTCGGGAACTGGCTGAGAGACGCACGAGACTGGGCGATTTCCAGGAACCGCTACTGGGGCACGCCGATCCCGCTCTGGGTCAGCGACGACTTTGAGGAGGTCAGAAAAACACGACTACGCACGTGTTGCACTTTAATAGAGTACTTAATGCTTCTAATGTGTCTTTGTGCTCTGCAGAGATCAAACAATTAGTCTGTGTCATGACCAAATACCAAGACAGTTACTCTTTTCTCAGCGTTTGGCAGTGCTCACAAATCAATCTGGGCTAAGTATGAGAGGGCATAATTGAAAAGTTGAACTCTCCGTCACTTTTATTTACCATAGAAATGAGTTTGGGGGAAAAAATGTCTTATGTGTCTCCAAAAGAGGATTGGTCTGCTGCGAGGGTACAGAAATCCAACTCCTCTCAAAAATTGGCAGAGTGAAAATTTCTCTCGCTGACCTCTTTTTGACTCTCACATAATTTAGCATATCTGGACCCTTTTGTTGTGTGTGGAGGCTTGTGTAGGAGAGACTTTCTGGCAGGGCAGAGCGAGGTGACCATGGTGTCGAACCAGCGAGTGTAGCGTGACTCCGTGCTGCAGTCAGTCAGCTCCCCTCAGGCACCATTACCGAGTGCCTCCGTAAACTCAACACATGAATGATTCATTAATGTACACAGCAAATAAACACGAACCAAAATGTGTTTGGTTTCTCTTCATGCCAGTTCAGGCGACTTCAAAGGTCCTCGAGACAAACTGCGATCGGGCGGGGAGGGAGGAAGGAAGACACGGAAAATAAGGGGAGGAGGAAGAGGGGACGGAATAAATTAGCCGGTGAAGAAAATGAGGAAGTGATATACATGAGAAGGGGGGGTAGGAGATGAAAAACGGGGGAGAAAAATAAATGGAAGAGGGGAGAAAAAAAAACAGCAGACAGTAGAGAAGGCAGCCAAACTGTATAAATGTTCGTCTGGTTATGGATGTTCGTTGCCAAAAACCCGGCCAACTGTGTGAAGTAGACTGAACTGAATAGAGATGTCAGAATTGGGTTGTTTGAGCGTTTGAATAATGACGTGTTGGTCCCCTGGCTGAAAGAGGGACAGCCAGCGACCTGCTTGCTGGAAATAGCATTGTGACTGTTTCCAGAACACTCGCGCTCCCTGGTGCCTCTTTGACACACCCCTTTAGCAGCAAATCACACACCCAAAACTAAAGCTGTAAACGAGTGTGTGTGTGTCTGTGTGTGGCAGAACGATTTCTATCTCTCAGCATTGTTCCTTTTTTTGCTCTCTCTCTCTCTCTCTCTCTCTCTTTGTTCCCGTCTTTTCTGGATATGTTTTCTTTTACTGTGTCTTCTTTTATTTCTGACGGTGGTGTATCAGTCTTTATCTGGGCCATGTTACCTGGTGCCGTAGTAAAACTAGAGCAGAGCCTACAGGTTCACTCTCTGAAGGGACCAGATAACACACTTTACCATACTTTCTAAGGTAAAGTTTACTCAGGAAGTGTGTTGAAGTAGGCCTACTTTAGGGAAATGTTGTATTTCGATAATTAACATCAGAATTATAAGGTTTAGTAATGATAGTCATTGAAACCGTGTGGCACTGAAGCCAGTTTTCCCTATTTTAAAGGCTTGATTTGTAATATATCCATTCAAAATCCCTCCAAAATCTTTAGTTTTATTCAAGGACAGTGGGGGGAACAATCTGCCTACCAGCACCTTGAAAATGATTTGATTAACATGTACTTTGTATCTTAAAGGTTGTCATTTCATTGGGCAAACTAACCAATTTTTCTTGTTTATTGTTAAGTGTAACCCTATCAAAAATGGATTTTTGAGGCCAACTCTGATAGTAATATTTGGGTGTTTTTTAAATCAGATAACAGGTGGTTGTCTGTTACATATTTTTATCATCAGCCAGTAATCTTGATAAGGGCTGCCATGTTGATCATTTTCTCACTAATTGACAGATTGTTTATAAAAATGTCTACAATGGAATGGAAAGGCCCAGTGTGATGTCTTCAGATTGCTTGTTTTGTTGGGCCACCAGGTCAACAAAACAATACAGAGAAAAATCCTCATATTTGAGCTCGGACTAGCAAATGCTATTGTTGTTTGATAATTTAAACATTTAATTTATTAGTATTAAGTGTTAGTGTTTCAACTTAAATCAACTGATTGATTAATAATAGTATAATTTCTTTTTTGTTCTGTACTATTGCAATTAATTGTTCTTTTCAAAAAATCATGTTCATTTCATAATCTTTTTCAAGTTAATTTACATGGAAACAAGGTGACAATGTGACAGTGGGCTCTTACAGGGCTGCAGAGCAAGGGTCCTTCCTCATCTCACATTTGGAATTCTACGATAATTCCCATAACTTGTTCCCAATTTATTCCAAAATTACCATCATTCATCAAATCGGTCATTCGCTCCAACTAAATAATAGTATAATTTCAATAATAATTGTTAATTTCCATCTTCAGGAAATCTATAACTGGGAATGCTATTTGACTTTGCTCACTCAAGCTGTACTGTTGTGTGTTTTGTGTGTGTGTGTTGGGTCAGGTGGTGTGTGTCGGGTCCATTGCTGAACTGGAGGAACTGACTGGAGTCAAAGTAACTGATCTGCATCGGGAGAGGTGAGTCACTGATCAAACACAGAGATTATCCTCCAAACACCTGAGCATGTGTCTGCTGTGATAGTGTGATAGCCTCAGATTCACACACTGTGTGTTTGTACATGAGATGATACGTTTTTAAGATGTGGTGTCTGTGCTTGTATGTGTGTGTATGAATTTGTCTCTAATGTGACCTGTGTGTCTGAACCAGACGTGCGCTGCGGAGCACAGATCACCTTACTCTTCCGCTCTCCGTCTGCTAATTACCTTTAATCACTTCATGGGGCTGGCCATCTTTAATTGATGGGGGGAGGAAGAGGTCGCCCTCGTCCTGCTCCCGTGTTGTGTGTTTACGGGATGTTTGTGCAGGTCTGGAAGGATGTGATGAAAGTGATTTAGCCATCTTCAAGATTAAACAGAAACTTGTCTAATTAAAGAGTGACTGATGAGCTCTGTAGCGTTTTGTGAGATGTTTGAGTGTGCAGTGGTTTGAACTTTACAAAATACATACGATGTATGGATCTCTTAACAACTAATGTCTCATTTCCACTGTATGGTTCGACCCGACTCAGTTTTGGTACCAGGTTCTTCTCTCTGCTGCACTGTCGGTGGGATTCTCAGCTGATCGCCACGGTGATTCCTCATGAAACGATTTTGGATGGAGTGCAGAGTGTATTTTTAAAAATTGGAGCGTTGTCTTTCCTCCCGTACCAGTGTTGCTCCGGCACCGATTGCACTCGCAGCCCAAAAATACATCTTTTCTATTTCGAAAACGTGGTTTTGGCTGCTCAACTCTTTTGGATGCCAAGAGAGGGTTTAAGATAAAATTAAAACAGCTTTTTTCTTCGTTCTTAGAACGAGCGGTGAAGGATTGAAGCGGAGGGGAGTGAAATCTTTTAAATGGGGAAACGGAAGGAATGAGCAGCTCTGTGAGCAAACGGCAGACATTTTTCCTTGCCTCTATCCGCTCACATGCTGACTTCACTTATTATGCAGTGTAGTTTTGCAGGCTGCCATTTTTAAAGTAAATCAATTGCAGTCACTATTAACCCATTGACGCCTGAAACGCCTGTAAAACCTCTGGGCCCCTAAGCCCCTAAAACCTGAAGTTTTTCTGGAAATTTAACAGAAGTGTGAATGCTTCTACTAAATAATTGATTTTTCAGCCTCTGTAGCAGATAGAAATGAAATTCAAAAAGTATTTGAGAGCATATACAAATACCTCAAAATGACGTATATGCTTTCCAGGCTTCAATGGGTTAATGATCTAAAAATCACAGGTTTGTGCAGGATGTCTCGTGTCGAATTAGTGACTGTTCTCTCGACCAATCAGCGGCCTGCAGTGTTATAACACCACCCTCTACTGTCGGCTCAACTCGCTTGAAATTCGAATGAGGTAGTGCCAAAAAAGTACCAGGTACTACCCACAACTTTTTCTAATGGAAAACCAAAAAAAGAGCGAGTTGAGTTGAGTAGAGTCGTGCTGTACCTTATGGTGGAAATGCGGCATAAAAGGACAGACTGTAATATCACATTACAAGGTGTGAAGTGCCCAGCTTCCAGAGTTAATGGCTCTGCTCGCATTGTGAACATTTGAGCAAAATCTTCATAACACACCACAAAAATTATATATTAAACTACTCAAAATGTACTCAGCAGTGCACTTCTTTTTGGAACATTCCTGCTTAACACTCTGCCTTTCCTCAATCGAGCCCGGAGCAGAGCTCTTAGGAGCAGCAGAGTACTGCAGCGCAGCAGCTTTAGTGGCCAACAGCAGATTACTAAAGGTGTAATCTGCAGTTTATAGAGCTAAGTGGTAAAAAATCTGCTACACATTTCTAGAATTATTAGCAGAGGGGAAAAGAAAGTAAATGTGAATCAACTTTCTGTACATATAGATATGATGTTAATGTTTTAAGGGAACTTTGAGTTAGTGGGCACTTCACACAGGCCTACTTTTCAACATCTACAGCTGGGTTTATGTGCAACTTTACTGAAGAAACAACGATTTTGTTCACGGGCTAAATCTTTTGTGAGTCGATACAGGGAGTAAATAATTCCATATCCTTGTGTCTAAAGCTTATAACCCAAAGCAATAACCGAGCTCATTCTAGTGGGTGTCAGCAGAACGTTAGCAGCACTGTTCACTGTTCTTAAACCTTGTTCCCAGAGGTGGAAGCTTATGAAATCATTGTTTTTTTGGACTGCAGCCAAAAAACCTATAGACCCGTGGATTCACATAGTGTACAAATGTTTAAAAAGTTCCCATGTGGCAGTAATAAAAACTCCAAATAAATCCGAAGCGGTCGAACTGTTATTGCTATTTATCTCAACAATTGTGCCTCCTTTCTCTTCCTTTCCCTCCTTCTCTCCACACTTTCTCTGTCCAGCATTGACAATCTGACCATCCCATCGCGGCGTGGTAAGGGCGTGCTGCGGAGGGTCACGGAGGTGTTTGACTGCTGGTTCGAGAGCGGCAGCATGCCTTACGCACAAGTCCACTACCCCTTCGAAAACAGGAAGGAGTTTGAGGACACTTTCCCGGCAGACTTCATTGCCGAAGGCATTGACCAGACAAGGGGATGGTAAGCTGCGGGTTAATGGGTAGATGGAAAGAGGTTGACAGTTGAGGAATAGTGACACAGAGACCTTCCCTCTTCATCGAGGGAATTGACAAGAGCCGAGTATGAATGGATGGGCACAGATAAAATCAGGAAGACGAGAGTGTATTACTACAAGAATCATGTTTAGCTTTGAATTGAATGGATGAGTAAATTATGTCTGAATAATTCCAACAATACCTCGGTTAAGTCATGGTCACCTAACAGATATATTTAAAAAAAAAAACAAAAAAAAAAAACTCTTATTCTTTTCTCTTCTTTTCTTCTTTAACATATAGCACTCCTTTAGCCATGACAGTTAGCTCTTAAAGTTATGTACTTACTCGATTCCTATGGTCTATGTCTAGTACCATCAGCTTGAATGCACTTATTGTAAGTCGCTTTGGACAAAAGCGTCTGCTAAATGACATGTAATGTAATGTAATGAATAAAGTGGATAAATTAAAATGGTATAAGACTTTTCCTCAGTCCTACCTCAGAGAAGGAATGTTGTCACCCTGACTTTGTGTGCTGTGTTTTTGTGTGTGTTGTGTTTTAGGTTCTACACCCTGTTGGTGCTGTCCACAGCGCTGTTTGGCAAACCACCCTTCAAGAATGTCATCGTTAATGGATTGGTGCTCGCCAGGTGAGTCCATTTGTTCATTAACAAACCCCTTATTCCTCATCTTTCTCTGCAAATAAAAATGTTTTTTTGCTGAAGATTCAGGCAGGTGTGTGTTTTTCTCATTGTCAACAAGTGCTGTAAAAAGATCAAAACAACCAGATTTGATGTTAGCTGGCAGATGTGGGTTTTTTTTGCCAGTGTCATGTGTATTCTCATTATTATGAAATCCTCATTATATTTTTTTCAATTTATTTAATGTGATGGGCTTGGAATGCAGACTAATGTCTTTATTTAATTGACAATAGCAAGTCTACAGTAGCCTGTATGCTCAGTTCGCAAAGTTTTTCTTTGAAGAGTTCATTCTGCCAACTTTTTAAAAATAAAATACGTTTGTTAGAAGTTGAGCTTGGATGTGCTTTAAATGCTATTATATGGCCTTTTTAAAACCTATGTTTGGTAGTTCTACATGGTGGGACTTCTGGCATATCAACCATATTGACTGTAGAAAAAAAGTATAGTGTAAAGTCTGAAACCAACAATGCGTCTCCTAATACATTCCAGTTTTCAAATCGGGAAACTGTCAATAGCAGAATCCATTTTTGAGATTTGTTAACACGAGGAAAAATACAGGATATTGCTCATTGTATCCTGTCAGTTTCAAACACGTTTCTTAATTTTCTTGTCTGCCTCTACCATTTTTATATTCCTTTTCTTCTCCCTTCTTTACCTGCCCATCCTTCCCTTATTTTTTCTGCTGCTTCTCATAATCAGTGTGGTATGTGTGCTGTAACATTTAGCCCTTAGAGCTGCTCTACAATAGGGCTACTTGTCCTCAGCCCCGGGGTCTAACTGCAGCACAGGCCTGCTGACCTGGAAAGACTTGACTAATTTGAATACCAAGTGCGTGGTTTCTAACATGCACTTTTGTGCACGCATGCATGTGTATGTGCATTAATGCCTTTGCTTGTCTCATTCCCGCAGCGATGGACAGAAGATGAGCAAGCGCAAGAAGAACTACCCAGATCCAGGACTGATAGTGCAGCACTATGGAGCCGATGCCCTCAGGTCAGCTCTGTGCTTGAATGTGAATGAGTGTGTGTATCTGAAGCATGAATGCCTGTGTGCCGGTGGCAGGGTCCTGTGTGTTAACCTACCTTATGCTATTAGCAGGGATGGTTTTAAAAGGCTTGAATCGCTATCCACGCTCCTTCTTCGTCCTACAAACAGTATAGACACACTCACGCATACTGTACATACACATTCATACACACGTTTCTCCTCATACATTCGCTCCTTCGCCCTGAGCAGTGAGATTGCCATGGCCATATGGCCTAATGAATAAAGCACTATGCAGTTGTGCCATATGCTCACATATATACTGACTAAGAGAGAGCTGCAGAGATAAAGAGAGAAAGGCGAAGTCTGTTTCTCTTCATGGCTTCCATTTACAGTATGTCTCTTTTGTTCCATAAACTTTTACTCACAGTATAGCTGGTATTATATGGTATGGTGAGCTCCATAAGCATTTTATATATCAGAAATTTTATTGAGTAGGATAAACCGAGGAGAAATCCTCTCGTTTTCGAGGGGGTCCTAAAGTACATTACAAAACAAAACACTCAACAATTTACAGACATACAACAACAAAGACAACAGGCATCAACACAAACACAACAAACAAAAAATGAACACAAGAATAATCACAACCTCTCAATGGCCACAAGTTGGCCATAACATTAGCCTAGAAAAACTGAAAGAAGTAACATAATATTATTGTTAATTGAAATTGCATTTTTAAAAATAAAAAAAAATTAAATAAATATGACATAATATTATCTGAAACAAGTGCAGTTTAACTCAAAATAAGAAGACAGGGCATATTTAAAACTATGAAAAGACGTCAATGATCGTATGTTTAAATTTTGCCTATTGATACTGTTACATTAGATGGATACTGAACCAGTGACAGACTGAATAATAGACTATGAGGGGCCTATTGTTAAAAGTTTTTCAGTGACAACCCTCTGTCTTTATATTGGCTCATTTTAAGGTGCCCAAAACTATTTAACCAACTGATGGTTCTGTCTATTCTGCATTTTATATTAAATGTATCTTTAATAGTCCCTGCTATTAAAATCTCTCAGGGCCTATTGCACAGAGTTGCATCATGTTAGCCTGCTTCCAGAATCGTCATTAAAACCTTTTTTTAACCAGTCTAACCCAGTGGGATGCTGCCTGACACACACACATTATGTCCATATGGATTATTCTGAATTTCTGTCATTGTCATGTCAACAGTGTCTTTATTTGGCTTTAATGAAGGGGAGAGATTAATTTGCACTGAGATGCTGTTGGTAAAATTAGGTTTTGGCGCGAGAATTTGTGCAGAACATATTCAAGGTGGACATTTACACTAATATGTAAAGCTAATCCAATACAGAGAGGTTTGACAGCTGAATAGCTTTGCGTTAAGAAAATGCAGCCAGACTCGCAGCTTTCTTTTAATGGTGTTTTAATAATGACCATAAAAAGAGTATTCTTTGCCTCAAACTGTTGTGGCAGTTTTGAACAGGATGTTTATCACCTGTTTTGCATGCATGCTGTGTGTTTTACCTGTTTAATGACCTTTCTTTACACCTTCTCTTCTTCTTTTGCTTGCTGTTTAGATCCAGTTTCAATAAATGATTAGGTTTACTTGGTCATTACGCTGTGTGTGATATGTGGTGTTTCGTTTTTTTTACCAGAGCTCAGTGGGGCATTATTGACAGCTGGCACACCCAAACATAAATGGTTCATAACAGAGCTGAAATTATTTGTCCATCAACAGAAAAGAGCCAGCCTTTTGATAATTGATTAAATGTTAAAGTAATTCTTTATGCAAAAATGGCAGAAATTGCATTTGTCTGCCTTTCAAATACAGATTTATCTTATATAGATCATATTTAACTGAATATCTTTGGGGTTTGCACGGACTAAACAAGTAATTTAAAGACATCACCTTGGGTTTTTAGAAACCGAGATGGAAATTTTTCACTACTTTCTGACATTTTATAGACCAAACATCGAGTTAATCGAGAAAATAATCGCTAATGAAAACAACCATTAGTGCAGCTGTATAAGGCTCTATATATTAGAGATTGAAATATACCCCTGTTGACCCAGATACTGGTTGTCTTGTATAGGCACTTGGTACATCTCTGTGTTGATTTCTCTATGAATGACAAACCAATAATTACTTGTTGCACTGCAAAAGTTTAGAAATTCTTAAACTTGCCAAAATCTCCAGTTCATTTGTAAAGTATGTAGACCGCCTCTTTTAATATATATCAGCCTCGGTTTAATTACACAACTGGAAAATGTCATAGTGTCCATACAGACTGATGAGATGTCATTCCAAATGGTGACTGTGATTAATTATGCACATTCTGTATGTAGATTTGAAAAACCTGTCAATGTTGCCTTTTAACTTTAATAAAGTGACGGAAAATGTAAACATATAATTTGTAAGCTAACAAAAATGATTGACTACAATGGCAATGACACATTTTTATGCCTTGGCTTACGTTTTTGTGTCCCTCCATCCTTCCCATTTTCCCGCATATAATACCCCAGGAACGCCCTGAGGGAATTTATTCAAATTCAGCACACAAGTTCACTCAAAAAAATAACTCATTGGATGAACTCAATTCAATTGTGGGCAGAATTTCCATCCAACAAATATATGTAGCCCAAACTCAAAACAAGTGCATCGATGCAATATAATGTATTTGAGTTAATGTAGCTGACTTTTTTACATTTGGTCGACCTCAAATTAAAAACATGTATGCATTGTATTTAAATTGAGTTACCTCAACTCATTTATGTCAAGGAGAGCTAAAATAAAGAAATTGTGTTCGTTCAACCTAAAAACATAGAATTGGAAAACTTAAAGTCATTCTTTTTGGGTTGAAGGGAAGGACAGGGGAGTAAATTAATACATTTTAGGTTACACTTCTTAAACTACTTTTGATTTGATTTTAATTGATATATTTTCATTGGACAAACAATACATTAATGTGTCACATCTAAGAAGGGCTTGAATCATTTTTTTGAGTGTTGGACTCAAGGACGAACTGATTAAAATTTGGAGGTCAAAGGTCAAGGTCACTGTGACCCATTCGGTCTCAACTTTTTTTGCAGTTGGAGTTGTATTACCTGTATACACACTGTATGCTTTCTCTTATAATCAACCCTGCCTTTTAATTGAGTTTTTAATGTTATTTGAATGCTTTTCTTTGCTTGACGTAAAGTACTTGTTCACCAACTCCTTCACTGTCTCTCTTTGTAGACTGTACCTCATCAACTCTCCTGTCGTGAGAGCAGAGAACCTGCGCTTTAAAGAGGAGGGTGTGCGAGATGTGTTGAAGGATGTCTTCCTGCCGTGGTATAATGCCTACCGCTTCCTGGTGCAGAACGTACAAAGGTTACAGAAGGTAATGAACGGGAGAAAAAGGTCACTCCTTCCACAACTCCTATGATGCTTTAACTTTTGGTCAAAAAAGCCCTGCTTGATAGTACAGCAGTTTATTTCTCTTGTTAACCATTTATTAATTTGTAAATCATTGAAAGAAAATTACTTGTAGCTAGTGACATGACATAAAGAAGTAATAGGTTCAGTCATTTTTCCCCCCTAAGATCTATGTGATTGATTAATTAATGGCTGGGTATTAGGGTCAAAGATTTTTTTTTTTTTTTTCCAGATTGCTTCTGCTCTGCACATTTAAATTATTATCCTGTGAGAACATTTTTTTAAGAAGAAGTCAGAATGAATTTACACATATTCATGATGCCACTTACAAAGAAAGTACCATCTGCTGCAGTTTGAGCTACATGCACCTGCAGGCTGTTGATTCAAATTAAATTTGTGGCTGTAAAATGCCAAATGTTGCCATGAACCACAACATATCCAGTTTGATCCAGCCAAGGACCTTTACTGCATGTCATCCCCATATCCCTCTCCTCTTGTTCCCGGTCATCTCTGTCTATAATCTGTAATAAAATGCATAAAATACCTGATGATGATTTGTGAAAAACACGACATATTAGTTTTAAAAGACTATACATTTAATGACAATGGCCTGAATCAAGTTATTTCAGTTAATGGACCATCAGACAAGGGCGCTTCTGTAACAGTTGTTTGGAGAAGCAGTCATCTATTTAATTGCTATATCAATATCTATATGTAAGATATGTCCAATAACATAACTCACACACACAGAGCAACTAGAACAACAGAAAAACACTATTTGCCTCTCTATAGCAAATGTGTAAAACCTGCTTTAGACCATTTTCCTTGTCTGTAGGTGACTAGCATCAGATTTGAATTGTGTGCATGTCCAAACTCCAGCTTCTACTTTTCTTGCTTATATTCTTGTGTATATGTGGTGCAGGTTGGCATCAGGCCTGGTTTAAGCTGCTCCAAATCAATTATAATTGTGCTATTGCTTCCCTGAACTGTTTTGTTCTTGTGTATTTGTTTTTCAGGAGGATGAGATTCAGTTCCTGTACAATGAAAACACGGTGAAGCAGAGTGACAACATCATGGACAAATGGATCCAGTCCTTCACACAGTCCCTCATCCAGTTCTTCAAGGCGGAGATGGCCGGTGAGACAGACACACACCCCACAAACACAAACCCACACTGGTGTCATCAATTGATATGGGCAGCGGCTCTAAAGATGCGTCATGTCGACACTGTGTAGTGTATTGAGAAGGCACCCCTATTAACTGTTACACCACTGAACAACATGCTGGCTCTCTTGAAGAATGTATGAAGAAAGAGAGATGGGAGATGTTACATTGAAGCAAACTAAAACATTTCAACCAAGATTGATGTAACTTTTGGAATGAACACTTTTGTTCCCAAGATAGCCTGCTCCCTATTACCTAGCTGGGTGATGCAACTATAAATGTATGCATTGCTCAGGACCAAGGTTATTATAGTTAACGAAAACTAACGAAATAACGAAAACTAGAATTGAAAAAACATTTTCGTTATAAAAACTAGAGTTTTAAAAAAAAACGATAACTAACTGAAACTGTATTGTGTGGTTACAAAACTAACTAAAACTAACTAAAATTATAGTGAAAATGTCCTTAGTTTTCGTTTTTGTCAACTTTTTTCATTCATAATTCAGTGTTTCTATTTGAACATGCAACACATGGTAAATATGTTTACTGAGACTGGGATGTCTACACTCCAACCAAAATTCAAAACACCCAGAACTGTAAGAGTTAATAACCTTATTGGGGCTAAGATGGATAAACCAAAGGAAATAAACGCAAAATTTATTATGACCTCTTTGAATCTGGCACCCAACGTATAGCCCATTACAAAAAAAACTAAAACTAACACTAAAACTAATAAAAACTAAACTAAAACTAAGCATTTAAAAAAAAAAAAAAACTAAACTAAAACTAGCAAACTCACTCTAAAAACTAACTGAATTTTAAAACAAAAATTCACAACAATTAAAACTAATGAAGAATCCAAAACTATTATAACCTTGCTCAGGACCCATGAAGTCACAGGGTAAGTATGAAGTTGTTTGGTTGAGCGGCTCTCAAGGAAGCTGCAAGCAGGAATACTGAAGGCCAAAGCAGATCAGCCTGTTGTGAGAAGGTTTTAAATGAGCAATGCTAGTATCTTAAAATGAATCCCATTTGACAGCCTATTCATGTTGTTTCTATATACAGCGTAAATAAACTGACAGGACTTTGTTGTTGCAGCTTACCGCCTGTACACCGTCGTGCCTCGCCTGGTCAAGTTTGTGGACATGCTCACCAACTGGTATGTGAGGACCAACAGACGCCGACTGAAGGTGAGATAACAGCTCTGAATCAGTGCTCGCTTCGACTTCATGTTATTATGTAAGGCAGATACAAGTTGCAGCTAAAATGTATGTTATGGATCTATAGTGTAGTCCCAGGAGTGATGATCACGAGCAGTAGTAGGGTCTGATGAGTCAAAGTCTAGCTATACAGAAGTGTATACATTTAGATGATGCTACATTATGTCCTGCATCTTTTTGTTGTTGTTTTAAGCACATAAATAATTCATGTTAATGGAAACAGTGATTTAAGCTACTCTGCATCATAGCCTCCATCTGCGGACGTTTTATAACAATCAGTTTGCAGCCCTCCTAGTCAACATTTGGATGAAGTGAATTGGGGATACATGCACTGATGTGTGCTCGGGCACTTTTATCTTTTCACTGTTCCAAGGGGACTGACTGTGTTGATGTGTGTGTGAACTTTTGTAGGGAGAGAGTGGCACTGAGGA
Source organism: Centropristis striata (assembly GCF_030273125.1). NCBI lineage: Eukaryota > Metazoa > Chordata > Actinopteri > Perciformes > Serranidae > Centropristis > Centropristis striata. The sequence goes on from NC_081519.1 coordinate 40,150,428, forward strand.
CTGCCTGTGGGCGCTGGAAACCCTCTTCAGTGTTCTGTTCTCCATGTGCAGGCTGATGGTGAGTCATACTGTTGCTGTGTGTGTGAGACCAAGAGAGATTGTATGGGGTAAATTTCTTGTGGTGAGGTTTTTTTGCTTTTGTGTATGCGAGACACAAAGAAATAATGCTTCTATGGCGTGTTTGTGCGTGTGTGTGCGTGCGTGTGTGTGTGTGCGTGCGTGCGTGTGTGTGTGTGTGTGTGTGCGTGTGTGTGTGTGTGTGTGTATGTGTGTGTGCGCTTGCATGGCTATGAATTATGCATGAGCAGTAGGAGTTTTTATTTATAACACATTGAAGATGTTTGCATGTGAGGCGAGATGCACGCTAAGAGCCAGTTAGTCTAACCCAAATCAATACAGATCAGCTGTGAGCTACACAAATTAATTAGCCGTGGTTGAAATGCAGGAAAATTACATTAGAAGTAACCTCACTCTGGCACAAGTCTCTTTGAACTTTTGCACTATTAGAGGGAAAATGCATCAGTAAAAATGTGTTTTGTATGCTGATTTTGCAGCTGCTTCTGACTTTTAGACCTTTATGTTGGAAAATGTAAATTAACTACAGTACAGAGCATTTAATGATCTTCCTCTCTTCCTTTTCTCTCTCATGTCGACTTGCTTTCTTCTCTCCTTTCCTCCAGGCTCCCTTCACACCCTTCATTACAGAGATGATGTACCAAAATCTGCGTCACCTCATCGACCCAGCCTCTGTCGAAGAGAAGGACAGCAGCAGCATCCACTATCTCATGCTGCCCCAAGTCAGGTTGGGAAAATCCTTCAATAAAGCTCAAATTTTACGGACATCTTCTGCTTCGTGCTACTTACATTAAAGAGGAAAAAAAGGACTTGAGAGTTGTCGCCATCCATATTAACTGATGCGATTGTGATGCTTCATGCGTCCCCTGTTTTCCCCTGACTGCTGCCCACATCTTTTAAAAATCCTAGCTGGTCGGAGCCAGGCAGAAAGCCTCTCCTGAAATACCAGACACCTACCTAACATCAGATGTTTTTATACTTTTATGAATGATAAAAAAAGCTTTAGGGAAAAAAATGTTGTGCCGCCAATTCACCAAGATAAGATATTCTTTTATTAACCCCACAACGAAATTTCCAGTGTTACAGCAGCAAAGTGTATAGCAAAAATAGAAAGAGGCATCAATGAAATAACTATATATAGAAACAAGCAATATTAACAAGTATTAACAATTTAAGCAAGAAGAATTGGAAAAAAAAAAGTCCACTTTAACAGTATATACAGTAAAGACAGACTCAGCAGTTGAAATTCAGTATTAGAGAGAGAAAAAATATTCTAAGTATTATTATAAATAATAATAGTCTATTACACTCAGTAAATGCCTAATATTTATATTTTTATATAGTCCCTGATCTTTCCATATACTGTATAAAGGATCACAATGTTATCACGCACTGTATCGTACCCTGCTTTATTGTCTATTTAACTCTAAATTGGACCGTAATTTAAAAATTAAACATCCTGCTGTGTTAAAAAAGACTTGAAAATAGCAATTGAGACCATAAACTCAGTAGGAAAATCTTTTATGAGACCAGAAATCAAGTGAGAAAGGTCATTCCCTCGTAGACTGTTATACTTTCAGATTTCTTCTCCCAACTAGTGGAGTCGCCCCCTGCTGGCTATTAGAAATAATGCAGGTTTAAACTATTTCCGCATTGACTTTACTTTCTACGACCACTTCTTTTTTACAGTCTGTGGATCTGTCTGCACACTAGGTGACAGTGATTGATCCTTCCGTCATATATTGGCTCTGCAGCAATTATTTAGAGCGGCACATCACAGTCATAATCATAATATGAATAAAAATAAACTTTGTATAGAGCCTTTTATGCAGATCAAATGTCGGGGAAAGCACAGAAACTTCTGAGGTCTTCTGGTTTAAAAGCTGCCATTCTTGCTGCACAGTCTCCCTGCAGCTCACACAGCAAACCCCCCCTTGTGTTAGCTCTTTTCTCACAGGATATCCACTGCTGAGCCAGAGCCTAATCAGTTTCAGCCAGAGTGCATGGCCTTACTTTACCCCAATAGTATCACACTCTGAATTCTCAGAGTAGAAGCTTTTGAGTCTGAGAGTTCACAGTAGTTTCTGGATAACTGTCAGGCTTCACAGCTTTTCTCTTTGTGTCTTCGCTTCTTCTCTTCATTCCTGCTGTTCGCTGCTACCTCGTCCTCGCTGTTGTCAGTTTATACACCGCCACTCTGATCAAATTCTCCATCTAATATTTATGTCTCATTCTATGATATTGATTGGTTCTGTAGATGAAGATTTGCTTTTGAGTAGTTTCCCGAGCAGATTTTCTGATCAGAGTGCTTTGTTTCTGGGTGAAAAGTTCAACACTGATGATGCGTTTTCCATTGCGGTAAAAAAAAGTTAGTTCCAAGCAACAACCAGATGATTTGATTTGGAGGAAGCCATTGAAATCCATGTGCACAGTCTGTCTCAGGTTTACTGCTATCTTCTCTAAAAGCAGCCTAAACCTGTTCTGTATTTGTATGGTAAAACTGTGGATGCCTTCTTCAGAGAGTCAAAAGCTTTGAGCACGTTTAGTCGGGGGAAAAAAAACGCACAAGTCCTTTCTTTTACTGTCAGCCCTGCAAATGGATATTGCTCACAAAATATCATATTATTCCCTTCACTTCAATTACTTCAGTAAAATGTCTGCCTTGGTGGCTGATCAGTTTGTAATGCCTGGGAGGGATTTCTAATTGCCCAAACTTAATTGCATCATCTTTAACTACAAAAAAAAGTTCTGACGTGATTAAATATCCTTTTGATTAAGCATAAGGAAAATAGTTTGTGTAGTGGTTCATATAATCACCCCTGTCACTTTGGCAGCACTCAGTTGCTGCTGCTTTATTAGTCGCCTGCCTTCCTGCTGTCGAATGGGACCACTTCACCCCCCCTCACAATGGTCAGCCACCAATCAGATGACGGGAAGAGCTGCTCCTCAATCAGCTCATTAAATGATTGGCTGTCCCTGGAGTCCTCTCCTCTCTCATTTTACTCCACTGTTGTGTGCACACATGGAGAAACAGATTGCTATAGTAAATGAACACACATTGTGCAGACACACACACACACACACACACAGAGACTGTGTTCCTGCAGACAGTTAGGGCTAATATCGCCATTATGCGTGATTATCAGTGGCTGTGCAGCTCTAATTTGGTTTCAGAGGTGGAAGTCTCCGTGTATCTTATTAGTGGATGCTCCTGAGTTAAACTCTGGCTCTGGTGGTTCTGTCTTTATTTAGATGTGCGGAATTAACCTTGCCACGCTCTATTATTCATTTTTCCTCAATAGAAGCAAGCAATTTGAATTTCTAAACCAGAATGTGACGACCACTGCCTGCGAGTTGTGGCGGAAATGCACCTACGTCCCCAAACAGTGCCCTGAAATTATAGAGAATTTCACAGAATACAGAATGATTCTCCAAAGACGATGGGTTGTTTTCAAAGAGGTTCCCCTCATTCCCCTCCGTCCACTTATTATATAAACGTAGCTCAGTCTGGCAACCTCCAGGTATAGACTTCCAGATAAAAACTTTATTTCTCCTGTATGACCTCACGCCGTACAGTCTTTATTCTGATGCTCATACCATGACATTGTGATGCTATTGATGATGTGTTGATCCTTAGATTCTCTTTATTTGTGTTTCTATTTTTCAGGGAGAGTGTGATTGACAAGCGCATTGAGAGCGCCGTCTCTCAGATGCAATCTGTGATTGAGCTGGGACGAGTGATCCGAGACAGGAAGACCCTGCCTGTTAAGGTGAATCATCAACTTTATCTCTACTGGAGTGTATGATTGAATGGAGCGAAGTGAATTAAAACTCTAGAAAACGGAGATGTATCGGCTGATATTGGATTACTGCAGATGTAGCAATGTCGGCTGATTAAGTAACAAGAAATTGCAGCACAGAGTCAGAGGGTCAGAGACATGTTTGTTTTTTTTTGTTTATTTGACAGTTTGTACACCAAATAGCACTTCACAACTTCAAAAAGAAATCAAGTAATATATATTGGATATTTTTTAGAGTGGGGTAGTATGAGGCACTTTTCCATAGTCAGTTTATTCCCTACAGTAGATGGCGGTCAGGAGTACTGGTACAGAAGTTAAGCAATGCATTTCTTTGGACAGGAGCAGCAGCAAAACGTAAATCTGAATCAACCCTTTCAAATCCCAGAGTCACACAACAGCACAAACAAACAAACCAATCGTGGCTGTTGGCTTTGAGGAGAGCATAGATGGATAAAACAGCTTCAGTCTCCTGTCGGAAAGGGCTGACTGCAGAGTTAAAGCAGTGAACATTTTCTAAAAATATCATACATCTTAACTGATGTTGATTGTTTAAGGTGGTCCTATTTAAGGTGTCTCAAATATGTTTTGCCCCCGTCCATAGCAGTACATTGCTTAGCTTCTGTACCAGTACTCTAGCCTTCTTCAAGCTACCAGCTGCTACCAATAACCTACTGTAAATTATACAAAAAACAGATAAACAGTATCCGTATGTGCTGTCCAATATGTGCCGTTTTGAAAACCTCTTAACATAATATATCATAAAGAAAATCTTGCTTTGAGTGATTTAGATTACTATTTATTATTTATTTTCTCAGTTACCATTTAAATAATTGGCTAATTTGTAATACATTGTTTGTGGAGTAAGGTATAACAGTGTTAAATATTATTTAATTAAGTTTTATGTTTCAAAAAGTAGGTCTCTGAGTACTTTTGCAGAGTATGCATGCTCCACATAACAAAGATCTGTTTTCATTCCAACTCAAATATATATCACAATATTGGTTAATCAGTATTGGAATCTCAAAAGTCCCGTATCAGTTGGGTTCTTAACATCTGTGTGTGTGTGTGTGTGTGTGTGTGTGTGTGTGTGTATATATATATATATATATATATATATATAAATAAATAAATAAATAAATAAATTATCTTTCAGATTGATGTATCTTGCAACTATCAATATTAGTATCTGCTTCAAAAAAACGGCATCAGTCGGGCTCTTATATTATCTGTTCCGTACCAGGAGTAACTATAGCGCTCCATTAGATTTCTTATGAAGTGTATATACTTTTTTAGTGTGCACTAGGTCTGGTTGTTAGTGTTTATTTCTGTGGTGCTGGAACTATTGACCCACTGTAATGTTGGTGTGTATTTCAGTACCCACTGAAGGAGGTGATAGTCATTCACCAGGACCCAGAGGCTCTGAAAGACATCCAGTCACTGCAGAAATACATCCTGGAAGTAAGTCAACCAAAAACACTCCTCTTTTATGTTAAGTGATCATTTGTCTTGTCTTCAAGGTAAGAGGTGCATTTTCTTCATTTCTTTTTGTCTGTTTACTGTGCTTTGATCAGTGCTATTAAATTTCTACATTAAAGAGAAACATCCCCAGGAACCTTGTTGACACTCCAAAGCCAGTGCTTTGACTTGATAGAGGGGAAGTACAAAAGACAGAGAGAGTCTTAACACATGGTTTGTATCTTTGGCTGTGATTATAATTCCTGTGCTTGGTTCATTTAAAAAAAGGTGTGGAGCAGACACCTTGGAAAATTATTTCACATTTGATCTACTCCAGTTGCCACACACATAAACCCTTCATCAAATGTACAGTGAACACACAAGCAATATGTTTTTTTTTTTTCTTTCTTTCAACAAAACAAAAAAATATTAATGTCAATGTTTGTTTGGGTGTACTTCACACTATGCATCATTGTAGTTCATGCTTTTCCTGCTCTTGTTTCAAATGTAGAGCAACTATACCTGTCACAATAACTAGTTTTTGTTGCACAATATATTAACCCAGAAATCATTAGGTTAAATTTTATTACTGTCATACGAAGCTTCTTATAATATTAGTATAATAATAATAATAATAATAATAATAATAATAATATATTAGCATAATACTGCAAATGCTGTTTATTAGTTGCTTAAAGAACAATTAACTTTTAATTAAGAATATTGATGCATCCGATTTGAAATCTAAAAAATAGTATTAAAATGGAAAAAAAATGGACTCTTGAGCAATGTTCTCAAAAATTGCACTTAAATATTAAGCATTTGACATCTTATGCTTGGAGGGAAAACACTGGTGTTTTTTTCTGGCAGTTGCATTTTTAAGGCAAACAAACATGCATGTAAACACATCTTGCGAGTTTACCTCTCCAGGTAAGGTAATCTTCTTTTGCCACTGAGACATCTTTTGTGTTTCACTCCATGAAAGTCAAACCATATAGTCACTGACGGTAAGCATCATTTAATCATCAATGTACCGTTATGTCCCGGAAAGTGCAGATTAAATACAGTAGTTTGTCTGGTCCTTTCAGGTGCAGGGAGACTTGGAAATGACTACTCAGACAGTAGACAGACTAATTGTCATAGCCTTTTAGTGCAGCAAGCCATTGCTTCTTTTGTCTTTGATTTCCCAACAACAAAGCACAAGGAGACAGTGCTGTTCCACAGCTGACTCCACACTACTTCATGTTTTAACTTCCTTCAATGCTTTACCTGGACGTGTTGCTGCTTTTGTTCACACTAAAGCCACGTGAAGTCTCTCTATGTCCCAAGCTGAGAAATTGCTGATGCATCTTGGATGGAGAATTGATTACAGATCTTGTTCCCATATGCTGTTGATCGGGAAAATTGACAGGACGTATAGGGATTAAGGATTACGTGGGAAAAGGGTCTTCTGGTGCAACCTTCTGTTGGATCCTGCAAGCTTAGTCTTAGTTCGAGCCACTTCTTATCTCTCATTCTGTTTCATTTCTGGTGAGGAAAACATTTAACCTTGCCGGCTTCTAGCTTCCCTCCAGTAAACAAGGTTTATTTGATCAGAATTGAGAGCAGTTTAAAATCCTGCAGCCCAGGGAAGAACCTTCAAACTCTCTTAGTATTGATGTAGTTTCAGCCGAGCTGAGCATCTGAAAGTCAATTAAATCTGTATTCACCTCTTCACTGCTGCTTTTACTTAGATTCCTTTATTGGTATTTTGTAATTATTGTTATTTAACTGGTAATTGTTTGTAATCCATTTAAATTTCTTTTACCACAACTTAAATGTGCACCGATTGGGCACCTACTGTTGTTCGCGGCTGGCTCACTGACTCGTTGATTTCATGGCTGACTTACTCTTGGAGTGAATTACATTTTTTAATTGTCTCTTTACAGCACGTGTCTGGAGCAATTACACTTTTTAAATGGACTCCTACAGGATGTAACGGAGCATTTAGCTTAACTTCAGACCCCTCAGAGCGACCTTTTCTGTATAGAATAGCGCAAACCATTGTGTGAATACTGGCTCTGGTATATTTTATGGCTTTGATCACTTTAGAGTCTTAACTCCAACACCAAGCAGCTGTAAGTCCTGGATGGTGCTGATTGCGTTTTTATTTTCTGTTTCTTCAGGCAAAACATAAAAGTAAAAAATTCTTTCAACATTTAGAGGAAAGTACACAAAATGGGAATTGCTGTTGATGGTCAATGGCTGTTTAAATTTTAGCTTTGGTCAGCATTACATGACCAAGAAGCTTGTTGATGACTCCACTGTTGAAGATGTTCAGCAGAAATATCCAATGAGCTGTAATACACCAACATCACAAACAAAAACACATTTTAAAGGTTCTTTTTGTACACTTTTAAAAGTGCACAACCTTTAAAAAGTGTCTTTGTTTTTGCACATACTCGATCCTATTTTCACAAACCAAGCTCTGCTGAAAGCAAAACTTCTTGCTACCATTTTAAACCCCACACTGCCTTTCTGATTCCATTAAAGCAGTTTTTTTTTCTTTGCTCTCTGTCATTAAGTCAACTGAGCTAAAATTCAGTCTCACTTTTCAGTGTGATTGACTGAAAGAAGCTGTGCATGGCAGGTCGGGGGGTGTGTCAGTGTGGCTAAATATAGTATCGCTATAGCTTCACCGGGTATGACCGGATCACAGATTTCTATCTCCATTTAGATTGAAGAATGAAACTTACTGTATTGAAAGGATAAAAAGTCTTGACTGAATAGGAGGAGCGCCTCACTGACTGACTTACTGGTAGATTTCATGGCTGACTTACTCTTCGAGTGAATGACTCTGAAGTAATCAATTATTGATCTGCACTTTGCAGCACTTGCCCAGGGTATTCAAAGTTTTTAACTCTTATGTTAAATGTTTTCTCTTTTATTTATTTATATATATATATATATATATATATATATATATATATATATATATATATATATACATACATACATACACACATACACACACATACACACACATACACACACATACACACACACACACACACACACACACACACACACACACACAGTACAGGCCTAAAGTTTGGACACACACCTTCTCATTCAATGCGTTTTTCTTTATTTTCATGACTATTTACATTGTAGATTCTCACTGAAGGCATCAAAACTATGAATGAACACATGTGGAATTATGTACTTAACAAAAAAGTGTGAAATAACTGAAAACATGTCTTGTATTTTAGATTCCTCAAAGTAACCACCCTTTGCTTACTAGAATATAAGACATGTTTTCAGTTATTTCACACTTTTTTGTTAAGTACGTAATTCCACATGTGTTCATTAATAGTTTTGATGAATTTACAATGTAAATAGTCATGAAAATAAAGGAAACGCATTGAATGAGAAGGTGTGTCCAAACTTTTGGCCTGTACTGTGTATATATATATATATATATATATATATATAACAGAATGTGATCATTTGCTAATTCTTTGTAACAAATTACATTGAAAGCTTTACAAAGACAGTAGATTTCATGTTCAAACTGATAACATTTGTTTTTTGTAAATATACACTCTTAATTCTGATTGTATTTTTTTACTTTTTTAAATCTGGATTGTATAAAACAGCAACTTACCTTTTCTAAGACATTGGTTTTGTCTTTTTTCTTATCCACCAGGAGCTTAATGTGCGACAGTTGACACTGTCAACAGACAAGGACAAGTACGGTATCCGTCTGAGAGCCGAGCCGGACCACATGGTGCTGGGCAAGAGGCTAAAGGGAGCCTTCAAAGCTATCACAGCTTCTATCAAGGAGCTCAGCAGCGAACAGCTCGAGGCCTTCCAGAAGACAGGTATTGCTGTGTGTATGGCTGTGATGTTGTGTGTGTGCAAAAAAGGCTATAAAATCTATGAACTTTTAACTTTAAAATCAGTTTTCTTGATGATGATTTTGGTTATTATCAAGAAAACCATGGAAAATAGCTAGATATCAGATCTAAAATTAAACTCTTATGAGCTATTTTTGTTGTTATCATTATATTTGTCCAAACAAATGTACCTTTAGTTGTACGAGGCATTAAAATGAACAAGAAAGCAAGGAGAAAACAAGGGTGGTCTAATATATTTTCCATGACTGTACATACCAAAGACATAATCAGTCAATTTTTTTGTTTACCAAACATTATTATGAGAGCAGCCGGTTAGTGTGAGAGTTTTACACACAACTACACGATTGCTGAATACTGTGTTGAAATCATATTTATTTCACCAAAAACTCTACTAAAAATCCTCACAATGAAGTGGGACACAGACAGATGGCCAGTTTATCCTCAGGATGCAAACCCTAACCCTTCTGAAACTATAATCAGAGCCCGAGTACGGATCAAAGCTGTGCAAGGTATCTTGTCTCTCCAATTATAGAAAGACGAGGAGAGCCCTCAGAGTCTCTGGGGGAGGAAGCACTGGAGGTCAGCTGGGCTGTGGGAACTTAACATTTCCAATCACTTGGATGTTTGAAGTCTAGCCAATTGGAAGGAGGACGAGCGATGGAAGGAAAGAGATAGATGTGGTCAGGGATGGTTGGAAAAATGACGGAGAGAGGAAACACACAGATGAAAATGTGAATCTGAACCAAGTCATATTTTCCTGCGATCGCAGGCGAGATGTGAAGTTTGAGTGGACAAAACCTGCTTTTAAAGTGCTAATCTGTTGGAAGTGTATGGTCTGTTTCTTCATTACACCAAAACAAAAGGCACATTTTGCCGGAGGGGAAGCTACATGCTGTAGACAATGTGGACACAAGGAAGCCAATCACTGGCATGTCTTTTGGGAGTGCCCAATGGTTAAATCCTTCTGGATAGAGCTTCATAAAGTATTAAGTGGCATATTTAACACTAACCTACCCATGCAGTTTCCTATATTATTTTTAGGAAATTTAGATTTACAGGTCAGGCAAGCTGATGAATATTTATTTGGTATTTTGATAACTGCTGGTAAAAAAGCACTCACAAGGCGTTGGTTGCTCCCTGAGCCACCTACGGTGCAGGAGTGGATCGGTACAGTAAATGACATTTATCTTATGGAGAGGATTACCTTCTCCCTTCGCCTTCAGAAAGATAAATGTGTTAAACTGTGGTCCAAGTGGGTTGAATATGTTAATGTGGAACAGACAGAAGTACTGTAAGGATGACCCTGTAATGCTGTTTTGTACTGTAACATTATACTATGTTTTATTGGGTCTAATGATTAGTTTGTATTACTTATATTTCATTTTGAAACTCCATGGTGGAAAATTTTTTTCTTTTTTCTATTTGCTCTTTTACATATGTCTACCTTTCCCAATTTGTTCAAAGTTCTCAAATGTAATATTTTTTTTTAAAAGGAAAAAAAATATATTAAAGTGCTAATCTGTATGATACATCATCATTTTGTTTAAAGAAATGTTTCAACCCAGTATGAAGCTACAGCTAACAGGCAGTAAGATTATCTTAGCACAAAGACTGGAAGCGGGAGGAAATGGCGAGCCTGGCTTTGTCCCAGAGGAACAAAATCCGACCACCCCACTGTCTCTGAAGCAGGCTCTGAAATAATTTATCCATGGAAAAGCTAACAGCTTACACTCAGCCGAGAGTCCACTTTTAACCTCTTGAGCAATTTCTAGCTCAGAATCTGTGACTCAAAAACCTTTTTAGACTGGAAGGGAGGCAATTTGGCTGAAAACTGTTTGTGTGTTCATGGCCATTGGTTCTATTACTCATTATTTCTTACCTGTACCTTTTGATCCCATCATTTTGATGGGGTGCAAGAAAAGAGGTTAAGAGAGAAGGTGGAAAAGAGCAGAGAAGCTGGGAGGGACACAGAAAATCAAAGCATGGAAATCTAGGATTAGAGAGAAACGGAGTGACTGTTTCACCCAGCCTCTGGCTGTAGAGAAGTGAAGAAGAGAGGAGAACACAGTCACGGTTTTTAGTCAGAACACAGACGTGGGTAATTGCTGCCACGGGCAAAATGGAGATATAAACCTGACTAGATTGGGTTCACTGTATTGTTTAAAATGATCTCATGTGGATGTGGCCAGGAAGACTGCAATGTAAGGAATCTAAAAATGCAACCAAATACTGCTCCAGACCCCAGCTAATTAAAAACAAAGCCTCAGCCTGAAAGCAAGTTAACAGACGATTGGGTGCATCTGAAAACCATTTTTAGAATCCTTCTCAACAGACAAATGCCAAAATAAAGACTCATTTCATACCATCAGTTGGCATTTTATCCAGATTTAATTGGGAGAATAGTGGGGCACTAACTAGTTTAGCTTCACATTTGTGTTAAAGTCTGTTGTCAGAATTAATTTAATAATAATAATGGGCATCAGTATTCTTCATTTTCAAATGCATTAATGGTTTTTTTCTCCTCTCTTAAATTATACATTTTCTGTCTTTAGCCTGGTGGTATTTTAATAATTTTACATTAAAGTAACTGAAACGTCCTTAAACATATTCGTGCAGACTGCCAAGCAGAAACTCTCGCTTATAAAACATTAAATAAGCAAAATAAAAAAAAATTAAAAAATACGGAAAAAATGGCCCGGAGAAAAAAACAAAACAGCGATTTACTTAGCCAATTGCTCGTATATTCGTACAATAGCTCGACCCTATTACTTGTATCGTTGAATTGTTATTATCCAGGTTAGTTATTATGTGACTGATCGGGCAAAAATGTACTCCAAACAGCTCAGACATTTTATTTATGTCACTGTCATTTTTTCCTAGAACATTATTCATGATTGTCTTTGTAAATTTTACAATACCCCAGTAGATGAATATCCCACCCAAGAGGAAAGTCTTAATATTTATGCAAGCAAACTCTTTTTAATGAGTGTATATTAAATATGGCTTGATTCATTTTCTCATGCTCCCTGCTGTGTTTTGTACGGGCTGTTTAATTTACAGTCGATAAGACATGTGGTGGGATGATGCTGAGACACACAGTAGGGTTCCAGGGTGTTGAATTTTGCATGAACAGCATATATGTACCGCATGTTCTGTATGTTTTTTCTATGAATTGATGAATGTTGTGTATGCTGCCATATGACAATGTTTATTTTTAGATTCAGTGCTGTGGTTCTGAACTCTTTATTTTCATGGTTCATTCCAAGGATCCATCATGGTGGACGGCCATGAGCTCCATGAGGAGGACCTGAGGCTCATGCACACCTTCGACCAGAGCTCCGGCTCAGCAGCACAGTACGAAGCACACTCTGATTCACAGGTATGCTCCCAATGTATACCTTTTATACCTATACTACTCAGGGGGAAAAAGGATAGAAAAAAACTAGGGCTGTCAAATGATTCATTTTTTTAATCGCATAATTTCCATAGTTAATCGCGATTAATCGCGTTTTGAGTTACATGTTTAAAATTCTGTTATTTCGCATTTAAAGGCAGTTTTAAGCCCATAATGTAAATCATTTGTTACCATTGTGTCTTAAATGGGAATCAAATGAACACAAAGAAAGAATTTCCTTTTTGACCTTTTGTATTTTCTTTCAAAAAAGTGCCATGTAGACGAACTTAATACACTGTCTACTTTTAATACAGTTTTTCAAATAAAGTACCACTTGTCTATTTCAAAATAAAAAATACAAAAATACAGCTTAAGCAAAATGCTACAACAGTGTGGTCATGAAACCATGGCTTAGAGGCAGGAAACAACTCCCAAGTACTAAGATGAATAAAGTAACATAGTGCTTACTTTGAGAGATTCAATATATCAGGTCACTCTGCTTCAAAAATAAATAATAGCAAAAGACTTGCGATTAAAATGCGATTAAAAAAAATTAACGCGTTATGGATTGCATTAATCTAATCTCGATTAACGCGTTAACGCTGACAGCCCTAAAAAAAAACATCTAATTCTTGATTTTCTGTAGACAAACATAGGCTGTCTGTTTAAATACTACAGTTTATAGATGATGCAGGACAGTATGGGGCTCCTGCTGACAGAACTGCCTTCAGGAGGCTTAAGAACAGATGGGCTCCTCTACGAGGAGTGTAATATCAAAAATATGATCATTTTAATGGCTGGATCAAATGTAAACTCAACAAAGTTTTAGAAATAAATGTGTAGGATTGCCAGTTTCTGTTTAACAGCTCAACTTTGTACAGAAAATGGGAAGAGTCTAGAGAGAGTTTAACCAGAAATTAGTTGGCTATAGTATGTTTTTTATGTCTAAGTGCCAACTTTTAAAAGACGATGAAAACACCCTTTTATTAAAGCAATAGTTGACATTTTGAAGTACGCTTTTTTACTTCCTTGGTGCCAGTTCGATGATATAAAGGATAAATTCTATCTGCACTGGACAGCAGCCAGTTAGCTTAACTTAGCACAAAGACTGAAAACGTGAAACGGCGAGCTTGGTTCTGTCTAAAAGGTAACACAATCTGTCAATAAGCACTTCTAAAGCTCATTAAACAGCAAACTTCATATCTTGTTTCTTCCTCGAGTCTCTTCGTCAGCACAAGGTTGTCAGTGGAGACTTCTGGAAGTTACTACTAGCAGCCAAGAAATAGTCCAGTCTTAATGCTCTGCTGAGCTAATCATCTCCTGGCTGCAGCTTCAGATTCATCAGAGTACAGACATGAAGGTGGTGTCATTCTTCTCGTCCAACTCTTGGCAAGAAAGAGAATAAACTTATTATCCAAAATGTTCAGCTGTTGCATTAACTTGGCAGCGGTCAGATCATATTATTTTGAATGAATAGAGACATAAATTTTATCTTAGATTTTTAGTTGGTTTAATGTTTTAAATGCATGTTAATAGCTTTTAACTGAGCTATAGATATAGAACCACTATTACTATCATCTGTTTTATTGTGCTGCATTCATATATCCGTCTTAAACCGACTACTTGTACAACAAGCCGACTCTAACTCAATTCTTACATCTCAAATTGTTATTTTTCTGAATGTAAATGATGACCAGCGAGCAGAATAGGAAGTATCTGCTGGATACACCTAAACCATGAGAAATATTGTTTGTTGCCCCAGAGACTAAATCACTGTCAGACCGATGACAGATAGATTCTGAGATTGAATGCATGTAAATCTCTTAACTATAAAATAATTTTTTTCAGTTTCTTCTTAAATTTGCCGCACTGTTAGATGATGGATTATTTCTCATATATTTTTTTATAACTTGTGAAATTAACTTGAACATTCATGCACTTTTTTAAATACAATGAGTTATGAATATTTTCCCAATTTTAGACACTTAGCACACATGAAAAAAGGTACAGAATTACACACACACACACACACACACACACACAATGCATACACCTGTCTCCTTACTGCTGCATTACTATTGTAGAGATTGAGCTGCAAAGTGTAATGCAACCTGGTATAAAAATCATAAACGCTTCTCCACTGCTGCTCCTGCACCAAGCTGCTATATACTGTAAATGCATTTATATGTCTTTACTGTGAGTGTGATGTATGAAATCATTTCATGGCTAAGTGGAAACCAGCATGTATGCGTTTCCCACAGGCCCTCTCTAATCAGTGCTCCTCCAACCGTATACACACCACACGGCTGCACCTTAATACCAGTTTACTGAGCTGGCTTTTTAATTCTCTCTGTTACTCTCGCTCGCTCGCACCGACTCTCCACCTCCCATCTGCCTGCGTCTCTGTTCTTTTCTCTCTCTCATATTCTGTTTCTGTTTGCTTTTGTGTACTTTCCTCTGTCACCCTGTCATCTCTTTCCCTCCTTCTTCCCATGTTGAAGTGTTCGGGGCTGGCAGCAAGTCAGCCTTTCACAACATGACGCTCATTTCACTTTAGTGACTCACACAGACTACAATATTGTCATTATTGCTCCTTGGTTGGTTGTTGTTTCTTTTTTTATTACTTTTACAATATATATATGTTTGAACAGAATGTATATATACATATAACATAAGGCAGATTAATCCTATAAAGGTTGCTCCCAGGGTTTTACTCTGCCTTTGCAACATATAGTTTGTAGCATGGGGCTGGAGCAGACTAGTCACTCTTAAGATCTTCATGTCCTGTGAAATTCTGTCACTCTCTACTACTACTCTGTCAAACACATATTAAAAACTGTGGGGTGATTAGAGTGCAACCTGTCAACATTAAAGTGTTGTCGGAGCACACTGTTTGTTGTTACAGTAACGGGAAAATATTTAATTCATGCCTTCATCATTACAGCAATGAAGTCAACAAGCTTTTTCAGGTGTAGTGTGCCAACCTAGAATTTGCTACTGTACGTATTTATTTGATGGATTTAAAAAAAAAAAAAAAAAAAATAGAAATATGGATTTATTCTTACAATTTGTCTCACTAATCTGTATTTCTCTTTGCCCAAATATCAAAACTTAATGTCTTTAAGAAAAGTTGATATTATACTCAAATATAATGCATCACATATTTTTACGTATATATTAATATCTTCTGTATATTTTTCTATATTATATATCTGTTATTATACCCCTTAAAATATACTGTGTATATCCTCTGCATATATATATATATATATATATATTCATTGATAATCTATTTTTCTCAAAATGTGCAATATCTGTGAAAAACCAAATACTACAAATACACAAACAAACACTGTGCAATAAAATAAATGCCAATAGCAGCCATGTAAGTATTTAATGTATATAGGGTGTATGTAATTTATATATATTATGTATGTATATGTCTTCTTTTTTTAATCTTTATTTTTTCTATATTTTTGTAAACCCTCCCGTCTGTATCTTGAGCTTCTGTGACGACATATGTCCCCACTGCGGGATAAATAAAGTCTGTAACGCTTTATATTAAGGTCCTTGTAATAACCATTAATTATCAAGTAATAAGGCCCTTGTAAGTCCTTACAAGATGCTTATTAACATTATTGTGTGTTTATAAGCTTATATAAGTGTTAATAATGGCATTACAAACACCCATGACCCACCCATTATGTCTTTGCCATGCCTTTATTAATCTTATTTTGTTTGCTTATTGATATTAAAATATACTTTATTGCTCATCTATTATAAGTTAACTATAAGTTAACAATGCTTTTTGCAACTACCGGATCTAAAGCGAGAACAATGCCTTATTACTTGTTAATTAATGGTTATTAAGGACCTTATCATAAAGCGTTACCATAAAAATGCTTATATATGGGACAAGACCACTTTTTAAATGTTGATGTGATCAGGTCTGTGTTTAATAAGTGGCTTAAAAACTCTCCTCCTGTCCTCTGGGTCTGCTGTCCTTCAGGTCCTGGTCCTGCTGGATGTCTCCCCGGACCAGTCCATGGTGGATGAAGGCGTTGCCCGAGAGGTCATCAACCGCATTCAGAAACTACGCAAGAAGGTGGGACAATTATTTCAGGAGCACTACTAGCTCTGGATACTAGAGTGACACATAACACGCTACTAGTGAATTTTACAATCCAGTGTCTAATGAATACAATACGACATATTAGAAACAGTTCACCAACGCATGTAATCAGGGCTGTTCCAGGGTGAGCAAAACATGCCGCTGAGGCAGTTTAAGGAGCCGTAGTGACGAACAAAATACAGTTCAAGGCAGTTGCACGGTGAGTAATGTATGACAGTTTAACAGGAGGAAGGGAATTGACTGGGTACAAAAGGCATTTAGGAACGTGGCACGTTAGGACTGAGAAATGGTCCCAAAATTCTGTGTTTTTATAATTATGACATGTTTTATGTTTTTATTAAAGGATCCCCATTAGCTTGTGCCGTGGCAGTTCGCTAGTCTTCCTGGGGTCCACATTCCAACAAGTAATACTCAACAGTCCTACAACAACGTTAACAGTAAAAATACATTCCAAAATACATTAGAAAAGTGCAGCACAAAAGTTCATTACAAAATGCAGCACAAATTTAAAAGACAGTTTGTAGAATCAAACCATTGAATTATAGCCATTTGGATTAAATGTTTAGGAATAATTGGTCAAATGCATTTGATCAGAAAACAAATAAAATACAAAAAAAAAAAAAAAAAACAATAGAGCTTTAACCAGTATCATTGATTGTAATCCTGGACATCATGAATCCAGGCAAACATCACTTCTATAAAGAGTAGCGTCCTTTCAACCAAAATAAACGAAAAAAAATTAAATAAACCCCCCCAAAAAATATAATAAGCCCATCAACATCAACCTGCAGATCCTCTTCTGGACGAGTTCTTTGACACTGCATGCTCTCTAAAATCACAACAAAATACAGTATCTCCAGTCAAAGCTACTTCTTCTAACTACCCTTGTTTGTATCTGTTGTTGTCCATGATCTCTAGCCTCAGGTCCATATAGCGTCTTTCTCCTGCAGAAGTTGTGGCAGGGCACGGGGGAGCGCCTCATCCCTGCACTTTATGATCAAAATCGCTCCCGGCTGTTTTTTTTTTTTCATGACGTGCGTGGGTTTTTTTTTTCTCGGTGGCAACAATATCTTGACAACATATCACCACTGTAACTGGCAATGTATGATAGACCAGCATCACCGCTGTGCTTTTTATTATCTGTTTTTTGGCTACTAGCTGTTTGACATTGTTTTTCCACTAAGAACACCAGCCAGGGGGATGCTTGAAAAAAAAAAACAAGCCACAGTAACCAGGAAAGAATTTTCAAGATTTTCAACCAGAAACACTTGCATAAAAACAGAAAAATCTGAAAAATGACACTGAATGGGGCGTCCCGGTGGCTCACACTGGTAGATCACTTACCATTAAGGCTGAGTCCTTTCTGCTGTGGACCCGGGTTCGAATCCGGCCTGAGGTCCCTCTGCCGCATGTCCTCCCCTCTTTCTCCCCCTTTCTATATATCACTGTCAATAAAGCAAAAATGCCAAAAAATAATCTTTAAAAAAACCCAAAAAAAGACACTGAATTTTGACTTCCTCCCCACATGTGTTGATCAATATAAGTTAAAGATTTAAGTTAATTTACTACAATTTGTAAGTTTCGGGACTCCATACTGGATCTTGTAGTACAAAAAAGTATTTTTATGACATCATGGTGTGCTCTAGGAAACTGTAATGGGCATTTTAACACTCTTGCTTGACATTTTATAGACCAAACTATCAATTGTTCAATTGAATGGAATGAAAACAATAGTTTGTTGCAGCTGTACAATGTAGACCGAGCACAGAAAATTTAGCTGTGTTATTTTGTTACATTTCCCTCCCTTTGATCACCCCGTGCTCCCCCCTTCCTCTTTATGTCCCATGCTCATTTTGTCAGGGCAGTTTTGAAATCTTTCCACTGCAGCGTCACAGTTAGAAGTTTCTCCATCATAAGGCAGGCTTAATGGAAGCTTAATTACAGTCTGGCCCCTTTCAGATTCTAATGTTGGAGCTTTGAAGTGGTCTGGGGAGTAAAGACGGATTAGCCAACAGCCCCTTGTTTTCACAAGCAACAAACAGTTTTTTCCGTCCCCCTATAGCAGTGGTGTGCACTGGCTCCCAGCCAGGCTAAATTCCTCCAGTTATTTCAAACTGAGATCTGTTAGGAATTTTCCACCCCGGGGATGGGAATTAATTTTTAACAATTCTTTGACATGTTTGGTAGTAGTTTCTGTGGGTCTTTATCAGTGTTTGCGTGGGTGTTTGTGTGTTTGCATATGCAGGATTGAGAAACAGAGGTCAGTGTTTCCTTTCTGTTATTGGACCGATCACAAGCACAAGATCTCTGACATGACACACACACACACACACACACACACACACTGTGCTAGCTACTTCAGGCTAGGGTCAGTAGTACCTTGACTTGGCAGGAAAAGCCTATAAACCTTCCTCCATTGATTGACTGCTCTTCTGTATCTAGCTAACGTTATTCCTCTGCCCTTGAGCCACATACTGCAATTGGAGTGTGTGCGTGTGTGTGCACTATACAGTCAATATATATGTGTGTGTATGGCTGTGTGCACGTGTGCACAGCTACACACTGCAGATTAGGATGAGATCAATGTGTTTGAATGTGTCAAGGTTAGAGGAAGCTGTCGGCACACAATGCCAAAATAGACGGGCTTTCATCCAATAAAAAATCTCCCCTTGTTCCCTTCTGCCTTTATTTGTTCCTACACTGTCTGTTTTTTTCTTTTTTTAATCCCCACCCTCTCTTCTTTTGGCTGCCCTTCCATTTACCTTATCCCATCCCCCCTTACGTCCTTTTTTTAGGTAATTGTTTCTTCCAGATTTCATTTTCTTATAGAGAAAAAGCTTTGAAGAGAATAACTTGTCGCAAAATTGTCGCTTCTCTGTGTCCTTCTTTCCAGTCATTTATTTTTAACAGATACAAGGTTTTTCTATTATTGGGCATCATTGTTTGAAGAGCTATTGAAGCTGTGTTTTTAGCATATTTACTCAGTTATTGTACCTGGTGTCTTCAGCTATGGAAGCCCATTTATGCCAATGTGGTGAGAAAAAGTCATGATATTGTTAGTATCTTTCGAAAAAAAGTTTTATTTATTTCTTTATTTTTCTACTGGCAAAAATGGGCTTATATTTAAATTAAAAATGCTGTTCTTGCTCTTCATTTGAATATTAAAACTTAGTGCCTGTCTTGCAGGGTCACCTGGTGCCTTCAGATGAGATAACTGTGTACTACCGCTGCCAGCCAGAGGGGGAGTACTTGGGCTCTGTCATCCAGGCTCACAATGACTTTATCCTGGCTACCACCAAGGCTCCACTGGTGCCCTTCCCTGTCCCCAAGACTGCCAGCGTCATCATAGAGGAAAAGACTCAGGTATGAAAGAACAGACAGGATTATTATTTACTAGACTGTTGTATTAGACTAGATGATACAAGCGTCTTTTGCAACACAGCCTTTTAATATTAATGAAACATGCTGATAACGGACAATGTGTGTAATCATACATGTGAGTGATACTTTGTTGGCTGATTTTATGCCCAAAATGTTCTTTTAATGTCTGAAGTGTTTCCTCTTAATGACTTCCATGTTATCACTCTCTGAATGTGTTTGAGATAAAAGTCACACTTTTATTTTTAGTTTGAAGAACATAAAAAGTCATCTTTCCATCTTTGGCTCCATCATAATCTTTCTTTTTTTTTCTCTGTTGCAGCTGAAGGGCTCAGACTTGGAGTTAACCATAGTTAAGGGGTCTTCAGCCCCTCGGGCTCCTCTAAATGGACCAGCATGCACCTATGTGAATGTCAGGGTGAAGGTCAACAACAAAGAACAAGGTAACACACGGGAGGGCCGAAAAAGAAAGACAGTTTCTCCAGACAGAAAACAACAATGTGTATAACTGTTAAACTGTCAGTAGAAGTCGCTCTTAGGTTATTTACATTTTGAGGGAGATTAAACTTGATAATAGGATATATATATACCGCACCAGTATTCACTTTTTGAACTGTTTGGCTACATTACTAATCCTGTCTGACTGGCTTTGTTCAGATGGGGTGGTGCTGTTGGAAAACCCCAAAGGGGATAACAAACTAGACCTGGACCAGCTGAAGAAAGTGTGCAGCAGCATCTTTGGAACCAATAACAACCCGCTCAGATTCTTCAACGGAGAGACTGGTGAGAACTGTGATGAAAACGGTTTACATGTCTAAATGCATTGAGTTGCTGCCTGGTGATTGGCTAATTAGATATTTGATTTAACAAGCAGTTGAATAGGTGTACCTAATAAAGTGACCGGTGAGTAGGTATACACATTATAAATAAACTTCACCAAGGCCAATGGTGCATTAACATGCTCCTTGGATGGTCCCATTTCCCAAGTTGTGTCCCAAATGCGTACCAAAAGTTTGGTCCACTTTCTGAGTTGTTGTTCTGTATGTTGTTCTTGTGCTAGTTGGCACCACATGAATGCAGCAGAAATGCTGTACCTCACAATTCTAACAAAAGTAAAAAAATAATGTCTATTCACCCCAGATCTGGTCAAAAATGTAACATGTTCTTCCTTGGCCCATGTTAAACTTTTCTACCAAGTTTCATGAAAATCAGGCCTGTAGTTTTTCTGTTATCCTAACAAACAGACAAACTGTGATGAAAACATGAGGTAACAATACTTTGTTAAATAATTAAATAGTGTGAAAAAATTTGACACTTCATACTTTTCCTTTATCAGTTGACAAAATCAAATAAACATGTATTTTTACTTTTTATATATCTTTTACCAGCACATTCTTTGACTCTAGGGGCTCCACAGTAGCTCAGATGAAATCCTGAACCTGCTCTTTCTGCTTTTTTTGTCTGTTTGTTAGAGTTGACAGGCAAAATGGACCTTCAGGCTTTGAGCAGTAAAACTTTGTCAGTGACTTCGGGTTCTTCCTCCGCTGCCCCCACCCCGACCACTGACACCCTCCTGTGTCCTTATGTGAACCTGCTGCTCTGCAACGCACAACCAGCTGGTGAGAAATTCTCACACACACACACATGCACACATTTTTCCCTAAATGTGAAAATATTCTTATTATATTACATGAACGATGTGCTTACTTATTTTCCAACACTACATTCATTTTGTGTTATACTACTAATTATAGTGAAGGAAATGGACCTTAATCCATCTTTATCCTTTAAGACATTCACTCTCAAACCCTTTCACCTTGACCCTCTGAACCTACATCAACCAATTGATCAACCTACTTCTCTCTCTCTCTCTCCTCTCCTCTCTTTTTGATCTATCATTCCTGCGCTACATCTCTTCCCTTTTCCCATGGCTTAGGCTTTAGGCTTGTTATCTTTAGAGGACTTGTGAACAAGCTTAACAAACAAGCCAATCATCTCTTAATGTGTAAAGGTAGTGAAGACTGTCTGGTTCATTTTTTCTCCAACACTCTTCCTGTCTCCTCCAGAGTGCCAGACAGGAGAGGTGGGCACCCTCCTGCTGGTCAACCCAGTGGGTAAGAATGGGCTGGACTACTCAGGCCTGCTGTCTGAGGCTGGCAAGGTGTTCGGCCTCCGCAGCAGACGGCTCAAACTCTACCTGGACCAGGACCTCACCCAAGGTAAGACCTAAAGATGGTGGATATCATACTAACATTAGCGTCCACACAGAAGACTTTTAAACTGATGTAAGGCTAATAATTCTGGTTGATGCACCTGATTGAAAGACGCCTTCTAATATGTCACAGATAAGAAAATACGGTAACGCTTTATATTAAGGTCCTTGTAATAACCATTAATTAACAAGTAATAAGGCATTGTTCTCGCTTTAGATCCCTTTAGCTGCAAAAAGCATAATGAACTGTTAACAAGTGCATAGTTAACTTATAATAGATGAGCAATAAAGTATATTTTAATATCAATAAGCAAACAAAAGATTAATAAAGGCATGGCAAAGACATAATGGGTGGGTTATGGGTGTTTGTAATGCTATTATGAAGAATTATAAGATACTCATGAGGCTTTTATTATCTTATTATACATCTCTTATAGCCTGCTATTAGCTGTATTATAATGCCATTATTAACACTTATATAGGCTTATAAACACACAATAATGTTAATAAGCATCTTGTAAGGACTTACAAGGGCCTTTTTACTTGTTAATTAATGGTTATTACAAGGACCTTAATATAAAGCGTTACCAAAAATACATTTTCAGGTCAGGTTTATGTTTTAATCCCTGTCTAAGAAAAATGTCTGTGACTAACATTTCTTTGTTTTCAACTTACAAAAACAAACCCACCCACATGCAAAACATGCTAGTGACAATATAGTACATAGTGAGTATATTGTACAATTAATCCTGTAAAGCAACAATATTTCTGCCCCCATTAATTACTTTTATGTTTTCATAAATATAGGACACTTTTCAAAGATATTTTGGCTTAAATTAAAAATGTTGGCGATCTTTATAATATAAATACAACATTATAACTTTTTTGTTACATGTCATCAGTGCAATGTAATCAAATTTTACAAGTAACAACTATAAGCCCGACAATAATTAGTAACTTTTCCGCTCTTCCAATCTTTTAAATCTTTTTTTTTTAATTATCTCATTTGAATAAACTATCCTCCCAATCTGAGCAGCTTAAGATCTTTGGAAGTATTTTGAAAACTGTGATCTTTTGTTGTTGCAAAAATGCTTTTCCACATCTAATTTTAGCAATAAATATAAACAAACACACTTTGTCATTGTTTATTGTCTCTGTGTGTGTTTTTCAGAGCTGCCAGCTGATTCATCAGTAAAATCTCTGGACACCAAAACTCTGTTTGTGAGAGTTCTTCCAACAACTGCCGAAGCATAAATCCAGAGAAGCCATCTTTAGGAACATTTGTCTCAGATGCCTCACAGGTTCCCCGAATGAAGTTTTTTTACCAGTGAAATCCCAGCAATAGCCCCTTTGATGCACAGTGGATTTATGTTATTTGTTTAGATGCTTTCTTAGGAAATCCTGATGCAAAGCAGGCTCGTCTGTCAAGTTCCCAACTGTCCATGGAGTCAGAATCACTTATGTCATATATGAAATATATTCAGACAACTTCAGACACAATGGTTTAAGGGCACTTTTGGTGTGTTTAAATGCATCCAAAGATGTAACAATAGCTCTAATTAATCATCATATTTAGCCAAGACTTGTAGAACTGCTCTCCCTGACGCAGTTTCTTTCCCTCTTACTGTCTTTGATTTGTCACCAATTATAAGTGGCAGTTTTCTAAGAAAGCACAGTGTGTAGCTCAGCTATATTTAAACTGGACAAGAGAGGAGATTTGCATAATTTCTTCACTAAAGTGGATGCACTTCAAGAACAGAATGATTGTTCGTACAGAACAGCTGAATAGACCCGCCGGTTAGATGTTTGGTCATGGAAACTGGGAATTGTCTGATGGAAGGAAAGCCTTACATCAAACTAGCCAGAAAGAAATGCCAAAGGAACGTTTACCTCAGTATTTTTCAGTCATGTCTCATTGTCTCTTAATAGAAAGATTCCAGGGAATTGTCTAACCTGTCTAGCTGTCAATATTACCATTCAATGTTTTCGTCTTTATTATGCTAATGATAAAAAATTATGCAAGACACTTCTCTTCCAGGCTTATTTCAGGTGAGCTTAGTCCAGAGCAATTACTGCTGTGGCTCATAATCGGGGAACCAATTTGGCCTATTGTGCTTACACACAATTTTGAATTTAACAGATAAACCTGCTCTGTTCAGTGAATCCTTTGACAATTGTAAAGGCATTTAAAAGGTGAAATGGATTTTAGGGCTGCTGTATCTTAAGGACAAAAGGGTTCTCTAATAAAAAGAGCAACACGTGGATAATGTACTATTTTAAGTGACAAATGGAATAAATCAAAGGTGACTAAAACATTTTTCCCCTGTTAACCTCTTTATGCCAAGAAAAGGGACACATCATGTATGTTACTGACTACAGATAAATGTTTGCCATTGTTCATCTGGTTGCGAGAGACATTTTGACCGACTCATGGTACTTTGTTTAAGGAATTAATAATAAATGCCTTTAGCAGCTCTAACTGAATTTAAAGGAATAATTGGGTTATTATTGGCTTTCTTGCAGAGAGTTAGATGAGCTGGTTGATACCACTATCACATCTGTCCATTAATTCCAATGATGGAGCTAGCATAGCTAGCAGAGACTTAGCTTAGCATAAAGACTGTACAAAGCCAGGGTGACTGTTTCCCAGTTTTCAGAGATGATAAATTTAAATTTTCTCATCTCACTCTAAGCAAGTATATAAACCTATTCCCCAAAATGTCTTACTATCCCTTTAAAGGCATGCTATGCAGGAATTGTCACAGTTTGTAAACATACACACAACATTCAAACTTGGCCCCTCTTCCTCGTCTTAACAACAGGTTTGTCCTCTTGGTGTTTCACCTCACTATATTTGCATTTCTGGTGTGCTGTCTCCACTACTTTGGTAACTTCATGCACTCTTCATAGTTTCTGGTTCAAGTGATGAAAAGCTACTATCACATATGTTCTAGCTGTAGCTGACCCAGTAACTAGCTGGCCACAGGAAAAAGGAATTAATCTTCCACTGGGTCATTCTGCGAGCTCCATTTGTTATTGTAAGGACGTCTAATGAAGTCCTAGTTTTTAATTCTAGTCTGAATACAGAATTCACTGCAAACATTATTTGAATTGAGTCGCTTTTAACTATGAAAATGTATTAAAAAAAACTTGACTTTAGACAAACATTTAGAGATGTGGTATTTCCTTTGAAAGCTTTAAAGACACAGTATGTGTTCATTGCTGTTTACTGTTTGTAAACATAACATTCATACTTGGCCCCTCCTTCCTGACTCAACAGTGTTTTCAAATAAGCTTTGTCCACTTGGTGTTTGCCTCCCCCCTTTGCAGTTCTTGACTCTGTGTCCGCTATTTTCATAGCTTCGTGCCCAAAGGTTCATGCCCAAAACATCCCAAACACAGCAAAAAGATAACAGAAAATAAAATTCTTGGTGTATAGATTCCCCATCTCCCCGAGATGGGGAGTCTATACATCATTTTCCTGCATAGTATACCTTTAAAAAAAGACAGTTAATAATGTTACTAGACTCAATCTTTTTATTGATATTACAATTTTCTCTGCTAACATGGGTGACCTTGAGGTTTGACTGTTGAGGATTAAACGTCGTGTTAGGCCGACTTTGCTTCCCAGGGGATGTTTATAGGGTGCTGACGTCCACAGGCATGGTGTTAATCTGTGTCTGAAACCAGGTTCCCACTGTCTGCAGCCAATATAGTGGTAAGTGTGGTAGTGTGCGTGTGTGAAAGACCTGTGTGTTGATTAATGAAGAGGCTCGGAGGGAGAACTGCTTGGCAGTTCAGATAACTCTCAATTGGGGGCGCTGCTGCAGAACCTCTCTTCTCCTTGGGTCTTTACAGCACCATACTATAAATTTACTCCTAATTTGCATTCAAATTAAACGCATAAATACACTATCAATCGTCTACTATCCAAATAATAATCATAAGCATTTGCTCACTGCAGGCAGCACCAGCACAGCATATTAAACTGCTTCTCCTCTTAAAAAAAACCCAATTAAGCATGAATACATCACATAAGCACCAGCTTGTCTGTGTGTAATGTAACAGCACTTTCACTGTGATATTTACACACATTACTTAGATTACATATAGATAAAAGGAAGTACTCAAATACTTCATTATAGTTACCAATACTTTAAATACTCCAAAACTGGAAGTATTAAAACTTATAAGTAAAAAAAATGATTTAGATTGAGGTAAAAATGCATTGGCAGTAAAACGTTTTCTGGTATTAAGAGTATGGTTACTACAAAATCCTATCAGTTTTTGGTGGATGGTTTATTTTGTGGTATTAAAATACGGTAAAGTTACTTTTTTTATATATTTATTACAGCGTTCATGTATGGAATAGCCAGACAGGAAGTCTGTTTTGGTTGATCCAGTGATTCCAATAACTTAAATAAAAGAACAGCACATTTATGCAAATATATATATTTCCATTATACCGTCTTGCTCAATGATTTGCAGCATTGTCCACAATTACCTCATAAATCCCATCATTTTAAAGGAATAGCGATAAAATTAATGGCAAAATATCTAACAGTACACACATTTTTGTCA
Organism: Centropristis striata; assembly: GCF_030273125.1. NCBI lineage: Eukaryota > Metazoa > Chordata > Actinopteri > Perciformes > Serranidae > Centropristis > Centropristis striata. The sequence goes on from NC_081519.1 coordinate 40,177,354, forward strand.
TCTTATATCTCATCAAAATGGCCAAATTGTAGTTTTTCTCTCGTATTATACTTTGTCTTCAGTAATCTGGACATTTTTCTACAGTATAGAGTATGATTATAAAGTCTCCATAACACTTAAGAAAAAGTGCCGAGTCAAAAAGTGAGTTGTATACTTTTAATTTCCACCTGTGAATTCCAACATCTCTAACATCAGTGTCACTTCAGTGTGATGATTTTATCCGCCCCCCTTCTGGGCGGCGCAGCATGCTGCTTCACTGGTTAAATATTAAGCACACAGCTCTTGTCTCATCCTCCTCTCATCCATCTCGCTCCCATCTGCTCCTGCTGCTCCATTTGTGCCTCTGCACACCCCGGCCCGGGTACGGGAGCAGGTCAGCGACCCATCTGCTGGTAGACATCACAGAAATACAGTATGCAGCATGGGTGAAGTGAACATGACCCCTGTCATCTAACTCTAATAATGGACAACAAAACTCATTACAGTGTGCTGCAGTGACTGTCAGCAAAGAACAAAAGTTTTGCCGCAGAGGGAGAAAGACAGGTGTGGGTAACGCTTTATAATAAGGTCCTTAATAACCATTCATTAACAAGTAATAAGGCATTGTTCTCACTTTAGATCCGGTAGTTGCAAAAAGCATAGTTAACTTATAGTTAACTTATAATAGTATGGTAGAGTACAGGTTGGCGTGCAATACAACAATTTTTTTTAGAAACACTGTCTATTCTTTTCAACCTGTTTTCTTATATAACCAAATTGTCAGATGTGATCAGGTTCATTCTTATGTGACAAGGTCAGCTAATGGTGGTCAGATGATGTCACCATGTCCAAAATCAAATGCCTTAAAGAGAACAGTTATTTATCGTGCTATCAGTTATTGGAATAATTGCCCACTGAATATACGTGAACTGAATAGTAAAGTATCTTTTAATTATTACTTGAGAATACACTATTTAAATTTGTGAGTAGTGAATTAACATATTTACTGTATGAAAGTGAGAATTAATGTAATAGATATGAATGTAATAACTTATTCTGAATGATTTCTGATGACGTATATAATAATGTCTACAATGTTTAATTGTTAAGTGATTTTTGTTTTGTCTTGTGGACCCCAGGAAGACTAGCTTGTCCCACTTCTGGTGACAGCTAATGGGGATCTTTTTAACAATAAACAATAAAGCATATTTTAATATCAATAAGCAAACAAAATAAGATTAATAAAGGCATGGCAAAGACATAATGGGTGGGTCATGGGTGTTTGTAATGCCATTATTAACACTTATATAAGCTTATAAACACACAATAATGTTAATAAGCATCTTGTAAGGACTTACAAGGGCCTTATTACTTGTTAATTAATGCTTATTACAAGGACCTTAATATAAAGCGATACCCAGGTGTGTTTTGAGGGAATACACAGGCCAACAATAAGGGCTGTTTCTAACCAAGCCACCCTGGCAACACGTGTGTGTGCTGCGTAATGGAAAAATCTAAATCTCTGCCAGTAAATCAATTTTCAGCACCCTGCATGTTGCCTACTGCAGAATGACAGCAGCAAATACAAACTCAAACAGGCAAGCACAATAGGTGAGAGAGTGAAAAAGGGGCATATTTGTTATTTTGGGCTGTAGGGGGGCTGTGAACTGACAGGAATTGACCACATACACAATGTCATGCAAGAATCTTATATTCATATTTAAACTCAAAGAAAGAATGACGTGGAGGTAAAATTACACCAAGCTCAGTTTACCACTTTGTTTGATTTCTTTAAGTCTTGAAAACCTATACATCTACATTTCCAAAGTTAAGTTAAAAGGAAGTCTTTAGCAGGTCAGTATTAGCTCCTTTTTCTTCCCCTGCTTGTTATTATATTAACTTGACTAAAATTAAAATAAATACGTTCTGAATTCTTGCTTTGTTTCCCTACAAGCTACACTGTACCCTATCCATCTGGTTTAAAAGTTCAATATTGACATCCCCAGTGTGTTTTCTCTTTTAACAGCTTGTTTGGCCATTATGTTAATTTTGCCCAGAATGTCTGTATGAGCGGGGACCCACATAACGTGACCCCTGTGCCACATATGTAAACACGATTTCATAACTGAAATCCTGCCATTACTGGATGCAACTGACTTAATGCCAAAAATGACATATCTTGTAGCTTTTCTTATAATACACATTCGAGACTTGGTGGTAAATTGTGCATTCCAGTGTTAGAGGAATACATTTCACTAGGTTACAGAAGTGCTACTCCTCTATAGTTTATTATTCAATTTTAAAATGTAAACACTATGTACACTATTGTTTAAAAAAAAAAAAAAAAACCAAAGGAATCCTTATAAAAAAATGTTTATGTTAAAAAAAAACCAACAATATTCCCAGCAATTACGTCAGGACTTTTTTTTTGTCCAAATTCACCCAATGTACTGCATACAGTAAGTCTTGAAAATGTTTTCATGGTTTATTATAATTTTTTTTTTCAGTTTAATGTTATGTTTTCTGTAATTTCTTTTCCTAACATAAAGGTCTTAAATGCTGCTTCAAGGCCTCTCCACAGTCTCCGAATATAATGTTTGTGGGTAAATAGCCTACAGGAACGTTTATTTATTTAATGATGTTTGTAATAAGTCTTAAAACTTATTAAAATCAAATATGTTGAGATTAAAAAAAACATAAAAATATAAATACTGAAACGGAGCTTTAAACACTATGTTTTATCTTTTGTTTTAACAATATAGTATTGTATGTAGATGGCCTATTTTGCTCAAATATAGGGAACCCATGTTTCTTCTTCTGATGTTTTATGGCAGTTGACAATTTCATTATGTCTTTTCCGGTGGTCATTTTTAATATTTAAGAAAGACTAGTCGCAATTTTTGGAAAGTTGTCATCTTCATTGGGCTATTATTCAGTCCACTGGTAAAGGACACTTCATGAGGTATTTTGAAATGTTTTTTAAAACAATGGCAAGTGTTGTTTTCCATGTTAAAACTATATTTTGCTTACATGACACACAAACTGGGTCAACCATGTTTATTTTACTTTAAAAAACATTATTATGGCGGTTAGCCTATTAAATGGCGTGTGAAAGGATAATTTAAACAGGTGGAATTAATATAAACACTAACTTTAAGGTAACGCTAATGCATGTTTTTGTGAGCAGTTTGTTGTGTCTTAAAGGGGAATTATTAAGAATATAATAACGATATTTTAAAGCGTTACATAGGGGGCTAATACATAATAAAGCTACCCATATGAATTCAATAACGTTACACCAACGTTTTTAGTTAGTTTGTTTATTAACCCTATAAAGCCTGAACCATTAAATAATTGCCAGAAAATTCTTCTTTTTTTTTAAACTGGAGTGTTTATTGAACCTGCTGACAGATAATTTAAAAAAAATCCAAAAACAATAGGGATATATGATTTTAATTTGTATCATATTTGATACATCAGTTCTTTTTGTGCAATTTGTTGCTCACAGTTTGTTTTTCTTGAACTAACAAAAACATATAAAACCCAACATTTTTAACCTTTTAAGGCTTTACTTTCTTTTAACATTTTCCTCAAACATGCAAAATATTTTTTTCCATATAACACAACATCATACATCTGCTGATATGAAGTTTTCACGCAGCAATGACTGATCCACCAGTGGAACCTGCATATACATTTTGCTATATCTTGTATTTTTGTGCAATTTATTGCTCAGTTTTTTTTTCTTCAACACATGTATACATCAGGTTTTTCAGGAAAAAAATATCACACTGATGATGTATGGGTCTCAAAAACTTGTGTATCAAATATGATACAATTGGCTTTATAGGGTTAAACTGACTTCACGATAATGTGCAGGACGCTTTTACTTGAGCTATTGTTTGCCACCATAATAACCGACTTCATGGTTAACCCTGCTTTAATTGCATCTCTGGTAAAAAAGAGGATTCAATTCAGGTGATACAGCGCAGCAATAGTGCTCCTCTCCCGCATATAGGAGAAGCTTTGCGCCAAAACTAAGTCAGCGCAAAGTGTCTGGACGTGCGTCGTGACTGAACGAGAGCGCACCAGCGCGTCCCCGCTACAACTCGCTCTCCCTTATCTCCTGATCTTCTAAATGCGGCATCTATCTTCATCCTGATGTGCCTGCTCCTCCTCCTCCTCCTCCTCCTCCTCTTCCTCCTGGAACAGCAGAAACAGGTAGGACACGCTTCCGATTTGGGAAAATATCACCCACATATTCAGTAAGTAAGTGGGGGTTGCAGGTGGGAGGTAATCCTTCACATTCTAGGTGTTTTTTTTTAGTTTGTCCATGTCATGGTCGTAGGATGATAATGGGAGATGCCCTGGCATCCGTAGTGAGATGCAGGAATGACACACTGTTGCTACCCATTCAGTCTGCTGTAGTTGCCACAGAGACGTGCTTTCTGCCGCAGGTATGCAGCGGAACAGGGGATGCAGCCAATTACTTTCTGATTTTCCACTTCTGTTTTTTTTGTGGATGCATGCTGCACATGCAACATGGTGCATCTTCTCTCTTCATATTTTGCGGTTTGAAGACATAATGATTGGTCGATGATATAATAGGGCGACCTATTTTCAGTTCTTTATACTTTCCACTGAGAGCAGCAGGACTCAAAGTAGCCCCAGTCTGTGCCTATTATGTGTTATCATTGCATTTGAATCCCAGAGCTAAGCATCAGTTAGTGCTGTTTTGAAGGTTTTTGTGGGATCCTCACAACTCAAAAGAATATTTAATCTGAAGCATAATATAAATACAAAACACTATTTTACCATAGAGTTGAAAAAAGATGGTTAGATATATCAAAAGGTTTTCACTAAATTTGTCCAATGTGAAGCACAAATAAAAATGTTAAATTATAATGATATATATGCAGGTTTCTTTAAGTAAGGACATAGTTTCATTTCCAGCTACATGTATCAGGTTTATACAGTCCCTTCTTGAAGTTCTAGTTAGAAATATTTATTTTTGGCAACTGACAGGTGCATTGTGAAACAACCATTTTGGCTTTTTTAAAAGACGCAGGTATTTCTTTGTCAGAAAATTGCATGCATAATTGCGTGCCTCAAATGTAATAGAGATGCACAGCTGGTGTAAACCACACCAGCAGATGTAATCAGGGATACAATGGATGTTTACCTGCCTTTTTTGCTGACAGTTACTCTATTTACTCTAAATCAGAAGTGATAAGTTATACATTTAGTAAACATTAATCTGTTCTTATGTTTACGACTTCACACCACTGGGATCTAAAGCGCCCCTGGCGTTATGATTATTATACATCGGTGTAACTGTCATCCCCAGTTGTGGCAGTGTTTGTCTTTTTTGCCGTGTGCAAGGTTAATTGTTCCACTTGGCGGCATTCAGTGTCCAAGGTGAACCAATGCAAATCAAAATGATGCACTCCACATTATAGGTACCTGCTGTAAAAGGAGCCAGCTAACAAATAATATATTAATCTCAAAATATGATTTAAATGGTTTCGAAGGGAAACGGTCTCCTCTTCTAGTTGCAGTAGATTGTACGTTTTGTTGAGATTTAGCATATTGCAGTTTTTCACTTAAGGCCCCATATACAACATATAAATACAACTTTAGGGTGTCTGGTATTTGTTTTGTTTCTCATCTTAGCAAATGGCTCTGATTCCTGTCATAGTCACTCTGTCTTAAGTCATAATAGACAACCACCAATCTGTTTAACTTTAACAGTGTACTGGTAGTTATGGTAGGATGGTATGTTGCCACCTTTTTTAGTTTCCTATTTTAAGACTCAGAAACTCTGTGTCCACTGTTGGATGCTTTTAAACAAGCAGCCTGTTTAACCACATGACGAGATTTACACCATTTAAAAAAAACAACAACAACTGAGAATAAAGGTGAACTAGGTTCTGCATAGTTACCTGACACAGTGTAGTACTGCAGTTCCTGCACTCACCAAAAATGTCTTTAAATCACTTTTGGCTCCATTGTGAAGCTGTGGCTACCAGTGTTGCCATGTTCCCAGATTCCAGCAGTGGAACTATTGAGTAAAATCCTCTAATACTCAGCAGGAGTATTGACCAAAACAATGAAAACAAGACCTGGTGTGTAAAAAAAAAAAAAAAAAAATCAGTCTTCCTTTAGTTAAAGGGAATACATATCAAAGTATGAGTGAGAAAGGCAGTCCACCATCCTCATTAGACTACTCTGCTTCACAAGCAGTAGCTCCATTACTACTGCTTTTCTGACACTGTCAATTAGTAATGTGCACATAATTACCCTGTTTGTATTTACAACATAGCAAGAGGTGACATCTTATTGTGTGTGACAATTATTGGTGTCTTATAGAGGTAGTATAGCATTTAGAAGTTGCTTTAGAAATGTCCAAAGTAAGCAGTCAATTCAGCATCAAGGTAAATCTGGGGGGAACAAATGGTTATATATAAATTTAATGTTTACACAAGCATCCACACATTAAACACTAAATGCATACAAGTCGTGAATTCTAATCAGCTATTTAGGACGATTAGTTACTGCTGCAGATTCAGTGTTCCATCTGCCTGTCATATGCATATCACAGCACAGTGTTACAGATGATTTACCCATGACCAATTCACACTGCAACAATCAAAATCACCATTGCAGGAATTATGGTGCTCACAGAATCTCTGGACAGATGGAAGAAAAACCAGTCTCTGATTATGTTTCTTATGTGTTTTCTCTCTTTTCTCTCTCTCCTCTGTGCTCCTCCTCTCTCCATCTCACTCAGTGGCTTGATTGAATGCATGTTTTTCATGGTGTAATCTCACAGTAATAAAAAGCATCATTGCTTTGGCTATCCAGATGTGCCAATTAAAAACTTGAGATCTCAGCTGTTCCATATCTGTTTCCAAGTCTTTTTAGTGTTCGGTTTTTATAATAATAGTGCATGGACACATCAGCTTACTCTTTATATTATAGAAAATAATCTTTATAGCACTAAAAAGGTAAGACGTCTCTTACTCTGTGTTTGTAAAATTTGATATTAACTAGGTGAATTTGTGTCAATAATGTTGCCAGGATTTTTCTCACTTACAGTGAGGCACAGTGTTCACTGGATGAATGCAGCCATTCTCCTGTGAAGGACACATTTTTTTAATTAACAACACACCTAAGCCGAGCAACTGTTATGTGTTTGTTTCACCATTTTGATGTTAACAGTACTGCCTCTAAAATATTTGGCTGTTCAACCTGTAAAACAACTGCTGTTATGATAATAGCCATCTAGAAAGAGAAAGATGGCGCTGCTTGCCAACAGTGCCCTTCAAACAGTTAGGTGCAGTGTGTTTAATTGTTCCAGTTGTAGCTAGATTGTACTATACGCTTAAATGAACAGCCACATATTTTAAAATTATTTTTTATCACCCACTTCAGCTTTATGCTGCTGTTTACCTTATTATGTAAGGAATGTCTAATTAGGTTATTGTTGGCCATGCTGGGTGAACTTTGCTGATTTCTGAGTCTTGGCAAAAGTGGACTTTCAGCACTTGCAGTTAAATAATCTAGACTCTGGGGTAAACCGCACATTAGAGAGCTTACTGTGGGCTGTTTGTATTAGGTGCATTCAGGTCAAACCTTTTGCTCAACAAAGCCGTCAGTGAGACTAAAGGAACTTGCAGGATTTCTTTTTTGAGGGATTGCGCATTGAAACAATGTAAGTGACAAACTTGTAGAAAACGTGTAATAGAATAGAAATGGGTCAATATGTTACCTTCAAATGCTCTTAGTAACATATGTTTCTGTATATGTTTTTTAAAAAAAGGATTTTTCATACTCTACATCCTCAGCTTAAAATTCCTGCCATGTATGAGGCGCAGCAGGTACCTCCTGAGTGGTCACCTAAGTTCCTTCCTGCTGACTTGCTGTTCTGTGTTGCACTCCCCCTGATTTAACTGTGCATATCTGTATGGCATTAAAAAAGAGTGGGAGATTTTTAAGCATGTTGGAACGCCATTTTTGCGAAAGGGATAGCTAATTCCTAGATGGTCAGTGGCAGGATTGAATTTAATCACTCAAAATAGAGTATTCTCAATCCAAACTGCTTTTTGTTATTTTGGAATATGATAGAGAAATGTGGCCCAGAAAAGAGGAATAAAATATGTTCCTCTTAGATGATGTTGGACGATGTATCTACTTTATTTGCTACTGATTGTACTCTGACAAGATGTGGAACCGACATAATTTTTCTTGCTACTTGAACTCAACCCTTACCCTTTTTAAAAACATTTTTTACCCATTCTGTATATCCTTCTTAGTGTCTTTTTTTCTCTTTTAGAATAATATGGTTCCTTATGTTTGGTGTAAATCCATCATAATGCCAATGCTCAAATTCTATTATAATTCTATTATGTATTGTTATTATGGGACATTTGGCCTGGTAGGCAGATGAGCAAATTGACAAAAAATATTTTATGTTAATTTTGTTAAGGTTGTATTTGATATAAAGTAAGTAGCATCTTGTAAGCCACACTTGTCGTTTCAGAAAAATGCTCTCTATCAGCTGTACAAATTATGACTTGTGTCCATAGGGAGCAAGAGAGGAAATCGTCTATTGTTCTTATAGAGCCACAAAGTACAGAGAGAGAGGAAGTCGATGTGGTAGGATGGGTCAACAAAATGTTGGCAGATCACTGTTTGTTTCCTGTTTTCTAGAAGCAGCAAATGTTGGCTTTCTTTTAACTATCTCCACCATTGCTGAGACCAAACCTAATCAGGAAGTTATTATTTTAACTATTTCTACGAAGGACCAATTCAAGTATACTCTAACCTGAAACATGTAACCTCTACCCAAGTAGTTTTAGGTGCCCGAACCTATTCAAACCTTACCCACAGGGGTGCCAGATCACATAAAGCTCTTCCTGTTCCTGAGGGCAATTACAAATCCTATTTTGTTGTTTACTTTGGAGGAATTGTTGTGTAATTCCATGTGGGCTGACCACTCCTTGGTGTATGGCTCTAAGATATAAGTGTTTATTTATTCATGAATGAATAGTTTCTGATGAGGACAGTTAACAGTTGGAAACAAGTGGTGCCTTGAAAATTTTAACAAATAAACAGCTATAATATTCTGGCAGCAATTACATTTAATTGCAGGGATGCTAAGTAAATAAGGAGTTCAGATTGGAATCTTGATCCCATTAATGAACTGTCTTGTATCAATGTGTTTTTGAAAGTTGTCTTCTTTAATGTGGGTAAACCTTATGTGTGTGTATAGCACACTGAAAAAAAGGAAAGCCCCTGCTGTGGGACGTCTGCAAGCTGTGGACAGTAAGAAATAGGATGCAGGATGTCATGCCAACGGGGTGGAGGGTGAGTCATCAAAATGTAAAATACAAAGACGGTGCATTTATCCGGTGGATTTAGCATTGGCATGGTTGGCCAAGAACTGGTTTGCCATGCCAACATCTGGATCTTTCCGCACTTTTGCACAGGCATCGTGGTATTTTTTAATCTTAAAGGTATTTGGACAGCAAGGTTTGAGGATTAACTGTCTGCTATCCAGTTTGTTATAGATGGAGGTAATTCCTCCTCGCTTCATGTTCTTGTGTTCAGGACAGCTCTTCACGCTGTTATTGGAAGCTGAACACAGAGGTCATTCATAGCTGCAACATGAACTGAGATGGCTATATGGGATTTTATACGGCGTTGACATTGACGTTGGTAATAAAGACCTGTATGAAATGGTTTTGGTCAGTGTTATGCTGCAGGTCATGGGGTTAACATATTAAAGGCTGTTTAGTTGAACTGGAGGTGTGAATAACCTTGAAAAAAAAAATCAGCTGTCCAGAATGAAACAACATGTTACTCTGGGGGTATGTGTTGATGTTGACAGTAATATACTGTATAACAGTAAGGTCACAATGAGTCACAATCATTTGTCATTGTGTGGAATTGTTGTGGCATTGAAGCTGTCCTTGTGTTGGACTCGTTCTTCCCATATTCCTCCAGAACAAGCTGTTCTTGCGCATTGGAGTCATCATGATAGTACCACTTTTAAAATATTGATGCATTGCTACTTTAATAATGATCTGGCATTAATGCACAATAAATCCTGCTTGCAGAGGCTAATGTAGCACTGGTATGCTCATATAGGTTCTTCAGTCAATCACATTAAGCCCAGCTGATGTGCCAATACTTACTAAGTGACACAGACTCTCTAAATACCACTAAAGCTGTGCAACAGGATTCCTGCAGAGTGAAAGGGATTCGGAAATCCATCTGTGCTCACAGTGCTCCATGGCGATCATGTTTCACTTGTATCTTTGTTCTCTTTCTCTTGTTATCTTTGTCTGTGTTTCCACCACTCTTCATCAATTAGCCATCATTCTAGTTCTTATTAATAATGCACCTACAAATCCATGTAAGATACAAGCCTGTGCATTGTCTCTTCGGATAACATTTAGAACAAAAAAGTTTAAGAAATTCAGCATTTATAAAAAATAACATTTGCAAAAATAGGTATTTTCATCTCTGTGATTTGGACATTCTGCTGTCTTTTCTTGTGAGGGCAGTCAAAACAAAATGCTGCTAGCATCAACTTCTAGTGCACATGCTTTCATAATGTCATGTTTTTTTCATTTATTTTGTATTATTACTGTATTATTACTTTCATGTTGTTAGTTTATTGTTTTTTTTTTACACTTTACCCCCATTTTAGGAATATATTCCTTTGTGGTAGAATATTTTTGACCAGCCAACTCAGTCACTTGACCTTAACCCAACTGGTAATGTTTTATTTGCCAAAAGTGAAGTGAAGTTTGGCACAGCATCACAAGGGAAGATGCCAAGTGTTGCCTGATGTCTGTAAGTAGGCTTCAAGCAGATTTGTAACCAAATATTAAATATTATGACTATAAGTTTCTTTGAACATGTTAGTTTCTGTGCCCTGAAACTGGGAGGATATGTAGTTAAAGGACAACATTTCCTTGATTGTTATTCTGATGAGGATTTTAACTCAATACTTTATCCTTAGTCATTTTTTCTTTTTTTAAAAATGCACTTAAGTAAAGAGAAAATACTGCAAAACCTTTTACCATTCCAATATTCTCTGACAGCACTGGGCAGTATGTAACCTTTCAGAGAGAGGATGTTCAAAATGTTGCCATTGCATGTGACAGTTAACACCTGTTTTTCAGATTTAGTAACACACAGTAAGAGCTACTTTTATTATAAAGTTAAGGAAGAGCTCTCTAAACATTTTTTCGTCAATCACTACACAAAAATTCAGTCAAATACAGAATGGTTTAGTTACAGTGGTTCATTATTGTTTGATCACTGTATCCAGTTGATGCAGAGCTGTTATTTACTCTATTGAATATACTTGTGTTAATTTTTAAACACATACAATAAAAAATAAATAGATTTAGATGTTTACATCATTGAGAGCCAACGTTTCCTGCAAGGTCACAGTGCACCAGCAAACACTGGTCTGCAGTGCCCTTGTTAAAGATTTAATGTTTTTAAAGCCCCACAGTCTTCTCAAATACCAAATGATGTCAATCAGTCTTTGCAAGCTTCTCCCTCACTTCTACTAAAGTTCACTTGAAAAGTAATTGGCTGCAGTGGCTGCTGCAGGACTATCAGTAAATAGATGCATGGTGATGGGTAGCACTTTAAGCAGTTTACTTTAACATTCATGCCCCAACTTGGAAAAGATGAATTATTTTCTTCACTGCCTCTTGATCTCCTGTGGGGAACATGTTCCTTTACTTCTGTCTCAGTTTCACTGATGTTATGCCCTGACAAACTAATGCATTACACACTTTGGAGTGCTTTTTGGCTGCAGGGACCTCATCATATGTCGATACATCTCAGTGTCTGTGTGTGTGAGTGAGTGTGTTTGTATGTGTGTACATATCTTTCCACCATACCTCGTCTACAGCCACTGCTAACAATTACACCCGCTTGAAGAGCAATATCCCACACTACATTAATTTACTGTACCTTACTGTAGGCTGGCATCGCAGTGTTTAAACACAGTAGATTTACTGTGCGGTCTTTGAAGTGTCTGACAAATAGTTCAATAAAACCTTGTTTCTGTTCTGTGGTTTTGCTATTAGACCCCTCCTGACATATCATAAACTATTACTGTGATCTGTTTGGACATTAACGGTTACAGATGTTCCATGAGCTTGCCAACGAGGCTGGAAGCTGCCCTGCATGTGGTGAAATGTTCTGTGCTACTGTACTTTATCAAACCTAAGCAGCCTGGTATAGTGTGTTCAGAACTTTCTTAACTTGTACTATTTCAAGTTTATTCCAAATGTCATCTTCCTGTAGGGAGAAGGAAGATGTAGCTTCGCCTCTGTTTAAGGAGTCAAGCTGATGTGCCCCATCTCACTGTAGGGAGAGGCAGCCAGACTAGGCATCTAAGTATAGTTCTGTGTGTGTGCGTGCATATGTGTTTGTTAATGTATCTGTGTGTGTGTGTGTGTGTGTGTGTGTGTGTGTGTGTGGTGGTTTTGGGGGTACTGTCTATTTACAGCTCAGCCTGTGGGAGATGTCCAAGTCCAACAGAAAGGGCAGGGAGGGGCATGGGAAGACCTCCACTCTGCCTCATGTGTCATTCTTTTCTGCTAGAATTTAAAGCACTGTTTGTGTGTGTGTAGTTGTGTATTTGTGGGTGCACGCACAGAGACAAGTGTGTATTGTGTCAAGGTTGCTGAAAATAGTCTCAGTGCATAAGTAAAAGAATATGACACTCTTGCTCATGCACACACACAATTGTTCAGGGGGAATTGTCTAACAAGATTATCCTTGTGGCTCCCCCCACAGCTGGTTGTTTACAAGGCCGAATACTTTCTCTTTCGTTGATAGTGATTCATTACTTTCTGAGAGGGAGGGAGAGAGAGAGAGAGAGAGGGAGAGAAAAAGAAAACAAATAGAGAAACAAACTTTTATTTTACTTTATTTTGCTTTGAATTGAAGAATGTTTCAGTACACAGATAACTTTACGGAATAAATCTGTGTTGGGTTTTTTCCAAGTTAATAAATTATTAACACATTGCCCCCACACTGACTTTTTACAAAGCTTTCAACCACATCTCATGGTTTTCATCAAAGGATGTTTGTTGTAGTTTGCTCAGTGTTCATGGAGATGACTTAGTATGTTGTATGATGAGATGAAGTTAACGACTCAGACTACTACGTCCAAGGGCCAAACATGACTCACACTCAACTGTAACTGAAAAACTGGGTTGAGATTTATTAGATGAAAAATCAACATTTGGTGTCATTTGTAATTGATTATGAAAGTAATCACTCTCAAAATAGTTCTCTGCCCACACTGTAAAAAAAATCTGTTTAATTTACAATAAAATACCGGCAGCTTTGGTTGCCAGAACTTCACTGTAAAAAATACAGTGAGCGTATGTAAATGTAAATATCAGCAAAAACTGTAATTTATACTGAATAATCCCATTACTTTTAGGATAATTGTGTCATCATGGTATTTCTCCATTAATTTTACATCAAAATTTTATATTTTTACACTAAAACTGTGTGTTTTCTGCAGTTTATGGCAGTTGAATTTAAAGTTTTATGATATTCTTTGATTTACAGTAATTAAAAGTATTCACTACCGTGATGTACAATGTTTAATTTGACAACCTATTTCTGATGCAATTTGACAGTGTTTTACTGTCATTTCTACAAAGGTTTTTTACAGTGCACATCTTCCTTTTCTCTGGGCCTTCAAATGCCTGGGACCCGCTCCAGGCCGTATAAAATGTAGTTTCACCTGAGGATCTGCTTCCAGCCTTTTGAGTGTCTATACATCTTCAGCTACAGCACAACAACATTCTTCTACTGCTGGCCACTAGGCTTCCTCATGGGAACCGTTGTGGTTTACCTGCGATGCTCAAGGGAGCCTAAACGACTGTAATGTTCCAGGTATATAGCTCACAGTGATTTACCTTACCCTTGTATAACCTGAAATACTCCATTCACAACCATCTTTCTCCAAACACTGAAGCATAACAACTTGAGGCATGTCTTTAAATTTTAAAGGACATTCAGAACATTGGTATACAGCTGTAGCAGTAAACAACTATTTTCTTTGTAGAAAAATGGTGGAGTAATGGTCTTCTGACCCGAGAATGAATTCACCCTCCTTCTATATGTTTTAATCCAAGCTTCTCTGTTCTTTGTTGACAAAAACAAATTGTTGTCGTCTGGCCACATATCCCATTCGCCGCTGCTCTGCATTGCTCCCATACAGCGGTTATTGCTGATAACACCTTCCTGACCCATGGCATCATCGTGGAAGTATAACAGCCCCTCAGGGTACACTGTGAGCTCTGTCCACAATGTTGCTGTTTTTTAGGACTGTCCAAAGTGGCTTTAGGACAGTTAGCTGCCAGCTGCATGTTCAGTTGCCGTCGAGTTGAGAGCCGTGTGCAGGTAATCAATATGCACTTCCGTGTACAGCCACTTACAACAACAGCTTAATCTACTGTAGGAGGTAGTAAGCCATTCATTTCTAATTGACTTGCTGTACTGCAAGTGTACCATAGTTGTGTAGTAATCAGTTGTGTTTAAGTTGTAATAAATCATTAAAAAAACAAGCAAATCCTTCAATTTGAGATCCTGTGTGATAGTTTTATGATACAAATCTCTTAAATGATGAACCAATTATTAATAGAATTAACTGCTGTCAATTATTTTTCTTCTCATCATTATTTGACATAGTTTAACAAATTGTACTATTGCATATAGAAATAATAGATGCAAGGTCCTCTATTATCCTTTTCATGCATATGACATTGTTTCACATGATGCACGTTGATACACTCAGATAGGCTGCTGATGCGAGTTTGACCAGCATTACTGTGTCAGCCTGAAGAGGGTGTCAGAGTGGGTGCTAATTAACAGATGGGACTGATTCCCATCACATTCCCAAATGTAAATTGCAAGAAACGCATTTTGGCAGGGACAGTCATCACCCTGCTGTGAGAAGGTTGGCACCCTGCTATCTCCAAGAGTGCAGCATCGTCTGTAACTAGTACTGTCCTTAAGGAAAATGCTTAAAATTCAATTAGAGAGAAGCTGCATTGGAATCTACTTTACTTTTCCACTTGTCCACCCTCTCATATGTATGCTGTCTCTCTCTTTTGCTCACTATTGCTCTATTTTTTCAAATCTCTAATATGATTGCAAATATATTGTGATTGTTTTCTACACATTTAACTTAATTTATATATATAATAAAGAATTGTAGGGTGGGTTGACGAGATATTTGTACCTAAGTGTGCCTTTGGCTGTGGGACTGTTCACTTGCCAGCACCACACCTTTGCCAAAATTTGGATCTTGAAAGGAAAGTAAATTATATTCAGGCATGATACCTTTAAGCACTCAAAAACCTGGGGGTGAAATGACACACATTTCATTCATATTTTTCTTCTCTATGATTCTTTATCTCAACTTCGTGTTATGTCACCATGCTGTTAATAGAAAGAATTACATCAGATGAAGGTTAAGAGCTGGTAATACCGTAGCAGCTATGCTTTGTTTGCTTTGTCAACATTACATAACAGGAAAAAGAAGGATGATAGGTAATAAGATCATTTCAAAGCAATGAGCTTAATGCTAACTGTAATCTATGAGAAAAGAAGTTGTGCATTTAGAGACTAAGTGCAATTCAGACTGATTTATATTTGCATTTTATTTTACTTTTGTCAGAAATAAAAAGCAAACAAACAACAATAACAAACACTAAATAATCCACAGATAATGCAAACTAAGCATATACTTACCTCCTCCAGAAGAAGAAGAATCCATTTGAGTGCAAAGTTAATGACTGCCAATTTTTTTTAATAATTTATTTTTCAAGATTGACTGACTGCTCTGGCTATGTGTGTGTCAGTTTATGCTCCCATTACCAGAGGTCATGCTAGCAGGTCCTATATATACATGCCACCAACTCTGTCCCTCCCTGCCTCCCTCTGCCTCTCTCTTCCTTCATCTCTCTCTCCCTCCCTCCCGCCCTCCCTTCCACCCTCCCTACCTCCCTTCATTTGTTCTAGGGACAGAGCCCTAGTGTGAAGCTTCTTGTTCTTGTACTTTCCCGTGCTGTGCAGCTTTCCAGCCGTTCAGAATGAGTTGGCTTATGGCACATACAGTGTCCATGCGGCGAGAAAAAGCCCAATCCGGCCTGCTGTGTGCTCCTGCTACAAGCCCTCTAGGTTATATTTAGTCTTGGACAGGCCACTCTGCTACTACAACTATCATCAGCACCAAAAGGGATATCTGGGGAAACTGTACCTTGCACCGGCACCACATTTTCCTCTCTCTGCTGTTTCACTGTAAGTAAATCCTTTTAAAACAATGGCATTTCTGTTGAATCTGAGAGTCTGGTTTTGTCACTATGGAAAAGGCACAAAGGGGATTAGTTGGAAGCGTTTACACTACACTTGACATGTGAGGTACTTCAGTTTTTGTAATCCTTTAATGTGGTTCCACTTGATATTTCCTGTTAACTACTGTGGTAACAGTAGATTTTTCTGTATGCCTCAATGTATCAGACTGCCTTTGAGGGCTCAATGGGCTCAATAATCAGCCCTGCTCTATGCTGTGGTGTGGAAAGAAACATGAGGTTCAATAGTGTTTGAGTTCTTTATTTGTTGTCCAAAAGCAATGAGAAGCAAATGACTTGTAAGTTACTTTATGGAGTACAGAGCAATAATATTTGGAATGGTATGACATGGTTGATATATGGAGTACTAAGTCTTGTGCCTGTACAAGGACCAAGTTTACCCTCAGTAGCTTTTGTTTAAAACACAAATGCGTATTGGCAATAAGCATTTCTGAGACTGGTGTAAAAATATGCAATATGGATTTTTTAATTTTATTGCTGCTGTCTTTTTAATGCTTATTCTTGACATTTTTTCTCCTTTCTATGAACACATCATGCTTGCCATGTGTTTAAATAAGGAAATGATACAGTTAGGCACATATTTGTCTGCAGGGAATACATTTCTCTTACTCATCAATTACAAGGGGAAGAGAGGGGGTGGGATTTGGGCCATGGCTGTGCTTGCATTTGACAGAGGAAGCAGACAGCAAGACATGGAAAGTTTAGAAGTGAGTTTCTCATCCCTGAAAATGGAAAGTCAGAGAGAGAACTTTAAAAAAAATAGAAAGAGAGAAAAAGAGAGAGAGAGACAGGATGGTGGGAACATCTGGAGAAACAAGACCAGTGCCAAACCCTGTGACAACATGAAGGGACTGGAAAGTCTCCTGAGAGAGGCTTGAACACACACTCACCACAGAGACACACACATGTGCATACATGTCTACGTTGGATGAAAGTATGAATACATTGGCTTATGCTGATGAGCTGAATCTGACTTTATTTTGGCTGAAGAGATGCCTTTTTATTTATGCTTCCCCAGTATCCAAGGTGTTATATTTGGCACAAGCCTCATATAGGCTGTTGCAATTGTGATTGGCAATATGTGACTTAATTCATTGCTTGCGCCTGCACAATGTTCAACACAGCTCACCTGCTGCGCTCTACTGTGGCCTTTAAAGAGACATCATGTGGCTATATGTTCTTTTTAAAGGCTTTGTTATCCAATGGCATACTGCAGTTTTTATACTGTAATCCAGTGGTATACTGCAGGGGGGATCCTGAACGGCAACAGGAGTTACCTTTAATCAAAATGTAATTAATTGCATCTGCTATGTATGTGTTGTATTTTTCTTGGATTCTGGCTGGGAACTATTAAGCATTAACATGCAGTTTTTAATTCAGTAGAATGTCATTTTATATACTTTTAATTCCCTACCAGTAGGAAAGCAGGTTTCTTTTCGTGAGATTCTTATAATTTCCTATTGAGTGTCATAAAGAGACACAGCAGAGTTGTGTAGTATTAAGACTGTGGAAGCTCAAAAAAGTGCAGCACCAAATACACCCAAGGGATGGGGGTGGAGGGCAGGACGATGATGGGGTGAGCTGTGGGGTTGGGGTGTTCTACTTTCTGGTGGACTGACAGGCAAGTTTTCATGACATCAATTACCTGCAGTTGATGGTGTGTTTGTGTGTGTTTGTGTATGGATGTGTGTGTAGAATCACCCCCAGCAAATCATTCTTTACTGCAGGGGAAAAGCTGCTTGACTCCCACCTGCATTTTTTTCTTCTCCATCCTTTTCTTTCTCTTTCTCCTTGCTCACTTACACTCAGTACCACCTTCTTCTCAGCTTCAAGTATTTTATTTTTATTATTCTCTCCATGTGTGGGTGATTCAGTCATCTTGTAAAATGAATGATGATGTTTTATAGACACCCCTGTCCCGTGGTCCACTTCACACTTTTCAGACTTTTATTTATCTACATTTCGGCAAGAAAAAAATAAGGGGTTAGTGTTGCCTAGTTAGAATGGTCATTGACTTTATATGATATAATATGAAAATACAGTAATACTGATACAGCTGAGCTTTAAGGTTCATTAATAACCTTTGAATTAGTAGTTAGACAAAACCATTCTGAGCTCAATCCTCGCTTACTGCATTTTTCCAGAGCTTGCAGCATCACTTCATGGCCTTAAGTGTTTTTTGTTTTTTTATATTCATAAATACTGTGCTCCCTGTATCACCAGGCAGTGTATAGGAAATAATGGAAAAACACAGCTTGCCGTTTTCTTACACAAGTTTGAAGGAGTGAACGGAAAAATCCTGTTCGGTCAGTGGAAATAGCCCCTGAGAGGAAATAACTTGACCATGCTAATGCTGGGTCCAGAGACGAGTGTACCACGGCCATTATAGTGCCAAGAGAGAGATACAATCAATGAACCCATGCACTCAGTTCACCAAAGAACATCGCTGGACGGAGCATAGTGAGGAGCTACCTGCATGCCCCATGCTCACAAAGAGTTCCTACTTTACAGAAATACAGGGGCACAGATAGTCCTCCCTGCAAGCTGTCCAAGGGATTGTGTCCATTCTATGCATAGTATCTCTACACTGCCTCAACAGCAAACTTTTCCTAAAATAGCCAGCTGCTCCAGTCTGCTTGTGGGGTTACTCAGTTCAGTCATTGGGTTAGTTAATTAGACTCTTGTAATGATTACAACTAGAAGGATAAAGAGGAGATATGTAGAAAGAATGGAAGAATGGTATGATGGTGGAGAAAAGGACTACATTAGGGAAGAATAGAGGAGGAATAGAAACATTTCTGAAATGTTCATGTGCACAAGCAGGGAATTTCATGTCAACATTTACAATATGTTGTTACTCTTCTTTTAGTAAAGGATTATCCTTCACCTTTTGATTTTTAAAACAGATTTTTTCTTTTGTTTGGGTGGATGTCATGTACTTCAATGGACCAAAACTAATGATTATGTAGTGTGTCTTTGTGTACTTTCACATACCAGCTTCAGTAGTGGCCACCATAGAAGTCCCTCCATTGTATTTGTGCATTCGTTGTCCATTTGCCCCCAGCAGTGGCTCTTTTTATCTGACCCAAGTGCTTAATTACGCCATTTAGTACATTTGGATTACATAAAATTACAGAATGTTTTAAACTTTTTAACTGTGAATGCCTGTGTCTGTTTGGTCATTATATCCTCTATAACTGCACCAAATTAGAGAGTTAAAACAGTGTACACTTACCCCTTTTTGACCAAGGCAGTTTGAGGCTGAGTTTGAAGCCAGTGCTTTACCTTCAACCATTTCTTTGAAATTCTGAGAGCCTCGAAACCACAAACTACCAACAAGACCAACTAAAACTTGTCATTAATTTGATTTGATTTGTTTAACTGTGATGTGATTGAGACCAGGCGGTCTGTGTTTATACCTAGCGGACTAGTGTTAGCTTACAACAAAGGCTAACATTAACATCTTATGTTCAGTGTTAATAGGAACATAGCCGTCCATAACACTCAAGACAAGCAGCACAGTCGTGTTTTGTTGGCAATGTAGACACAAAAAGCAAGATTGTTGTTATTTTTATATACTTTACATATTTTAATTTTTAAATAATTACCTTTTTATTGTGTTATATTGCATTTAGTATATTATTGTCTTTAAGTATTTATTGCACTAGTCTTGTGTCTTAAAGATACCAAATGAGGAGCAGCCCTCCAAATTTCATTGTAAATTGTTATACAATGACAAAAAAGGCTTTCTATTCCTGTTTCTTTCAGTTCATTTTACTATACGGCTCTACCCTTTAATAACAGCCTGAAGTTCAACTAGTCGCTGTAGGGACTAAGTTACTCAAATAAGTCATTATATTGCATCTCCTATTGCCTCTAACCTTTTTAACAATGAGGTTGTTAGCTCTTGTTAACCAGTTTCTCCAGTTTAATATGTGGCTAATATCTAGTTCTAATTGTGTTACATAATCTGACTACTGTTTCTGGGAGTGGAAAGTTACTGTGGTAAACTATACTACTATACAAAATGTTACTCATAACTAAGTAAAAAACAAAAGTTCTGTTCGTACTTATATTTTGGAATTAAGACATCTAATCAAATAATGACAATTGCATTCACTTTTTGATATGATTTAATCTGTAATCTGTCTTTGATGTTTGTTGTTTGGAAGTGGTAAAAGTTAAGTCTGATTTACTATATAAGGAGGAACTTTTACATTTTGTCGAATTACCCAAAACCTGCATGTAAACCTTGAGAACACATTAATTTCTCTTGTTTACCAATCTGTAAATCTTGCCAGTTTTGGCACAATCCTCCAAGTTTAGCTCTCGGGGTAAACCACTGGATGGGTTGTTTTTTGTGGCAGTAATTAATTGTAAAGAGATGTAAATAGTGATTACAAATAATTCACAACATGACATTTTGAAAGAAATAAAATGCAATGTTGCTCTTTCTCTGCCTTACTTTTTCTGAATAAGGAAACTTTACCCGAAGGAACAGGCTTTTCTGTCAAGTTTTTTTTAGTGTTATTGTTTCATTAAATTTCTTTGTTAAAATGCAAAAGTTTCAGTGTGGCAGGAGAGAAGACATTATAATACACTTATGTCAGTGGTAGCAGCCAAGTGGCACAGTCTGTTTGGAGGTAGGAACAGGCCTTTCAGAGATACTGCAGGTCCATATTCCCAAATGCACCCTGCAATTAATTGGGACCTAACTTAATTTGAATATTGAGTGTGAATGAATTAGGCCATACCCCTGAGGAAAATTATGCTTCACAAAAATAAATTCTGAGATGACATTTAAAATAAGTCAATAATGTCAAATAAATTAGTTTACCTTTTTCTTGATGTATTTGCTTTATTAATTTTCTACACCTATTAATTCAATTATAACTAAATATAGGAAGGATTTGTTAACATGCACAAGACCAACCCGGCCCTGCAAAGTAACACACATTTACTTAATGTGCTGGGCCTCCCAGGTCAGTTCCACATCATTGGCCCTTGGCAGCTTATTTGTGGTACTGTACACTGTAAAAAATGTTTGTAGAAATGACAGTAAAACACTGTCAAATTGCATTAGAAATAGGTCGTAAAATTAAACATTGTACATCACCGTAGTAGATAGTTTTAATTACTGTAAATCAAAGAATAGCATAAAACTTTAAATTCTACTGTCATAAACTGTAAAAACACACAGTTTTGCTGTAAAAATATAACATTTTCATGTCAAATTAATGGAGAAATACCATGATGAAACAATTATCCAAAAAGTAATGGGATTATCCAGTATAAATTACAGCTTTTGCTGATACTTACATTTACATACGCTCACTGTAATTTTTACAGTGAAGTTCTGGCAACCACAGCTGCCGGAATTTTACCGTAAATTAAATAGATTTTTTTTACAGTGTATACTCTTTCGTGCTGTCCGACATCAGGACATGAGCTTCCTCCTGTGAGATGTTTTTCTGGCAGGCTGTTCTCTTCTAGTATCATATTGCTAGGACACCACAGTGGAGGGGGCTCTATTTTTTAAGGAGAGAGAAATTAGTGGATTTAATGATTATGATTGAAGCTAGTCCAATCCAACGCTATGATTGGCCTGGTGTATTCATCCTAATATGACCGCTGCGTTGTGCACCTGTGGTCAAAGTATTAACAAAGAATCAGTCACCAGCCATACACTGTGTATTTTACTGTGCTTTGCAGTGTGTGCCATTTATACTAAGAAAAGTATGTGTTTGACGCGTGAGTTTACAAGAAGGAACGAGAATAAGAGAGAGTTATGTATCACCCTCTTCTGCTGCAGAGGTAATACTGGATGGCTGCCCAGTTTCTTCATGCACCATTGTTGAAACTCTGTAGTGGAGGGGCTATAACTTCCACGCACACCTACTTGCTGGTAATCCCATTTCTATTAATTTAAAATTACAGTTTTTCTCTCTCACCCTTACAGTTAATTTTGTTTGTCTTATTATCAGTTTAGCATAGCACTTATGTCTGTGAGCATTACATTAATGTTACCTTGGCTTCTGAATCCCTTGCCACATCTCCAACTTGTTTAGTGACAAACAAGTCTGTTGCATAGTAATAGAACAAGACTAAAACAGGCTTTAATACACAGTTACAAACTGTCTTATTGTCAAAACACATGCTGCTACTCTCGTGACATGTAGATTTAGTTGTTTTTAAGGAAGATTAGAAACAGAAGCCCCTCCCTTCAGCCATTCATCATGCGTTTATCCCTTTTTACATATTCATTCTGTTCCCTCATTAATGATTTCACTTCTGTGATCTCTAATTCATCAGCCTATCCTCGCAATCATTTTTTGCTTCTTTTCTATTACCCTTCATATCATGTTGTTTTCTTTCCTGACATATATGTAGGGATGTAATGTGACGTTCGTAACCACTGCCTATCCCCCTCGACTTTTGTCCCTCCGACTCTGTTTTGCCAGCTGTCATGCTATCATCCTCCGGGGGACTTGTTCTCACTCAGTCATCTCTCCCCCCTTTTTATCTTATTTCTTTACTTTTCTCCTTCACAGCCTCGTACCATCACCTGCTCCCTTCCTGTTCCTTTTTGTCTTTAAACCTTTTATCTCCCTTATGAATCATGTGAAGCATGTCCTATGTGTGCAATATATGGTGCTAAAAGAACAAACAAAAGACATACACACAAAGATGAATTGCACGTTATTTAAATTAGACAAAAGGTGCTGCCAGATCTAATGCAAAATGCAAAATATATAGTGTGATGCGATGCCTCAGTTTCAAAGGTGTGTGATGTGTTTACCTTTCATTTTCTTGTTTGTCTATGTGGCTAGGTGCCAAAGGAAATAATGAACATCCTCTTATTAAAGGAAAAGAAAATCAACTTTCTTGTAGCGCTCCGGACTAAGTTTTCACTTACACATGTGCACCAGCACATAGTTACTGGTGCACCCAAAACCCAGATTGTACCACAGATGTACCTTAGCTCAGTCCTAAGACTAAAACAAGGGGCGAACAATTGGAGTTTGTCAAAAATGGAAAAGAGATTATTCATATCTTGGATCCTATTCGTGAAGAAGTTCATCATCAGTACACTCAGGCTGCTATCAGATCTGTTAAGTCAAAGATAAAATGATGTTGTAGTGGCAATCTGAAGAAAATGTAAAGCTTTCAGAATTGGACCTTATTGTGAATTACATCTGAAATGATTAGTTGGTTAATGGATTAGTTGATCAACAGAAAAGTAATTTGATAATACATGCCAAATGCCGATTCTCATTTCAGCTTTTCTAATGAGAGAATTTGCTGCATTTCCTTAGAACTGCAACACGAGTGAATAAGTTAAGGTTAATGACTTAACAAACCAAGACATTTGGATACATCACCTTGGGCTCTGGGGAATTGTGATGAGCATTTTTCTCAGTTCAGTTAATCACATAATTGAAAAAGTAACTAAAATTGCACTGACGCACTTTGACTGTCACTCAATCCTTACATGAAAAAGGACTAGCCATTAAACCACCAAACATTTATGCTTGGTGAAAAATAAAAATGAAAACCTTCTTGCTTCTGATGAAGCTGGCAAAGGCACTGACAGATGATTGATGTTTTATTCTCACTGAGATGTGTGTTAAAACAAACACGGTTCTTACAATATTTAGATTTTCTGTCTACTTTGAAAAGTCCCTCCCTCTGGTGCTGCCTCAGAATGGTGAATTCATTTCATCCTCTTCACTTTAACTCAAATTCATATGAACAATGTTCAATCTGCTGTGGCTGGTTGATGAATGTGACATACTCGGCTCTATCCCAGGCCACAGGGACACTTCTTGTTGGACCCTAGCTACACTGAGGTCTCCTTTTTTTTTTTTTTTTTTTTTTTTTTTTTACAAAAAAAGCATTAAAGGCTGTCCTCTGAGGTTAGATACCAGCCGTTTTTTTCTTTCACCCTCTCACCCTGCGTAAGAGTAACATTTAACCTTTAAAGAAAACCTCATAGCTAAAGGCATGTTCAGATGTGAAAGGTCTATACTACAAAGACCTTACTTATTATGTAATAGTGTACTTGCACACAAAAAGCTGTGAATGAAAAGCATGGCTCGCTTTGGGCCAAACTAACATGCTTCATACTGTACACTAAATGTACCCAGTGTCTTCTGCAGTGTACTTACTTATAATGCTAAAGATAAATATAGTCATGATGTTAAAGCCGTGCGGGTGTTCATTCTTTCTAAGCATTGGCATTACGAGGATGCTGCTTGTTGGGGTGTGAGAGGATGTTGAGTTTTATGAGGTCATGAAAGATGTGTCACGCGATGGGACACTCATGGCATTTAAATCATTTATATTCTTGATAGTGCTGTCTTCATTATGCTGGACTGTAACACCATTGGGCTTTGGCGGGTGCCTCTGAATCCAAGCAATGGAGTCTTTCCACAAAAAAAAAAAATCCTTTAAAAAATCCTTTAAAACTCACTCTTTACCAACGTTTCTGAGTAAAGCCGTCAGACTATCCTTATAAAGTAGACAGTTTACTACAGTTTATATTTGTAGTGACTTTATTCTAGTTTCAATGCTTTGTTGGATATTTCACAATACTTTTTTGATGCTCACTAAACAGACAGAGGGCGAGGCTGCATGCTGATTTTTTTCATCAAAAAGATAAAAAAGAATGATGGCACTCGGTTGCTTTTTTGGGATAGTGCATATTCCCCCATTGAGAAGCTGTGGCTGCCATGACGTAGATTGTGTGTTTTCGTCTGTGTGTGTCGGAGTTTAGTTGGCACATGGCAGTGTCTTCAGAGGTGTTTTGCCTCATGGCGGCGGTTATGTTTTTCAGTTTTTTCTGATCTATCTTTTTCCAGGTCCCATCTTAGATGGAATTGCTCTGTCATTTTTTTCCTCCCTTTATGTTTTTGTCAGTCTTTAGGGAGCATCCACATGTGAGATGATTTGCTGCTCTGCAGGTTCAGCAGTAGTTCAAATGTAACATCAAAGATGCCTTCATGTAGGAAGCTCTCTGTCAAGCTTTTTTTGGAAGATTGTTTGAGCATTTTTGTGTAATTGGACAGCGAGCAGTAGTGATGGGAGAAGGAACAGAGTTTACTCGCTGGAGTTCTGCTGACAATATTGCAAATACATGGCATGTGGCTTGGAAGCATGCCATTTGACTCATCCCTCATACATTCATTATAAACATAAGCACAATTTCCAGTATGGGTTGTAACAATGGAATTGATTAAAGGAAAAGATATGTGAATGTGGAAACATATGAGCCATTGTAATTTATGTAATTTATTCAAGCATCATCTTGCTGCATCATCAGCCCCATCAAAGTTGAGATCTCAGCATCTTCCTTTCCTTTCTAACACTTATCTCCTTATCTCTACCTCTTCATCCTCTTTTTTTCTAACGTCCCGCTTCCTCTAATCTGCCCGTCCTCTACCACCTCCCATTCCTTCTTCTTCTCCTTCTTCCCTCAGTTTGCTGCAGTGCATCACTAGCAGGCACATTAACATCTCATCTCCATTACCCAGCAACGTCCTGCCCTCTCTCTCTCTGCCGTTATCTCCTCTTCTTCCTCACCTGCAGCATTTCCACCACTCTGCTTTAAATGTTCAGAATATTGTTTGGTCATTGTTTGCGTATTTTCTTCCACACAGGTGGGTAAAAACAATATCGACACTATAATTTCATCCCTCTGTCTTTTTATTGTACTCATTCATTTCCTTATGCATCGGATCATCATCATTAAAGGGGACCCTCTCCTCTCCTCTCCTCTCCTCTCCTCTCCTCTCCTCTCCTCTCCTCTCCTCTCCTCTCCTCTCCTCTCCTCTCCTCTCCTCTCCTCTCCTGTGACGAGCTGTGCTGTACTGTTTCAGGGGAGTGGATGCCCTTGGTGTGACCGTGAGAGAGATGGGCTAAAGCTCTGCAGTGGCAAGCCAGTGAGTGAGCAAGTTGCTCACACACTCTCACACTTTGTGTGTACGTATGTGTGTGTTTGGATAATAAGAGATGGTGAGTGAGAGAACCACAGTGTGTGTGTGTGTGTGTGTGTGTGTGTGTGTGAGAGAGAGAGAAAGAAACAGAGAGAGTGTCCTGGGTAGCACCAGTCGGTGTTATTTGCGTAATGCAACTGAACCATGCCGGTCTGGTTAACATGCAGCCCAGGCTGCCTGTCCTCTGAAGCTCACCATACCTACAGCAGCCTCGTTTCTGCTCTTTCCTCAATCACTCTTCATCACACGCTTCCTGCCCACCTAATCTGACTGTCTTCTCCTCCCTGGCAGGGAGTTAGAGTCTAATTTTTTTTCATTTACATATACTTACACTGTATTCTGTTGCTCACCAACACTGCTTTGCCTCATTGAGTCCATATCTACTGTAAGGAACTTAAGGTCACTTGTGACTTTTAAAGTAATGTGGTATCAAAATGGCCAATTGCAGATGGCAAAGGGTATTGCAAGGACTTTTTTTTTTACTGGCAACTGGCACTGAAAGGGGAACATAGATTTTTATCAAGGCAAAATACTAGGGGCAGCCTTCAACTGAAGACTTTAGCCTAAAGTAAGTATTCAAGTAGGACATCCCGAGGACCTCCATTTGAATAGAAATGGCTAATGACAGAGTGATAAATTTTGTTACTTAAAAGGATTCAGGCTCTTGTCTGATTACTCCCTTAAGGTTTCTTTCAAATTAGTCTCTCCCTCTCTACCTGTCCATGTCTTTCTCCTTTTCTCCTTCACCCCGTGTGTGTCTAGCTGCTTGAACTGTGTTGTAACCGAGTGACCATGAGGAACAATGATTCAAGTTTAGCAACATTCATCAACATAGTCAAACTTGTTCTATAATATACCTCTGTTTTCGTGGAAAATGCCACCTGAGTTGGAACACTGTCCACATCAGTGTTACTAACACAACACAACCACATTGTCAGTTAATATCTAAATGTATTTTTGTTTGTTAGTACAAATTGTCATTGTGACTGATAACCTTAATGCCAGCAATCAATTTAGCATATTTACACCGATTTTATCCATCGGGGATGAAATTATATTATCTCTGAACACACAACACATCCAACCTGAAGCAGATGGGCTACAGCAGCAAAAGACCACACTGCCACTTTATTAGGTACAGCTTGCTAACTGATAAAGTGGCCAGTGAGTGGCATGTTAATATTCTTTGTTTTTATCCACCATGCCCCTTTTTTTCAGTTTCCTACATCCTAAAATGTGTCAGTCTAAAATGTCTTCTTCTTCTTTTCCTTTAAAAACAAAGACAGTCCAAGTCCAGACAGAGAAATTTTTCTAATGTACCAGTTTGTATTTACAACATAATAGATTTTGTTCTAGCCTGTTTAAATGTTAAAGCATTTAGCGGCAGAGAATAAAAATCGCTCTAATGGAAAAGGCTTATTTAGTCAAAAACAATGCAGATTAAAGATGTTTTGTTCATACGAGCTTAATAGCCCAATCTTTTTTAACAAGCACAGGATGTAGGCTAAGAGCTGCTTGGTGTGTGTGTGTGTGTGTGTGTGTGTGTGTGTAGGGTTGTACTCTGTGTAGCCTATGTGAGCTAGCATTATTCTCAGTGCCAGGCAGATCAGTTGCATAGCAACAAGAACTTTTTGAGGGCAGGAATTCTTTCACCAGTGGAATGTGTCAGAACAGTAAAAATGGAAAGAGAGATATACATACTGTACAAACCCCCAAATTCCAAGTTTAAATATGACAAAAAAAGTTATGGATTGTAATGAAATAAATCTAACCTCTGGAAATGCAGCAGAAGATCTTGTTCATGTATAACTTTGAAAATCAGAACATCACATGACAGCTGGAAATTGTCACTAGTGTCAATAATGCACATTTCCTTTCACGTGGCACTACATGGTTAACTATGAGAGTTACAATAGACACTTGCTTGTATGTGTACCTAATAAAGTGGCAGTGTGGTCTTCTGCTGCTGTAGCCCATTTGCTTCAAGGTTGGACTTGGTGTGTGTTCAGAGATGGTCTTCTGCAGACCTTGGTTGTAACGAGTGCTTATTTGAGTTACTGTCGCCTTTCTATCATCTCAAACCAGTCTGGCCATTCTCCTCTTACCTCTGGTATCAACGAGTCATTTTGGCCCAGAGAACTGTATCTCACTGGATATTTTCTCCTTTTCAGACCGTTCTCTGTAAACCCTCGAGATAGTTGTGCATGAAAATTTCAGTAGATTAGCAGTTTGTGAAATGCTCAGACCAGCCCATCTGGCACCAACGATTAAATCACCCTACTTCCTTATTCTGATGCTGGGTTTGAACTTCAGCAGGTCGTTTTGACCGTTTCTACATGCTTAAATGCATTGAGTTGCAGCCAAGTGATTGGTAATTAGATATATACATTGATGAGTAGTTGCACAGATGTACCTAATATAATGACTGGTGGGTTTATTTCCCAAAAAATTGTGACATCCTCAAGAATGAGAACCATTCGCTCATTATTGCAGCAATTTTTGTATAAATGTCACCGTTTATGCACTTCAAGCAGTTTAGGTGATATTCAGCAGCAGGACATTGTTGAATAAAGCTTTTTAATTTACTGATGGGAATGTTTGATGGATTGTGTGTATATTAGTCTCTTACCATATAAGTAAACATTCTCTGCATACATAAACTTCTTATTCAAGTACTGTACTGTACACTTTTAACTTACATATTCAAAGTGCTTGAGGGAACGGTTAGGTTAGTTTTAATGTTAACAAAAGTCAGTTAAAGAGAGAGAGACACACACAAACTTTGAGAGAGCAGAAGGAGGTCAGCTGAAGCATACTGGAACAGAAATAATGGTAACATTAAGTCTTCAAATGCCAATTAAAATTAACAAAACAGTGGGATAGACTGCAGAAGCACATGTTTCCAAACTGGTTAGACAAGCTGTCTAACCTTTAAAAAAGAACATCGTTTTCAAAATAATGTCCAACATTCTCTGGAAATTGTTTTATTGTCATTTAAACAATATTGTACTGGAAATCATGCAGCTAGTTGGCATACTTTGAAAACGTGTTCATGCATGTTCCTGTAGGTGTATGATCAGGATTTATTAAAGTGATGCTCTGTACTGTAAAGCTGCAGAAATGGCTGCAGTAAGAAGTTGCATTAATGATCCTGTAGAGTTCATGCCTATAGGACTTGTGTATGTATGCATACAGGTTGTGCATGTGTGTTTTGACTGGTGCCAGAGCTCCGAGCAGAATTCAGTTACATGCTTGCTTCTTGCTCAAGATTATCTCCCTCCTTCCTTCTCTTATTCCCTCTCTTTACTGTTCATTTGTGAGATTGACCAGCTGATGATGATGATGATATACAAAATGACATTGCAGGGCTCCTCACACACTGCCCTGTGTTTCATTAGCACGCTAGTGCTTGGGGCTTTTGGTAGGGTGTGAAAAATAAAAACCTTCTTTGCATATCTAGTGCGGTTACACTAAAATGACTTGTCACTGGAGGCTTATTTCCATCACTGCCATTGGAGATTCTCAAAATGGGTGTCCCCAGCAGCCAAAAGTGTGTTATCTGAAGATATTGCTGCGTAAAGGCTGGTTGTTGAAAAGCTGACGTTAAACTTGATCGCTGACGTTTAACCTGAAACTTGTATGAAAGATGTGGAACATTTTGAATCAAAATTTTAACAAAGAGTATGAATGAGCGAATAATAGTTAAAAATGGATGAAAGACATGTAAATGTTTTATTTCCAATTTAATTTCATCCAACTGAATTGAGATCCTTTATAAAAGGTATGAGTGATACATTTAATTAATAACAATGTAATGTCCTAACTGAGCTGAACATTTTGATGTTTGAATGAGGTCCTTCTTTAAAAAAAAAAGAAAAAAAA
This sequence comes from Centropristis striata, assembly GCF_030273125.1. Taxonomy (NCBI): domain Eukaryota; kingdom Metazoa; phylum Chordata; class Actinopteri; order Perciformes; family Serranidae; genus Centropristis; species Centropristis striata. Next base: position 40,207,643 of record NC_081519.1, read on the forward strand.
AGGTAAAAGCATTTGGATGGAAAAAACACAGCCAAATATTATTACATTTTTAGAAATCAAAGGTTGTGAATGCTTCTGCATACACACAACTGGTCATCAAGGTGAGAACCATGAGTCCCATGTATCTTTAGCTCTTAGTATTAATTTGTCACTAGTTCAGCATTCAATGTTTCGTTACTAAACTTTTAGAACAGACAAGGACCAGGATTACTTTGCAGAAAGTACCAGCAAACAGCATGAAAAAACCTTAATTTTATATTTCTGTCTCTTTCCTTACTTGTTCTTACATCTTTCTATAAACATATTTGTGTTGCTGAACACAAATATATAATCTTGCTGACACTGTTAGCTATTAATGTGACACCAAGTCACCTTTAAACACAAACTACTGTATGTGAAATGTGTTTTGTACGCTGTGTTGTCATGACTACTATATTTCCTTTACAAGTTATTATTTCTTTATAGTGCTGAGAGTTAGTGTTGCTCTTTCTTGTTAATAATGTTTTCCTAGCAGTTCTGTAGTTGATTCTTTCTTCTATTAACAACTATTTTAAGCACATTTCTAGATCAACTGCAGAGTAAATTTTGCATTGGCTAATTGTTTTCCCATCATTTAATTTCTGAACCTTTTTGCTTGTGAGGATTCAATCATTGACTTAACATATTACGACTTAAAATACTTTTTATTCAGATTTTTTCCGCCCCAGCTTTTCCATTCCTCTGCTTTTTTTTTTCAAACCAGTATTCTCACTCTCTCTCTCTTATAGTCCATATTATGCACGTCTACTTCACTGAGATGTTTGATCTAAATTCAAATGTCCTGAACAATTCAGAGTGCAGGGTGAGGGATGTTGCCACATTGTCAGCAAATCTCTCTTGTCAGCGTCTGGATGCAGCACAGCAGCTTAAATAGAGCTGTCTCCTCTTTACTCTTCTACTCCTGCACCAGAGCTGTTGTTCAAATCTACGAGGCACACAATTTATATTTCAAATAAAACACATCCAGAAATGGACTTATCTCTGGAAAACGTGTGAGGGGGAATATTGGTTTGTTCTCTGTTTGGGAAAAAATACAGAGACAGGATGCAATACTGCACTAAAACACTATCGTTCACAGATAATTTCCTCTTTTACAAAATTTCTAATTGCCTAAAAAAAATCTATAAATTAGTTCTAGAGTCATTCTCATCGTAGCATGCAGATGAAAATAAACAGGTGCATATCTCTTTGCATTGCTAGCAGTAGAGTTCCATACTGTAGATAATGTAGCATGGTCACCATCTACACTGGTGTACTTTCACACATCAGCCATTTGAGTAATGTATAAGACTGGCACTATATTGCAATGATGGATTAGACACTGTTGTGTGGCTGTAAATTTGCTGTTTGTCTTTGGCGTCTGTATATTTTAATGAGTCATATGTTTCATATCTTTTTGACATGTTGTGTACAGTTTTACTGCAGGCTTTAAACCATTTTTCTCACTGTAACATATATTACCAAGGCACACCACATTACTGATACAGCAATAGGACATAGTTGACCCTACATGAAAAATTGGGGGAGGGGCTATAGATCGCCTTGTCTGCCCATCAATCTGTCACACACAAAGCTGACATGCCACTAATCAACTTTTAAGACACCTCTAGGGAACAATGCATGCCGTTATTCATTTCTGGCATTCTCTAAATTACACTGAGTGGCCTAAGGGGGAATGCAATGTTTGTTTAATTGTGTATATGTCATGCTCAATATATTGGATCTTGCTGATCAGACACAAATACAATGTTTGAAGGGGCTTTTGTTTTGAAAATCTCACCGGATATTTGATCCCATATAAATTTGATTTTGACAAAATATTGAAATAATTTTGTTTAACACCGGGGATTTGAAACACCTCATTACCTTTCCATGCAACACTAAAGGTGGCATTTCTTCTTTTTCTATCTCTCTAAACATTATTATTTGTGTATAATTAATGCTTTAATTTGTAATCTGCTTGACAATCTGGAAGGCTGATGGATGGCAGAAAGATTTAAATAAACTGCAGATGGTCTCTGACTGTAAGGTTCTTCTGGCTCAGGCACAAAGACAGACAGCAAGCAATAGACAATACTGTATGCACCATAGACAGCCATTGGTGGAGGTGTCTTCTTCATGCACTCAGATAATCTGTCTCCAGCTCTTTTTCCCCCACTCAAGGTCAGAGACAACCTGTAAAGGAGTGTTGTTTCTCTGTCAGCATTCCTTTCTTCACTTCTCCTATTTCCCTCTTCCTCTTCCTCTCCGTCTTTGCTGTCCTGTCCTGCGGTGGAAAGAGCTGGCAAACGTTCTGTGTCACTACTTGGCTCTGATTAATTGGCTGTTTAAAAAAAAGAGAGAACATGGCCCTTGAAAAGTCCCCCTCACCTTAAAACGACTAATTTTAGATGGAGTTTGAAGTGTGAAAGTGCATCAGTGTTTATTCGTGGGGAGTGAGCACATTGTGTTCTTTTGTTAATTGTTTTAGACAAGGAGGTTGAGCCATTTCCAAAGTGTTGTACTCTGTACAGAACACACTCTTTCGACCCTTCTTGCGGTCAAGTGTGATTATTTGCAGCATTAGGACACTCTACAGATGAGTTATAAAATGCTCTATTTAAACAAACCTTAACCACTCTGGACTGAGTTAAATAAGGGCTTCTCACTAGAATGCATTTGGGATATATTCAAGACACATCGCCTCATAAATAAAGCATGTGTTTACCCAAAGCAATTGTCTAACATTGGCCTTGTTTAGAACACATAGGGGATACGTTTGTCCTTTTTACAGATGACAAAGTTAATCCAAATCCCCAAATGTCAGTCTCATAGTGGTGTTTTATTGTGGACCAAAGTGGAGTGCCAACACTGCCATCTCTAGAGACATGCTGCTAGCATCACTAAAAAAAATGGCAATTTAATTAACCTCACTTGCTTGAGAACTATTTCTCAATCTACTGATGTAATAAATTAAATAAATTAATAAAGAAAATGCTGGTCTATAGTATATTTTACAGTAGCAATACAGACCACATATGGATGACTGGACATTTCATTTTCAGTGCCTCCACTGTTTTCTGTCATCAACTATGGTCCAAGTAACCACTACTGCTGCCACTATTGCTTTTTACCTGTTGTTGAAGTCCCCAATACATTGGAAAACCTAAATTTCACAGCCTTCTCTAGGAACTGTGTGTGGAAGGCGTCTACAGTATTATGAACCTAAATTAACAGATTCTGCTGTGTTTAATTGCATTAATTGGATCAAATGTATGCAGAAATAACTACGCCATGATGCAGATTTATAAAAAGTCAGAATTCATGCATGTCAGATCTGTCTTTAAGACAGACAAGCACACAGCGTTTAAAATGCTGTTTTTCTCAATGGAGTTCAGTTGGATTAGGGGCTGTGCTATACAGGGTCGTTTCAATGCTGATAGGTTTTCATGATACGTCTTCATGCAAATTTTTCACTCGTTGAAAAAATTTCAACTCTGTGCAAATATGCAAATGAATAATGGGATTCGGGTCATTTGTGTCGCCCTTGCATGATTCCCACATCTACTCATGTCTTTGCAATGACTTTGTATGCAATCGTGCCCTATTTGCATTTGCATTATTTTAACAAATAATAACATTATTCTCCCTCCTGCCACTGGCTCAGATTCCTCATGTCATTGCTGTCATCAGCAGAACAGATGTGTTATATAACATAGAGGGACATGTACATTAACCTGACGCCTTCAAGTGAATTAGTTCTGTTTGTTTTTCCTTAAGAAAAGCAGCATAACATTTTTTTTTACAAGAACCCTCAAGTCATATACATCCTTACGGAGCAAATAGTCTGTAGGTGTGTCAGAATCCTTATCTGATAATGTGTTTTAATATTCATTTAACAAGGAAATTATGTAATTAGTCCTTATAATGAAAATAATGTATAAAAGCATTGAGACAAAAGGGTATTCAAAAGATAATACAAGTTGTCCTGTCTTGCTGGGAAGACTATTGTATTCAACTGAGAATGAACTATATTCAATCACAATTGGCTGTATCTATTCATATGCATGTTCCAGTCTTTTTATAAACTGTGGAATTGTCCAGCTTACAGACATGCAAGACTGATTAATCCTCTGCCACAGCTTAATCCTCACACCTCACCTCAACCAGGCATTAATTTCCCCTGGAAATGGGGGAATAAGAACTGAATATATGGCTATTTAGGAGGGAGTGTATGTGTCGAGAGGGAGAGAGGGAGGGAGATAAATGAAAAAGAAAAAAAAGGAAAAAGCTGGGGTAGATTAATGGCTTTGGACACCCAGCTTTTCTCATCTGTACCTCACTGAATACCCTCCCAGTTGAACAGATTTCAGAGGCAGGCAGCTTTGTTAGATTAACTGTACAACAATGTGTTTTTATTAAGAAGAATTTCTGCTCCCACAGGTCAGCCAATCAGAAACAAAGACCCCCATCAGCAAGGTGATGGGTTTCCCCTGCAGGAATTGGTGGGGATGAAATTTTACTGCCATCCAAACCTACTGTACATGTAGCAGTGGTTTGGATAAATACAATTTAAATCTTGTGGATTTCCACATTACTAGAATATTAAGAGTTTTAGATTGTAATGACCATAGTTAAAAGAAAATTATTTTATTTTTTTAGCAATCACGTGACCAATCCAAACACTTTGTTTTTTTTATCTATCTTTGTATAAGTGATGACAAATAAAAGAGAAAGAAAAATAATATGAGTTGTTTGAATCCCAACTGTAAGTAGAGAGCTAGCTAATTCAATCACAGCTTCTTTGTGCAACCTGGTATGTGCTACCGGCATGGGAAGGTGGAAAAATAAAAGCTTGACCTGTATGTCTCATATGTTCCTCCCCAAAAGTATCAGCTGGGAGATGTGTTCATGTGTTGAGTTAGCTACATTTTAAAAGCAAAAAATAATAAACTCACAAACGTAAAGAAAGGTATTATTTTTAAACGGATAAATATTACATACACCTTCTGAATTCAAGTTTTCTCTTTCACTCAAGTAAGACGAGCTTAATTGCACACAATTAAATTAGACAACACTTAAGATAACTGCTAGTTTGCAAACAACCTTCATTAGAACTCAACATAAAAACGGAATAAAACTCACCAAAGCATTCTCTGTTAGTCTCTCCGCTGTTCCAACAATCACCAACTCTGATCAGTTTGAAGTAAACCCTTAATTTACGTTCAGATGTAACATAATTCAAGTTAGATGTAAAAAATATGTTGTCTCTACACCATTGACTCTCTCAACTGACTTCTTTGTGCTACTGAGTTTATGCTGCTGAATCAGAGTCTGTCACTGAGTAATCTCACAGAGTGGCTCACCCTAGATTCTACCAGGCGTCTGCCCGAGAAAAAAATAACAACCAAAATTGCCTCCGAAAATCACAACCGGCAATGTATTACTAATTGCACATATCTTACCCACACATACAATTACATCTCACCACACTTTTTACAACCTTCTCAACCCCCTGTGTTTGTACTTGTAGTTAGGTGTTAAGAATGGACCATGTGGTCATTCATTAATATTTCAGCACCACAAGAGCTGAGCCCCCAGCCTCTCTGCACAGTTTCTGCACTGCCTTTTAGCCTTTGAACATTTTGTTCCGATTTACTGGTCAAGTAAGGATTAGATCATAATTGTTTATTTATTTTATTCAGCTACCTGGTGATGGTTGAGGTCTGGCTGTCAGTGACACTCACAAATCTGCTTTATAAAAAAGACAAAGCAAACATGTGAAACATTGTATTAAAAGTAACTTTTACTGTACTTCATACTAGGATTGGGCCAGGAAGAAATACTGCCTGATTTATCTAATCTGTAAAATACCTAAAATCAGAAAATAATGAAAGATATATATACAGATTATACTGGAGCACCAACTAGCGTTCATGAGTTCAGACAACAACAAACCACAGTGAACATGAAGCGGCTAGTGTGGTAGCTAGCGTGTTTTATTTAAAAAACCAAAGTATTCTAGTTTACAGAAGGTCTACCTACCTATAGGCTACCCTTTATGAAATGTACTATATTTCTAAATATGCTATTGCTACACTTAATGGCAAAAATTGCACTGGTCTGTTGGACTTGAACAAAAATAAACAATATTTTTGTTGCTTATATATATATATATATATATATATATATATATATATATATATATATATATATATATATATATAATAGTGTTCAGTTCTCACTCATATATTTGACATATGGCAAATAATCAGAAAGTTAAATTGACACCTGTTAATTTGCAACGGTAGTCTCCAGGTATTATTCTTTGATACCTTGCGTGCATAAAATTGTCAAGATACTGTACATATTATGTGATTTAATCAAAGTATCTACGTCTGTCTGTCTGTATACCTACTGTAACTTCTGTTTATATTTTGGAGCATGTTGATTCATTCACTTGCAAATTAATGTCAAAACTACAAAACTACCTTGACCACCCATTGTTATATACTGAGTTTCTGTCTAAACTAATTGTGTTATAAATACAAATTTGTTGTTATGTTAATGCATTGTTAAGCTTCATGAATGAACTCATTAGAGGGGATTTGCTGCCGCAAAGACTGGTTTGAGGAAATTATCAGTGACAAGCTACCAGAAGTATGAGGGAAGATGGATGGTCAGTCCCACATGGGACTGGAACCAGGGGTGTTGAGCTACGTGGTGGAAACTAAAGACGGCTCTCCCACATCAACACAAGAATTCTAACTTGATCTTTCTGCCAGAACTCTGTATTTGGACTCTGTGGAAAAGGTGAGGTGATTGTTTGCTGCTACATACAGTAGCGCCTGCACCATCCGTCATTGTGTAATGTCCCCTTCTCCTCTGCGTACCCTTGCCTCTGGGTTTGGTATGCAGGAAGCTTAGCTGAAGAAAATTTGACTGAGTTCACCCCAACTGTCGGACGACGTCTCCCTGTCTGCTGGCTCTGTGGTAGGAGTGTGTACGTGGACGCAGGTGTCTCCGTTCTTGTGTGACTATCAGGCTTGTGTGTGTGTGTGTGTGTGTGTGTGTGCGCGCGGTGTGTTTCCATTAGTCTTATGGCTTATAGCTGTCCTTGGGGAGTTAGATGAAGCTCTCCATCACTCCTGGAACAAGGACTGAGAGAAGAGAAAAGGGACAAAGCACTGTAGAGAGAGGTGTATGAGAGGAAAATGGGATGAGATGATGAGGCCCTCATAGTAGTGTATTGCCTGCCATGCTGGTTGTGATTGTATGAGTCACAGTGTGATTGCCAACATTAACATTAAATACCCAGATTTATTTTATGTGTGTGGGATGGTTCTATCATCAAATCTTTGAAGATTTGATGCCAAAATTGCATCCTAAAAAGAAATCTAATTGTTAGTTAGTCAATAATAGTTAGGTTGATTGTTTTTTTTCTCCAAAGTGAACTTTTCCGATTTTTTCCCCCCATTTATTTCTCTTTTAGGATGGTAAACTTAACAACTGTTTTCAACTGTTGGCTGGACAAAAAAAGCAACTTGAAGACTAAGATTAATCAAGAAAATAAGTGGCATATTTATCATCATGAAAATGATCATTAGTTGCAGTCCTAATGTGGAAGTTGATTGATGGCATTACTGTTGAGCATGATGGCTCAGTGCCATAAAAAAATCCCTGTATTGTAGGTATATGATAAGAGTCTTTGGACAACAAGTAATATGAAGAGGCTAGTTATTTTTATTTTAATGATTTAGGATTGGATTAGTGATTTACAAAGTGGAGATGCAGTAAGTCACATGCAGAATATTTAGTTTTTCACGTTAACTGTTTTAATATTTTAAAAAGGCCTTTGACTTTCAGAATGTCATTGACAAAAAAACGATAATTCGAATAAATATGTTGACGTGCAAATTAATCATACAAAAAAAAAAGCCTAGGTAAAGACCTTTTTCAGGATATTCCTGTAAATATGATTTTGACGGTAACCAGGTTTTGGATTTGGTGCAATTGTGTCTTGTTTTGTACTGATAGGACAAGCAGTTAACATTTTTCTGAAATGAAGTACATTATTTGTTTGAGTACTCTATGTAGCATAACCAAATGTCTATACTTCTGAAACTGTTTTTTTCATGTGCAACACATAACAAGGATGCTCCAAAACTGGATAATAACAAGGATGTCGTGCGTATGTAAAAACACAATTTTTTTGGAAAATTCTTGTGTTTCATAGGCTGATTTCACAAGGTAAAGATAAATGTATTCCTTCTGCGGGACTCCTCTCAATGCTTATGCATGGGTCACTAGTCATTTGTCTTATCTGAAGCAAGTCAAAATTAACATGAAAGAAAATAATGTGATTTTGTAATTCACAGCCTGGATGTTGCACATTTAGTAAAACGGGCCCCAGACTCTGAGCTCACAGTTGTGGAATTGGCAATGGGCTTTCACTCTTAATAACTGTCAGAGATTATTGCTTTAAGGAAGTGCAGACATGCAGTGTGTGAGTAACGTCTTAGATAAGAAGGAGTGTGTGTGATGGTGACCTCTCATAGAGAAAGGTTAGAGACCTTTGGGAGTCATCTCATTAACCACATGCTTGTGTGCGTGCCCGCACACAGACACGGTGCATGTTTTTTTTTTTACTACAGCACTCAGGAGATGGTCCAAGGCTTCCGCAATTAATAAGGCTAATGGTTATTGGCTGGTGGCTGGTGACCAGGATATGAGCTGTCTGATTGACCAGAGGTAAACATGGCACTTTATGGGTTAACACATCCCCTCTGGAAGGAAATGGAGCTTTTATGGGAAGGAGGGAAGAAGCCATTTTTAGAGAGAAGGACAAAGAGGATGAGGAGCCTTTTACTAATGTGTCTAATAGGCTGCCTGAATGACTGTCATTTAATTAAGATGGATGGCATAAATTTCTCTTAAGTTAAATACATGTGTGTGTCTTTTCTTGAGTGCGAAGGCGTTCCTGCAGCATCCATTTAAAATTGGCCTACCTGCAGGATTTGGGGTGGGGAAAAGCTGACTTTTATATTAATGAGACAATAGTGCCATAGTTTAAGTTCACTAAAAATGATGTGAGGCATTTTACTTTTAGCAGGAAAGCTGTACAGCAGTACATCTGACACAAACTTTTTTTATTTTATTTATCGAAACCTAGAATTACAGTGGCAAGAATCCTTTTACATGTGACATCAAATAGGAAATCAAAATTAGTGGAATGTCATGATGTGTCATGATTCATGTGGGTGGCAGAAGATGGTGATTGTGTATGGGTGGTCTCTGCTGTGCAGGACAGGTACCCCCCAGCTCTGGCTGCCGTGATGTTATTGTCCTCTCGTGCTCTTTCTCCCAGGTTTTGGTGCACTGCAGCGCTGAATTCTCTCAGACGTGCTGCATTGATATTCAGGGCCTGTTTCTGATCCCCATCACTGCTCTCTCTCTCTCTCTCTCTCTCTCTCTCTCTCTCTCTCTCTCTCTCCTTTCTCTCTCTCTGGCTCCCTCCTTCACAAACTCCCTCTCTCCTTCCCTGCCCCTTCAAAGATAAATGGTATTGACAGTTGTTCTTTAAAACTTGCCCACACCCCACCATAAACTTTCACAAAAAACTACATCATTATATATGAACCAATATACTCAAAGTTAGTACAAAGTTATGCAGTCATCTCAATAATATAAAGGGCTATGTGTCACCTGTACTTCTATTCTATTCTATTCTATTCTATTCTATTCTATTCTATTCTATTCTATTCCACCTGTCTTCACCTGCATTGCTGCAGCTACTGTGGTAAATGTCTCCTGGTAATGCTGTAGTCAAGCTGTTGCTTTGATGAATAATCTCCTTTTTTCCCATCCTCCCCAAATTGATTGTGATTTGAATTTTTCATTTCATCAGATTAGAGTGTAAAAAATGTGCAGTGTCCTAAATAAGACCAATTCACCTACACTTTACAGAAAATATACAGTATTTACAACCCGGAATCCAGTCTAGAAACGTAAATCAAACAGAATGCAATCATTACCCCTTAACACCCAGCTACCAAGCAGATAAGGGTAGGGTTAGTTTTGTTTTTTTGAGCCACATGCTAAACAAGCACAGTTGCAGAAGCTAAAAGATGATTCATTTTAAATGAAGCCTCCCACATGCATTTTGGCCCTTGAGTTCAGAGGTTAATGTTCAAACTGATTGAATTTTACAGAGCATCCCAACTTCTTTGAAATTGCGGCTGTTACTTCAAAAATTCAAAAAGCAACATCAACAACAGGCAAGCTTCTTTCAGTTAGCAACTCTAGTAAGCTGGTTGAAGTTTGAGTTTTTCTAAAGGGATCCTCTGCAGTACAAGTCCAGTGCAAGACATGGTGTCTCAGATTAATCCTGACCACAATGGGATGTTTGCAGTATTTAAGGCCTGATAAGCAAGCAAGCAGGCCTGATAGCTTGACATTAACCATGACAGAATCCAGTCTTTCTTCAAACAGCCACACAGTAGCCGCCTTTCTCTCTTTTTTGCAAACTTTGTGCTGAACGCTTCACTTTGTGACTCAAAACTTGTCAGATAACCGAGGATGTACTCCTTCTCAAGTGGAACAATTGAGCAGCAATAGTGCTGCTGTACAGCATGCAAAAAACGGAGACCTCTACAATACTGTAGGTATGTCAGCACATGCAGTGTATTGTATCAGCTGTCCCAGCCCCGGCCTGAATGTGCACAGCTCAGCTCGTTTTAACCTGTATTCATCCTAGTGGGAATAACCTAAAGTGGGGGGAATACTACTAGTGATGCTGGTGCTGTCCAACATCTGATATTTACATAATACACCTGTGACACAATGTGGGGTGGGTGGGTGGGGGTGTTACACAGTGAGAGAAAGACACAGAAAATCCGACACTGACAAAGCCAGGAGGAAAAAACAGAAGACAAATAAGAGAGAGAGGTAGCAGGTTGATACAGTAAGGTTCTCCCCTCCTCCTCCCCTTCTCTCCCTGCAAGCTGTGACAGGATGAGATGTGGGATAGTGACGTGACGGCAACATGACACAAAGCTGTTATCCTCTGCTGTCAAGGCCGACTTGTTGGATAGCCAGATGACTGGCTGGGGCAGAACAGGTGTGTTTCTGTGTGTGTGTGTTTGTGTGTGTGGATGGATGAGCCAGACACACACACTGGCACACAAAAGAATTATGTCCTGCAGCCATCATGTCCACTGGGGTGAGCTGTATGCAAGTTTGCATGTGTTGTATGGGTATCCCTATCTGCAGAAGACAAGAATGGGCCTGACAACAATCCATGTCCTTGAAAGTTACCCCCTCCCCTCCTCACATCTCTCCATTTCCTTCTTTCACTCTTCTTTCTGCCTTTACTGCCTCCCCGTTTTTCTCCCCCTTCACTTATATTTCTGACCTCTCTTTCTATCCCTCTTTCTCTTGCTTCTTTTACCTTTCTTGTCCCAGTGCGCCCTCATCTCTCTATTCTTTCTATCTCCCTCTGTCCCTCGCATCCTTTTTTCTCCGTCTCTCTCCCTTCTCCAGTCATTTCTGAAATGCGATTGCGTGCGTGTCTACAGTAGACCTCCTGCTCTGCTCTGAGGGCAAAATGTCACAGAGATGGAGAAAGAGAGAGCCACAGAGAAAGAGAGATGCAGAGGATATCTGCCGTATCTGTTCCCTTCTTTCTTTTCTTTATCCATGCTTCCAACCTCTCATCTCTCTGTATCAACCCATCCATCAGTTCCATCTATCTATCTTGATCTCTCTATCTAGTCAGGGAAAAGCTTTGTCAAGTGAAGAGCAGCCTCTCTGCTATGCAGCACTGTTCACACACACACACACACACACACACACACACACACACACACACACACACACACACACACACACACACCAAACACACATACACACGCCCACCCCTGCCGCCTGCCGACATGGTACAGGCTGTGCATTGAGACAGCCCCAGCTGAGGCAGTAGCAGTGAGTGTGCAGCTTAGCGAGTCTCCACACACACACGCACACCTACACTCACTCACACACACATACACACACACATACTGCACACCGCTGTGGTCTGGTTAGTCCGCTGCTGCATGTGCCGTTGCAATATCATTTTTAGGTGGGAGGATTTTCACGTCACGGTGATGGTGGTGATAAGCTTGCTGCCATGTAAGTATACATTCTCCTTGTGGTGAAATGTGAATGAATTAACAGCTTATCTGTGTTTGCCGGTTTGGTTAGTTGCTTCTGATTCTGTTGGCGTAAATCATCTGCTTGTCGGAAGCTGTGAATATTTATCTGTTTCATGTGTGCCCGTGGTTTGTGGGTGTGCAGAACATGGATGATATTGCAGCCCTGTATTAGTAGGCAAGGTAATTAGGAAGCAGGTAATCTATTAGAGAGGGCGAGGAGAAGAGATGAGCATGATCTCTGACAGAAATATTTCTCCTGCAGAATCAATGCATGTCGGGAGATCTGTTTGATCTGTGTGCATATATATATATATACATATATATTTATATAGATAGATAGATAGATAGATAGATAGATAGATAGATAGATAGATAGATAGATAGATTGATAGATAGATAGATAGATAGATAGATAGATAGATAGATAGATAGAAAGATAGCCAGATAGATAGATATTATGCATGTTATCTACTTCCATTCTCTATGTCAAGCTCTGATTCTTTTTTTGAGAAATCAAATCCCCTTGTCTTGTAATTTCTCTAGATGAAGATGCTTTATTGCACACCTCCTCACTCGGTCAGGCCATCTGTTGGCTGCATGGAGTCTGCAGTCTCTCTTCTCTGTCACACTTACTGACTGGTTCTGTCATAGCAGCAGGCTTTGCTGCCGTAACTGATCATGTGTGTTTGCTGGCTAGCTGTCTTCTCTGCATTAGCTAAGTGACTATTTGGCATGGTGACTGAATTAATAGGGAACATTATCACCTCTCCTCCTTGATCTGTTGGCTGTCTGTTTTTCTGGGTGGCCGGCTCTGTGGCTGATTACAGTCAGTGGCCATTGAATTGGTAATTTGACTGACCGGGTAGTTGAATGTTTTCTTTGCTTGTCTGATCAACTGACTGATCATCGCACCAACTGACAGACAGGGTCACTGGCTTGTTGTCTGCTTGGCTGACTTGTCAGTCACTTTAGTAGACAGCCAGTTAGTCAGAGTGTGCACCAAAAAAAAAAGAGAACCATTCAGAGAAGCGTCATTATAGCTATGCAGTCAGTCAAACAACCAGTCAGCCATTTTCCTAGCCACCAAGTCGTTCAGTCATTCATGCATTTATTCAGTCAGAAAGTCGGTTATTTGAAGTCAGTCAGCCACGCTGTTAGACAGGCTGTCACAGGAAATTGACTGTGTCTCTGTTGGGGCTGGGATGTCTGTGTGACCTCAACCATCAGCTCCACTGCACCAAGACAGCCAGGCAGCTCAGAAGCAGAGTGTCAGTCCTCTTTCTCTCCTTTTCTCCCTTACTCTTTCTTTCACCCCATCTCTGTATGTCCCTTTGGACACACAAAACATATAGATGAAGAGACACTCACGAAGAGAAGTGCACACAAATGTGCACACAGACTGAAAATGGAGGAAAGAGGGTACATTGTCCTCTGAAACTTCTTGCCGTTAAACAAAATTTTGACATATTCCACTACTCCTCGTATCTTACTTTAAATAATACAGGTCTACTAAAATGTAAAGTCACCATTTGGACTTGAACCAGTTCTTGTCTTGCAGTCTGGAAATTCCAATGTCATGCATACATACAAAAAAGTATGTATATATTTATAGAATTTCTTCATGCTCCTGAGATTTGTCACAAAACCTGAAATGTGATTTAATCAGTAGAACGACAGATGTGCACAAGAGAAAACAAACATCCTACAGAGAAAATCCATACCTTGCTGTGCTCTGTCATGTCCCATATAGTCAAGAGAGAATCTGTTGGCGTCGCAGTGCATTTGATTTTTGCTGTGTCATCATCACATCTGTATAGCATAGCGACAAACACAGTTCTAAATCAAACGTGTCATTTTTCTACAAAAAACAATCTTTAATAGGAGACTTAAGCCAAGGACAGGTACAGTAAGTATGTATTTATATATTCTTGTCTTGTTGGTAATAACAAATGACAGGAAATGATGGTAGTATTATAAATAGCTCATTTTGATTGTGTTAGGTTGTCTACCAGTGGAGGAATTCTTAGAAAACAGAGAAGAGGAAAGAAAAGGAGAGAGGGGGGAGTGTAGGTAGCAACTGAGATGGATAGTGCTGTCATGCTATTTGAGTATAGTTTAAATTTAATTATTACCCCATATTCAAATGCAAGAAGGGGGCCTTAATTCTTTGTTAAAGAACAAATGGTCTAAGGATGCAGGGTGGCAGTGTGCTGTAAAAATTATAATTATGATAATAATTTTGGTATTTGGGGAGAAATAAATGAAAATTACAATAGAATAATACAATAATGACACTACTTATACAGTTTTAGATGTTTTTCTTTATTTTCTTGCTTGCTTCCTGTGGTTTTGTCAAAAATGCTATTTTGTATTTGAGACAACCTCATGAAAAGTACCTCTAATAAACACAAGAGAGGTTGTAAGGCAAGATTTAAACTCCTGCAGGCAGTCACTTGGCACTGACACCCACTCGCTTTTAATGTAATGTCACATTGCTGGGTCCAGCAACAAGCATCTGGGTTTTTCTTATTAATCTTATCCAGATGAAATGACTTTGAGTTCCAGTCACCCATTATGTGTGAATCTGACAGCATGGAGTGTGTTTGTGCACAGACACGTGTGTATGTGTGTGACTCAGTAAGAGGCAGTAATTAATAGCTTTTATCTTTCTCTATTTGTGACCTGTCAGTCATTATATTCTTCGTGTCTTGCCTGCAGATTGGTTGAGGAAGCTTTTTAGAGGGTGTCCTGTCGAGCTTGGACTCGTTAAACACTCTTTTAATTTCCATTTGTTTGTCAGATTTAAACTATAAAATGTATGAGGGTGACCAAATTGATTCAGAACTTCTTTTTTGTTCACATTGTTATGATAGAAAGTCAAACCATGGGTGATTAACCTAACTGGGCACTTTTGTTGAGCTTGCTGGAGTTGGAGGGTTGTGTTTTGTGGGCATGTCGGCATGTTTGATCATTTTGTAGCATGGATAGATGTCTCTGGAGCGTCACGGCTAAGGTTGTGTTTATGCAGATCAAATGGTATCGTGCAATTTTGGTACTCGTTTTCATCATGAAACTGCACTTGTGTTTCTACCTGCTTAGACACCCTCTCATTTCAAAATTCATCTTCAAAGAGCAGTTTTTCTGGTTCTATTTGTTGGAGGTGCACACATCTCTTACTTTGATATGCAATTTTTATCTGTAAACATTGAAATGTACATCAAATACAATGGTTAATGAGATTAACACCCTGAATGCCAAGCAGTGTTAGGGCGTTTTTTTTGTTCTTGTCACATGTTGCTCACTGTGGCCTCATTTTCACTGCAGTATACAAGTCTTGACTTCTATGGAAACGGTTTAATCATGGCTCGAAATAGAGAGAACTTAAAGATGTCTTTTGTGCAGTATATCACATTTATAGTGCCATAAATCAATAAAATGAATAACAACCCTAGTTGAATTTATTTTCAAAATTATTTAACAAAAGTTGGATCCATAAATACAACATCTTTCAAGTGCCTACAAGTATTAATGGGAGCTCCACAAGCTATCCATATTGATTTACAATTGTTTACAGTTTTTACAACTTTTACCTTTCTTGCGCTCTTCTATCTGCTCTGCGTAAACAGCCTGCAGTTCAGCCGGATTTTCACTGAAGATTTGTCACGTTTGTCATGTTTTTCTACAGGATCGGCTTTGTTCGAACACTTAATTTCTTGAGAAACTTTAAATGATAAATGGGCCAAATTTGGTGATTTTTTAAATCAAGGAAAACATGCTTTTTTTAAACCTGCGTGTGGATTTTGGTGTTAAAGGGGGTGTTGGGGTTGAGGACAAAAAGAAGGCTTCTTTGCCACAGTGTTTGTTTTAATACTACCACTGGGGGCACCAAAATCCTGAATTTTCAAAACCAACAATTACATATACATATAACACATGAGATATGCTTCTTAGTTTCAGTATATCCAAATAAGATGATATGTGGAATGAGGAAAAAATACAATCAAGCTTAGTTTCCTGGCTTCATGTTATGCACAACAAAGCTAGATTTACAGACTGTTATTACTCATTCACCTCTCCTCTCCTCTCCTCTCCTCTCCTCTCCTCTCCTCTCCTCTCCTCTCCTCTCCTCTCCTCTCCTCTCCTCTCCTCTCCTCCTTTTGTCGTTAGTCCTGTTCTAGCACACTTAGCCTGCATGTGTTGAATTTAATTAGACCAATAACTCCCTCATGATTTCTACAGGCTCATCTGGAGCAAGGAGAGGTCCACAGCAGTCTTTTTTTTTCTTTTTGTCTTACCGTGACCTTGCAGCAGAAAGTTAATGTGTGTGTGTGTGTGTGTGTGTGTGTGTGTGTCTGGGCATTGGAATGTGCACACACATGTATATGTTTATTGGAAAGCAAAGTGAATACATCAATATAAATCCATGAATGTATGAATGGCTATAACCCTTGATGTAATTAAAGCTTTTATCGGTATACCCTGCCCCTTAAAAGACAAGTAAGTTTTGCTTTCCGTCAGTCTTCAGAATGCCTAACTTGTGATCTTGATTATACTTAATTAAAACATACAAACACATTGTCACATTGTAATATGCTCATTCAGTTCTGTGTTGAAGCGTCTGAAAAATGTGCAGCTGGTGCTAATTCAGTATAAAATGGGATAAATGTGTTCTGGTGGACTGGTGAATATTTTGTAAACCCTCTCTTTTGTCCTATTAACATTTAGATATGATGTGCTCTACTGCGCACCCACTGTGGCCAATGTTACACCATTTCTGTTCCTTCTTATCTCCCTGTAGACAGCTGAATTCAAAGCTAGAATAACATCCCTACCATTATTAACAAAACTGTCTATTTCTAGTCTATCTCTCTGGGCCTGATGCCTGTTGGCCTACTTTTTAGTGGAACCTGGAACACCAGTGTCAGTCCTTTTCTTTCTGTGTCTGAACCAATGGTTGTTCTCCCAAAACAATGGCACAGATGCATCATCACTATAGAATCCTTGATCCAAATGTCCCCCTGTAGGAAGACTTCCAGCATTGTATAATGAACCACTGGTGAAAAGGCAGGCAGCGTACAGTGAGAAACATCTAAAAATGTAGAGTAGTTATGAGTTATAGACATCCATTTAGAGAGGGACAGAAACAGATCAATGGGCAAAAATTCTAAGCATCAAGCAAGAATGATCAAAAATGTCTTGCTGATTTAGCCCCACTCCCTCTGGAATGATTGATGTTACAACACAAAGCAGACAATATAAATGTTATCTGATTTGTTAGGCCAATTCTAGTCATGTTTTGCTTATTATGAATGATGTTCAGGATCAGACTGAGCCTGCATTAGTTTAGAACGATGACAGACAGTTGGCATAAATTAACTTTTAATTTTGTGGATTAAAGGCTTTATTTATCACTTGCTTTTCAGTCCATCTGGGGACATTTTTTTTTCTACAATTTAAAGCAAGTCCTAAAGTATCAATGTACTAATACTTAGAAGTCAAATCCAAATGTAGACTGGCTCAAAGTGGTCAAGGATTGCTGAGTGTTTGAAAGAGGAAGAAAAACATAGCAGATGGGTGTTTCACCTCCATGTTTGTTTGTGTTTATATGTTCTAGCTGCACCACAAGAGTTTGTTTTTGTGAGATTTTGGAGATGGTGCAGGAGTTAGAACTCAAAAAGGTGTGTAATCTTCATCTTCACCTTGTCAACACATGTATACTCGCTACATCAAACTTATCCTCAAGTGTGAGCTGTGTCTGTTTCTGTATGGCAGCTGAGACAATTTAGCCTCTTTCACACATAGTTCCCTGGTAAATTGCAGGGATAACTTGTCATTGACCCTTAGTGATTTTTTACTTTGACACATCTACTAGTTTCAGGAACATTTTTGTCTTTCGACATGGTAATGCCAGAATCGATCGATGGGGCAAGGTACAGTTCAGGAGATGGCGTTAATGCAACACTGAACAGAAATAGATGGGGCAAGGCCAAATGTACATGTTAAGTTATCAGTGGCAGCCAAGCAGTGGGACATTTTAAGTGTCTCTTCATCCCGTCCCGTTAAGTGTCCCCTTCAACCCATCTTTTTAGCCACTTCATTTGGTTGGTCTGTACCTTTTTTACTCTTAACCCATTGAAGCCTGGAAAGCTTATATGTCATTTTGTAGTATTTGTATAAGCTCTCAAATACTTTTTGAATTTCATTTCTATCTGCTACAGAGTCTGAAAAATCGATTATTTAGTAGAAGCGTTCACACTTCTGTTGAATTTCCAGAAAAACTTCAGATTTTAGGGGCTTATTTTAAAATCGCCCAGAGGCGTTTCAGGCGTCAATGGGTTAAACCAGTGCACTAATTGTTTCATGGTCGAAATAAATTTGTTATTCTATTCTATTATCCACTTCCTTGAAATGACAAAGCAGTTGTTGCCTTTTTATCTACCTCAGTTTTCCTTGAACCATGTGTTCCCATTTAGTTGCACAGAGAGGACTTCTGTAAGAAGCTGTATCATGCTTTTTCATCTACGGTGTTTTACGGACACAGATTAAGCAGCTTGCAATGCTGAAAAGCAACAGAGTGCTTCCATTAAAAAAGGCTTACAAATTTAGGAACAGATGAGTAATCTGAGGTCAGGACGTTGCCCACAGGGAAACAAATGGAAGAAGACTGGGGTCAAACTCATTTAGTTTATAACAACTGGGTTCTGTTTTTGCTGGCACAGATAATTGCCCTAACTAATTACTATACATGTAGGTGGAAGCATCATGAACAATCTTGTTACACCTATTTGTCGACTAAATGCTCACCACATGGCAATTATTATCATCATCTTTATAATAAATAATCCTCAGACTCTTGACACCAGTCTTTTATGAATGTTATTTGAAAACATTTTGTTTTGTATGCAAAATGCTGGTGTACACCAGTAGTCTCTTGTATGACTGTGCAGATTTCTTTTTCTGTGACATTTACAGAGGTGAGAGCATTGCTGAAGTTCTCCCCTCGTCTTCCATCAGTACATACTGTTTATAACCTTGTCTAAAATACAATTTTCCAGCTGCACAACACACTCTATGTGGCAGAGAAGGCCGAGACATATACCACTTTTCATATGAACCCATATGTACATGCTATAGACGAAGTCCAAGCTTCAGTGGCATTAGTAAGCATAAGAATTCACCCAAAATGAGAATTTACAAGGTTAAATTCACAGTCTCTGCCTCATTACACACAAGCTTTAGAGAATTCAACCTTGAAAGTGACGATGACTCAGTATGTTTTGCTGGACCTTTTATGCTGAGAAACCCTCTTAAGCAAGTGTCACTCTGAGTTCTGCGAAACACATTACATGTGGACTGCACCATGTCTCATGCAGTGTGTGGATTAGTAAAATCCCCACGAGCATATGTGTCATCCACTTGTTGGATGCATTATTCTGTGAAGGTAGTGAATCTGGTGGTGAAACTGATTAAAACAGACCCAAGGTTATGTTAAAGCTGGGTAGGGTGCATGTAGCTTGAAAGGCGTAAAAGTTGTAATCATTAGAAAGGTCATTAGTGAAAAGATATACACAACTACAATTTTCCTGTGTTCTTGGCAGAGTCTTTAACTGAGTCTACCAAACACTGTGTTCATGACATTGTTCTGGGAATGTCCACAAAGGTTGTAACTAAGAAACAAGATTTGGAGACTTACAGCCCTTTGAGGCAGTACTGCACTTAAGAATAGTAGTGCTCTGAGCTGAATGCTATTATCAGCATGTTAACATGCTTAGTAGGTAATATTTACCACAACATCTCTTCAACATCTCAGTGGAGCATGTGAGCAAACTGAGCATGCTTACATCTGATAGTTAGTACTGATCACAGTACATCCCTGGCTGAGGATTATGTCATTAGTTTCTTTCTCTCAAAAAACAAATTTAAATGTTAAGAGTAATTCAAATTCATATTCTGAGCACCACACATATTTGAATCAAATTTCATGGCAATCCATCAAATAGTCGTTCTCTTAACTCAGAAGTATATTATTTAACATTTCCACAATATAATGTTGTATATTTGATTGAGATGTGAACTTACATTATACCTAATGTTTTCAACAATGTTCAAACGCAGAGAAATCTGTGATTTTAATCAACGTCATGATCTGTGTCATTTGGTCGTTGTCACCTTTCAATGGCGTCCTTCGCACATGTGTCAACGTTTGGGTTGTCTGTCAGAAGCTGTCATTGGTTCTCATCCAATTTTAAGCTAAATTTTCTATGATACGCGATTTATATCTTGGTAATTTTGTTTTAACAAACAAGGTGAGTAAATGTTAGCCGCAGCTCAGCTTCAAACCCTCCGCCAATGTGCCAAACAGTGTTTGAGGAACACAGATTTTTAATGTGAAACTGCTTCATTTAGTGTTTTTACTGGTTTCATTTGTTCCGTAGAGGAGGAGACAATAGATAATTCAACTCCCAGTGAAAACTCGCTGAATGACGAATAGTGACTCTGTCTTGCTATTGTTTTGATTGTTGATTGAAGATTACATATTGTTCTGCTAACTAGTGGAGCATTGTTGTCGCATTGTTTTCTCTTGGAGGAGACAGCATGGAGTCTTGGTTAATTCCATGTACCTATCCTGTGCTGGCTCTGATTTATGATGTTTGCTGTTTGGAGTATGATTGTTTTACTGTTTTAAGCCTTGGCACTCGTTACAGGAGTAACATAGATATTCTACTGACTACCAAGTATTGAAAACAGCTTGTACCTCGGATGTTGTTGTTATTTTCCCCCAGAGAAGCTCATAAGGTCAATGTTAATGATAGTCTATCTGAAACGATAGATACTCTCCAACTGTTTATTATTTATGAGGTCACCATAAACAGTAGTATCACCTAATTAGATAAAAATTATAAGCTTGAAGACAAACCATTCCAATGAATCAGACAATTTGGAGCCAGTTCCCCATGGGAACTGGTTCTCAATTCCCATTACGATTAAAAACAGGGAAAAAACAAGTTTCACTTTATTCCACCCCCCATATTTTATAATTAATCATGAATCCCCTGAGTTCCGGTACAAGGTGATTGACAACTAGAGACCATGCTTGAGGAGATATCGGGCTGGGAGACATTTGATTGGAGAATTCATCAGCATATAGCAAAACTCCACATTTATAAGATGATCTCCTACAGAGACAAATCCACAGCATGTGAAAACACCAAACCACTATTTATTATTAAAACATTATGTTCAAATATCAAAAGTTGAGTTAGCTATTTTTCAATGATGATGACTTTCATGCTACATTTGTTTTTTACATTTCAATACGCTTGGCAATAAAATGCCAGTATCTATTTGGTTACAGTTGTTAATGTGCATCCACACAGCTGCTTCAGGCAGGATTACACTCTCCATCTCCATATCTCCCTCCACAGCCTGACAGTGTTGCTTACGTTGTATAATGCTCACTAGGAACACCCAGGGCAAGGCATTCAGGTGGCCGTGAATACAGCACAGCTCGTCACAACGGCAACAAGGACAGGGAAAAAAAGGCAGTTATTGAAAGAATGAAGCAATGTTAATGAAAAAAATGGTCCATTAAAGAATGTGTGAGAGTGAGCGGGCAGCTGAATAGAAAGCACCAAAGCGAGAGGAAAGGTGACATCTGTACCGCAGAAGCAGAAAAGCAAAGGAGGCAGGTGGAACTGAAGAGGAGAGCGAGGGGGAGAGATGGAGTCGCCCACAGTGGCACACCTTGACATATTTTTGAAGAACTGTTTGTCCTCTTTAGGGGAGGATTTTTTTATAAATGTAAAAGACAGGGTCTATTTGGGCTTCTCTATTTAGATCAAAAGCCTTACACCTCTCAGTGTCTTGTCCTCTGACCCAGTCATCTCACAGCTATAGCATATCATTACCTGTTCTCACTTTCTTGCCTTCAATCTCACTCTGCAGTGACACACAGCAACCCCTGCGGCTGTCAGGGTTGCCTGGCCAACTGCTTTTCTTCCAAACCCCCTCACCATCTATAAGCTGCGACAGGCTAAGCACACACATACGTACGGTCGTATCTATTGGCATGTGTCTCTTTCTCTCTCCCCTTCTCTCTGACTCATCCCTCACTCTCTATCTCCTTTATTGACTCGATGCTTTTTCTTCTCCTCCTCCTGAAATGTGTTGGAGCTGCGGTCCTCTTTTGAGCTCCTGCATTGTTTTTCCAAAATACCTTTTTCTTCATCAGACTCTGTCTGCTGCGCTTAGTTAGCATGACAGCTGCTTTCAGCCCAATTAGAGAGCACTGATGGTGGCTGGAGGAAGGCACTCCGTGTGGTTGTTATGTAACAATTCACCTCAGAGACAATGTCAGTTAACGTGGCTTTCTCTCTCTCTCCCGATCTCTCTCTCTCTCTCTCTCTCTCTCTCGCTCTCTCTCTGTCTCCCTCGCTCTCTCTGTCCCGCTCTCTCTCGCTCTTTCTCTCTCTCTCTCTCTCTCTCTCTCTCTCTCTCTGTCTCTCTCGCTCTTTCTCTCTCTCTCTCTCTCTCTCTCTCTGGGTGTGTGCACATGTGCTTGGATATTGCAGTGCAGTATTGCAATGCAGCTGCTCTCTAATGTGTGTATGCATGTGAGGATGGGGGGGCTTTGGGGATTCCCAGTTCTTTGTGTCACAGCTTCTGCTGCTTGGTTGATATTTATGATTTAATTCCCCACATTTTTTTGTTGTTGATTTAGACAAATACAATTTCATGAATGGTTCATTACACAAACTGGTAGTGTCATGCAGGTTATGTGCACGGTATGTTTAAACAGTAATGCTACTTTTTTCTCAAGAGTTCATTGGGTTCATTAAACTTCCCAGCAGCATTGAAACATATCTGCAGTATGTGCTCAAACAAAACTAGTAGTGTCATGCAGGTTATGTGCATGGTATGTTTAAACAGTAATGCTACTTTTTTCTCAAGAGTTCATTGGGTTCATTAAACTTCCCAGAAGCATTGAAACAAATCTGCAGTATGTGCTCGAACAAAAAGTAGGTCTTAGTTTTTCTGATCTCTGTCTTTTGCATTGTGACACCAAGAACCAATCAGTTACTGAAATTATCAGTGAGTCCCTTCCTTTGCAAATGATGCAGCATACATGGAGTGGATGCACTATTATAAGCTTATCCACAGTCTAATAAGTGAGCTGCTGATTGTCATTTCTGAGGCTGTAGTTTGTGGTGGTGTTGTATTGATTGCATCACATTGCAAGGAGTTTATTTGTTCCCTCCCACATGAACACTCTAATCACCTATTTTGAGCATATTTTGAAATGAAACTCTTCAAGTCATGACAGAAAACCATAAGTGTAAGGGAACCTGAAATTATAATGTGATATTTACAGATGTGCAGGTGTGCAGAGCAGCACTGTGATAAGTGATCTGCACTATTTTCGGTCACAGGCAGGGGGAGCTGTATGCCAGTGCTGCTGCTGGCGGTGGTGCAGTGGGCACAGCTCCTACCTCAGCTCTGCCTTTCTGTGCTCAAGGACATTTTGAGACAGATACACAGAGAATGCGCATGGCTTCACTGTGGAGGACAGCAAACTCCCCGCTGCATGCCAGACCAGGAACTTCTCATCAAAGAGAAAGCGGCGATTGTTGTAGAGCACCGTGTCATCATTAACTTGTTCTTTATAATGACGGCGCAAAACAGAAAGAGCCAGCAGACGACTCACTGGGCAAAATGCGTAGAGGAATTTGAATTAAAGGTAAAATAGATGCTGAGATAAAAGGCACCATTTTATATTGTGCATAATGTTTGAATTTGAAGCCTCTTCTGAAGATGAATAGAGAGAGACAGACTGATGATGTCATCAAGACACAATTACATAAAGTTGCAGAATGGGATATTTTTGCCTAACAACACTGTAAACTAAACTGTTGAAAGTGAGCCATAAGCTGAATGCCCTAACACCAGATCTTCAAGCCTTTAAAACCTCAAATATTATTGGAAGACAATAATTAAACAGAATGACGGTGATGGATTAGTTGAGTGTATATACTATTATATTATTTTACAAATTATTGACTGAGGCTGCTAGTATATGATGCACTTACAGTCACTTGCACCCACAATAACACTGTTATAGAATATGTATCACAGGGTCAGTCTATGGCATTGTTGCACATTTTCTTTCTGTTAAATGGACATTATCTATAAATTTGCCAAAAAATAATAATGTGATAGTCAAAAACTTACTTGTGTTTTTGGCTGCACAGACTGTTTGGTTTTGCTGCATTGGCTTTATGTAAATAGCTGTATTTGTATCAAAGCTATCGAAGACTTTTTTCAATAGTTTCATCATACTTCAAACACTGTACAGTATGGTGGTCAGATGGTCTTAGCATCTGGTTATGTAACTTCATGTTTTTACATGTTTCCCATATGGTGTTAAAAAAATTCATGAAGTCCAATTAAGTGTTCTCGCACTTTAGGTAAAAAAGCTGTTAATTATTGCAAAATCTACACTTTCTCCTTGAGTCTTTGATCATATGTTACTCATTACTCACTGTCAAGCCACGGGGTGCATGCCAACAATTATGCAGGCAGACTGGCAAGTAGGCAGGGAGGTAGACAGAAGAATAGCGCAGCAGCGTGCAAAGTGTTTTAGTCAGCTACGGATAGACGGGCGAGCAGGATGACAGCATAGAGACTGGTGGGACACTATTCAGACAGACAAGTCGACAGACTATTAGGAGTGGTGGAGGTGTCGGTGATGGAAATGTTGAAAAAAGGAAGGTTTTTTGCAAGATGCTATTAAAATCATCAAGTCCATATCCCCAACACTACAGGAAAATAAAGTTCATCATCCTTCATCATGGTTTTATCAGTGAATGTATATGAAACACCAACAATAGCTGTTCTTACAGCTGCCCTCCTTTTCCAAGAAAAGAGGAAATCAATTGTGTGTGTGTGTGTATGTTTGTTTACAATCTATAAAAAGGAGAACATTGTTTGCTTTGAAGTTACTCAGCTCAGACTTCAGCAGTTCACTTCACCTCCGTCTTACCTTTTCCCTTGTTCATCTATGCTTTTGCCTCTTTATTCCATAATTCTGTATTACTCTTTTAAACCCTTCTTTTGGTCTCCGCCTTCCTCTCTCTTTGAACTATCATCTTTTGCTACCAACATTCTCCCTCTCCCCTCTTCCCCTTTCTTTTCTCATAATTTCCCTTCCTCCCACATCTCAATCTTTCCACTCCTGCACATGTCATCGTAATTTAAAGATAGGCTGCTACACGCCAGCAGGATATAACACCCCCACCGCCGCCACCAGTCACTTACATCACCAACATGATCATTTTAAGCTGGAAACACACCGCCTTAAATGGTCGGGAATGAGCAGATGTTGTGGAGGGACCTGCAGCGACATTCTTGTGAATTAGTCATGAAATAATGCACTTATATTCACAATATTTTTTTCTTTCAAACAAGAAAATTACTGGAAAGTTTGGAAGAATGACATGCCGAAAAGTTGTTCAGTATGAATGACACAGCATAGTTTGCTCATGCTGCTTTCCCTAAAAGATTTTTTTTTTTTAATTAATTTATGTATTTTAAACTGTCTTACGTTACACATTTTCGAGGGTATGATGGACAGGATTAACCTTATCTGGCGTGTTTTGAATAATGATTAATCAATACTCCGGTAATGCATCTTGGCATCTAATTATGCATTTATTTAATTTTGTCTTTCAGCATCAGCATTATTGGTTCCTCTCTTTATGTGCCTTGTCAGATCAAATTTCAACAGGTTTTCAATCTATAGGACCTAAGATCTAAGATCTACCTGCTGGTTTCTATTTCGCCTAGTAACAGCATGTGACTGATTAATGGATAAGCTGCAAAAGACAAGCTACTATGATTGAAAACCAGAATTAATCTTGCTGTACAGGTGTTATGACTGTATGACTGGTGATAATGGCAACCAAAATTACTTGCTTTATGTAGTTTCTCTCTTCTGCCAGCCACTTCATTAACCATTCAGGCACACAAATGCATACACACAGTTGTATAATTCCCTGAGATAGCATTTGTTTGCTTTCATTTAAATCTGGGATCTGGTCGTCACAGACGAAGTCATGCCGCATACTGTTCTTTTTCTGTTTAACCCCTTAACATTCCGCATCCTTTTATAGAGAATTGGGTTGGGGGACAATATATCTTTAGGGGGAGATAGCAGGTCAGCAGCATATGTCACAGTAGATATTCCTTCAAATACCACATTAAGGCACACAGAAAAATCCATGCTGTGATTTGGTAACAAAAACGATGATACCAAAACATTTGGGAGATTTCTGCATGAATTGCATTTGTCAATGATTGGATGGCGAGCACACAGAAACCAAGAATTTTCAATATATTAAGGACCACCATGCATCCTGTAAATGCTCTAAGTCTATAAATTGTGGTCGGAACATTTTATGAGGGGGTGATTATCGTAGAGGTAACAACTGGTCATTTTATACACTTAGGTCCAGCTTGCAATGAAACGGCTACTATGGGACTAACATCACACATGAATAAAATTGGGCTCATTAAATCCACATGTCTTTGCTTTCCAATGATACCCATTTTTTGCAATTCCAAGACTATTTAGGGACTCTAATATGCAGAAATATTAAAATACCAATAGGCGTAATCAGCATAAAGAGGTCATGTCAGTAAAGGGGAGATTCCTGGCTACCTGTACAGCCCATGTTCAGACCAGATATCTTGAGGTCAGATGTCAAGGGACCCCTTACTTTGCAGCATTTTTCCCACTTCTTGTCACAATATCACAACATGGTTGCTACTAATGGATTCCTTAGATTTTCCTCATATGATACTTATGAATATACATATTAATCAGTACATGGAACAAAACATAAGCCTTCATTAGAAATGCTTTATAGAAATGTTTAGCAGGTTTATTAGGTCGCACCTGTCCAGGTGACATTGCCAATGTTGTCTAACTTCGTCACTTTGGTAAGGGCTGGAGCTCATTAACAGACTGGACTGCTTCCTGTGGAGTTACAGATGTGTATTCACGTGTTGTTGGCAGCCTCTCTTACCACCCTACTGTGACAAGGTCGGTGCCCCGCTGGTCCCAAGCACACTATTTGGTCTGGTACTAGTCCCATCTGTATCATCATACTTGATATGGACACCTTGCTGATTGTGTCAGTCTGGCTGAATTAACCAGTGCGTAAACAGTACCGAGAATCTGAGTGTGATAAAACTCAGTGTTGCTGCTAAGTAAACTTTCTGTTGATTCGTATTGCTATTTCCAAACAGGCAACAAATTAATACACAAACTGATTCTTGTAATATGCTACCTTGTGTTGCTAACTTATGTTTAAGTGTGCCAACTGTTCATGCATCAACATGTTTTCTAGATTTGGCGAGTGGTTTTACAACAAAACATCTCCCGGCAGAGAGCGGCATAAATATTGTATTCATTTTCATGTTACCTGGCCATTCTACAACAAGTTTTCTGCATAGCAACAACATGGCAAAACAACTTAAAAAACACAAGAGCAGGTATCTCCATTACTGTAGTTGTAATTTACTCATGTAGAAGATAGCACAGATGGCACTCGCATTCACAAGAGACATGTTTTACCTCAACAAAAGAAATTCTCAATCTAATAATTTAGCTGCTTGCTTGAGCCTGGTTTCACTTTTGATTTACCTTGATTTACTTTATTTATTTATTACTATATTTCTATAGCACCTTTCAAAACCAGGGTTACAAGGTGCTTTACAAAGTACATTATCACGGAGGCAATACAACAGTTAAAACAAAAATAACAGAACATCATCAAAAACAGTGAACAAGCAAAAATAATAGGGTACAAAATTAAAATATGTGTAAGACGTTAGAAATCATTGCACAAATGCCAGTCTGTACAAGTGGGTTTTTAAAAGTTTTTTAAAATGATACACAGACTCAGCTTTATATATTGTAGATTCAGTAAGTTAAGATAGATCTTTTTAATAACAGAATTTGGTGTGTGATATAAAGCAAAGGTGGGGCCGACTACACTAATGACCTCCAGAGAGTGAATTACCTAATTAGTCATTGTATGATTTCATATTAACTAAAGGAGTGACTGGCCTTACTATTATTGTTGTAATTATGGCTGATTTTAACTGAATATATTGATATATATTCAGGTAGAGGAAGACTACAGCTGAAACCACACTAGCATTGCGTCATCACTAATACTGTGTTCTCTTTTGAGGGAAAGAAACTCAGTTACAGCAGGATAGAAACAGGAAAATGCTGGAAAAAGCTGTTGTGTAGTACTTTAACCAAGGCTTTCACACTTAGATTTGAGGCACATAAGATACGTGAATATTCACTGCCAGTGTGGTAAAATGCTAAATGATGCTGGTGACAGGTGCTACTGATGGATAGCTAATGTTAGCACGAGTGGGAGGCTGCTGCAGTACAGTTATATAGCAGCATCAGACGACTGTTGTTTCTGACTATATATCTGCTTGGCCAAATCTAGATCAAACAGTTGGAGGTTGATTATTTACAGGCAGCACTTAGGCTAACGTGATTACATACAGTACATACAATACAGTGGACCTGAATAGAGTTCTCCTCTGAGTGAGTGGGAAGTGATGTAGGGCAGCTGTAAGCCAAATGGTCTCTGATGTCATTGATTGAAAATGGAGGCACACATGTAAATTGCTGGTTGCAGATCAATAGTGTTGTGGGCTTTGTTTTGTTATATGTCATGTCTTTGTGGAGGTCGGTAGATTGTGACTAACTGGTGACCTAAAGGAATAGGATGGCAAAATATTCTATATTTCCTCTGTAGTCAACACATTTCACATTAAAGACTAATGATGAACTGGTTACATTAACAGGTATTGCTTTTGCTGCTTATTATAGACCTCTGTTGCTGTCCAAGACCTCTAAAATCACAGCAATAAGCCACACTATTGCACTGAGTGACATGTTACATTATTGCAATGAACCTGGCCACTGTTTATTATTTCAATTTTGATTCAGTTGGTTTTAAAGAAATAATGCAACGTTTCTTTTGTAAAGCTGTATGTATGATCTGTTGTAAATATTTACATCGCCAGTAGGAATAAATGCTTGGGGTGCCACTGACATTCTAGGGAAAGTATGTGGATTGTGTTGGTTATTTATCTGTAATTTGTGTAAAAACTGGTCAGAGGATTTGAATGATCTAAATCCAGTAAATGATAGTGTAACATAACATCACTTCTCTGAGCTGTGTGTAGTCCTCAGGCAAGAGGGCAGGAGACTTGGAGTGAGATCATTACTGCAAGGCATTGCAAGACAACAGGCAGAGAGGGAGGGATCACTAAGATAGAGTGACTGCATCAGAGAGGTCACTTACTGTAGAATGAGAGAGAACTAGAGGTGAGATAGCAGCAGCAGCTCCACAGCTCAGCCCATCCTCCCTGTGACAGCGCAGCGTTACGTGCTGCCTCTCCGCTTTGTCGTCAGAGCAGCCCCAGCCTCCCGCCCGCGCACTACTCCTCTCCGCTCTGCACCAGAAAGGAGCATCCTCTGCTCTCTCCGCCCTCCCTCTCGTTCGTATCCTCTCCCTCTCTCTCTCTCTCTCTCTCTCTCTCTCTCTCTCTGTCTCTGTCTCTCTCTCTCTCTCTCTCTCTCTGGCAGTCGGCTTGTCCTCAGAATGAGGTTAGCAGCACCGGTAGCAGTAGCAGTAGCAGCAGTAGATAGAGAGAGCAGAGCCCCAGTTACTGCAGCAGCCAGGAGAAGCTGTCCTTCAGCTGTGCACCATCTCCTGCTGCATTCACCCCTGCTCTGAGAACGCAGCGCTCATCCTTGTGCTCTTTCTGTGTCTCCCTCCCTCCTCCTCCCTCACCTTCTGTCCTCTTCGAATTCATCTCTCGAATTCCTCTCTCTCTCTTTCTCTCTATCTCTCTCTCTCTCTCTCTCTCTCTGTAGCAGTGATGGGGAAGACCACCATGTAGAGACAGAGAGGCAGCGGAGGCAACAGCAGAATAGCAGCAATGGGAAGCCACACATGGAGCGGGTCTGGACTGCAGCCGTGGTGAGCCTGAGACCTACAGGACTTGAAACCACCATCATTGCCCTTCTCAGGACCTGACCACTGGGGCTGTCCAACGCTCACCTGGATGCTCCCCACTCGTGTTTTGTCACCCCCTCCTCTCCTCGTTCTCTGCTGCTCTTTCTCCTCTTCTTCTGTTTCTTCTCTTTGATGGTTTTTTGGTCCGCCAATATCTGACAGTCTTTCCTGAAACAGAGAAGCTGCTCGTCGATTGTTCCCCTCGGATTTCCCCCCCTTTTTAATCTCTCTATCTGCCTACTTTACCTACAAGTGGCACCCCCCCCCTCACCCATTTTCGGTTGCTGTTGCTTGCCTGATACCTAATTTGGATTTTTTTGATGAGACTGAGCTCATCTCTCTGTTGTGCAAGCTTTTTGATTGATCTATAAGCAATAACAAACACTAATATAACTGACTTGACAAGCCGACATCATGGGGGACATGTCCAACAGCGATTTTTATGCCAAGAACCAAAGAAACGAGGAGAACCATGCGGCAGGCTTCGGCTGCTCGGTCATGGAGCTGCGCTCGTTGATGGAGCTGCGTGGCACAGAGGCGGTGGTCAAGCTCCAGGAGGACTACACGGGCGTAGAGGGACTGTGCAAACGACTGAAAACCTCACCCACAGAAGGTGAGTCCCAGTGCTTGTCTGTATGTGCATGGGTGTGTATGTCAATATGTGTGCACTGCTGTGTATCGTGTGAAGGTTGTCATCTTGAGGTGTATCCAAGTGTTGTACTACTGCAAGTTGAGCCTATCTCAAGATTGATGGTGAATTTTCATTTCCACCTGCTTTATTTGATATACAAATCATTGGTAAAAGCACAGACATCCTTGTAAAACACCTGGAGAAATGCGTAAGCACAGCATCAGAACAGCAGAAAGGGGAGGGAGTCCTGTTTGAAGGGACTAATGAAATTCTTCTCAGCCAGCCAGTGTTAGACCTGTTTAGTATGCATAGAAATCTCTCTGGACAGTTTAGCCTTCCTCACTCTCCCTCCTCTATACAAGTCCCCCCACCCACCCCCCCTCTGTCATTCTCCCCATCCCTTCAGCCTATCTGCCGTAGCCTTATTAAGCAGCAGGACTTTGGGAGAGGTAGAGGTTTTGGCCACGTGGGATGTACTGTGGCGTCTGCATATATGGACTGGACATGAGTGGAATGAGAAAGCAAAACGCAATAATAATGAATAAATAGGAAACAAGTACAGCACCTGTTTATTTTACCTGAAACAACTGAAAAATGTAGTGAATATTTAGTTTCTAAAGTGTAAATGCAAGATATATTCCCTTTCTGTTTTTTGTGTAGGTGAGTCATTTACTTAGCACTTAACAGCATCATTATGACCTCTTCAGGTTATTTAAATATGTATGCAGACATATATTGTTATACAGCACAACCTTTACTTTATCCTCATAATATAGAAAAGTAGAGTTTTCTTTTGCTTCGTCACCAGCTACAGTACAGAAGGCATACAAAAAAACGGACTTCTCTAATGGCGTCATCTGTGCATTGAATATTTATAGCAGTGTTCAAATCCTCCACCTCCCCTGATGAAGGGATCATTGATCAGTGTTCATGTAGTGCCACCTGTGTGATATCAGATGTAACCTTATAGGCAGATAGTCACAGAAGATTGCGTTCCCTGCTCTGCTCATCTCTTAGCACCACTTCCTAGGTCAGCTGGTGGTAAAACCTGCGGCAAAAACAACGGCAGAGTAAACTGGATAAAGTCACAGAATCATCCAAATAAGCAGCAAATCAAACTGTGATTGAATAAAATAAAAGCACTGATGAACACTGACTCAGGGATGCGGTGCAAATGCTCGTCACCATATTTGCAACATCAGTGTGAAAGAATGCCTGCAGTGTTACAGCGGTAGAGAAATGACACTGAATTTGAACTAGCAATAAAAATTATCAGACATAAAATTATAATTTAATTTCCCCATTCTCATGAGCATCTTGATTAGATGCGCAAACATTACATTTTATCAGTGCGCTAAACACTAACGCATGATCGCAGCCCGCAGACTTGCAATAAAACTGAAATGAAAGTAATTAAACTTATGATACAAAAAATGAGTATTGTAATTATTATTGTGCATTCTCTTATGCGTAATCTGATTTGCTGAACCTTTCCCCAGTGTCACTACATGAAACACTGTCGCTGACATGGAGAGGAAGGCACATTTTACACAGAAACATGCAATTACATGATGAGTCTCATAGTTAGTGTTTGGCAGTGCATTTTTATATTTTAATTTAGGACTTCCATGCTGACTTTACTCTGGATCACAGTGCAAAATTACAATTCCCCCTTGTTAATATGTCCAGTGGGTAGAATAATATTCATAAAAAGATAGAAAAGAAATGAAAAATATGTGGCTCTAAGGAGCAATTCAAAATTTATGTAAATGCCATGCTCTGCCAGCTGGATTATTCAAAACACCACAATCATAAATGTGTGTGTGTGCTATTAATTATATTGGCATTTACTGGATTCACAAGAATGCATTGTGTATCTTGGTGCATTATTCTGTTTGGATGAATTAGGTGTTTCCATATATTTTTCAACGGGGAGCAAGTTTATTTAACAAGTTTGCCATGTTTTGGTTGATGTCCTGCCTTGCTGCTAACAAGCACAACACTCCTCCTCTCTCATCACTGGTTATAATTATTAATTGCTATGATGAATTGTATTATCTCTCACTGGAACGTTCACTAAATGGAAACTGAGTAATGGTATACTATCTGGTGCTATTTGCATTAGTGATCCCAGGTGTTTCTATGTTTATGCTGTTTATGTGTGGGTCCCCTTGAGTGGTGCGTGGTTGCTCCACAGAACATATGTTACCTCCGAAATATGATCATGGTAATAATTATCCTTGAAGGTATTCTCTATTGCTTGCTGTCATCATGTGTGGTGTGTGTAATGTGTATGTGTCCCTGGGGACTGCGCTTGATGGTAAGAGGCCCTGAGCACGGTTGACCTATTAGCCCCATATACTATCGCCTATACCCATCCATTTCACATGATACTAACTGTTCATGAATGGTTGTAGCCCATCATGCAGCATGAATGCATAATGGCTCTGTTAGTATAGAAATGCAACCAGTGAAGAGGTTACACTCTCAACAACATGCAGCAGTCGCCAGGCCTCTGTTACATTGTCGCTACAGTACAGGAAACTGTAAAATACATTTAAAAAAGACACAAACAGCAGCAGGCTGAGAGGCTGTTTTTTAAAAACATTTATTTAATAAAATAAATATGAATTATAAATGACTGATGGTCAGAGTATAAAGCGCTCACTGTATTTCCGAGCAGAGTAGTTGGAGAATACATAAAAGATTGAGAGCTGCTACAATAGCTCCAACACACGATACACATTATGCACATGATAGCTGTAAAGAAAAAGAGAATAGGACATACGATACAATAGCCTTACTTTGGGGAAACATATCTTGGCTGTTACAACGTTTCAGGGAAATAAAAGAGGCTTCCTTTTACACATTTCTTCAGGCATCATTATGTTAATGTTTTTTTCAATTATTAAAGGTTTAATGACCCCAATGGATGTACAATTTTAAAAACCCATAGTGGAAGAATGTAATGCACGAGTTGAAGTTGAAACATAAACATCTGCAGGCAGTGAAATTCCTTTTTTCAAATCAAACTTGCATGAGATCCACGATGTGTATACACTTTGATAGAATATGATGATGCTGATGATTAATGGTGATTTAGGAGCACATCTTATTCTACAACACGCCTGGTTTCTTAACCTTTAATTTCCTCGATAGCCTGCTTCCTCGAACTGTATACCTGAACACAGGATGTAGTTACCTATGTGTTGCCCTGTAGGTGACAGCGGGGTGAAAAAGCTACCATTTCCCTTAGGCGGCCAGCGGGTGAATGGCATAAGTCATTCAGGGGTCAGATGGGATGTCAGACTACAGCAGAGTTTGCAAGAAGGGTCTTGCTTCTCTTGCGATAGAAGACAAGACGATTGGTAGGTGCTCACAGTGTAACTATTTTTTTGTACTGTTGACTGGAGAGAGCTGCAACATGTCTGTGGGTCCTCCTGGGTAAGGAGCAAGGAATTGTGAGAGTGCTCAGGGCAGAGCCATTCCTCGAGGGCTGGGAGGATGAAGAGGTGCTTAGGGCATCAATAGTCTTTGATGTTGTGAGAAAGGGAGGGCAGGAGGGTGCTTAGCGAGACCGTGCGGGAAAAGAGGAGTAAATATAGATACGTGTGGAAACCACATTATGTAAAAGGAGTCTATCTATCCACCTTACAAAACTACAGAGGTTAGCTTTTCAGGCAAATATGACTGTATATTTGGCTAAAATAATGCAACATTGGACATTCAGTGAAAAACAAGCATCACCACAAGCTTGAGATAAATTTAATGCAACACCAATCAGTTTTGTGATGTTTTAGCTGCATAGACTACGCCTAATATTTTTTCATCCAAAGCAGAGCATCCACCAGCACCCCTAAAAGGTCTGCCACATAACTGCCATGGTAACCTTTTTATAACTTCCAGGTGGCTGTCTGCTGAGCTGTCAACCCATATTACTTTACACCAGCTATTCTCAACCTTGGGGTCGGGACCCCAATTGGGGTCGCGAGATGATTTCTGGGGGTCGCCTAATCATTTTGGAAGTCAGCTCTGTCTCCACTGTGTTAAAGTGTTCATGTGTTAATGTGTTTTTGGTCACTTAATGTCTTTTTTTGGTCATTTTGTGTTTTTTTTTTTTGTCATTTTGTGTCTTTTTTTGGTCATTTTGTGTCTTTTTTGGTCATTTTGTGTCTTTTTAGGCCATTTTGTGTCTTTTTTTGATCATTTTCTGTCTTTTTTTAAATAATTTTGTGGTCAATTTGTGTCTTTTTTGGTCATTTTGTTTCCTTTTTTGGTCATTTTCTGTCTTTTCTGGTCATTTTCTGTCTTTTTTGGTCATTTTGTTTCTTTTTCGGGTGATCCGAACTGTGCATATGAGATTCTGTTCAGTGAGTGGAGGTCGCGGACAACATGCATGTTAAATTGGGGGCCGCGACTCAAAAAGGTTGAGAACTACTGCTTTACACAACAACGTGATGGAATTAAGTGCTATCTTATGCGTGCAGAAAATAAATAGCAATAAATACTAATTAATATAGCAGGAACTTTGAATAGGCAAGAGGAAATAAAAAAAAAATCAATACTAAAATTCAACAATATTTTTCCTTTTTTAATTCCTTTTATTATAGCTAACTTAAATAAATAGCCAAAATATCTTTATCGTCAACCCTCTCTGCCCTCTAGTATCACCACTTCCCTTTTCAGTCTTTTTACTACCTGCATCTTCTGTCCATCTCCCCTTGGACGTCTGTTACACTGATTTACCTCCCACTGCATAGACACACACCTCACCTCCATAACCTGCAACTCTCCCTCGTCATCACCTTCCTCCAACCTCCAGAGACCGTTTCACACCAGCAGTTTTTGATTAAGTCTATACCAGATTGTTACCAAAATCTTATTCACACAAAAAGGTCTAAAATGTAATGATCTCCTACCTCATATAAAATGTATACATCTAATCTGTATCATGACTAAAATGGTAATGGCTGTCCATGCAACGTTAATAATTTTGACACCAACACCATTAGTCACCTTTTTCTACTCTTCACTCCATGGATTGTTAAGTGGGAAGAGTTATTTCAGGCACGCATATCTCTTTAAAGTGTCATTAATTTTCTCCATAGACAATGGCAGGTTGTCAGGCTTGGATGGACATGAAACTGTCGCATTTAAGTACAGTGAAGTACAAAAGATAAGCATCTGTGTTATGAAATATCTTGATCTGTAATAAAAGGTCTAAGGTCTAAGCTCCTAATGCCACTAAAAACATATTGTCTGTAGAAACCAGAAAACACTGTTCTTTCTGCAGCAAAGAGTGGTTCACTTTCAATTCCTGGGCCAGTTTTTGATCAGTTTGATGTTTTGCTTTGAACAAAAAAAGCATTTTGAATTTGGTACAGGTGTGATTCATGACTGACTGACCTCTGTTACATAGCAACAGCAGTTGAGGCTAATGGCTATAATTTAACATGCTTATTATTAAGCTTTAGAGATACTGGAAGGCACACTTTGTTACCTTTGGATAGAGCCAGACTAGCCTTTTCCCCCTTTCCCGTCTTTATGCTAAGCTAAGCTTACTTGCTGCAGGCTCCAGCTTCTGTACATATTTATAATACGGACATGGAAGTGGCATTGATCTACTTATCAAACAAGAAGCTTTCAATCAAGAAGTAGATCAATCATCATTGTACATTATTTGGATTTTACAGGCCAAACTCTTAAATTACCTAAACCAGCTGGAAAAAGAAAAAGGAGAAATATTCCTCCAACTTTCACAACTCCGTTATAGATGTGTTTTGATTAAGTCATCTTACTTCCTCTCATTCTTGTCCCCTCCAGACCTCCTCTTCATCAACCCTTCCACCTGCCCTCTCTCTCTCGCTCTCTCTCTCTCTGTCTCTCTCTCTCTCTCTCTCTCTCTCTCTCTCTACCTTACCCCTTACCACACCTTACCTCTCCTCCATTCTCTCTCTCTCTGCTCCCATTTCTATTTTGGTGTGCTGGTCGGTCGCTGGTATCCCAGTGGGCTGGTGTACAGCGTAGCCTAAATAGACCTGCTCTACATCTATAACCTTCATCAACTCTCACTTTTTTTATTGAGTTAGTAACAATGTAATTGTGCTGGAAAAGTAGCACACCATTTCTCCACTTTCTTTTGTCCCAAAATATATATATATATATATATATATATATATATATATAAATATATATATATATATATATATATATATATATATATATATATATATATATATATATATATGCCATATGTATGGCAAAAAATATTACCAGAATGTAGACTTGATTTTTGATTGATATTTAAGTAAAAATCTTTCTTTGAAATGTGAATAATACTCAGAAACAATTATTTTGTCATTGAGCTCATTCACTTTGGGTTACATAGAGCACAGCAGGCTTTGACTAGTGGGAAAAAATGGCTGGCAGAAATGCAGGAAACTGCATCAGTTGTTGGAGGACAGTTTATAGTAGGTCCCTGAGGGGAATGCACCTGCATTGCTGTTTGTGGCAGTAATGACAGTGGTGGATTGTGGCCAAATTTCTCATGGGAGGAGGCTGTTAATGGTTCTTGTGTTAACAGTTCTCTTGCTGAGGATAACACTTGACTTGTGTATCTGAATGGGATTGAATGTGCCACACTCACAAAGTAACACCAGACCCTATTATAGTGTCTCAGATACTATATAAATCTATTGATCTGTAACTAGTGGTTTGTACGTTTGCTTCCATTTTTCTTTAGTGACATTGTCTTGATGTCAAGGACACAGATGTAAGGCTGTGTATTAGTGTGGCAGAAATGTTAAACAGTTATCTATTTATCTTTCCTTTTTTGTATTCTGCTTTTACGTCCTCTTGCAAATACTGTTGTACGTCTTGTATCATAAATATAATTTTAATTAGGGATGCTACTGAAATTCAGGGTGATTACTAACTAACTAACTGACTTACTGACTAACTGACTAACTGACTGACTAACTAACTAACTAACTAACTAGCAGTTTTTCCGAAAGCTGATGCCGATTCCCCATTTTATACCCAGGAATTATCACACAGAAATAACCGCTGCTTCAAAGTCATTCAGCATTTCATTATCTATCTTTAAATTAGCCAAATTAAATCATAAAAATTGATCAAACAGCCTTTAATGCAGTCTTTTTTCAAATTAAGATTATTTTTTTTCGAGAAAAAAAGATCTGCTTCAAAAGCCTTTTTTAGCTTGATAACTACCTACTCAATTGATAGTTTTTCTAAACTTGCATAGCCCAAGAAAAAAAACATTTTTCAAAACACTTTTTTTTGAAACATACATGATTAAAAGTCAAAGTAATTAGACATATATTTCACCTCTTGTGCTTCCATACAGAAAACAATGCCAGTGGTCTCTTCTCCGAATCAGTGAAAAACAACCAACATAATATTTAACCAGCATTGAACTAATGCAACACAACAGATAAACATCGGCCACTGCCATTGGTGAATGTCAATGATTGAATGTGCATGTGCATCTCTAATTGCAATTTCCCTCTGATTTATCAAGACGGTGCTGTGCTGCTATCAATCTTCTCATTCTTCGCACATATCTCACTTGCGATGCTCTTCTCGCTCCCATGACGAGGCCTTTATGAATTCTATACATAACTCAGGGAACTGTTTGCCCTGCTCATATGTCATCCACCTCTTCTCACCTTCTCTCTGTCTCCTCCTCTCCCTCTCCCTCTCCCTCCATCCTCTCTGTGACTGCAGAGTTTGGTTAAATCACATCTCCCGTTCTCCCATTTCATCTCCCTTCTTTCTCGTTTTCCTTCATTCACACCCACCTCCTCCCTGTTTTCCTTCTAATCTTTTTATATCCCTCCCATGAAATAAAGTCCACATTTCAGTCTGTGCGCTGCTACATTTCTGCACATTCTCCTCCTCTAATATTAACCCTGTTGCTCCTTCTCCTGCTCTTCTTTTTCCCCTTATGTATTTGTCCCTCATGCCACCTCTCCACCTTGCTCCCTTTCTTTTCCTCCTTTCCTTCCCGATGATCGTACTTATCGCCTCCTCCAGTCGCAGCACCACAAGCATGTTCCCCTCTGACGCAGTCTATTTAATCCCTGTCCCACAAGGGATCTCTCACATGGAGCAGTCGTCTCTTTAATAAGGACAGTTTCTCCTGCTCTGCATCTCCTTCCCCTCTTCCTCCTCCTCCTTCTCCTCCTCCTTTCCTCTCGGCCCTGCCTTCCCCTTGTGACTCTGTAAAAGGGATAGAAGAGGTAAAAGAAGAGAGAGAATGAAATAGGAGGCAGTGAGGAAGAGAGAGAACTGGCTCTCAGAGGACAGATTATAAATGATATACAGCCATTTTGCTCTGCAAGGGAGCAAAACCACATCGTGGGCAGATGCACACACAAATACACACTAGCACTCACACAGGTGTTCTGCTGCAGTGTAGTAGCAGTGACCTTGAGGCAGTGCTTAAGCAGTATTGTGGCACAGTGGTCAATCACTCTGAAATAGCACTCTAAATGCAATATTAAGAAGATTTACTGGGGAAAGGAATGTGCTGAAGTCTTGAGGAACGGTTCAGCTAATGCATGTCTTTAAAAAAAGGCTGATTTCATTCATGGTTAAAAATAGGTTTATTGGTGCTTCGAGATTACTTATAAGCAATAATCTAATGAAAAAGACATTTTGCATTGCCAGGATGTACACACAAATGTAAAATAGCATCTCTTATCCTCCACCCCAGGTTTTTTTTTTTTGCCTTGATCTTTAAATCTGCATAGTATCTGTAGTATCTGCATGTATAGCAAGGTGATGAAGAATCTAGCTATGTGTATGTGTAGTTATATTAAATATATATTATTATGGAAAGCTAGATGTGAAATTAACTGCAAGTTAACACAATGCGGTGTGCGTTTCATTGCAGTTGATCATAGAGATGCATATAACAATAACAGTATATTGTTTGCAGATTCCAGCTTTAATAAGTCATAAAGGACCAATTCCACCGACTGTTACAAATAACCTTTGAAGAATGATTTACTGTCCTACCATTTGAATCTGAAAGCTTTATAGCTTACTGTACTGAAAAAAACCCGGTGAAAAGCAGCGTTCATCTATGATTTACTAACAGTTTTAACTGCAGATTGAGTTTCTCGCCATTAAATAAAAAAAGCCAGGAAAACTTCTTCAACCTGGCAACTTAAAAGGATATTTTTTCCATGAAGTTGCCATCTATTAAGCATTAGTAATTAAAAAATGTGCCACTGACAAAGTTTTTAAGTGACAACTGATCAAGCCTTTTTATACGCCTTAGGACAAAGTGCGCCTCGTTGCAGAGTTGTGCCAATTCATAAGTGCAGCATAATACAAAAACATGAGCAGGTGTAGGTGAAAAATAATAATGGCATGTGAACATTTCCGCTGGGATGTGTCGTGAAGTGCAATCACTTCTCAAATGCTTAGGCTTTTATAGCAGGGTTTGATTACTGTCTCTAGAGAAATACACTGTGGGCTGGTTTCCCAGACAGGGATTAAACAAGGTCTTGGACTAAAACAAAATTTATATCCATTAGATGTCTGTACTGAAATGCATCCCCAGTCTAGAGCGAACCTAATTTTTGTTTGAACATTTTTTTGGAAATTGTACCTCTTCTCAGTTATGCATATCACCTCAAAAGCCCGTATATCATATTGATTGATCATGAGAAAAAATACCATAGAAGGA
The DNA here is from genome assembly GCF_030273125.1 of Centropristis striata. Classification (NCBI taxonomy): domain Eukaryota; kingdom Metazoa; phylum Chordata; class Actinopteri; order Perciformes; family Serranidae; genus Centropristis; species Centropristis striata. Next base: position 40,248,314 of record NC_081519.1, read on the forward strand.
GGATCAGATGGGCCGGAGAAGGAGGTTTAAAACACTTTTCAGCTGCAAAAAAGGCTGCAGCTGTATAATAAAGCACTCCCAATGACTTGTGCAGCACATTAAGCGTATTTATTGATATTTCTGTCATGTTTTTGAAGATATTGGTCTAACCAAAGCAAAGAGCAGTTATTTGAATGTGCTTCTGTATGTACCCTTTATTCTTTTTGATACTGTTTTATTGAACTTTCTTCTATCTAATCACACCATGACGGGGGGATGTAGGCAAACACACACACACACACACACACACACACACACACACGCTGGACATGGCCGGCAGTGAAGTCAGCTGTCCCAAGAGATGCCTGACTGAATTAAGAGGACAGATGCCAAAAACCAGACTCTACTGGCCTGCTCCCATGGAGCCTGGCGCTGACTCACAACAGTATACAGTATGTCTGCCTTTGCTGTGTGAGTGTATACTACTAGTGTACAGATTGGCACTCAGTAGGCATGACTGCAAAATGTAAAAAATAGATATGGTTTGCTTGCTAGATTCCAGATATAAAACTGACTGTAAAGCAGCCCACTGCTGAATAAACACAACTTTACTCAACTTTTCTTTGGAAACTTATGTAAAAGAAGCATCTACAGTACATCCAACAAGAACATGATACACTTTGAACCATGGATTGTACAAATATTAAAGCTTTTATGTTTTCAATTCTCATGAACAGTAACCCAGTTATCACTTCACGTGATATCATCATTGTGATTACAGATTATTGTGACTGTTAAGATGTTAATATCTTCTTTGTTGCTTTTTTAAGCATGAGGGAATGCTGGTTGATGGTGCAGTAAAAAACTGTATGCCGTCACAGCCCAGGATCTAAACAAAAACATTATTATCAAGGCTATACATAAATGATTCATTTATTCATTCATTATTCTTAACCCATTGAGGCCTGAAACGCCTGTAAAACCTGTAAAAGTGTCAATTCTTCTACTAAATAATAGATTTTTTTCAGCCTCTGTAGCAGATAGAAATTAAATTCAAAAAGTATTTGAGAGCTTATACAAATACTACAAAACAACGTATCCGCTTTCCAGGCTTCAATGGGTTAACCGATTATCCGCACTCGGGTCGTGGGGGCTGGAGCCGATCCCAGCTGACGTTGGGCGAGAGGCGGGGTTCACCCTGTACAGGTCGCCAGACAATCACAGGGCCGACACATAGAGACAGACAATCACACTCTCATTCACACCTACGGGCAATTTAGAGTCACTAATGCATGACTAGTGCATGTTTTTGGACTGTGGGAGGAAGCCGGAGTACCCGGTGAGAACCCACGCTGACACAGGGAGAACATGCAGACTCCACACAGAAGAGTCACAGGCCAGAGTGGAATCGGTGACCCTCTTGCTGTGAGAAGAGTGCTAACCACTACCATGTAGCCCCTATACATAAATTAGCTCTTTTCAAATTTCTTCATAGTGAAGTTACATTCTCTACTCTTATTTTTCATTTGAAACTATACATTTGAGTTGACAGCACAGCAATGTACAATGAGATACAGGTGGGGGAGTAGTGTCTTGCTCCAGGGCTCTTGAGGCCCAGGATAGGTGGCTGTTGAACCTCAGACGCCACCCCCATCTTACCATCATGCCACCAGACCAGCTCATTACCCTAGTTCCTGCCTGCCTGGAAAGTATGTCCTTAGATAAGAGCATCACTCAAAAATACAGTGCCAGAAAGTGACAATCTGCGAGTTCTTCTCTGTCCCAGGTCGCTGTCATATATCTACATTCAGCTCTTGTCCTCTGAAATGTCCTGAATCTGAACTGGCTGCTGGAAGCCGAGAGTATGGATAGAGAGTTGACAGGCGTGGTGATGCTTTTAGCTGAATATGCAGAGTCCCGGGCTATAACCGGCTTGTTTCTCTCCATGTCAGCTCTTTTTCTGAGTTGACCTCTCTGCTCCCTCTTCTCCCGCTGTGGGGCAGAACAAGGGTGGTACCACAGCTGCCAACACAGACAGACAGCATTTCCCTCTCAAGGGCACATAAACAGATACAGTCTTGGACCTGATCCAGGCCTGCCTTGCTCAAGGGCACACAGCAGCTATCTTTTAACTTTGAGTTCACACATCCTGTTGAGAATAATCCATAACATCCAAGCAGCAGCAGAAAAGAGGAATAAGAACACGGATACTGTCTTGGTCTGACTTTGAATTTTACCTTTTTCTGAACCTTTAAAATACCATGTTTTGCCCATGGGCATAAAGGAAGCAGAAACTAAGCCTGTTTAGTTTTGCCCAGAGGAATATGGATACTGCCACAGAGATAGTCACACTTACCATGGATCAAAGTATCAATATCAAACACTGCCTAATGTGCAAACACATCATTTCAGCTTCTGTAGTTCACTAATTTACCGCTTCTGTCATGACAGTGTTAGTCAGCGATTGCAATTTTATCCAGCCAATACATACAGTACAGCAGCTTCTCATTTAGCAGAATTTTCATTTGGGGATTGTTTACATAACCTTTGATCAAACCTTCAGTGGTGAAAGAAGTATTAAGAAGTAAAAGTACCAGGCTCTATATCTTGCCATGTTAACTAAAGACAAAAATAGTTCATGTATCTGCCCCAAAGACTGTATATACAGATGGATGGTATTGAAGCTCCCCACAAGTAAAGCCAAAATCTGTCAACTGTCCCCTTGTGACTCACTGCAGTATAAGTCATTAACTGCAGTTAGTTGCATGTTAGCTGATGGGACGTGAGCCACACTAAAAAATCTAAGTAATACACTTTTCCCAAAGATGGTTTCTGTCATTTATGGTAGTTGTCATCATGCTGATGTTTGTTCAAGTGTTCATATTTTAGGAATGGTTTGGTTTTGATTAGTTATTTTGTTTGTAGTACAATGGCATGATTGACAGCTGTGATTGGTTCGCCAGGTGAAGGAGCACAACTTCAGATCACTGCTCAAAACATGCAACATGGCAGCTCCCCTATCAGGGATATTTTGGCTTCATTTTTGTACAATGATAGGAAGTGCAGCCGTGTTGTCCTTATTTACAGTCTATGACCTGCTCTTTCATTAGGATCCACACCAACATTTAATGGGTTCTACCTTGGCATGAAAATTGGGCCAGTAGTTTCCTGTAATCCTGCTGACAAACCAACAGACACATACTTCATTATAAGTGAAATTCATCCATTGAAAATCTTACTTTCACTACTAGTAGTAGTATTTTGGTAGCCTTTACAGTGCAGAAATATGACCCTGCCCATTCTAAATGACTAACCTTGCATTAGTGGCATGTGGAAAAATCAATTGTGTTGAATACTGTGTAAGTACATCTGTTCCATGTCAGGAATATTAAAGGAGATGCATCCATTTGTTGCAGCAGATGGAACTTTTGGATGGGGTTTCATGTGCGCAGTCACATTACAGTTCAGTCAAAGTGCGACTGCATAGCACAGGCAGAGATCAATACTCTTTCAACTCTCCACTGTAATTTCCCCCCAGTGCTGGTGTTTGTAAACTCCTATTGCAATATATTATTATATATAAATATTATTCTTATATGCTTTAATCCATCAAAAATATATTTGATAGTAATGTACAAATATATGTATTAAATTATATTCAGTAAAGCCAAATTATTATCATTATTATCATCAGTAAAGGCATATTATTATTATTATTATAATTATAATTTTACATTTAATTTAGTTATCCCTATGCAATCATCAGCACCTCTCTTGCTGTACCTCAAACATTGTATTTTCCCTGCTGTAGACAGACAATAGGGAGCACATTTGAGTGTGTAGATTTCCCTTACCTGTCATGACTATTTCATGACTCTCTCTGGTAGTTTGAATTTTAATAGCTGTCCCTATTGTGTCCGAAGCTTATCTGAGCCCCTTGGCGAAACCAGAGACTGACACCCAGATGGGAGACAGCAGATAGACCACTGTCACTCTCCCTTTCAGCCTCTTGGCCCTGAACGCTCTCGCTTTTCACTCCCAAGGGGGGGAGGGTTGCTGATTTGTGTGAGTGTGCATCCACTGCATTTATGCAAGTATGTGGGCATGAGGGGAAAATACAACAGCTCTTAATCTGCCTGATGCCACAGAGCTAAAATGACTGTGTCAGGGTTATTTGAAATAGCACTATTCCAATCTTGCTTTCCCCCCCAATGCATCACAGTAGAAACCCATTTCTGTCCACCTAGTTCACTGGGGACTTATTCAAAACAAACCATTAACTTGTGATTCAGTCAATGGGAGTCTACAGTCATTTATAACTTCCAATCTTTAGTAGTGTAGAACCTGTCAAAATGGTCTTTTATTGCTGCAGTCACACATACAGTTACTATCAAATGTACTATAACCGTCACACATGAGAAGAGTAGGGAACAGGTGTGTAAGTGGAATCAGAGCATGCATGTGTAAAAGAGAAATTCAGAGACTGACGGATGAAAAAAGCAAGGCTGGCTGTAACAGCTACTGGATAGCAGCAGCTCTTTATTATTCATCGCAGTGTCAATGAGGTAAGTAAGAATTCAATACCAACGACAGTTCATCAATAGATAAGACTTTATTTATCCCCAGAGAGGAAATGCAGGTGTTGCAGCTGCACAAGGACAGAAATAAATACAGATATATAGATAAAGAAGGAAAAATAATTACTTTAAAGTATATCAAATAAAGATGATAGAAAGAGGATAAAAATTGTAGGAATTGTATTTGACAATTACCTGAATAAGACGGACAGATGAATGAAAGTAGAGTCATGGTGGAAGGGTGAAGAAAGAATGGAGGGATGTATTGGTAGATTGATTGATTGAATGAATGGTTGAACAGTCTGGAATTACAGGATGAAGTTACTGACCCCATTACACTTTGCCCTTATCACTAACCAGTTGTGTCTAAACATGCTCGCACACTCTTACCATCTCTCTCTCTCTCTCTCTCTCTCACACACACACACACACACACAAACACACACACACACACAGACTCATACCTCCCCACACACAGAGGCTGTAAACAGATGTCTCATTAATGTTGGGTCCACATCTAGGGCAGTCGGGTCCAGTTTACATTACAATGTTTGAGGCTCAGATGGTGGAACAGATACACTAAATGAGTAATAAATTCAGTAAGAGACTCATATTTGTTTCATTGTTTTTCACTGCAGTAGGTTGAATAAGCACATTTGTACTGTGGGTGCTTTAAACTCTCATCATTGTCTATGACTTTGGTCCCACACAGCAGACTGCACAACTATTTTACAGTACCAGCACAGCGTTAACTCAGCTCTGACACAGTTCTGTTCCTACGTAGAAAGTGTCACGCGCCACGTTTTACTTTTCTGTGTCTCGCACATTTGATTCATTTGCATTAGGGTTTGGCGATGTCTACCAAATTGGCATATGAAGATGTCCACAGTGAAACATCACAATGGATGATGATATTGTTGTTTTACATACTTGCCTATGCACAATATGTGTTAATGGAGGATTCCTCTAGAGGGGGCACCACATAAATCAGCCCACGTAAGGACACGGAAGTAGAGCTTACGAATGTAAACAAACATGACGACACTCGAGGAGGTGATCTGGTGTTAATTGTCAGATCATGGCGGCATAAAAGGGGAATGGTACATAAGACCCCCACACCAAATACAGGAGTAAAATGGCGAGTATGTGTCTTTTGTTTTGCCTATATGACAAATAGATTGGGGTTCTTATCACCATAAAACCATGCACTGCTCCTAACTGTAATTTCTGCGGATGTGCACAACCAACGATCCAAACCACCGCAGGATACTCAAGACTGATGTCATCCGTTTGTCAACACGTAGTTAAAAGCAATTAATTGAGCCTCTAGTATAATTTTAATTGATTAACTGATTGAATTAGTTTAAACACACTTTGGAATTTAAATCCAAATGGACCTGGTGTTCAGCTTCATTTACACCGTCAATAAATCAGAACAGTTACTTATTTAGCATGAAATGAATATTATTAATGCCCTCACAAACCCACACCCTGCTGTTGGTGTGGACGGGGAGTTAAATCACGATGTTGTGCACTGTTAAAAAAAAAAAAAATGTTGTTTTTACGGTAAAAAACTGGCAGCTGTGGTTGCCAGAACTTTACCGTAATAAATACGGTGCAACTTTTTGTAATATTACGGTAAAATGATATTAGCACTGTTGATTTCCCATTTAAGATTGCCATTTTATTCCATATTTTACCGTAAAAAATAAAACGTTTTTCCATCAAAAGAAACGCTGTTCTGCCATATAATTGATAAGAAAATATTTTATAAATGATGCATGAATTAAGGGTTTTACCATTAAATATTTAATTATATTTCTGTTAGAGATATGGTGTTTAGTACATTTAACAAAAAAGAGAGAAAAAGTATTTTAAAATATAAATGCAAAAATGATGGCTTGTATATATATTACAGTATATTTTTGCTACAAACACGGTGCCAGTGTATTTTACAGTGGGGTAATGTATTTTTAAAAAATTAAAAATACTGTTTTGGCTGATATATATATTTACGGTTGTTGGTAGTTACAATTAACCCATTTATCATTTTACTGTCTTTTACTGTCATGGTTTAACAGTTTTTCACCGTAAAATCTACAGACATTTTTTACAGTGTGCTCAGTACTCGAAGATTGTCAAGAATCGCCGATGATTGTCATGTTGAGTCACCCAGCATACAGAGACATATAGAGGGCTTGGTTCAATGCAAGTGATCTCATGATAGATTTTTTTGTCACTAGGGGTTTCACAGTAAACTATAACTGTGATATTTAAAGAATACATCCATTATTGTATTGTGATAATGTCTTCAATGTGAATTCTTTTGGCCACAATAATGTAAATCTGGGAATTAGTTGTCACGTAAGAGCGACATCGCATGGAGGCATGATCTTAATACGATTAATCGTGCAAACCCTAATTCATATACATACGATTTTTTACAATGTCAATCACATGCTCCCCGGACCGTTCAGACCTATGCATCCTTAATTTCAACTGGATCCTATACATGCACAAGATTTTCACACAATGCAAACACTTTCATGAATCTTGATAAGGACCGTTATTAGTCACTGTCAGCTTGTTTCTGTTTTTTCTCCTCCAAGCTGCTCCTGATGTGCTACTTACCAGGCTTCCAAAAAAGATTTCTAAGAGGTGTAAATTAAACCTTTGGGTATTCAAAGTCTGTGATATGAGCAGCATACATACACCGACCACATCTATGGGTTTTTTTTGGTTTATTTTTCTTGCATAACAGTACATAATCAGCTTTATAAAACATTATAAAAAAGTGCAAGAATTATCATCATAGTAGCAAAAGAGCATGTGTACTTCGGGTCAGAACATAATAGCCTATAGAATTAAAGTGGGATGCATTATCCAGTCTTAAAGACAAGACCCCCACCACCACCCCCGCAACAGTTATCAGCATATATACTATAAAGTAGGAATACTAAGTAGTAATCAGTTAGGTTGCTGTGGAGTGACTGGTGTTTGTGTTAATGTGTGTGTGTGTGTGTGTGTGTGTGTGTGAGAGAGAGAGAAAGAGAGCTGTGAGCTGTGTTCTCTCACTCCACTCTGCCATCTCTCGCATGAGTCAGACTCATAGAGCACAGTGCGTGACAGAAAAACTCACCCACTTGTACAGCTGCCCCCACAGACTCACACAAATACACATACACAGACTCACACACAATTGTATATTTTATTTTCAGCATTGCAACATACATTTAATTTGGATTCTTGGGAAACCGTTGAAAACTGCGCTGGCATTTGAGCCTTTTTATAGAAAACACAAATTACGTGGCGTCAGAGGAAATGTTTAGACGCAGTGGCTTCAGTGTCGATGTCATGTTAATCATGAAAGAGATATAATACGAAGACCAAAAGGTGTTTTTGGTCGTCAGCTTGTACATATTGAAACATATTAATCTTTAACAGCGTGCGTCACATTCAAAGGTTTGGCTGCCAGCACCTCTTAAGCTCTCTAATTAACACGTTAGATCACAAATAGGACAAACATTTTTTTGTTTTTTAGGAGGGGGGTGTTACCTGTCAGACTATTTCTTGGCCAGGACCAGTAACTTCCTTGAGTCTTTGCTGGTTGCCTAGCAACTGCCCACCACGTGCCCCCCTCACTCATGTACAGACATAAGTGTGATATCATTCTTCTGTTCAAACTCTCAGCAACAACGTAAAGTAGCAGATTTCCTGAAAATGTCTCAATATTCCTCTAAGTTATTTTCCTATAAAAGCAGCAGCTCTTCTTAATTCTCTGTGGCCTGATAAAGACGAAGATCATCCACTGATCCTGTTGCTGGAGCTGGTTTCACAGTACACCTGCAATATGAGACTGAGATGTAATTTTGTCCACACAAACAGAAACATACCATAATAGGTTGTAGCATGGTGTGTCACACACACACACACACACACACACACACACATTCACATGCTGTGCACTCGTGATGAGAAAGGCATGGTGTCAGAAATTGCTCAGTGTCACTTTCCAGTCCATTACCTTTCAGATGGGGCTGTCTGTAGGGGAATGAACGATAGATCTATGTGTGTTAGCGTGACCCTGTGACTCCTCATGAAATGAGAGAATGCATTTGCTCAGTTGTTTGTTTACATGCAGTGCAGCATTTGTGCTCGCCTGTTTTGCTGCACTCAAGACATGTCACATCAACTCGTCCTCACAGAGAGAGCCTGCCTTCTGCCTTCTGCCTCTCAATCCTGATAGGGCGTGAGACACAAAGAGAACCAAAGTATGCAGAACCACATTGTAAGCTTGTAAGCTGAGAAAAGAGCCCAATCTTTTAAGCAAAGACAATACTAAATTCGACAGCAGTGCTAAAACAAAACTTTCTTGAACTAGAGAAACTCTTCCTGACCACGAGACACCCCATCCCTACTGTTTTTAAATGCTACACTAACATCAATCCCCTGATGTTTCCCAAAAAACATCTAACCCAACTGTGTTTAATTGAGAATTTCCTCTCTCTAATTATGTCTTCATTTAACAGTGGGTGGACCTGCTGCGCTGCTGGGTGTGGCCCCCCAATTCAATTTGGTTATATTCCCAACTATTGTTTTTAAGCTGTAGAAGGTAGTTTTTTTATTTCTTTGCAAACTTGCTGCAATAGCAACTTTTATGCAGGATTTTATGCAACTGAGCCAGGCTTTTACCATCTAAAGGGACGTACAGGGGCATTTTCCAATTTGCCAAGAAGAAGTTGAAGTCTAGTTTTCTCTCAGACCGCTTAAATAAAGACAAAAGAAAAAAACCTGCCTACTCCAGCTAAGCTCAAGAGCTGATGAAATGTTTCTTCAACCTATAATCTGATCCAGTAGCTTGAATTAAATTTCCTTCACACATTGCTGCCTCGCCCAGGTACATACTGGTAGCTTTCTATATTATCTTGCTTGCTTTAAATACCATTTGTGGTGAATCCCTGTGTCCTGTCTCTGATGGAAGTGTGTGAGTGCAGTGTGTGACATGGGTCAGCACATTTACACCTTAAAAGTTTACAGAATTGCTTGGTTGTTTGTTTTTCGTACTTCTATCTCTTTCTTGGGTGTGATGAAGCCCCTCATTTTAATTTTGCTCTTTATTTAATTACACTTTAGTTTTTAAAGCTTTTTTTTATTTGTCTATTTCTTATTATTAAGCCTTTAAAGTACTGGGTGTATACTGAGCAAAATGGATCACCTTGGAAACTGAACTAAAAGTAAATATTACACATCATTAAACTATGAACCACTGTACTCGTTATTTTTAAGCATATAAGGAATTTAATTCTGGTTTCTAGTATTTCTATCTGTACTTATGTAGATTGCCAACTATAACTGTATAGGAACAAACACATAGTCATACAGCTCACACAAGTACACAGCTGTTGTAAAAGGATCGTGTTCTTTCCTCCCCGCACCACAGAAATAATGTACGGTAAATAGTGCTGTAATATTTGTTCTACATGACAGACACAAGCCCACCGCCATCATACTCAAAAAGCACAAGAAGGTTTCAAGGTTGTGTTTAGTTTCCTTTTACTTGTCATTCATTGTGTTTCCATCAATTAATTTCTATGCACATTTTGAAGATTCACATGAGAAAAGCTTGACGGAAACACCCAAATTCACTAAAACTTTAAAAAATGCACATAAAGGTTTTTACGTTCGTCTGAGGTGGTTTTTGTCTGCTTCAAAAAATAGTTTTAAATAAATTAAAAATAGCACTAAACTGGAGGTAGAAATACTGATCAGCTGTTTGCCAGTCAAGATGAGCTAGCCTGGCTAACGCCACACTATATCACAAATGAGATATAGTCCGTAGAGGAGGTGTGGATTATGATCGTCCAGAGCCGTTTATTGGGCGCTACGAATGTCTATCATCAGTGTCTGTACATAGCTCTTAGCCAATTGTATCAGTTATACCAGATGACGTATGTAGAGCGACAGAAATTTGACGAGGAAGCATCGAGGAAGAAGATGACTGATGTTTACACGATGGCGCTGAACGATTATTGCCGTTTGTGCAAGATATATACATACTCTTCAGATATATATTTTTCAAAAAAAAACAACGATCAATGGCGAGACGACCACAATGGCCGGGGTCTCGCTTAACCTCATTAGCTTAGCCACTAAAAGGGCTAGTTGGTAGATTAGGCTTTTGTCAAATCCTGTTGGAAGAAAGGCTAAAACATCCTTTTTGGTCGTGATAAAGGAGTGTGTTCTTCTCAAACGTTGTTCTTCTTTTAAAAACTTCTGCTCTAAACAATCTAGAACACTGTCTACAGCTAGATCAAAAGAGAGCTTGGAGTCTACTGCAGCCATGTTGGATCCGTAAGCAAACTACAAGCTTCCGTCTGTCCAATAGTACACGTCATCGTCTTGCCGTCCCTCCCCGTTCTCTGATTGGATACCAAAAGCAGGGCTAAGAATCAGCCATGGACACCATACTGCCTTGCAGTTCAAAACAAAATCGAGCGTGCAAGGCCATGTGGTAAGCGCTCTACCAGTGTGAGCCACCGGGACGCCCCTAAAGAACAGTTATAAGTTTAATCTGATTTCTGAATTTCTGATTTTCTCTCGTGGGTGGCCAAAGTTGTCCAAGAAGCAACCTCTTCATTTTTTTTTTGTTTTGTTTTTCACTCTCGCACAATCTCATCTTCTTCTACTGTTTACTGACAGATTAGCCTACAGCAATACATCACACTGCCAGCTTTTGATGAAAGTACGTTTATGCAACTTTGCTTATTTGCTCTAAACCAGTTGATGGCGAGATTTCAAAATTTAGCTCAAAATTTGCTTCGTCTTTCCTGCTTCCTGTTCCTGTCTGAATCCTTTCACACTCTCCCTCCTCCTATCTGTGTCATTTACTTACACATAACATAGTACATTCTCTTTTTATGTCATCCTCAAGAAGCTATTCCTGCTATATTCTGCCTTGGTACGCACAGTAACAAACCTCTCTTAGTTTATGGCATAAAATGGTGTCATTATTATGGAGGTCATTCTCAAGGACACTGTGACACATTTCTCCATCACTCCATCTTCTAATAAGAGCATGATAATTATCTACCTTTTAGCCGCTGATGGGTTATTATTCATAGAGTTACTCTACATGCAGCCTACTCTTGTTCTCTCTTTCGTTCCCCGTCTCTCTCTCTCTCTCTCTCTCTTTTTTTCTCACTCTCTCTCTCTGAGTCACACTTCACCCGCTCTCTGTCTTCCCTCTTCATCCCCCCCTCTCTTTTTTAAAATGGTGAAAGCTGAGAATACATGTTGAAGCTATTGATTCGCTGCAGAAAAAAAAGCATCAATATTTTTGCGTCGTTATGATGATGATCATCATCATCATCATCGTAGAACCCTGTTGCCATGGCAACTTGTTTTGGACACACAGTGTTGTTAGGAGGGAAAATAAAGTTCAGGCAGAGAGGAAGGAAGATGTGAAACCAAACGCCGGGGATCAGATACTGCAGGGACTCACTCAGACATGTTTAAATGTTGTTTACTTATTTTTTTCTGAAGATTTAGATTTTTTTATATAAATGTAATTTCTTTGCTGCTCCACTGTGACATGTTTGTTTTACAAGGACATTTGGAGGTCATCACGCCATTTCATTCTTTCCTGTCTTTTCTTTGTTGGAACATGTACTGCGTATACCTGTGCACACATATACACATACATGCATGATCCTCAGCACACACACATAAACACACATGCACACTTATATATTCACACAGGTTCTCCAAGGTTCAGAGTTGCGGGTATTTCCACACTACGAGTGGGATGCATAGTGTTTCCATGGAGATCTATTTTTAGCCATGGGCAAAAAAAGGGCCAACTGTTAAAATATGCCGTCATGTTCCTTCTGACTGAAAAAAAAATCCCATTTCCTCTCCTGCAGAAAGGAGGGCATAAAGTTTTTTTTTTTTTTTTTTTATGTCCCTGTCTTGTCTATTTGGAAACAGGATGTTAGGAAGGTATCATTTGTCAAAGCAGATTTGAATCACAGATCCTGCTGTGTTTGATAGATCAGCACATTACCAGCCATAAATTATGGAGAAAGAACAGTGAAGAAGAGGAGGAGAGTAATTCAAGGTTTTATCACCATGGAGTTTTTAAAGGCTGCCTCTAAATCTCTTTATTTCTGTAATCCACTTGTGCAATTTGTCAGTTGAAATTAAGTTAATTGACAGCAGTTTTGATCAGTCACTCAAAAAAATATATATAGATTTGCAGGTTTAAGCCTTTCAATATGAACATTTTCTGAATGTATCTTTTTTATGTCATATTTTACTGAGGTATCTTTAGTTTTTTGGATTGTCAGGCCCTCAAAACAAACAGATTTAAAGATGTCTCAATTTTTCACTTTATAAAATGTTTTATGATCAAATAACTTTTTCACTTAAAAAAAAGTTATACACGGTCGCCCATTATGTTAGAATAAAATATTTTTTTTATCTCTTTCCATGAAATTATTGTGACAATGTGATTTATTCTTGACAGAAATGTATATTTTCGTAATCAATCTCTTCCAAACATATCACAATGAAGATGAAATCACGACTAACAGGATTGTGTCTAAAAAAAACAACCTAATTCCAACTTTATGGGGGACTGTGTATATACACCATACAATATATGAAAAATCAGAAAAGTAATACTGAGATTAATTAATGGAGAAAAGAGTCTTAGGATGAAATCAAAATCGAATCATTGTATTTTTAATGATATAGTATCTTATTATCATTACATTAGTGTTGTCCCTATTCCAAACTCCGGTCAGGTTTCTAAAATGAGCTTAGAGTGGAGAGGCTCATTACAGAGTCACAGCAGCAGAGGCAGCTCTTCTTGGCCCTGAACCCAGACAGTGAAAGAAGCCCATACTGATTATTTATGGTGCAGTCCTCTTCATGATTAATACCATAATCATAACTTTTCTAATGGGCATCGGAAATTGTCACTGTAGCCATCTCACGGTCAAATATGGCCAAATGTGTTTTACTATTAAGCATGCTTGCTAAATTAGCAAGTTTTCAGAGCAAAGTGACTGAAACTGAGTGATTTGATGGCATGCAACCAAATTCATAAGTAAGATTAAAACAGAGGATGCATTTCTAGTACAGTAAATGGCTTTTACTTAATCTGCTGAATCATCAGCGTGCCCACTGTTTGTTTTAAGTCCATAAGCCGACCACTTCAAAAGGAAGTCAATGTAACGCTAATAGTGCATCATCTCTAATCTAATGTTTATAGGTGGACTCAAGTTTCCGTTCAAGAAAGGCTTTTACTGTTTTTACAGAACAATTAAAATCAGCTTCAATCAAATAAATGTCCCATCACAGAGTACCAGGAGTCCCTTATCCTTAACTCCATCTTATGTTTGTGTACATTTCCTATATAGTCTGTTCAGGCTTCGCTACTTTCTGATTGGACCGTAGCACAAAGACTCCTTTGCAATCACCCTTAATCCTCTGTGAGATTGTTGTGACTCATCTGTGCATCGCCACAGTTTTTCCTGCCCTCTCACTGCCTCCTCAAAATCCACTGCCAGAGCAGTTAGGTGGGCTGACAGTATTTAGCCTACAATATTTCATAATCTGGCAAATGAATCTTAAGCAGCATTGCAATCAGCTTTCCAGGAAGGAATGATAATGTAGCAGAGGATTTCAGGAAGCAATGAGTATTTAATGATTAGGGAGATTGATTACAGCATCGCTCACGTCTCAAGGGCGTTTAAAGAGTTGAAGCATTTAACACGGTTAGATGTCACGCTGAACTGATGCACCATGTCATACACAGAGGACCCATCACATGGCAGAAATGGACCACTTTATCAATATTGGCCTATCTCAGATATATTTGTATCAATTATTATACTGTATGTTTATGCACTGATGTGAAAACTTTTTCTACAAACCATATAATGCATGTTAAGAAGTTATAGCTATTTATTTATTTGTAGACAGCAATTGACTGATACTAAACATAAAGTACCGATGTTGATTTAACTATTTATTTTATTTTATTATTTTTCAGTGTCCATTTCTAGCCTAACTTGACAATGTAAGACATAGTATGTGTAATATATAATTATATTTAGTAACTAATGATAAATATATAATAATAAATATTACTGTTGAATATTCTTCAGTGAATTTTTGCCTTCTAAAATCGGTTTTGGTCTAAAATAAATCCCATATCAGTCGGGCTCTGGCTAAGAGTATGCAGTACGTTGTGTATAAATATGAAATGATTGCTGCACTTATGCAGAATGGTGCATTTGCATGCTGTAACTAGCTCCTCTGCCTCGGACGGATGCAAAAAAATGTGCAGTAGAAGGATTAGCATATGTATTTGTTGTTTTTAAAAAATTCTGTAGATGCAGCTTCGGTTAGAAATACATGTGAATGTTGAATATGATGTGCAGCTGACCTAGCTTAAAAGAGATAGGGTGGTTTCTACACAGCCTGAATGTGGATGTGTATAAATATGTGCATATTTGCCAGTGTGTGCATATTTGTGCGTGTGTATCTGTGTACCTAACCAACTGGAACTAGCTAAAGCCCGATTATATGAGCTCCAGTTTTACCGTGTGATAGTGCAAGCAACTGCCGGCATGCTTAGCCAGCCTTATTACACACACACGGAGCACGTGCAGGCAGTCACGACTCACAGACCCATACACACACACACACACAATCATGGACACACAGACATGTTTGTGTGTGATGTGAGGCAGGGTGCTGTGGAGATCAATGAGAAAGCATGCTAGGTTTCTTTCACAGAGACAATTAAAAGAGAATGGATAATGAGGCTATTTATAGACTGATCTATTTGTAACCAGGGCATTCTCCTACGTAGGAGCTGTTCTCTTTTCTGCCTGCCCTCCTTCTGTCCTCTTCTTCTCCTTCTCTTTCCTGCTCTACCTCTTCTTTTTTAGCGTGAAAGTAAAAATGATCTATTTTCTCTCATGTGTGTTGGTACAGAAAAACTCTGCCGTTGTCTTTCTTTGTTCCTCTTTCTCCGACATCGGATTTGTACGGATCATCAGTTATTCCCTGCAGATGTTAATAAGTCATCGCACAGTCATTTGCATTCACATGTGAAACAGTGTCATGCAGCAGCGATGTTATCAGGTGCAATCCAGGGCCACTCCTGGGAGACCCAGTGACGCACCATGCATGACATAATGCTGTGGTAATGTCTGTGGTGGTGAGGGAGAGAGACACAGAGACACAGAGACCGTGAATACTCACTGTGTGTGCGCTCAGCAACCAGATAATGATACTACACTAAAAAGCAGCCGGATAGAAACCAATAATGTAGCTAGATAGAAATCTTTTATGAATCATTTTTTACATAAGATACAGAGCATTTATTTGCCTCGCTGTCCTCTTGATTCTAACTCTATAGCTTTGTGAAGGTTACTGAAGATAGAGTTTACAGTTCATAGCAGTGTCTCACACACCTGTGATACAGGTTTGTATTGTAGCTATAATAAATCTAATTCACTATATGAACATTTATTTCATTATTCATAGTTATTGCATTTCTCATATCCAACACAGAAAAAAACAGCATTTAAAACAAAATAATAAAAGAGTGGGCATTACTTTCATATACAAGTGTGTATATATAAATACATACATTGAATCCAGTCGTGACCTTAAAAGTATATTTAAGATTATACATTACAATGTCTAAAAACAACTATACTTGTTATATATTTTATATACATTGTTATATATTATATATATATATATATATATTCACACCCAGCAAAATATGTCATTTTAATCAAGAACACACTTGTCATAGGCCCTTTTTTTTATTTTTTTTTTTATTTTTTTTATTGAAACTGTTTATTTAAGTGAACATAAATACTGTACAACAACAGGATTACCTTTTTTTAAATCAAAGCTCCATAAAGTGCACATTCAAATAAATAAATAAATAAAATATCTTAAATAAAAGCTGCAGCTTGCCTGGAGCAAGGATCACAGTGCAAATTTTTTTTTTTTTTAATAAATAAATAAATAAAAAATACAACATTTTCTCTTTTTTTGTTTAAACCCCCCACCCCCTTTTTTGCAATGTGGTTGTGTGCAAGAAGTAATTATAAAATTACTTTTTGATCCAGTTTTTGTCTAATACAATCGTGAATTTGAAGAATCGTGACACCCCTGTCCATCTGTGTTAATGCTAAATGCATTAAAGTTCAACCGTTTCTCTTGCCGAAACACTGCATCTGATGTAACTGACCCTTTCACTACTGTATGAGAATAATTTTCTGGACAGTATTCTAAAAGTAATTTGTCCCTGGAGCCAGTATGAAGTTCTTCAGATAAAAGAGCCAACGATATTTATATATTTCATGGTGTATGAGGAGGTGTATGAGGTCAGAGCACAAGGCCCTCGTCTCTTGAGCAGAATTATATAAGGAATGCAGAGCCGTGGCCCACCATGACTCAAACTGGTAATTAGGGTTGGTTTGTGTGTGGTGTGAGTGAAAAAGAAAGTAAGAGGAAAGATTGATTTTAGAGTTAAAGATCACAATAAAAAATGTCCTGAAGCTTTAAAAAGGCGGCAGTTTCATCTGAAGTTTGCCGTGCATTTGAATACTTTAATGTGTTTGTGGGGGTAATAATGGGTGATTTGGCAGATTGTTTGTTGCTGTCATAGTTTTTCTCCTGGTCACTTTTTTTCTGTGTCTTTCCCTCTCAGGTCTCGCAGGTGCCCAAACTGACCTGGACAAGAGAAAAGAAATATATGGTAGAAACCTGATACCTCCAAAGAAGCCAAAAACCTTCCTGCAGCTGGTATGGGAGGCCCTGCAGGACGTCACCCTCATCATCCTGGAGATCGCTGCCCTGATCTCCCTAGGACTCTCCTTCTATCACCCTCCTGGAGAAAGTGGCGGCGGAGAATGTGAGTTCAGTAAAATTCACACTAGTTTTTTTTTTTTTCCATTATTCCTGTCTTTAGATGGACACACAAGCACATACAGGTGCATCTGAATACATTAGCATATCATGGAAAAGTCCATTTCCAGTAGTTCAAGTCATATAGCCCCAACAAGTATTGAGTCATATAGATGGACATACTTTTCAGAGGCCAACATTTCCATATTAAACATACTTTTTAAAATTGGTCTTTTGTAATATTAAAATTTCTTGAGACACTGAATTTTAGGTCTTTAACTGTAAGCCATAATCATTATAATTAGAAGAAATTTAATAAATTGAGACATTAAATGTTTCATTCTGTGTGTGATGGATCTATATAATGTGTTATTTCCACTTTTTTATTTGAATTACTGACATAAATAAACTTTTCTATGGTATTCTAATTTATTGAGATTTACCTGTACACTCAATAATAATAATAATAATAATACATTACATTTTTATAGTGCTTTTAAAGGTACTCAAAGTCGCTTAACGTAACAGAAATTAGACACACGCAAACACAAAATGCAGAAAAAAAACAACCAACTAAACAAAGATGAGACATTTTAAGTTCAGGTCTTGTAAGCTATTTTGAAAAGGTGGTTTTTGAGTTGATTTTTGAAGGTGTGGAGGGAGTCGGAATTGCGGATGTGAGTAGGGAGCAGCAGTGGAGAAGTCTCTGTCGCCAATGGTGCGGTGTTTGGTCCTGGTGATGGGGGTCAGTAGGTTGGCGTCTGAAGATCTGAGGTTGCGGGTGGGGGAGTGACGTTGGAGCAGATCTGTGAGGTTCATGGGGGAGCAAGGTTATGAGGGCTTTGTAGGTGATAAGCAGGATCTTGAAGTGGATTGTGTGCTGGATAGGGAGCCAGAAGGTGGGGCAGCTGAGTTTTGGACGTATTGTAGTTTTCGAAGGTTGGTGGAGGGGAGGCCGTAGAGAATGCTGTTGCAATAGTCCAGTCTGGAGGTTATGAACGCATGAATTAGTGTTTCGGCAGCGGAGGAGGACAGGATTGGATGAAGACGTGAGATGTTGCGGAGGTGGAAGAGAATGTTTTGGTGATGAACTCAGACAGGTATCTCTACTATTACACAGGACAGCACAGTGATGATTGCATTGGTCCACTGACATCACTTCCTGTGACATTACTGGAATTTGCTGACACACTTACATGCACACACACACACACACACACGCACACACATTTTAATTGGTGAGGCAGGTCACACTTTGTTTGTGACCTGCCTCAAGAGATCAAGTGACTCATTGGGGACAGGGGTCATTTGTGTTTGTGTGTGTGTGTGTGTGTGTGTGTGTGTGTGTGTGTGTGTGTGTGTGTGTGGTCTGGGTGTCTGTCTGTGTGTGTGCGTGCACATTGTGAACATGTCAAACGCGCATATGAGAGGTAGGCGGAAGGTTAATGAAGTGTTGAGTAGAGAAATAACCTTGAGCTCCCAGTGCCCATACATCAGCCCTGTGAGCCGTGAAACAGGAAATGAAGACAGAGACCATAACGAGGTGCTGAGTCAGCAACATCAGTCATTGCGCCGAGCATTATCACTGTAATGGAATTCAGTTACCCTGCCAAAGGGACCAGTCATCATTTTTAAGGGTTTAAAAAGTCTCATGATGGTACCAGAGAAAGAAGAAAAGGTTGCCACCATCTGACTTGCACGGGTTGTTAATCAGATAATCTCTCAGTTAATATATTTTGTAGTTGGTTGGTTATGATTAAGAGGAGCTAATTGATTGAGTAAATTAATGATTTACTCAGTCAGCCAAATACTCAGGTAGTAAAATTATTGGTTAATTGGAATTTGATCTTAAATCGCCCTTCGTACTTTTTTCTTTGCATTTTCTTTAAGCTGCATTGCTTCATTAGTGAGCTCACCAAATAAAGCAGAGAATGGCCAGAGGAATCATTATGCTAATAACTGCGTCCATCTGCAGATACAGAATCAAGCTTCCCTTTAACTCGCGGCAAAAAAGGTGCCAATATGCAAGTCTCTTCTCATATTTGAATGATATGAATATATATGAATCTAAATTAGTGCATAAACTCCTGCGGATATGAATAAATATGAATAGAAGAGCAGCTCAGACAGATATGAATGCATAGTACTTTGAATCGTCTAATTCAGAAAAACACCGAATGGAGTGTGTGTAACAGAGGAGAGACGGACATAATTCACTCCTTTTTCACACTAATTTTTCATATAATCAAACATTTCTGGCAATGTTCCCTCAATTTGGCTGTTAAAGAGTTGCAGCTTGGATGGGATTTTATGGCTAACTTAGGGTGGACACATCTTAAAGGGATTATCTTAGAATTATAAATGTAACTAAATGATAGTAATGTTACATATGAAAGTAAACCCAATTAGTAATTAAATTAAATCATTAAAGAGAATGAGTATAAATAGCCATTATCATGTATACACAAGCACATATCTCTCAATGGTGGTTTATTGTTTTGTTTCCTAATAGGTCAAAAAAAGCTCAACAGTCCAGAAATAGAAGGTGGTGGGATGACTTAATTCTCATTTACATATGAAACAGCCTGGCTGCAGTTGAATGAGGAGGCTCTTAATTGCGTCTGCATCAAACACAGAACATGCAACAACACAAAGCCCTGAAAAATAAATAAATAACGCAAGTAGACATTCTTCAGAAGCATGGTTTGATGAAGTGCCTTTGAAGCTTTTACACATTTATTTTTTTCATTTACACCTCCAACAGTCATAAAAGATTGTCAATCAGCTGCTTTAGTTTTTATATTATGTGCTTTGGGCTTGGGTGTTGCACAATTTGGGCACTTCAGCACCGTGGACAGCTCTCCTTCTATGAGAGAGACAAGAACTGTGCACTCATATACATGTCTTAATACTAAGAGCTACACAGTCAGAACCATGGAGAGCAACTACACTCACTGAATCACTGACCAAGCAGGACAGTTCATCCAGCTAAATTGTAATAGAAAAAATATGCTGCACTAATTTTCATGTATTGTATGGTTATTTAAGTAACCTTAATAAATGGATTTATAAACAATTTGTTCTTTCCTGGCTTCCTAGTAAGAGGCTATATAACCATTGTGTTTTTCTACTTTTTTATTTTTTATGCAAGATAATAAAATGGCTCCAGTTATCACACTCCTGCCAGTCTGAATAAACCGTTGCATAATCTTTAAGGAGAGAGGTCAAATCTGAATCTATAAATACTGAGCTGTCTCTCTTCACAATCAGGAACTCATTTTCCATGAAAAACATGACAAACTGAAAGAAAAAAAAACAATGAAATACATACAAAGAACAATAATCACTGCATTATGTAAGAAATTAAGAATTATTAGATAATACAATTTAAAAAGCCAGAGTGCAAGACTTTTACAATGGATGTCCATTGCATTCAAGCTAGGGCAGCACAATTTTAATTTCAATTGTAATATTGATTGCTCTGTAGAGTAACAGTAAGTCCAAATAGTTTCTTGCAGTCTAGTTCTTGGTTAATTCGGACCCTGCATATGTAATGTCCATAATATGGGGTCTGCACTAGTTCCCTTGTGAGCTGCAAGTGGTTTATAGTCCAAGGCAAATCACCCCACCGGGTGCTTTTGAAGTCAGCTAACCAGGAGTGTAGGGAACAATGGCTCTCAGAGCATTACATGAAGCAGCTCGAGGAGGACTGGGAATAGGCCTTGTTTAATTCCCAAATACACCCCAGTCTGTCAGTGCACAGCCAGTCAACTGCAGGGCATTCATTTGAAGTGGAGCAAATGAATGAAGAGGCGAGGAGAAGTGAATTCTCTGAAGGTTGTTTCAGCCAGAGTTCATTTTATTTTGTTTGTCAAGTTGTCTTTTATATTGGATACATGCTACATAGGCAAAGACGTTGCACAAGCGCGCCCAGTTTGAGTTTTAATTAAATCCATTTGTGTGTATTTTATTATAAAATGTTCAAACCCTACCTATACCTACTTGTGTACAAAAAATGAGAATACGTAGTCTATGACAACACTGCAAATGTATGACATCTATACTTAACTTCCTTCTTCTCCTTTACCGTTCCCAGCCTGCGGTGCGGGGGCAGGTGGGGTAGAGGACGAGGGCGAGGCCGATGCTGGTTGGATCGAGGGCGCAGCTATCCTGTTGTCTGTGGTGTGTGTGGTGCTGGTGACGGCCTTCAACGACTGGTCGAAGGAGAAGCAGTTCCGTGGGCTGCAGAGCCGCATCGAGCAGGAGCAGAAATTCCAGGTGGTCCGCGGCAGCCAGGTCATACAGCTGCCCGTGTCGGACATAGTGGTGGGGGATATTGCACAGATCAAATACGGTAGGTGTGAGGAGATGGTCAGTTTTCTGGGTACCAACCATCCATCTATCTATCTATCTATCTATCTATCTATCTATCTATCTATCTATCTATCTATCTATCTATCTATCTATCTATCTATCTATCTATCTATCTATCTATCTATCTATCTATCTATCTATCTATCTATCTATCTATCTACATTTACATTTACATTTAGTCATTTAGCAGACGCTTTTATCCAAAGCAACTAACAGGAAGAGTAAAAGCAAACAATCAAGGTATAGTGCAATAAGAGCTATTAGTGCATCAATAAGTGCTAGTGACTATCTATCTATCTATCTATCTATCTATCTATCTATCTATCTATCTATCTATCTATCTATCTATCTATCTATCTATCTATCTATCTATCTATCTATCTATCTATCACAATTATACATTATTTTGTAGCAATGTGCAAGACATTCAGTCATGCTAACTCTCTGTTATATCTCTTTATTTTTGTAATGACGATTTTTTGTTTATTTGGGAAGATGAAAATAATAAAATAGATTCAAGATATTTCAGGCGGCATATATTTTAAACTGCTCCGACATTTCTTCAAATTTAGGGGCCGGTATTTCAAAAGTTGTCAGATAGGATTAAATCTAGGTCTGATCTGAAAACTGGGTATTTCAAACATGGACCCAGATAATCCTGATCCTGAAGATCAGGATCCTGGTCCGGTAATCCAATCCTCCCTTGAATCTAGATAAAAGGCTGGATTTGGGTATTTCAAAACTCAGAGATATCTGGATCAACTTGATACCAAAATTTCAGGATCATTCTGATCCCACCTCAGAGGTGGATTTCACTTAGATTGACAAAGTCTCAGCTCCACTTCTCCTAGATATTTTTACTCAAGATGTTCATTACACTTAATCAAGTGTTAGTGTTCTACTTTTAATAATTAAAGTAGCCTAATTGAAAGACATTTAAAGCATAGTAAAATATTTGACCCAACTTTCTGAATCTGCTGTAAATATATAATGCTGCACATTGAAGCACTTTCCAAGCATTTTCAAGGTATATTTTCATGCTTCTGATTATTGAAGACAAATTCTGTCAGAAACTTAAAAGTGCACTTTTAAAAACGTCTGGAAATAGCTTGAATGTGATTTTCAAACATGCAGTAAGGTGTTTGTGTACAAACTGATTCTTTTACTTCATCAAATCAGATGCTATTTTGTTATAAATTACCATAATTATGTTTAGTGAGCGCCTTCTATATAAGGGAGACAAATTATGATCCCAGAGGCGGAGACACGACGAGATCTCGAAATCCAGATCCGCCCACATCGACGTCACGGTGATCCACTCTGCCAATGTTTTGAAATACTCAGATAAAGTCAGCAGGATCACCTTGATCCATGACTGAGAAAAGGAGGATTTTGTTATCCGGATTATCCTGATCCGGATAACAAATTTTGAAATACCATGCCTCATGAAGAAGGAGATTATTTTCATTACAAAGATTTGATAAGTGATATAATTCCAGCCCTCTATAATGGGGTGTTGTCTGGGTTAAGTCATTTTTTTGGAATTACATTTCTAGCAGCTACACTCGATGCCCAAAATTGTTGTGTTAATATTGGTGTGTGGGTTTTAAATGTAGAAGTCCAAAAAGGTGTTTGTCCCAATTTTGCAAAAAAAAAAAAATCACCAAGTCTGTATAAATCTTAAGTGAAAAAATATTAACTACAGCTGGAAGAGCCCGAGTGGTGACACTTCTGAACTGAAGCATTGTGAGTGAACTAAAATTCTTTAAACTTTCCTGAACATTTTGTTAACTTTAGTAGTCGGACATGCCCACTGATTGTCTTCTCCATTGTTCTTTGTAAAGTAATTTTAATGGTTCAGTGGCTGAAATCAGACTTCCACCTCATTTCCAGAGGGGGATTAAAGTTATGAAGTCTACCTTAAGCAATTAAATATATTTAAGCAACAGTATGTTAATGTTGAGAAATGAATTATCTGCAGACAGACCCATACTTGGAGAATTACATGCACATCCACTTTTAATGTACCAAGACTATTAAATCAGCTAAAGTTACCTGAATTATTTTGGTATGTAAGGCAATATCAATCAGTTACATAAATTGGAAATAAATCCACCACAGAAAGCAACTCTGTCATTTCTACTGTTACAGGTGATCTGCTTCCTGCTGATGGAGTGTTGATCCAGGGCAATGACCTGAAGATTGATGAGTCATCACTGACTGGAGAGTCTGACCACGTCAAGAAGAATACAGACAAGGACCCCATGCTGCTGTCTGGTATGTTGCCAGTCGATGCTTCCACTTGAGATACTATACCGCATGTCACTGCTTTTCCTCTTCATGTAAAGTTGATGAGAAGGGATGAGAGGGAAAATTGGGCTTTTAATGGGTTTAATGTGGAAATGGCAAAGTGTCTCTATTTTGGCTACACAGTTCAATATAGACTTATTATGGGAACCATGGTTGAATTTCCACAATTCTAAATAAATAAGAAAATAAAATAGAACAGAATAGAATAGAGTTTATTGCCATTTTCACAGGTACGTTGCAGTTCTGGTACATTGGACTTTTTGTGAGTATCTCAGAGTTATCTTTAAAAAGGCAAACCAATAGAAGTAAGTAAAGTAAAAAAGAAACAGGGCAGATAATAAATACATTTCAATTAATACCGAACAACCTTACACTTTTGCCAAATGAATATTACATTACATTACATTACATTACATTACGTGTCATTTAGCAGACGCTTTTGTCCAAAGCGACTTACAATAAGTGCATTCAACCTGATGGTACTAGACTTAGACCACAGGAATCAAGTAAGTACATAACTTTAAGAGCTTAACTGTCATCGCTACAGGAGTGCTATATGTTAAAGAAGAAAAGAAGAAGAGAAAAAAGAATCATATCATATCCTAAAAGCTAGGCACAAGGATTAAATGTAAATGTTGATTTATTTTATTATTTTGAAAGCGTTTTAGAATTAAACAAGCCCACAATTAAAAACATTTCACCCAGTGGGCTAGTGCAAATTTCCCTTCCTTCACCAGAACTTGACATGAGAAAATAAAGTGGGTTGGTTTATTACACCCACCAACCTGCTATCACAACCTTTTCACTTCCATTCACTGCCTCCAAATACATTACAGAAGTTCAAATACTAGATCTTTACATAATAATCATGACTTTCTACTTTTTTACATCAGAGGCAATCATGTAATGCTGAAAGCAAACTAAAAAGCCTCAGACAAATGTCTTGAGGTTTTCATATATTGAGGTTTTCCTGCCATTACTTATAGGGATTAGGTTTGGTCTGCATAGCTCTTTTTTTGCAGAAGCTATTATAAAAACCAAATGAAGTCACAGGCATGGCATTACCTTGGACAGAAGGCAAAATGTTCTTAATTATAATCTAAATATCCATGCAGAAGACACTGGCGACAGCCTGGAAGACACTTCTTTAAATCTACTTTCCTCTTTCTTGGTTTGCTGCAGCAGTGACACTAGAATTCGCAGCTGTAGGATTCTTGAAGAACATCAGTGACAACAGAAACGTGGGTTAATCTGATCTTACATCTCAGTATTTTTTCCTGTGGATAATTAGCTGTGTGCCTTTTTGCTGCCTTCTTTAATTAGCCTCATATTCACCCACATCGACTTAGTCTCCCAAAGGTTAATAATGTTCTGCGTGTGTGTGTATACACGTCCAAGTGTAGTGCAGTCTACACGTATTTGACACATTTTGACTGCTTTCGGTTCTCCGCTCCAGCACATAAAGTTTAAAATAACATAGTGAATGAGAGTGAAGCACTGACTATTGCCTTTAACAGTGTTTGAAATAATAATATAGAACCATAGCAACCATTAAAAAAGAGCAAAATCAGACGTTTATGTTTATAAGAACATGTGAGTCACACACAGGAGTTTTTAAATGAGAGTGAGCTATTATAGTAGAACATTTTGTACTATTGAATGAGTGCAAAATACACAAAGCAGTAGCATTACAGCAGAGTATGACACAGTACAACAAAATCTAATAGAAAGAGAATATATTTAAAAGGTATTTAATTGAAATAATGCCCTTTACCTCAGTGACAAAGCAAACATTCAGTTGCATGCATTGATTGATTGATTGATTGATTGATTGTCTTTATTTCAAACATGCAAGCAAATAAAAAAAACAAGTTTAAATATTAATAGATGAATAAATAAAAAACAAAACAAAAAAGCCAAAAAAAAATTGAGAAAACAGACACTTTCTGCAAGCTCGAAAGGGAGTAGGAAGAAGTAAAAAAACGTATCGAGTCCTACCCCTTAACAGGTCTCTATATCTATATATATATATATATGAATAATCAATATAGTCACATACAAATATTATAAATTATATATATATATATATATATATATATATATATATATATATATATATATATATATATATATACTATAAACAATTTGCACAGACTGTATATAAAGGTTGCATGTAGACCATAACTTAACATGATTTTTAGGCTAATGAATCGTATCGGATTATCCTTTTTTCCTTCAATATCCAATTCAGTGTTTCTGACCAATACCTGACACAAAGGGGTAACGAAACAAAGCACTAGATCAGCACATCCCTAATCTATTCTAGCTGTAATTTCCTATGATAACACCCTGCTGCGCTTTCTCCAGGCACCCATGTGATGGAAGGGTCAGGGCGCATGGTGGTGACTGCTGTGGGTGTTAACTCTCAGACTGGGATCATCTTCACCCTGCTGGGGGCCGGCGAAGGGGAAGAAGAGAAGAAAGAAAAGAAAGGTAAGATCATTATATCATGAAATAATCTTCTTTGTTTTTTTCTTTAAACATGCAAGATTTTTTCTGCAGTTGCTTCAGGAGTACTGAGGTAATTTAGTTTCCTTTTTGTCAGTGTTGCTCAGCAACGTACCCTTGTATAAAGCTTTTGTCATTTCATTACCTCATGTCCTGAAAGTCTAACTGTGTGCACTCATTGCATAATGTCAGTGTTTTTAACTGTCCTTGTTACCGGAAGGTTTATAAACGATAAACAAATTAACATATGTCCACCTGTTAAACTCAGAGGAACTATATGAACCTATATCGTAGTACAGTATCTGGCAGTAAGCCTTTTTGCTGAATGTGTTTAAATACTGTGTGAATTGAGTATTGGTGGTACACTTGTGAGCTGCAGTATCCAGGTTCTGTGGGTTCAGGTGCATTATTGTCCTTACTCTCTTATCCTTCCAAATTCACCTCGAAGGAGGGGCAGTGGAAGACGGACACCAGAACACAGGTAGAGTATCACCTTTCTCTGACCCCTGGGAGTGATACTTGATCCTTTTGACCTTTAAACCCCTAATGATCCCCAATAAATCACCGTTACTCTGCACCCCTTTTTCTGTAGCCGTGCACCCTTCCCCCAGTTTAATTCCTCACTTAAAAAGAGAAGCCTCATCCTCACAACACTGCATCTTTTTAAGTGTTGACAGATGACACATTTCACAATGCATAATCCTCTCCCCATATAACAGGCACTGCACTCATCAAACTAACTAGCTAGCATTCAACATCAGTCCTGTTTCAAAGACGTATTGAATGCCTCGAGTAAACAAAGGCTGTCAGACTCATCTCATTTCTGTATTACGGAACAATGACATGAGAG
The DNA here is from genome assembly GCF_030273125.1 of Centropristis striata. Taxonomy (NCBI): domain Eukaryota; kingdom Metazoa; phylum Chordata; class Actinopteri; order Perciformes; family Serranidae; genus Centropristis; species Centropristis striata. The sequence goes on from NC_081519.1 coordinate 40,275,854, forward strand.
CGACAGCCTTGCAGGTGTACAGCACATGTACCAGCAGTAAAGAGTGAAGTAGACAGTATAAGCTTATGCAAGATGTTATTTTTACATCTTATTATATACATATAGCATAAGTAATGGTTTTTTGCCACTGTTACCAGTGCCTCTTTGGACAGCCCTGTAGTTTCAATGAGCAAGAACTCCAGTAGCGTGAATGTATAGCATCCTTTATGTTTTGAAGCATTTTGCTTCAGTGCTGTCTCAGAATTTTTGCATTCTATAGTATAAGAGTAAAACATGTCTTCCTCTATGGATAATACTTTCTTCCACTCCTAAGAACTCTAACATCTAATACACATTCTTCTTTTGACCTGTGATAGTGCTTTAACAGTACAGGAAAAATTCTGTCAAAAATAATCCCAGGTGTTTGATAAACCAACAACAAACAGTACAATTAAACAAATAATCTGAGCTGAGTGAAGCAGTCATTAAACTATCCAGATTCACTCTAAAATGTAACATAACATTAACTGAAAAACCATTTATGTTAATACATACATGATCTTCCTTTATCCTTGATTTAAAGGTACTGTGTGGAAGTGTTAGTTAATCCTTGTTATTAATGACACCAAGTCAGTATCCTGTTGCCTCGCTTGTGTTCTGTATGCGTGACGTGAAATAAACAAGACTTAACTTGATTGGCATTAAGTTAAAATCATGTAAATGTCATCATGTTGATCCATGATGCTAACTATCTCGCTGTTTGCAAGTGATAACGTTAATGAGTAAAAAAATAAATAAGTTCCTTCAGTCTTTTTGTTTAGGAAAGCTTGCTTGGAGTCGGTTTTCATCCCCCAGACAAGCTTCACTAGAAAAACTTTTTTGTGTTTACATGGACTTAGTTTTGGACTATGTGTTGTGGTGGGTACGGCAGTTATTTGTTTACATTAGGAAACTCAGTTTCTAAGCTGTAAAGAGCTGAAATGAGAAAAGATGCAACTCATCACAACTTGCATTAACATTACACCACCCCAAGTCCCTTACATAGAAAGTCTACAGACTGTTATAGGCAACCAGAAATATTGGGAAAGGTCTCAGTTTTAAATGATTTTACAATCCCTTCGCACATTGGCGATACAAAGTGTGTACATTGTTACACATAGTACCTTTAAAATGTCCAAAATTGAAGTTACCCTAGTTATCCAGTATAGCAGCTTCATTGCTAGAAATTTTTGTTAAGATCTTACAAAAACATTCTACCATACAAGTACAACTTTAACAACTGACAAAAGCTAGGACTATTTAAATAAAACTTGTAAAAAACATAGGATTAATATGGGCAGCTTTGAACATCATTTGACTGCTGTAAAATTCAGATGAATTTTCTGACAAAACACATCAATAATTTGCAGTAAAATCTGTGGGGTGCTGTGTCATTAAAGAAAGCAATTGCTTTTCAATGAAATAATAAATGAAGTGTACAGCTGCGATAAAACTTCAAAGCTACTATACATAATTGTGTTTTGGTTAACAATTAACTCTAGGCATGGAACCCAAAAGGACACAGGAAAACAATTATTGATCTTCAATTTAATTATTATTTTTTTCAGTGATGATAGTTTTTGTGACTGCTGTCAAAAGACAAATCCTTACAAGATCCATGTCATATCCTGATAAACATAACTATAACCACAGGGGGTGCTCAGGCAAAAAACTCAGACACCTTCTCGTGTTTCTCATTAGCCCCATCACTTACTGTAACTGGTTGGCACATGTGATTTCCCTGGCTAATACATAGGCCCTTTTTTTGTTTCATTTACTTTGCAGGACAGTTTATCTTCAGATTGGCTATGCAACATTCTAGCTTATTTGTTTAAGATTTTCTGCTTAAATTATGATTTTGTGATGCTAACAGATATTACATGAATAACATGGTTTAAATGAACTTCACATTGCAGCAAATTAAAGAATGACAATCAATGCTGTATATAACTGTTGTTTAATTCACATGCAATATAACATAACATATAACATAACATAGAGTATAACATTGAGTATATCCAAACACATTTAAAAAAAAATATTTTTGTAGCTGTGGTTTCACATTTTATTATATTGTTTTTCTACATATTTTATTTTTAGATGTTAGGTTTCATGTCTGTTCAGTGTTACACTTGTTTGTTTTATTAGCAAAACGTTCATTAAATAACATAACAAACATATAATTACATAAATAGTAGATACTATACACATACATTTTAAACCACACTGGTCACAACTAGACTGTAGTATTCACATACAGTCTACATATGCTGAAACTCTTAAATGTGCTATAACCATGTTATTTCTGTTCATTGTCTTATGTGTGCACATGCGTGTTTGTGTGTGGGCGCGTGCGTGTGTGTTTTTGTTCATACGTGTTCGGCCTTCATTGTTACTGGCTAGACTGCTCCCATCCCCCTATCCACCCCATCGCAACTATAGCCACGGATGGGGCTGCAGGCATTAATGCCCCTGGCAGTGCCAGCCTAATTAATGGTAGGTTGACAAAACCTCTGATCTCTGACATCTTTCTGTCGTGACCTTTGACTCCTCCTACCTTCTCCATTCTTCCACTACCTCCTACCATGGGTGCTCACTCTCTGCTCTACTCTAACTTTTCATTCAGTTGTGTTGGACCCTGTCGTATCCATGCTGTCAATGCACGTCCTTTGGTAGTTGTAGAAATTACTCTGGTGTTTCTATTTCTTCTCCTCATGCTATATTTTGTCCGTTAATGCTTTGAATGTAAGTATGTACATCAGTAGCTGTTTGGGAAAAATTTGCAATGATTTTTGAAAATTGTTGTTGTCCATCTTTAAATGAAATCTAAAACAAATAATAATAATTTGGTCTCTGTGATGCTAAGATTTACAGAAAGCTTTTGAGCCTTTTAATGTTCATTTAGGGATAGAAAGGATGAATCTGTCTTCAAACCAGGGCCAATACAAATTATACAAAGTCCAGTACAAGTACATGCAGAATTTGCACTTGGCGACATGAATGATGCAAATCCTGCGACAGAATTAGGAACATGCACGGTATTCACTTCTTGTTGTTCAGAAAACAATTAGCAGAAGCAGTTCCTGGAGAAGGTGATGACATTTATTGAACTGTGTGCACCTCCAGATGATATTATGACCCCAGACACGATGGTGTTTGGCTTTCCAATGTATCTGAGACTTCCACAACAGGTTAATAGCAGCAATAGTGGTTATTTTGGCAATAGCTGATGAAGGAAAAAAATGCAAGATGATGATTGATGACCGTTGTTGTTGACATAGACATTGATTGCAAGGCAAAAATGTGCTTTTTTGCCACATTTGTGAATTCTTTCAAATTAAGGTTTGGTGTCTTTAAAGGAACAGTTGAACATTTTTGGGAAATACCCTTTCTTACTGAGAGTTTTGATGATACATACTGCTCCTGGCCAAGAAATAGCCTGGGACATAATCCCCACAAAGCTAGCTTTAGATGTTCTGGTAGGCAAATTTTGTCAGTTGGACAAAGCCAGGCTTGCTGTTTCCCATGATGCAAGTCTTTATTATTTAGCCAGCCTGCTGGTGGTAGTTTCATATCTGCCATACAGACATTCTCATTTTCTCATCTAACTCTCTGATAGAATATATTTTCCAAAATTTAGAAAGACATCGTTAAATGGTTGGTTGATATTTGGTGAGTTAGTAAATAATATTAATTTATACTTCTGACAGTAGAGAAGACGCCAGCCGAAGAACGGTGACAAAATCCTACTGTAGGACCACCTCCTGTAGTTGGGTGTCCTCTGAGATCACTTAGTGCAAATCCTTCATTTCTGTCTTAGATGGAGAAGATGCAAAAGATTAAGTTCATTCATTGCTGCACTGGGTTCTCTCTTATCTTTCTCCCTTGGAGAGCAGCCACAAAATGTTTGTACTCGAAGCGAGAGGGGCATGATTTTCACTGTAATGATGACCTTGTGCTGTCCTGGGCAGGAACAGAGCCATTTGTTATCTTCAGCTTTATTGTGACTCCAGGGAACTGACTAATGTGAAGGTGGAGGTGAAACAAGCCATTTATTCTCCACATACATGCCGAGGATTCTGTGAATATGTGGTCTTCCAGCAATACCTGAGTAATTTTCTCGGTGACATTTCAGTACAAAAGCTCTGAAAGACAGATTTTGTGCTGCATTTTTCGTGCCTTCCCACCACTGAGACAAGCGGTGCATATCTCTATAATTATAGCCTGGGTAGATAATGGGATCAACACTGCAGCATATAATAAATGCTTTCTTAATTAATATGTCTTATTTTGTAAACATTGTGTGTGTATATTTGGTTTGAAAGCACAAAAGCCTTGTGACTTTTAGTTTTATGTTTCATCAGCTTGCAAGATGATATATATACACTGTGTTTATTCTTAGCCGTTCTGTTAGCCTACCAGCAAGTTGATTCTGCAATTTAAAACAACATTGTGTCATTGAAACACACACTTAAATTAAGTTCACTCTGAGTTCGCTCCTTGTGTAAGCAGAATCCAACTGCATAATGTATTCACTGTCCCTGAACTTAGATTTCGATTTTCTTCCAGTTGTTCTTATGTAACTTCGCCATGTGGGAGGCTTTTCCTTCTGGCTCTCTCTCTCTCTCTCTCTCTCTCTCTCTCTCTCTTTCTGTATTGTTCACATCTCCTGTCTGCTCCCCTCTAAGCGTGTGATCTTGCATGTGCCTTCTGAATTTTCCTCTTATGCATGCTGTCTCTTGTTTGCGTGTCCTGTATGTGTATGTGCTGTGTGTGTTTGTGTGTTTGTGGTGTATACTCTCCCCCACTGTCAGTGTTCAGTGTAATGCTGTATCTACTGTATGTCTTGATATCTCATTTTAGACTTTAATGATTTGACTCGTAATGTTGATAATGTGTGTGAAATTACCTGTGCTCATAGTGTGAATAGTTCATTCAGAACCATATTTGAAAAATTCAGAGGAAAGTGGGCAGTTTTTTTAATACTTTTTTTAAAAGTTCAGCATAATTATGTTGCACACAATATATTTTCATGTAAAAATATTTTCCCATTAAGCATTTTTAATTACCTGGTTATTTGCTTTTGCAATAAAATATCTTCCATTAAAACCTAATTTCCCCTATTTAAAGCTGGGCTAGGCAAATAAATTTGAAAATGCACCACTGACCAGCATGGAGATATTTACTCGTCATTCATTTCAATCATCTGGTCATGATTGTCATGATGCTGATGCCATAATATAATGACATTTCTAGGTGAAATGCGTCCTGTTTTCTTTGTGAGCCCTTAAAGTCCTTTGAGATGACATACTATGATTCGAGGCTCTAGGGAGCTACAAAAACATTAACTTGAATTAGCTGCATCCATGAACTCCAGTTAGAAAAAAGCCAACTATTAGGATTTTTTTCTCTACATCTCCAAAATGCTTAATACTAATTTACTATGAGTATATAACTACTTTTTTGCAGGTTTTTTCATCATTTAATCAGGCTTTCATCATTTAAATGCAGGTGCATCTGTATGTAGGAGAGCCAGTAGGAACGATCCCTTTCTGAAATTACCTTTAATTGGCCAAAGTCTCCAATCTCAGTATAGATTTTCTAAAGCCTGGAAACAGAGCCAGGGGAGGTGCAGAAGTCTTGTTTTAATGGTCATTATGGGATTGTTGCCAAATGACTCAGAAAATATGCCTACCCCAGCTTTAATGAAAGTAAATCTGCATACTGCAGTACTTGTCCGTAGTAGCTGTAGCTTCCAGTTACATTGCATCACATACATATCACATGCCTTTCTATGTGACTGTCACAGAGACGTTGTATTAAAAGTCATTTTTCTGTCTCCCTGTTTGTGATTTTTGGTTCTCACTGTGTGTGCTGTCTCTGTGGTGATAATTTGTTGACTTGTCTGCCTTGGTTATTTTTGTTGTTATTGTCTTGTATGTCTCCATCATAGGTAAAATGCAAGATGGCAATATGGAGAGCAACCAGATTAAAGGTAACCAAACCATATCTTTCACTGTCTCCACCCCTGCCTTCTCTTTTCCTTCACCTCCTCTTCCTTCTCTCTCTTACTTCTCATTGTTTCCTTTTTATGGTGTGTGGTGTAGACTCTGGGTCGAATGAAGGCGAATAATCCTACATTATTTTATTTATTTCAGCCTTTCATCTTAATTGGCAAAAAATGTCTCAAAGTACAAAATACAAATTATAATCAAATATTTGGACAATACACAAAAACCTTCAAAATAGCTAGAAAGATTTAATACAGTATAAAGTGTAAATTCTGGATTATAATAATACCTTATTATCTCACTGACTCAAGTTATTATGCAGTGGTCATTTAGATTTCAAGGGACAAAACCTTAACTGATTAAGTTAATCCCAGAGAATGTAAGTGTTTGACCCAGGTTTTACCTGCCGTTATATTAGGTTAGAAAATCCCTCTTCTTCACTCTGTCTGTCACATGTGTGTTGTCTCTGGTCTGTTGTTCTGTTGTTGTTCTTGTTGTGTTGTTAACTTTGTCTTGTTCTCTACAAGAGAACAGAAACCTGTCCCTCAGCTACTGTGTCTGCCTCACTCAGACTGCCCTTTTCTACCAAAAATGCCCCAAAACTGTCCTCTTTGTACCCAATATATATATATATATATATACCAAAGCACTGTTTCCTGAAACGCAATGTCTGTGATTAAGAGATACAGAGATGTTTTTGATGCTGTCTTTTGGGGTTGCAACTACAGCAATGTTTATTTTTTTATTATTGGTAATCTATCAATTTAGTCTGTGAAAAATAAAAAAGGCTGAAAAATGCTCACAGCTTGGCAGAATGATGCCTTCAAATATCTTATTGTGTCTGATAAACAGTTAAAGATACACTATGCAGGATTTTCCCATAAAAATACTGTATAGTCCCTTTCAATGACCCGCTAGATATATGTAGAGGTCTCTGTTTGTGCAGAGATCTTGTCACCTGCCTGTGTTTTATCTTTTATTTTGCTGTATTCAGGATGTTTCTGGGCGTTAGCCTCTTGGCACAAACTACAAAAATAGCAGATTAAGCGCCAAAAAAATGCAAATATGTCGAGGCAAAATGCCTAGCTGACAAAGCTTGTTCCAACATCAGATTGAATTGGGGTTCTGCATTAACTTTCGGTGAGACAGGGAGGAGGACCTGAGTGTGAATGTTGTGTTTAGGAACAGTAAGCAACTTTTTCTCCATATCATGCCTATAAAAACACAGAAAAATTGCAGTACTCATATACATTTTTTTCTACTAAAAAATACATCTTTAATTAAAACATGCATTTTCTTTACTGATTGATTAACTCATTACTTTTTCTTTTCACCACTACCTGTTTGGTTTATTTAACAAACAAGTCTACAGATTTGTCTACCAAGTCTTAGCATTCATGTAATGTCAAAAAAAGCATGATGAGACTTATAACACACACAAGGTGAGCAAGTCAAAGTGTCTTGAAAGCAAATGGGATAAAGGGTAAAAGAAGACTCTTAACAGTGATTACAGTCTACATCAGCACCGCTAGAATATGGAAGATAATGCAGCTTTCAGGAGATGAACCTTTGTCCTGACCTTTTATTAATATCAAGTGTTTAACCTCGTACTCCTGCCGCATACAGACACTTTCTATCTTGTGTCATGGGGGTGGAAAAACAACATGCACAACCAGAGAGACATATGTTCCACATTAAAAAGTTTTCTTTTGTGAGCATCAACACATGCCTCATTGTGATTGGAAAACTGGGCTGAAATGATTCTTGGTAATGGGCTACATTAACAGAGAAGCACTGTAGTGTGTATGTGTGTGTGCGGGGGAGAGAAATGGAGACAGAGTGAGGTAATTGAGGATTGGTTTTACAGCCTAAACTGATTTTTTTGGTTTGTTTTTTACAGAAAGTAGGAAATCTTGTTTTTGCCACACTATAAAGCAGGTCTTACAGTATAACATGCAAAGATAGCTTACATTTATGTAACATGCATATATTACGGTGTATTATAGCAAATTATCATTAACGACCATTTGAATTTGGACGTTTTGATTAGTGGATGCAGTTTTATATATATTTTTGAACCTGGTCTCACAGGAATCCGTGAAATAGCCACGGATTTGCTTAACTCAAAATCCGTGGAATAGCCACGGAATCACTCAAATTTCCGTGAAACTGACACGGATGACGCTACAATGCAAGTTAATGACAGTCATACCCCGTTGCTATTCCATGGATATTTGTTCCTGTTGGTTTGTTCCAAGTCACGTGACTTTCAAGGTCCCGTCGGTCAGAACAAAAAACATGGCGGACAGTTCTCTCATTTTTAGTGAAAAAATCAATATTTTGACTTAGTTTCTGCATAAAAATGGATTTTGATCACATTTCTAGCGAGAAATATATGTTTTATTTTCTAAATATTCACTCAGTGAATGTACATAATCACTTTGTATGTTGGAATAGCCACGGGATCTGACTGTCATTAACTTGCATTGTAACGAATTCCGTGTCAGTTTCATGGAAATTTGAGTGATTCCGTGGCTATTCCACGGATTTTGAGTTAAGCAAATCCGTGGCTATTTCACGGATTCCTGTGAGACCAGGTTGATATTTTTTGTTGAAGACAAGGGCAGTCATTTCAATACATTTGATTATGAGAGTTGGGCTTTCACCAATGCGGATTTTATTTTTATTTGTTTTTTATTACACTGTAAAGCATTGCAGCAATATAAAGATGGATCAAATTAAAGGAAAAATCCATGTGAAGTGTAAGGTCACCGTGCGCATCCAAACAACTGCAGTGCTCCTGGCCAAGACCGTGGAACTGTACCAGAGGGATGAACATCATTCCTCCACAAGATGCTCCCTCATGTATATACACAACCTTTATTTAATCACGTAATCTTATTTAGATCAAGAGAGGCCTGAGTACAACAGATAGAAAAAGAAAAACAAACATAGCCAGACATAACAAAAGGACAAATAACATCAGAGACAATCTCAGACATCACTAAATAGATTTGAAGACAAAATTTTATATTAAATTATTTGGTTGGGAGATGGTGGTGGAGAGCATTGTCTCACATGTTCAGGTCCAAAATCTCCCGTAGCTGTTCATCTGGGTTGAGTTCATACTGGCCAAACCATTCAGTGAACCCTGCTGCACCGAAGCATCTGCATTTGATGTTTCCCCACTGTTTTTGTTTCCGATTTTTTCTTTAATTTCCCCCAGTCTGTATATATCATAGTGTCTATCATCACTCAATAGTTTAAGGCCAAAATATATTTCTGGCCAACTTTTAGAATTTGAATCTACACCTCCAAGATTATTTGGAACTGGTCTGAAAAGTTGTATCTCTTTATTCCTTTTTTTAATCTTTCAATTTATTTTCTGGTTCTTTGTATTTTTTTTATTTTTTTTTCATGTGAAGTACAGTGAGTTTTCCTTGTGTGTGATGAAATGTGCTACAGTGAGTGTAAGTTTTGCATCTATATATAGGCTTCTAAATATTCTGTGAAAATGGCTTGGACCTTCGATGTAGGGCTACTGAATGATTCATGACTTACTATAAATATGCATTTGTGATGAAAAAATAGAATGATAAGAAACACAGCGCTTCCCTTAACCTACATTATCATGAATTTTAAGTTTTCATATTCTATAAAGGAACATGGTTCACAGTCTCTTTCATTTTACAGAGAAGATAATGCAGGGACAAACAAACAAGCCTTATTAAAGTATGTGAAAGCTCCATACACACCTTTATATTCCCATTATGTCTTGGGACATCACATGATCTGTTCTTGGTTTTTAATATCAACTGTACGTCCTGGAGTTAGTACAACACCTGAGTGTTGGAGTCTGGCTTCCTGCACCTCTTCACTCCCTTGGTTCTTAATCTATATCTCTAATGCTTCTGCTGTCTGTTTTTTCTTCTTGTTGTGGTGTTTACAGTAAAGAAGCAGGATGGAGCAGCTGCCATGGAGATGCAGCCTCTAAAGAGTGCTGAAGGCGGAGAGTCCGATGAAAAAGAGAAAAAGAAGGTGTCCTGTTCGAAGAAAGAGAAGTCTGTGCTCCAAGGGAAGCTGACCAAACTTGCTGTCCAGATTGGCAAAGCAGGTACAGCAAACTGCACACGGACACAAAGCACTTGGTGATGCACAAAGTCCATCACTCAGGTCAGGCAGCTAAATCAGGCACAACAAGGCTCTGAACCATCATCCTGTCCATCAAAATAAGACGTTGCACTGAGAAGACTCAGTTGTCACTTTAAGTAAACAAAGTTGAGGACAATTATGGAACTTCAGAAGAGCTTGTTCAGTATATTTTTCTAAATTACCCTTCCTTGAGGGACTTGCTGAATCATTATAGTGGGAACAACCGAGGATGCATTATCCCTCTCATCATGCTTGTTTTGCAATTTTACAATCCATACCAGAATCAAATGATTGTAATCCAATTTAAAGCCATTTATGGCACCAAGGAGCTGATGTCTAAAACACTTGCAGTGGGTCTGTACCAGCGAGCATTTTTAGCAACAGATGCCCACATGCCATTTATGCCCACACTGTGGGTGTCCTCACAGCAGAAACACAGTAGGATTACTGGTGAACAAATGATAGCCATGAATATTGCATACCAAAAATACTTCATGCAAAATTGCAGGGGTTTCTGGACAAGTCTGGACAAAATTAGAATTCCTCAAAATATCCCTAACAGATAGGTGTTTAGGAAGTTAAAACAACTGCGAATGCTTTCTTATCGAAGCTGTTTTAGTCAAAAATGAAGGGTTTCTTATTTTTCTGAGTGTCCCTTAAAGAAGTCCTTGTTTTTAGAGTGTGATGTTACATCAGACTGTTGGTGTGAGTGATGGAATGAGGACGTGGTGTCAGAACAATGAAATGCAGTGGATGGATTAGCATACAAGCAGCACTGTATCATATGGTCTCCTGCGGGCCTGACAGAAAATGTTTGGCCTTTATAAACTCCAGGGCCTGTGACCCTCATGTGTGCTTTTAAGTTGCTGCAGTGTATCTTCTCTCTACAAACTCTTAATGATAACCCTTACTTCTGTATCTACCTGACACCAGGTGTGCCTCATTCGATTTCAGAGGGCAAATAGAGACCCCAGATATACTTGAGTCATTGCATTTGCATTTGCAATGGATTTACACTGCATATGTTAATGTGTCAGCCAGTATTAAAGCAGTTTAACATGGTCTACTGTGTATGGATATACAAACTGAGCTGGGAAAGGTATAGCCTTAAAACAAAATACTTACCAGAATAAAATGCTGACACCTGATAGGGTCTTTTCCTGAAACCAAATGCCTGAACAATACATTTTAGACGACTAAAATCTGACAGTTAGCTTTCCTAAACTTATGGTCACAGTTCTAAGATGACAACATGCAAAGACAAATGTATGGCTACACAGTGCAACTGATACGCATTACTATGCCTCCATCCTGAGTGATATAGGGAAGGTCACACCCTAAAGCACACCATGCTTTATCATTTATTTTACTCTGAAGATGACCATGATTTATAAAATTAATTTCATGCTGCATTAAAGGAGACTTTAAACTTGAGATTGAGACCATAAACTCAGTAAACACAAATGTTTACTGAGGTAATAAATCAAGTAAGAAGTCCTTCATACAATCTGACTTCTTTTTGCAACCAGTGGAGCCGCCCCCTGCTGGCCACTGGAAAGATAGCAGGTTTAAGGCACTCAAAGTGGCTCCACTTTTAAAGGCCCACTTGATGACACTCACACTTGACTTGACATTTCTTTGCTCAGCTGATAACCATTTGTATCTGTTTTTTTTTCTAGGTTTGCTCATGTCAGCCGTCACAGTCATCATCCTTGTCCTGTACTTTGCCATTGACAACTTTGTGATGCAGAAGCTCCCTTGGATGCCAGAGTGCACTCCCATCTATGTCCAGTACTTTGTCAAGTTCTTCATCATCGGTGTGACTGTGTTGGTCGTGGCCGTCCCGGAGGGGCTGCCGCTGGCTGTCACCATCTCCCTGGCCTACTCCGTCAAGGTGAGGAAGAACAGTAGAAGACATCATTGAGGCACTGCTGTGTTTCTTAAATCGATGATTTTTTGGCAGTTTTGTGAGAATCAAATTCTGATGAAAGGACAAGTCTGGAAAGCATGTTTTGACTGTTTCTATGAATTATTTAAGCATTTTAACATGCATTGTGAGCATAAGCATCATTTGTTTTGTATTGTGGTAATTACAACCATTGAAGTTTGCCTGTTAAGATAATTTAATCCATCTGATAGTTGAAACATTTAGAAGATTATACACTTGACCATAATGTTTCTTACCAACAGAAAATGATGAAAGACAACAACCTGGTGCGTCACCTGGATGCATGTGAAACGATGGGCAATGCCACAGCCATCTGCTCTGACAAGACAGGCACGCTAACCACCAACCGCATGACAGCTGTGCAGTGTTACGTTGGAGATGTGCACTACAAAGAAATCCCAGATCCTGGAACTCTGCCACCAAAATCACTGGACTTACTGGTCAATTCCATCTCCATCAACAGCGCCTATACCACCAAGATACTGGTAAGCCACCTCCAATGGAAGCTATTGTAAGTTACTTCTGGCCCTTTACTCTAGAGGTTAAGCATGAATGTTTAAGCAACGTCACATATTTTTGCAACTTAGCTCCTCTACAGTTTAAGAGTGCAATTCACTTCCATAACGCTGTCATATATGTGTACAGCTGTACACGTCCATTAGTTAGGATTACATTAGGATTCATCTTTTATAGCACAGCTTAACATTAAGCAAGTGCAACACCACAAGACATAGCAAGCCAGCAAATATTCAGCAAGAAGTCCAGTTCTGTCTTACAGTATTTTTTTTAATGAAGGTCCCTAAAAACCAGTCTGTGATTTGCTCCTGCTTCATCTCTCACTTTTCCTGCTTAGCTTCCTCCTTCAATGTCCTCTTCTGTTTTGACAGCGTGGCTAACTGTGCTATCTAGCTGACCGCTGCTGCAGTTAGCTTTACCTTAGTAACAAGTAAAGCTTTCTGTCCATCAGGAGAATCCATAAATCACAAAGAGTCAAAGCAGAGCAGCCGGAGATATCAGCAGGAAGACCAGAAAACATGTTCTCCATAAAATATGATCCAATTCTGCTAAAAGTAGTGGCATAGCTCGTGGTGTGTCAGTCCTGTAAAGCCACTTCATGCAGCAGTTCTTAACTGCTCTGGTCAAAATTACTCAGTACAGTAACAAGTGTTCAGGCCTTAGAGTGAAAATGACAGTAAGGGGGCATATTTTACTGCATCTGAACACATAAATCCTAAATATATAAAAGCTAGAGAAAATGTTGAATATAAATTAACATCTCTTTCTAGCCATTGCCAAAACTGTCCACAAAAACTACCGTACTCCAGCTTTACTTTATAAATCTCTCTAAGTCTTTCATATGGAATCTGAAAAACTATATATGTCCACTTTACATCAATTGTGGCACTCTCAATGAACCCATATCGCAATATTTACAATAATTCCTTATACTTAACCATCTTTAGTGAAACTTAAATATCTTGGGTTATCTGCGTAGAGCTCAGCTCCCTGTGTGTGTAAGCGGTGTAACCATATGACGAGAGCAGCCCTGAAACAGTGAGACAGCTCTGCAGTGCTTTCTTCTTGGCGAAGCTGGCAGTCTGTGTCCTTGGCTGCTGCTTTAGATTCATCAGGCATTCACTCAACTTGTCACCTTGAGAACTGTTGTGTAATTTTGTCTTATCTGATATTCAGAGCATAGCAGACTGTAATTGAATCCAATCTGTCTAAGTGCTGGAGATTGTCTCTTGTTTACAGTGAATGCAGCGAAGAGAGATTTTTCTAAGCCAATTAGACCTGTATGCAATAGATAGATAGATAGATAGATAGATAGATAGATAGATAGTTAGATAGATAGATAGATAGATAGATAGATAGATAGATAGACAGATAGATAGATAGATAGATAGATAGATAGATAGATAGATAGATAGATAGATAGATAGTTAGATAGATAGATAGATAGATAGATAGATAGATGGACTCACTCACAGACTGTAACATGTTTTAATTACAGAATGTGAAACCTGTTTGCAGGGATGTTCCTTCAGGCCACAGGTCTGAAACATTATTTTCACAATAAAGTGTTTGGCATGAATATCCTCAAAGCAAAGATTGCCAAGATCAGGATGTCTTCAGACTGTTAGAGCTACATGCCTCAGTAATAATTTTCCTGGCATGACCATGTATACTCACCTGCACACTTAACACCCACACACACCATTTGTGCTTGTCTCTGTGTCGCTATCCTTGTAAACCCCTTTAGAGTGTGTTCATTGATGGCCGACCAACTGACAAATGCCCTTATGGAACTTGCATGGGGAATGAGTTGAGCAGGCGGGACATCTGCGATAGAAGGATCCCACAGATTTCACTTCCTACCCCTCTAGGCACGATCACAGTCTTGGTGAAAACAGAGTGTTGGTTCACTGGGTTTCTAAGATGGAGAGCTACATATTTGTGTCTAGTTTTAAGGCTGGTTTCTTTGAGGCTCAGTAGATACACTTAAGCAATGCAGTTACTGCACGCGTAGCATAATTGTCTCCCAGGCTTTATGCCAGTTTGCATAGTGATTTTTTAAATCGAATTTTAATGTCTGCTCATAGAGCATATTTCTAAATATATAAAACAGCAACACATTTCATTTAATTCCTCAGCAAAGTGCATTTATTCCCATTTAGCCCTACTTCTCCCTGTTTGAAAAACATCTAGATCTGTAGCATCTGAGGATGTAAATGTTTGGATAGAGGTTGTATTGTCAAAGCTAGGTTAAATCTGACTGGACCCCACACATACTGCAGTCTCTATCTGCAATCAGGATAAATAATATTGTCTTTTGGACATATTTATTATATTCCACATGCCACATAGCAAATAGTGACTCTTCATCAGCTCTTAGCTGTTATTATGAGCTTATGAGCTGTTATTACCCATAAAAGGTGTGATTTTACTGTATATGACTATAGAGATCCCATCCTCTCATTTAATGACATTACCTTTTGCTCATGAGCGCAAGAAACGAAAGACAGGGATTTTTTTATAAATTCTCTGATAGTGATTATTTTTGTTATTATGTTTTACATATATTTGGCATAAGACAAATGGAAATCAAAACAGGGACACAGGAATAAAACTTGGTTAAATGTATTTCATTTTATTGGGACTTGATCACACACACATCAACGTGTATTGAGATGAAGTTAGATAGAGTCAATGTGGGGGTTGAGTCCTAGTCAAGTGGCCTAATAAACAAAACAGCACCCATTCAGTATCTGCAATATGCCTTCAAGTTGACATATATTGGGATAGAAGATTTTGTCCATATCAACCGGACCACGTTTAGTTTTTGTGGAGGTTATGAGGTAACTTCCGCTTCCCTCTTCCCACAGCATGTCTTTACCAAGCTGTGCTCCATTAACAAGATGTTATCCCTTGTGAAAAACCTGGAGGAATGCATTGCAGCATTACATCAGACTATTGTACCTTCATAGCTGCTTAGCTCAATGGAATCAAGCAACAGCAGAGTTTAGGCTTGGTGGATTAAATGGCGCATTCAGTCTGTTTTATAATCTCTTCATTCATAAAAGAGGTTACCTCATGCACCAAAGTAGAAGTTAAACTTTGGGTGAACTTCACATGATATCAGCTTACATACTTGTCCTGTTTCATAAGTAATTACTGACAACATATGTGTACTGTACTTAGCTACCCAGCTGACGACATTGCAGTTAAATATATACGTCCAAATCTGTTCATCCATGCGTGCATGCATATATCCACAGAACATGATGAATGATGAATAATAGAGTATGGAACACAAAATCTAGACCATAAATTGTAGAGCGTACAGAACATGTCGGCATGGATGCATTAATTTACTGAGAGCTCTTATTAGAATGAAGGGAAGGCACAAAAGGGAAAGACGAAGAAGGACAGGGGTAATTAGGGAATGAAGTGAACCCAAAAAGCAGGGTGCAAAAAGGAAATTTCTGAGGAATATTTGGTTCATCCCCTTCTCCCTCCCCCAGCCGCCCCCACTCCCTCAGCGCTACCCCAGCCCTGCAGTATGCTGCTTGGTGTGTTCTTATATAAGAGGCCAATCCTGTGGGATGCCAGGATGGCTATGGAAGTCTTTGATGGCCACCACACAAAGGCACAAAGGCAAAGAGGCAGGCTTTGATACCCATATCAGTCCCCCTACTGCCTCTCTGGCTTCATAATACAGCCAGTGGTATGGCTCTGCTTCTTCCGTCAGCATATACCGACTCTAAAGTGGAGAAGCTTCATCCTCGAGGGAGAAATTCACACACATTTACACAATGAATCCATGCACACATACAGTATAAGCCCACTCATGCTGCTCTAAGATACTGTATCCATGTGCACACGCACACTTATTCATATATTCTGAAAAGGGTGCATGCACATGTGCATACAAATAAGCACACCAGTTTGCCTCGCATGTCTCTTACCGACAAGTCAAGCATGCTGCAGAGCAATTTGTAAGCGGAATTCAGTGACGTCAATATACTGATGTCATTTCTAAGGAATTTGCGTCATCGTCAGCAGCAAGAGCCCCGAAACAAGCAGTCGCCCGTAGAATTAGCTGTACGTTCTGTCTTTTTCTTTCAGCTTACACTTCACGCTCAGTTTTTTTCATCTTGTATGATGCATGCTATATGCATCTATTAGAAGACTGCTCAGTTGCACGCACAGACACACATCTGTCATATCAAGCATACTCCCACTCTAGGAGCTATTCAGATCACAGGTGTATGTTCTTGCAGCACAGTGGCATGTGTTTAGCATGGCTGTGTGAGTGTCCTGGGAGCTCGGCCTCATGTTGCTTCAACCACCTGCTCGGGTCATTATTCCGGTCATGGACAAGAGAGGTGGATAACACACACATATACGCACACAGATGGCTTCAGTTGGGAGGGATAGGTGCTTGAGGAAAGTTACAGTAGCTCAGTATGTAGTTAATAAAATAGACCGGTTAGAATTAATCTGATGAGACATAGACATCAGAAAAACAAGATTCAGTTTATGTCAAATGGGAAAAAATGGCCATCTGTCCCTTCACAATGAGCACTTTATTGTTTGTAATTAAAACAAACTGCCTCATTTTTGTTTAGTAGTGAGGTCCTGCTATAATTGGCTCTGGCTCACAGTGCTTTTGTCATCTGGACGTTGCGTGCTTGTTTGCACAACATGGAGGAGAGAGGAGACTGTCTTGGAGGTCTCTAGCTTGAAGCACCCAGCGTCCCCATGGAATAGTTTTGGACACTGCGAAGGAGAAAAAGGCTCAGAATCAGTGGTGGAAGCGGAGACAGAGACATCTTCTGCAGAATGATGTCCTTCTCTTCTCCTGTTCCCTCTTTTCTGCATTCAGCACTTGCTGGCAGACTTGACAGCGTTGCTGAGATGGCAGTGAAAAATAAGTCGTCATCACATTAGAATGACAATGCTTTGATGTTTCAGAGGCACAAAGCTTAATGGGCTCCCTGCATTTCCCTCACACATGACATGATGGATTTCATGCTTTCAGTTACTGTATTTCTAGTTTATTCTGAACGGGTGTAAATTTAATACACAGAAGATTTATGAAAGAATGTGCGGTCGGTGGCAATAAACTGTGTGTAATCTGTTGAAATATTTTATCAAACATTAGAGCTGCGACAAACAATTAGTTTTATTATCGATTGATCTCTATTATATTTTTCTATTAATCGTTTATAAAAAGTATGAAAAGTGTGCATCCCAGCTTCTTAAAGTCCAAGGTGATGTCTTTGATTTTGCTTGTTTTTTCAGTCCGAAGATATTCAATTAAAAATAGGAAATGTCCATATATGAGAGGCTGAAAACCACATTTCATGCAATTTTTTGCCTGAAAATTACTCTAAGGATTAAACGATTATTGAAATAGTTGCCATTTATTGTCAATCAACCAGTCGATTAGTTGACTAATTGTTGCCTTTAAAAACCTTGTGACCATACACCTCTGATAGTCTAACCCTAACCCCTGAAGTAAATGAAAGAGTTTACTTTGAAGAAATAAATCAAAGTGGAATTTATGAAATGGTTCATTAAAGCTGAATTAAAGTCACAAGTCCAGGCAAAAAGTTTTGTATATCAGTAGATAAATACACGTGTGATGTACCGTGCAAAGACAAGAAAAGATTTTCTTCATGCAAGTCTAGATGTCAGATGGTGTGGGAGTTTCTATTTGATGTAGAATAAAGTAAAGAAGGAATAATACTGTAGTTAAATTCAAACAACCTCAAAACTCCCACATGGATAATCCATGTGGTAGTGATTGGTATGAAAACACATGAACCATGGTGTTCACCTCTGAACGTACCAGAAATCACCTTAAGGCAGAGCAGCTTCACCACCTCCAACATGAAACCTAATAGTGCTGACAAGGTATCAGTACGCCTGAGATATGATCAACTCAGATTAGTTAATTAATAACACGGCCATCACACATCATAGGCAACATCCAGGATAAAGCAATATTCCGTATGTGGAGCTTCATATGTCTGTGACGACGGAATTTGACATTTTTTCAAAATAAAGGTGTTAAAGTAAGATGCAGGGAAGCTTAACTGGCCTATTGGGAGAAATGGAATGTAATATTTATATCTATGTTTTCATAGTTAGTTAAGAATGAGCCCTTCATATTGATATAGGGAGTGGGTCCTTTTCCATGTGTCTGCATGTGTGTCTACCTTGTTGCACCGGCATGTTTTCCAGTAGCCAGAAATGGACAAATTAAGCAATGGCTCAGGAGAGGGCCTTTCGTCTTTTTAAGTTACCTGAAGGCAACAGTAGGTTTGGAAAAGGGTGGGGTGGGTGGAGGGGCATTCATGTGGCTGCAATCTACAACCTCAGCACTAGATGTCACTAAATCCCACACACCCTTTTGAGGCAAACGGACCAACACAATTAGCTTTGTTATTCGCATTATTGACAGGTTAGATCACTTTTCTGTATGAAAACTCTCACTCATTGGTATAGAGGAGATAGCACATCAGAAAAGAACAGGATGTCTAATTGTACTAAAAGTGATAACATCAATACTTTAATAAAGATGTTATTAAGTAAAAATTGATCTGATTGTTCACATTTTGAAATTAGATTTAGTTTGAATTTAAATTGGAGACTTATGTCTTGTCCTATTATTTTTGTAAGTCTGCAGTAGAAGGACAAATAAAGGGCATAAATAAACATTATTTGGAAATAAAGGAAAAACATGAAAGCAAATGGAAGTGGGGGAGGGAAGCAAAGATAAATGGCAAAAAAAGATGAAAGGAGATGGAAAAATTATACAAGAAGACGAGAGACAAACCACACTCACGTGACAAGTGTCCTCATCATGGACTGAAAGACTGTATTACTGCCCTCCAGCATACCTCCAGGCCTCAGCCCAGTTGGCTGGTACAGTCATGTGGAGTGTAAGAATATCATCCACTCCTACATGCAAAGAGGGGACGAGAAGGAAGGTGGAGGAAGGGGGAGGTGGGCTGCCTTGTATAAAGCGCTAGGGAAACTGATAGTGAGGAAGAGGAGAAAGTCTTCTTGAATGGGGAAGGAGGATATGGATAGAAAGGAATGAAAAAGATACAGAAAGTATAAAAATAAAGGGGCCAGAAAGATAAAGACAGAGGAGTAAAAGGGTGGGGTTGAGTGTAAGGAGGAAATGGGGAAGAAAATTAAGAGAACGGGAAGGAACAGGAGGGTTGGATTAAGGAGAGCCCCAGGTGGAATAGGAAGTAAAGTTGCCAGCTCTCCCTCTGGCATATGTCCTTGCCTGCGGGAGCACCCAAGGACCAGGGAGAGGGCAGCTGGTCCTTAGCCACGTCCAGGCCAGGACGTGCCAACCATAGCCCGCTCATGCCAGCGTTGGGCTTCCCATGCCAGCAACGTCCTTATTGCGTAGAAACTCATGTCAAGCTAAACCTCTACGGAGTCTCTGAGAATTTAGTGATGCCTTCTGCTTTTTATTTATTTTCTCCATCTTTGTTTTGATTTTGCAGCAGCTATGGGTCTCTGGGTTTCTCTACACAGTCATGTGCTTTCTATGTGTAGTTCAAAATCTGTTTTCTTGTTGGAATTTTAAGTGACAGTTCACCTCCAAAACCAAAATACATCCTTAGCTGTAGCGCTAATCAGTAGATCTGGCTTTGGTGTGAGCGTTGGGAGATATCTGCTGTAGAGATGTCGGCCCTCTCTCTCTCAATAATGTAACTAGACGGCAGTCAGCTGGTGGGGCTCAAAGCACCAAAAAATACATTTGAGAAACTCAACAGCAATGTCTCTTCTTAGAAATCATTCTGAATCACAATCCAGCTGACGATAGGATGTAAACAATAACAAAGATATCACATGTACGCTCCATAGGAAGATAATAGGGATAGAGAATCACAGCTAACAGTTTCATATCCAGGTTAAAGATGCTTTCTGTAACACGGATAGAGAAACCATATGGACATATTACACGAGCAATGTGCCTGAGGTTACACCACCTGTTGTTCACAAATGCTTCCCCCCTTCTCTATTTCTTCTTACTGATTCTCCCGAGGTCTCCACAATGTCTTAAAGCCGGCACTTGTTGCATTTGCATCTGCAATATGTGTGCAGTTGCAGCGATGTCTCTGTGAAGCATTTATCACATTTGATCACAACACGGCATAGGTCTCAGAACCATTACACCCCTTCTTGTTTTGTTTTTTTATTTGTTTTTTTTAATTAATTCTTCTTTTCGAACCGAAAAAAAAAAACCAACATAAACTACAACAGCGTAGGCTAGATGCATATACATATTCATACACATACTCACATAGACACCATTAAACAGATGTACATGAACATATAAACATTTACACACATACAGTATATAAAGCCCTATACATATACATGCATCTGCCCCGTTTAAGTAATAAGATAGAAATAAAAACCAGTTAACTTAATATTCAATATGCATTTCCTTATATCATTTTGGTTCGAAAAAAAAAAGGGAGTAGGCTGAAGTATAAAATACTTATCTAGGCCTATCCCCTGATACTCAACACTTCAAAAATAAGAAATTGTATCTCTATATATAGCCACTTAATGTCAAATAAATATGTATTATTATTATTATTATTATTATCATTATTTATTTATTAATTTATTGTTTAGATACATTTGTTTGGCACTTAAGTTCTTTTTTTTTCTCTTTCTTTATTCAGTAGATCCACAATCTACTGAATAACTGTTTGAAAAATATCTGCAAAGACAATGCAAAACAATGCCTAGCATCATTTTAATATGTTTTATAAAGCAAACACCCCTTTATTTACTCAAGCCGTACGTATAAATAATGAAATAAAACTCTGATGCATCCTGTATGGGTTTCAGCCGGTCATTTAGTGTGATGTCTCTCTGTTGCTGGGAGCCTCTTCTCCCAAACACTCAGCAGACAGTGCAGATGACACCATTTGTTCCAGTCCCTCATTAGCCAATGACAGGCAGTGTCTTCCTGATGTAATCATTGGTCATTAGGAAAAGGCATTAATTCTGTTATTTACCACAAACTCAGTATAAAGTATTTATACTCTTGTCTGTGTCTGTGAGACACACAGCTGAACATTAACCAGATATGTCCAATTACTAGGTGAACATGGTCCAGTACTCTGATTGAGTTTTAATGATTAATGAGATTTTAGATGACTTTTCCCTCTAACCCTCTCGCTGCTGGAAACCCTGGCTCAAAGCAGCTGCATGTAAAGTATGTCTGAGCCTGAATGAATCAATATTCATTGTTTCACAAGAAATTGTGGTTTTCAAATATTGAGCTGCTAAAGCAAACATTGAAAGCTGATACATCATTCACTAGACAGATGAATTGAGCTTTTAAAGATGTGTGCAATATTCAGACACATGTTCACCTCTTTCTTTGAGTCATTATATTGTATTTGATTTAATGTTTGACTTGTTGAAACTAAAAGTACAAAACACACAGAAAAGTGAAACCATGACAATTTTTACCTTAACCAACTTACGTCAATTTTAAATTATATAAATAACAAATTTGCCTCAAAGGGTTTTACAGCATAGAGTACAATCCTTCCTTAGAGACCCGGTTCAGATTATGGATTGCAGTTTGTTAATATTGTCCTTTTCACTGCATGGAAAGATATTTTACCCTTTGTCAGGCACATTAACACATTATTAGCATTCTCTATCAAAACCTCGTTAGCAGGTGGGCAAGAGCGTCCATTAGACGGAGAGAGTGCGAGGCCACCGATTCCAGCAAGCCATTAATGTGATTAACTACACTGTCGATACAGAATCTTTCTCAACACATTTTCGGCTGAGTGCTGAGTGAAGAAAACAACAAGAGAGTTAAATTCAAGAAGTCGAAAAGTCGACAAGCTATCCTTTTAAATCTAATCTTGGTTAGAGGCTTGTTGAGAAATAGAACAGAAAGCCTGCAGTCAGTCTATTTTGGGGCAAATAGCGCAGACTGAAGGTGTCTGCTTAGCCGCAAGTCAGATGCATTATGTTCAGTGTGCTTTTGGCATGCTGTGTTGTTGTGTGCGTCCCTGAAGGTGTGTGTGTGTGTGTGTGTGTTTTAAAGAGAGTGTACCCATGCCGTTCTTTAGCTATGAGTGTAGGTGTCAAGTGTACTGAAGGTCCTATATAGCGAGACCCCAGGGACACAAGGTTTCTGCTCTGTGCCAGCTAATAGTGAACAAACTATGAACAAACAGGACACTTCTCTACAATACTGATTATCAACAACATATACAATACAACACAACATAACTATTACTTGCTATTGTTTAGTTATACAACTAATCTGATTCACGGTGCCCGAGTTGTGCTGATATTTTTAGAGCTGAAACAATTATAACCCTGTTTTTATGTTCATTTTATATCCATTTATGACATGTCATGTTTCCTTATTGTAAAGTGCTTTGTGCATCTGGTTCCAGCTCCTCAACAGTGAGGATTTGCTTCTTGTAATTGCATATGTGATGGTAAAAGGAATATCCTTGTGTCTTAGATGTGATGTTTGGATAAAATAAGGTATTTGAAGATGCAACCTTGAGCTCTGCTTTAAAGTATTCTTAGGCTGGGCGATATGGAAAAAAATCAAATATCACTTTTTTTTGTTGCTTTTTTAAGCTTTATTTTGATAGTGACAGAGAGAAAAGGGAAAGACATGTAGGAAAGAGTCCTGGGTCAGACTCAGCCTTAGTTCTGTACCAATAAGACCAAATACCTTGATATCGTTGCAACATTGTGGAGTTGTAGGGTTGGCGATTGGCGCTTTCACAAATTATTTACACAACATTTTTGATAAATAATCATTAGTAATGTGGATATAATGACTAAGTGTCAAAGGCAAATAATAGCTTGAATAATAATAGTCAAAAACAGTCTGGAAAGTTCAGAAAACTACTTTACTGTAATGCAGTTTTCAGAACCAGAAGAAAGACAACACCTATGCCATGTTACGATATGACTAACATCTAAAAACGATATCTTGTCTAACGTCATGATATGGTTTAATCAATATCATGGCCACCCCTAGGTTATACAGGACATTTTTCATTGTATTCTCACATTTTCTAAGCAAACAAGTATTCAGTTAATTAAGAATATAATCAGCAGGTTGATCAATAGTGATTATAATTACTAGTTGCAGCCTCATTTTCATTGAATAGCTTTTCTGAAGAGTGAAGTCGAACATCTTTTTATCTCCACGTCTGTCATGAAATAAAAATGAATATCAGCTTAAGAGCGTGTGATTATGTGAAGACGCATGTTATGAATAATGACAGTGAGGACTGCACACTCTCATATGTGTCTGGACTTATGAGCATCAGTGTCACTAGTGTTAAGTGTGTGTGTGTGTGTGTGTGTGTGTGTGAGAGAGAGAGAGAGGGAGTGTAGAATATGGACGATAATGAGATTTGTCTTATCACAGTGCTGAAATAGAAAACATTTAGAGAGAGAGTCACTGTCACATTATATATGCCTTATTGCTTGCATTTCTGTGTGATTTGACAAATTAGAGTGAGTGTACAAATGGATTGGAGCGCGGGAAATACTAATAAATAAGGACTGGGAAAAGATGAGAAGATGAGAAGGGAGACACAGAAAGATTTGAGGACATGTGTGAAGTGAGATGAGTGAAAATCCTGTCAGAGAATCAGAGCCAAAGAGTAAGAATCCCCAAGTGGCAGAGAGAGAGAGAGAGAGAGAGAGCACCCTCTCTTTTCCCAAGTCTCTCCTTCCAAGTATGCTTTGCCCAGTGTTACCATGGGAACGCTTAGTCTTCCACAAGCTGACCACACGCACCCACTTTTACATACAGTGAGTGTGTATGCAAATTAAACACATACGTATATACTGTAGCACCTGAACAGCCACGTGCTGAGATCTGAATAGATATTCACACACACAGTGAGAAGCTCCACTGATGGCTGATAATGAACACACTTTAGCTTATAGAGGGAGAGCAATTGCTCCTCTGACATCACAAACTGTATAATATTTCCCTGTTTATCAGTGAAAACACATTTATTGATCATCAGCAATACTTTTGACGACAGAGAGATTGTTTTTTAATCAAAAATGACAAATATTCTGTGGTTCCAGCTTTAAAAAAAGAAAGAAAATCTGCTCATTTTTTTAGTATCACGGTAACAAGTAATCAAAGGATGTCTCTTTGGGCTCTGGGATATGTGATAGCATGCTATTTTATAAACTGATTATTGATTGCTGAATAAAAATAATAATCTGCATGTAAACTGGCAATATATTTAATCTAACAATCAAATCCAAACCATTTTTTTTCACATTTTATGTTTAAAAATAATGCAAAATGCATGTCACCAGCTGCTGTGTTGTAGTTCACACACAGTCCATGTAGTCATGTAGAAATGTGGATACTGAGATGTTTACTGAAGCGGAGAAAAACACGGATCCAAATGTACAATTACAGATTGCGAAGGGTTGGGCCGTATGCCTGAAATAAGAACATCCAAATTTGATTCCATCTATCTCATCTCCCACCCTCCCACACAGAGCAACCCTTTCACCTGCTAGCTAGTTAATTACCACCACCAGCTATTTCAAGCCTTACATTGGTCGCACTGCGCTGAAGAAAAGAGAATCTTACTGATTGAATGGATCACAGAACAAACAGTGTATTCAACTGAAGACTTTAGAGTCTCAGTACCAATATTTTTCTTCTTTTTGCTATATCAGAAAACACAACTATCCATTTATTATATCAAATATGCATGAAAGTATATACAATTAGGGGTAAAGCAATCATAAAATATCTTTGGTAACACTTTACAATAACCATCTAAGTGATGTTTATAGATGGTTTATAAACCAATTATTAACCATTTACAAAATTCTATATATATTTAATCTTTAAATGTTTTCAAACAATTTCTTAAAGGTATAAGAATCATTTTGAAATCATTTACATACTTAATATGGTGTTAAAAATGTTATAATGAGTGCAAAACTATTAATCAACTAATAATTATAATGTAATTGTTTGTTTATGGTAAAGTAACTATCAATTTACATTAATATACTATCTATTAAAAAAATAAATTATAGTCAACATTAATACATTTTCTATTTACCGTTCTAAATGGCCTATATACGGTTTATAAATGATGATTAAACATTAATAAACTATCTGTTTACCATCTATAAATGATGGTTATTGTAAAGTGTTACCATATCTTTTAATCATCTAATCCCATCATGAGAGGTTAAGAGAAAACAGCCACAGGTAGAAAAGAAGCACATATATCACTGTACTGCAGCAAATATTTGGCCTAAAATAAAATTGAACATCCGAAAATTTCTTCTTCTTCTCCCCCTCTCCAGCCCCCAGATAAGGAAGGCGGCCTGCCGAAGCAAGTGGGCAACAAGACAGAGTGCGGCCTGCTGGGATTGGTCTTGGACTTGAAGCGCGATTACCAGCCAATAAGAAACCAGATCCCAGAGGAGAAGCTTTACAAAGTCTACACCTTCAACTCTGTCAGGAAGTCCATGAGCACTGTGGTCAAACTGTCGGATGGGAGCTTCCGCATGTACAGCAAAGGAGCGTCTGAGATCGTCCTCAAAAAGTGAGTCTGGTTTTAAATTAGATACAGTAGTAGCACATAACCTTGTTGTACAGTAATATGATGAACTCAAGTGCTGATTTTTCTCTCTTTTTTTCTTTTTTAACCAAGTGTACATTTAATCTATTTTGAGGACTTAATGTACTGAAGGGTATAACTTATTGATTATTCTTCAGGCAGTGAGAGTGGGCTGAGATTCCACTAGAAACTTACAGAACATTACAATAACCGAACCGTAACAAGTGAATAACGGATATAAAGCTTACTGCCGCCTCTGAAGGAAGAGGGGAGAATTCTCATTTGAAAAAAACTTACATTAAAATGAAACATTCAGTTGTAATAAACATTGAGGACTTAACCCATTTAACATACAGATACAGCTACAAACTGCTTAATTCAACATCGTATGCAGGGTTTTATACCAGGGCAGCACAATTAAATGAATATTAATCTTGATCACGGTTCTAACAATGAAATGAACAGGACTGAATGTGATATTGAGGTTAAAACATGTGCTTCGCTAATAGAAAACTCTGCTGCATATCAAATCAAATCGTTTCTTAAACCAACAGCCGGCCACAAGGGGGTAATCATGATGTTTTGGCTTCATTTTCTACCTAAATATCAGCAGTGACGATTGAAAAACCCGTATTGGTTGCTCACTAATTAGTGTATTTCCTAAATTGTCCTCACTGATGGTGATCATTTTGTGAGAAGTAGGTGCATAGGCAAGGGTTCGTCTACAGTATTTTGGGGTTTCCATGTTATATTTTGACATAAATTACAATTACAAAATTCCAAATACCATCATCCCAACGCTCCACCTTTGATCACAGATGCAGCTTCATTCTGAACGAGGTGGGTGAGTCCAGGGTTTTCCGTCCACGGGACAAAGATGAGATGGTGAAGAAGGTGATCGAGCCCATGGCCTGTGATGGCCTGAGGACCATCTGCGTGGCGTACCGTGACTTCCCCAGTGACCCCGAGCCCTCCTGGGACGAAGAGAACAACATCCTCAATGAGCTGACGGCCATCTGTGTGGTTGGGATAGAGGACCCAGTCAGGCCAGAGGTAGGAGAGTGTGACATATATATGTGACATTATGAAAGCAGTGGGCTGTACATGCACACTGGTGTGCCCTAACTTTTACCTTGAGGTTTTACAGATTTATGAGATCTCCTCTGTCCTTTCAACACTTTATTCTTTTCAATATTTTAAAGATTTCAAGTGCTCTACTGTGCTACTTGTGCATGCTGCCCCAGGAATTAATAAGTACTATACATCAACCATCTATCCTCTGACATCCAACTGTATTCACCATCTAAACTGAGCTCACAGTTTTCATACTTCTCAACATACAGTTCAGTAATATCTGAGAGACAACCAAGAAATAATACACATTGAAGTGAATTACATCCTGTATGTCAGACGGCCTGAAGAAAATCTTATTTGTTGAGTATTAGTATAGAACATATTTTGCAAACTGTTCAAAAGCATATAAATAATGTGTGTGGCAGGAAATGGTAGAGTTTAGGGTAAAGGGATAGATACAGACGAGAGTGTCACTGAGAGGAATTCATATGTTCAATATTAAGTGAGGACGAAAGCAAAATATCAAAATTATTTAATCAAATGTTGGAACCACTGTAATGAGGAAATTGAAGCATGCAGAACGTTAAATTACTTTTAAAAGGTGAACCTTCTAATTGCTTTAGATAAACTTCTTAAAGAACTCTATGTGTGTGATGCTGAATAATTAAATTACTATTTTAAGACTTCACTGCCCAACTATATACAGTATATATATATACAGTTTGGATAAGAAGTCATTATAGGAAGTATTTGATGTTTACTGTGTACTACTCAGTTCAAAGTAAGATTTTAATATGAAATTCTGGACCTTTAACAGCCTCTTTAATGCAGTTTTCCTTGAATTTTCCTGGATTTTAAATCCTGGGATCCTTGTTAATAAGCCTCTTTTTAGTTTGCAAAGTTAATCCATTCCTGGAAAACTCCAGGAATTTAAACACATGAACAGTTGTATGGATTTCAGTTACATCAGACCAGCTCCCCTCCTGTATCCACTTCCATAACATAGTATCAAGTAGTAGTATATAGTATCAAACTTAAGAAAACTCACCTATTTATGGTTAGACATTTATTGATGTAATCAGTATTTTGTAGTAAATTATAATGTCAGATCTAAAGAAGTGAAGCTGTGGGGACAAGAGTGAACAAAGTAGGAAGACTCTGTTGACAGTAGCAGCCTGCACATTGATCCCACAGAGAGGGATCATGTATCATTTGAAAGGCTTATCATTAGTGTGCATGCGTGCGTTCGTGTGTGTGCGTGTGCATGTGATCAATTGCTTCACTAAATGATTATTGATTCATGAAATGCACACTTCGGTCTGGGCCAATCAGATTTTCCTGATTTAAAACAGAATGCACGCTGCATTTGCTACTTGAATTTCCTGTCTCATATAGATGATATTTTAATACACTGATTCCTTACATCTTCGAATGTGCACCTTCTGGTTGAGACACAGTGCCAGGACATTACTGTGCAGGTGGCTAGTAAGATACTGTACTCGATGTTGAGGTGTGAACATGTTCTAACACTAAGAATTTCTTGAAAAAAGGCCTTGTCACCAAGCATATTCACGTAACTTAAATACAGGAGCTGCCCCTTTACTTGAGTATGTCCATTTCATACTTTTACTATATTTTATGAGACTTAATTACCTCCGTAAAGGAAGTTTTGGTAACACTTTACAATAACCATCATTTATAGATGGTAAATAGACCATTTATAAATGGTAAACAGATAGTTTATTAATGTTTAATCATCATTTATAAACCATATGTAGGCCATTTAGAATAGTGAATAGAAAATGTAATACGGTTGAACTAAAATTTATAAATGCCAAATAGATTACTTTACCATAAACAAACATAATTATTAGTTTATTAATAGTTTTACACTCATTCTAACATTTTTAACACCATATTAAGTATGTAAATGATTTCAAAATTATTCTTATACCTTTAAGAAATTGCTTGAAACCATTTAAAGTAAATATCATATATATAAATATGTATAGAATTTTGTAAATGGTTAATAATAATTGGTTTATAAACCATCTATAAACATCACTTAGATGGTTATTGTAAAGTGTTACCAAAGGTTTTTTTTTGTAGCGGTTTGTCCATTTCTATAATATATAAAGAATTGCTACAACAAGGAATTATTTCAAGTCTTTTGTGATGATTTTTCCTTGAACAAAAGGAGAAATATAATTGGAGAAGTGAAAGAAAATCGGTTGGAAAGAGATACCTGTGTACAGCAGGAAACTGACCTCACTTGACAGCTCCTGTGCAGGTAGAGGGAAGCAGGAAGCTAACTGACTACTGCATTATTCAACTTCCTCCTTTCATCTTTTTTTTCCATCCCCCTCCTCACTCTAACAAGAGCTCTCATTCAACCTCTCCCCACCGTGTTTTCTCGTTTCCACCTCTCTCCGTATCGTAGGGTTTGACTTTCGCCTTTCTCCAGTTGCCCTCTTTTCTTTTGACTTTCTTTTCACCTTCTTCTCTCACTACGCCTTTTTCGATCTCTTCTTCTGAAGCTGAGTTTGGTTTAGAAAAAGAAGGGGAAAAGAGAAACTATCGTCTCAAAATGAATTTGCAACAACCATGGGAACAACTAGACAAACCAACTAGAAACCCTCTTTTGTATCACAGTGTTATTTCATATTGTATATTTTTGCAAACTATATAACAAAAGCTGAATATTGCCTATTGGACATGCACGAATGCAGATTTCTGCAAATGCCACAGCATCTGTGATCTATTAATTCACACATTAGGTGTCAAAATTGTCCCTTTTGCAGCATTTTCCTTTTATTCCACCACAGAAGTCACTTAACATCTGACATTTTCAATAACTGGTGTGGAGAAGCAGTGCACTGTAGCACTCCACTAACATATTTCCAGGTCTCTTCGTAAGACTGGCTAATAGTGGAAATGAGATGACTTTCCGCTCTGCTAAAAAGGTCACACAGAGTGGTAAACATGTTTTTGGTTTGTTTATTAGTCTCCAGTTTCGTCCTCCAGAATGCAATGTTCTTTTAATAACTAGGTTCTCCAGGGTTGCCCCGAGAGAGACGGGAGGAGGAGAAGGAAAGATAGAAGCAGAGAAAGATAAACAGATTCAAAATCAGATCCATGTCAGAGGGATGTCGGACCACAGGAGAAGTAAGACGGGTAAGGGGAGAAACGGAGGAAAACGAGAGTGTAACCGTATCCGTATTAGAGACACGAGAGGCTTGTTTTCCAGTCTCACCCACTAGCCTTCTACCCTCTTCCTCTGTCGGGCCCGATTGTATTTTTAATAAGCTTCCACTCTTCTCCTCTCCTCCTCTCTCCACCTCCTCTTTCGGATGACCAATCAACTAGAGCAGTGGGAATCCAAAGGAGAAAAATAAAGAGTAAAACAGACAGCAGGGATGACAGATAGGCAGACGGGAACTTGATATCTTGATAACAATGACTTGGTGAGAGCAGAGAAGGCAGGGTGTAATAACTTGCTCCACTTACCACAATATTTACTGAGAGAGCGTCTTTATTTTGTCAGATCGTATTACTCAAAACTGACTTCTAATGAATTAATGTAGCTCTTTGTTGTATTAACCCTTTATCAGGCAAAGAACTAGGTTTTTTTTAACATTAAGTAACTTCAAGAAAAGAGTTGAAAATTTACTAGATTAAAGTGGCAAATCCACAAGAAAAAAAGTTGCAGATTTAAGAGATTTAAAGTGGCAAATCTACGCGAAAAAAGTCGCAGATTTACGAGAAAAAAAACTACTTTTTTTCTCCCAGATTCACCACTTTAACCCTTAATAGGGCACTCATTGAAATACTTGCAAATTCCAAATTTCAACCGTAGAGAATATTGGTATTACATACCGCAAGAATGTGTAAAAAAAACAAACGAAAATAATATTTTGAGAAAAAAAGTTTACGAGATTAAAGTGGCAAATCTACGAGAAAAAAATGCGCAGATTTATGAGATTTAAAGTGGTGAATCTGGGAGAAAAAAGTTGCTTTTTTTCCCTCTTTTCTCTTCTCGACTTTTTTCGCGCAAATTTGCCACTTTAATAAAATGATCAACCCAACACATATATATACTGACGTTAAAAGTGCACATTTGTAATCTATGTGGTTGTCAATTTCAGAATATGTTCAACACCCTTGACGTTTTACTCATCAGAAAAATTAGATAATAAAAATGATAGTCAGTATTTAATTTTCTTGATGTAGTGTTTTAATTTGGTTTCATTGTTGTTGTTTTTTCAACACTTAGCTGTTGGTCATTATCTAAGTTGAAGCATATCTGCTTATTTTTCTAAAGTATTTTTCTAAATATTGATTGGTTTTGCTGGTATCAACTGAAAATTGAAATACTTTAAAGCAGTTGATCCGGTTCGATTAACTTGAAGTACTTTTGAAACTCTTGCACTTCTGATCTTTAAAGTGAGATTATGTGACTTTTGAAAGTAGAGCTTACTCATTTTCTTTTACAAATACAAAAGTTGAATTAAAAAGCAATAAAACACACCAATGCTCACTTCTATACATTCGGGTTTATGGCTTATGATGGCGTTTGCTATATATATTTTGCTGTATATCACATGGCTGCTGTTGAGCAAAAGTATAGTCCTACTTTAAACCTGCCCATGAGCCATACATTATAATTACATAATGTGAAAGAACAAGTAGGATGAAATTACATGTCTGTGTTTGTTTAACCTCTAACTCATTAAAGCCCTGCCCTCCTCCACTGTATAGATTTACTTTGTATCCGCTCCCATCAAATGAGTTAAATCTTTTGTGATATACACGCTTGAGCAGCTGGATTTTATGTCCAATATATTTACACATGGCTGTGGTGGAATAATTTGGTCTCCCATCACATGTTGCACTTTGCTTAGGTGTGTGTGTGTGTGTTTATGAGTACAAACATGCTCCCATGTGTATGTGCAATAAGCCCAAGCTTCTGCGAGTGTGAAGTGAAAAGTACAGTATGCCTGTGTGTGTTTGTGTGTGTGTGTGTGTGTGTGTGTCAGCGAGAAAAAGATCGAGTCCCAGGCCTGTGTGTATGTGCAAATGGATGTGAGTTGCTGTTTCTGTATGTACACACTTTTGTTTGTGTGTGGGTTTGGAGAGCAGTGCTCGCCCACACTGACCTTTGTCAGGAAGATGATGTGTTTCTGAATTAATACTCTGCTTTTGCCAGCTGGTTTCGACCGCAGATCAATCTCCATACAGTAACTTCTCCCAGTTATTCTACTAGACGAACGTCTGGAGGGAAAAGAGCTCAGATAATATGCCTCTCGTTAATACGAAAAGGCACAAAGGCAACAGAAAACTGTTTTCATAACATAAAAGTATAACAGAGTTAGATTTGTTTTGCACGTCTTTTTAAGTATTTTTGCTACTGGTATGTTCACAAAGCGACTATATAACAATGGATCACATGGGCAGACAGCTAGTCATATTTTAGGATTATGGTGTAGCACCTGGGGTAAAATAGAGCTAAAAAGAGAGTTAATATTGGACCTATATTTATCAGGATACATGGAGAGAAACTATCCACAATTCCATTGTACTTGAAGTTAATTACAATAAAGATCTTTCTGTTTCTGATTCTGAGGAGGACCCAAACATGGCTACAAACTAATGTTATGAGATGTGTTCACCACTCTTTAGGTGCCTGATGCTATCCAGAAGTGCCAGCGTGCAGGCATCACAGTGCGCATGGTGACAGGAGACAACATAAACACCGCCAGGGCCATAGCCATCAAGTGTGGCATCATCCACCCCGGAGAGGACTTCATCTGCATCGACGGCAAAGAGTTCAACAGGAGGATCCGCAATGAGAAAGGAGAGGTACAGTAACGACTGTCAGAGTGAGCCAGAGAGTGAGAGAGGCTGAAGATACCTCTCTAAACCTAAATCACAAATACCTGTCCTTTTATTTCTGTGTGTGTGTGTGTGTGTGTGTCCAGGTGGAGCAGGAGCGTATCGATAAGGTTTGGCCTAAACTCAGAGTTCTGGCCAGATCTTCCCCGACCGACAAACACACACTCGTCAAAGGTGAACTGACTACACTATTTTATATCCATTACTGCACACACACAATATCACATATTGTGGGTGGCGTTGTATTTCGGATGCTGTGTTCAGTGTCTGTGCTCTGTGTGTTGGACAGGCATTATTGACAGCACCATGGCAGACCAGAGGCAGGTGGTGGCTGTGACAGGAGATGGGACCAACGATGGACCTGCACTTAAGAAAGCTGATGTTGGCTTTGCCATGGTGAGCACACTCTATTTTCCTTTTTATCTGCTTGTACCATTTTCCTCCTTGCTTGCTTTGTTTTGAGATTGATCTCAGTCAACATCTGCAGATATCTTCTTCACCTCTGCAGTATTGAGGGTATTTTCTCAGGCACTTTGCCTCTGGCTGTGTGGATTAGGAGCTCCCCCTAGTGGATTTATTATTCTACACAATTTCTCTGCAGTACATAACACTTGTCTACTAACCATTAAAAAGAAATGTCATCTTCCAGTGCTTCATACAATGCTTCATACAGTAACCTGTACAAGGACTAGTCATTCATTTCAATCATCCTGATCGTGACTGTGATCCAGATGCTGTTACAGAGCAGCAATACTATGAGATTAACCATCCTGTTGTCTTTGCAACATTAGGGGCCTGTAAAGCCCCATGAATTAGCTGCATTAGCCTTAAAATGCTAAACTGTTAGGGAGATTGAAATGGCTCGCTGTTAGTGGCACGTGTTTTATTGCATTTATCATCAGACGCTCTTTTAGACTCTGTTTTTGACAAGTCCATCTTCCTTTGTGTTGCTTTCCAGTGTAGTAGTTGTTGCCAAAGGTGGAATAAGAACTTTTTTTCTGCAGGATTTTCCACAATTGAATGAAGCTCTTAATATTCGAAGAGATGTGCAGTTGCATCTGCATTTGTAGAACAGCCAATAGAAACAACCTGTCTCTGAAATAACCTGTGATTGGCCTGGAAAAAAAGAGGAGGCCAAGAGGAGGTGCAAATGTCTATTTTTCTCTCAGACCACTGCATTACCATATGCAAAAAGGTTATTTTGGAATTTTTGCACAATAATGCCAAAATAACATGGCCTACCCCAACTTAATTGGCTAATGTTACAATAAATGTACATAAGATCATCCTCATTTCAAATTATAATTCAAACACATGTTGAATTGGGTTCTTATTAATTACCTTGGCTAATCCACAGTTCCACAAACCCTTTAGAAACTGCAGAAGAACCTCCTAATCGTATCTCTGGGGTTGGAATCATCGATGCAAGTTGTAAGAGTGTGTTGTCCTGATGTTTGTGTGTGTATTCATCTACTCTGTTGCCTCAGGCTGATATTTCAACCCAACTGAAACACTCTTACATGGTTTAATTAAGTAGAACAAACTGACAAACATGTTCTCACGTGTAGCATTCTGTTCACCACAACTGAGCTCTGTTTATGAGGTGCTGTGCCCTGCCACTCGTAATGTCACAAAACATGAGAGAATATGAGGGAGGTTGTCCTGCTCCTCCCATAAATATGGAGCCTCCCGTCATCAAACCAGCAACACACACACTGACCCCTTAATTAGTCCGCATCATCATTATCCATCAACAGAGCTGAGTCGTGTCCAGAGTCAATTTTTTTCTCCAGTGGCTGTAGAGTAGAGTTGATTTAACCCATAAGAACCCATGGTGACACCCGTGTAACAAACACTTTAAATCTTCTAGAATCTTCAGCTTTATGCTTCACCTTAACTCATTAAATCCCTAAATGACGTATATTCAACACCCTGGTGTGGTGGTCAAGAAGTGACTTCTCCAAAATATGGCTGTGACTGGAAACAGAAATGTGAAAAATTTCAAAAAGCTTATTTTTTGTTATGAGGTTAAGTTTAAACCCATTTAACAATTCTAATCCGTTATTAGGTTGTTTTTGTTTTTGTTGCATTTAACTTGTTCTGACCAAATTTCCTGCACAAATTAAAGTCAAATTTTGATATATGTTATGGAGATGCAAAAGAAAAACTCAAATTTTTGTCTCTGTAAGCAAAAAATGTGTCTTTTTCTCTATTTTAAAATAAGAAATATCATAAACATAAATACCATAAACGCCCAATGTAACGTATATGTCACATTACAGATCTTTGACATTTAGGGGTAGTATTCTTTTTTTTTAAACATCAGAAATGTGTTCTATGTGGTCCACTTACAGAACACATCCTTTAAGGATAACTGGGTCTGGGTTCCTATGGGTTAAACAGATCAGTTCATTTTTTTATGTGTTTGTTGAGGAATAGTCCGATATGAAGTAATGGATCCTAGTTTTTGTCTGACTGCACCTCTTCTCTGCTCTCCTCCAGGGTATTGCTGGTACAGATGTGGCCAAGGAGGCGTCAGATATCATTCTGACTGATGATAACTTCAGCAGCATCGTCAAGGCAGTAATGTGGGGCCGAAATGTCTACGACAGCATCTCCAAGTTTCTTCAGTTCCAGCTTACTGTCAACGTTGTGGCCGTCATTGTGGCTTTCACTGGTGCCTGCATCACACAGGTCAGGAGCTCATTCGTTGTGTGTATGTGGGTTATATTAGCATAACTGCAGTCTATTCTGTCATTCAAAAACTGTTCAGAGCATAGTGCTTCATGTAGATGAAACAGGCCTCCATCAAATTCAGTATAAACCCATTAATACATTTATTAATTCAACCTGGAAATGTACAGTATTATCATACAGTGTGAGTAGCCGATCAGTCATTATATTTTGGTGTTCATGTTGTTTCCCATTGGCATTTTCGACAACAGTCCCGGTATTTTCAATTTGGGACAAGGAACCTACAACCTAAATGTCTTTAACTGAGATAAGATAAGATAAGATAAGACTTTATTTATCCCGCAGTGGGGAAATTTAGTTGTCACAGCAACTCAAGATACAGACACATAGATATCAGAACAGAATAAGAATAAGAATATAAAAAATATGAAATATACATACATTCTATACACATTATTTACATACATTTCTGATATTTGGCATTAGTATTAATGTATATTATTGTGTTGTTTGTTTTCCTGACAGTACTTTGCATTTTTCAGATATTGCACATTGGAGAAAATATATTTTAGCATGTTAAATAGGTTAAATAGGTTGTTGCATTTAGGGCTATGAAAATCAATGAATAATTATATTTAATAAATGCAGAGATAAAGACAGTACAGTATAAGTGGTATATGACAAATATGATACTGGAAAAAACACAGAAGGCCTAATATAGGCCTAACAGAGATAGTGCAGATAAATAAATCAGTAAAGTGACCTGGTGGTACAAACAGTGCTGTATTATGTGGTGCTGCTGTTAAACAGTCTGTTAAAAGACAAGATGTCCTGTACTGAAGCCCCTGGTTATAAGTTACTTTCCATTCCTGGTTGTATTAAGTCATCAGTTTTTAATTGTGATTTCCTTTGCATTTCTGCAGGACTCTCCCCTGAAGGCCGTGCAGATGTTGTGGGTGAACCTGATCATGGATACTTTTGCATCTCTGGCCCTGGCGACAGAGCCTCCCACAGAGTCTCTGCTGAGGAGAAAGCCATATGGTCGCAACAAGCCTCTCATCTCCAGCACAATGACAAAGAACATCCTGGGACATGGAGTCTATCAGCTCATCATCATTTTCACGCTGCTCTTTGTTGGTGCGGACTATAATTTTGCTCTGCGGTGCACCGGGTGTTCTTCACCTTAATGATGTGACACAAACTGAGTTCCAAGTTAATGGCTTCATACTAACTGCCCGTTTTTATCCCCCTGTAGGTGAGAAGATCTTTGACATTGACAGCGGCCGTAATGCTCCCCTTCACTCTCCTCCATCCGAGCACTACACCATCATCTTCAACACCTTCGTCATGATGCAGCTCTTTAATGAGATAAATGCCCGCAAAATCCACGGAGAGAGAAACGTCTTCGATGGTATCTTCAGGAACCCCATCTTCTGCACTATTGTTTTTGGCACCTTTGCTATGCAGGTAAGCAGATGCAAAATATTAGATTCTATTATTTGTCTGTTTTTGGTTGGTTATTACATATACACTACCGGTCAAAAGTTTGGACACACACCTTCTCATTCAATGCGTTTTCTTTATTTTCATGACTATTTACATTGTAGATTCTCACTGAAGGCATCAAAACTATGAATGAACACATATGGAATTATGTACTTAACAAAAAAAGTGTGAAATAACTGAAAACATGTCTTGTATTTTAGATTCCTCAAAGTAACCACCCTTTGCTTACTAGAATATAAGACATGTTTTCAGTTATTTCACACTTTTTTGTTAAGTACATAATTCCACATGTGTTCATTAATAGTTTTGATGAATCTACAATGTAAATAGTCATGAAAATAAAGGAAACGCATTGAATGAGAAGGTGTGTCCAAACTTTTGGCCTGTACTGTACATTCTTTTTTTTTCTCTTGATGCATTTTCTTGTGCTTTGCTTTTGTAGATTGTGATTGTGCAGTTTGGAGGGAAGCCATTCAGCTGTCAACCTCTGGACCTGGAAAAGTGGATGTGGTGTGTTTTCCTCGGGCTGGGAGAGCTTGTCTGGGGACAGGTAACATCCGAACTCATCCGTTTCTTTCTGCTTTCCTGCTGTTTTCTTGCTTTTATTCTAGTTCATGTTTTACTCTCCTACTCTACTCTGCTCTCTGCTTGTCAACTTCTCTTTTGACCCAGTGCTCTGTCTTCTCTATGGGTTAGGTGATTGCCAGCATACCCAATAGCAGGTTGCGCTTCCTGCGGAGGGCAGGCCAGTTAACTCAGAAAGATGAGTCACCAGAGGAGGACGTAAATGAAGACAATGAGGAGATTGACCACGCGGAGAGAGAGCTGAGGAGAGGACAGATCCTCTGGTTCAGAGGACTCAACCGCATTCAAACTCAGGTGAGGATACATTTCCTATTTTGCAATTTGTTGTTTCATTTCACAGAAATGTTTCTGCGCTGATTCTGTCTGAAAAGAAACAATATATAGTCATTTTAAACTCAAATGGGGTCCTTCTCATTAGTCATTAGTCACCATTTCTTTATCAAAATGTGAGATGTTGTGTAGTCTGTTAAGCAGCAAAAAAACACCATGGCTCTTTGTTTTACTTTTTGTCTATCTTTGTCATATAATCCATTTTAAGTAAGACCAGCACCTCAGACATTAGCTGAGCTTATATGCTTATATGTTCCTCATGTTAGCCAGTAATAGTCTTAAAGTCATTTTATCTCAAGATGGTTTATTTAGGTACATGAAGATGCAGCTTTCTTTTGCTGGACGGAGGCGATCAGCTGTGTGGACCTGTGGAAGATCGATGATCACACCTCGGGGGGTTAAATACAACTGGACATAGTCACTGAATTGTTCTCACTGTGACCAACTCTGCACACCGTTATCACTGTGATATTCAAGAAAGTTTTGCTTGTGTGTTGGATTTGATTTCATTTCACTGATGTGTCACTAATGGTCCAGGGTGAAGCCGTCCCATGACATTAACCAGGGGCCAGCATCTTACAGAGGCAGCCAAACATAAAGATAAAGAGGAAAGAAAAAGTAGAAATACAAGATTTCAGAATAAAAGGAAGACTATGGCTCGTTTTAACTAGAATAGCTGAATTAAATAAAAATAGGTCCAATGGGTCCACAGACAAGAGCGGTCAGATGATCAAACAGGTTTTAAATAAACCATCAGAATTATTTGGAAGAGAGAAAGAAGACAAAATATAAAATTTGTTCATTGTAAACATTCATCACAAGTTCCAGATCAACTAATTACAACTTCAATCTACTAAACTTGCTGTAGATCTGAACACTTATTTGTTTCTAATGTAATGACACATTATTAGTAACAACATGCAACTACAGTAGATTGACTCAGTTTCACTTTTAACTTAAAAAAAGTGCTTTTAAATAAAACGGCAAACTGTCATCTGACCACTTGTGCCTGTTGCCCTGTTCCATGTCCCCACCCTCCTAATTTTCAAAACTTATTTAGAGAGTACAATTTTATCATTATCAACAGAACCAATTGCCGGAGCTTCAAAAGTAAAACGTTGTATAAAAGTTGTTCTAAACTGTAGTTTTTCTCTAATTGCTGAAGAATTGGTGGAAATGCCACAAAACAAGATACCTTGAATGAAGTAAATGGCTGCATCTGTATGCTTTATAATTAGCCAGTCGTTTAAAGGGTTGGATCACACAAATTAGCAAACTAATTTTGTCTTTTTACACCTGAAAGTCCAAAAGACAGCTCATGTTTTTTGTTATTGTATACATTAAATATACAGTATACAGATACAAAAAATACTTTCACACTAAAAATCAGGTTTAGGTTACAGGTTTCACACCTGTAATTTTGGTTGGGATCAAAGGTCTGAACAAAATGCTATAGGTGTGAAAGAGCCCTGAGATAGTTTTGTTTAGTTTTTAGGTTACTGTCTGGTTTCTGTGCACCCAAATACTAAGGAGGTGAAGGAGTTTTG
Organism: Centropristis striata; assembly: GCF_030273125.1. Classification (NCBI taxonomy): domain Eukaryota; kingdom Metazoa; phylum Chordata; class Actinopteri; order Perciformes; family Serranidae; genus Centropristis; species Centropristis striata. The sequence continues at coordinate 40,315,776 of NC_081519.1, forward strand.
TTCTGTGGTGCAGACATTACATTGAAAAATTACACTTGAAATATTCATCAGCAACACATCTTTCCAGAAATAATGGTCCCGTTAATCTGGAAAACCTATCCAGTATACTGTCAGTAGTGTCATAGGACTCCCTCAGTACAAAATAGTTGTTAAACAATTCACAGTTCATGAGGGCCGTCAATTATTTGTTAAGCAGAGTGGGACATTGTTTTTTGGGCAGAAGCACCTGTGTTTTTTTAGTTTTTTTTTTTAAAGGAATCTGTGAGCACCATATCTGAAAATGAATTCCCCTCCGCTGTATTTAGGTGAGAGCAGAAATCTCAAGACAACATGAGATTTTTGTAATTTGTGCGAACTAACCCCTTGAGTGAAATTGACCATTTTTTGAGGGGAACCTGCACCCTGACCTTTAGCTGTCCCCGCCATCGTGTCATCATTGAGACACTTTGTTCTCCCGTTGCCACCGAAGTCACCAGCCAGTCAACCTGTGTTGCCATTTGGTCTCTGTCACTCTGAGCAGCCATTTGTCCTCTCCTGTCCCGCTCTCCTCCCACAGATTGACGTAGTCAACACCTTCAAGAGTGGCACCTCCTTTCAGGGGGCCGGGGCTCTGAGACGCCAATCGTCCACCACCAGCCAGACCCAGGATGTAACCAATGTTTCTAGTCCTAGTCACGTGTCCTTGTCCAATGCCCTTTCCTCTCCTACAAGCACTACTGCTGCTACTGCTCCTCCCACTACTGGCCGTGAGTCAGAACTCTGTCAGTCTGCTTCTCTGCTCTCTTTGCTTCAGGGGTGCCATCATGTCATGAAAAAAAAGTTTCAGTTTCAAATTTTTCTCTGCACATTATCTGGCATGTTATCCTAAAAACTAATTACTATGACAGTCTCCGTTTTGGGGTTGGCATCTCTGAAGATTCGTCTTCTTCTTTTTTTTTTTTTTCTCTCTCTTTCTTTCTCGCTCTCTGCTTTTTTCATTTCCTCTCTTTCTTCTGTCTTTTTGCTGTTCATACTGGTTTTCAAATTCATCTTGATATCTCCTCCCATGCTTGGGTGTACTGTCGTCTCATTGGTGAATGTGTGTTTGTTTCCTCAGAGTGCTAGGAGCGCAGGACTAAGGGTGATACCCACGGCGTGACATTTCAGGTTGTGAGTTTGTCTCCCTCTGCTCATCCCCCCATCCATCATACCATCCTCCAACCCTTCCATTTTAATGTCTTGACAGACGTTAGTGTGAACTAAATCCAATCAACTCACCAAGGGACTGAGTAAACATTCAAGTATAAGTTGCAATGTTGTCTTATTCTATCTGTGGGTTTGCTGCTGATGAGGCCGACCACACTGAATTGAGCTGAAGCAAATTTGACATGCTATTTCATGTACTCTCCAGCTGACACTTCATCTGCAATAACACAAAAGGAGCAACAGCTTGTGTGCAACACTTTAGAAAAACCTGCAATAGCCACTTACAAAATGGGAATTTCAAATGGTGCAACTAAACTCTACCCACAAGGGGGCACTGCCAGGATCAGAGATTATCTCTGCTTCATGCTTTGTCCACCTCCATCTTCTCTTTCTTCTTCTTCTCTCTCTCTCTCTCTCTCTCTCTCACACACATACACACACACACACACACACTCTGTCTCTAATCTTTATCTACCTGATGAAAGTCAGATGTAAAACTCTGCTGAGGGTTGTATGGACAGGAATGGAGAATCACCATAAAGCAGTACTGCACCAATAATTCATCCCGTCTTGTCGCTTCATACTGTCGGTGTAGTTGACTGTCATGTTGCCATAGTTACGGACATAGATCCTCTGCAGCACCAGCGACGTAAATTCAACCTCCCCCCACCCTCTTCTGACACCCCATCAGTGTTACCTGTCAGACATCCTGTCACATGCACTCATCCCGACAGGCTCCTCTTATTATTTGTTTTATCTGTTTTGTCTCCTTATACCCAACTCTACCGCAGTTGCTACTACAATATTTACAGTATATACAGTATTCCCATACATTTTTAAAAAAATGAAGCGTATTTGTAGCTTTTATTGGCACTGTAAATGTCTTTCAGTGCAGCTTCCCATGGAAAAGTAAATACTATATTTATGTTGTTCTGTATTAACACTTAACAGATTTGTTTTTTCATTCTAAAGTATTTTAGGTAGACTTTGGATTCAAATTATTCAGTGCTAAATGGACTCATAAGAAACAATTTTGATAATTTATTAATTGCTATTGTAATTTATCAACCAGAAACACAAAACATTAACTCGCTACAACTTTGCAAATCTGATGATTTATTGTGTTTCTCTGTTTTCTATCAATATTTATATATTTATATATTTATATTATTTATAAGTGCTGTGAGGTTTTAGATTTTGGAAACAATAATGAGCATTTTTCATCTTCAGGTCATCTGAAAACTTAAAGTCACTATGAGCAATTTCGTGTTAAGTTAAGCGGCCCCTGCAGATGAAAGCAGTAGCACCACCGCCTCCTAACGTAAAACGCTTGTATCTGGATATCGTGTATTTGTTTTGGGAGCAGAATGTTCAGAATAATACAGCAGAAGTAACAAAGCATTATAGATGCAACCATGATGATGCAATTTTGTAACTTTTAAATATGTGTGCTGACACGAGTCAACGTCCTTTATTAGCTATCAAGTTACATGTACACCTTAAAATTTGGCATCTGTTGATATTGCACATGCCAACCCAGTTGGGAGAGTAAATGTTAACATTGTACGTTTCTTCAAACCACAGAAAATGTTCTCACAAGTGACGGCTGCTGCTTTAAACATGTTGCAAAAGTGACAAAAAACTCAACACACTGAAAATGTGACCATTATATCAAATCAAATCAAATCAACTTTATTTGTATAGCCCTTTAAGACAGTGTTAGCTGATACAAAGTGCGGTACATGGCAGGACAGACCAACAATAAAAACAAAGAACAAGCAAAAACAACTAAAACAAAGTGAGTCTCATGCTGGGTAAAACAAAAAAAAACAGTAAATAAAAGTGGATTTTGAAATTAATCTCAATTTTAAAATTAATCTTAATTTGAAAAAACAACAAAGAACAAATAAAAACAAAAAAAAAAACAGAGCAAAGGCTCATGTTGAGTTAAAAGCCAGTGAATAAAAATGGGTTTTAAGATTCCTTTTAAAAGCATTTTCCTTTTATAGCACTTTAAAAACCAAAACTACTTGCATAAAACTAAAAAACACTGATTATGGACATCCAGTCTCCTGAGTTAGTTTGTCCCCTCCACTCATCCTCCTGCCAACTATGCAGCTTCATATTACTTTGTCACTGGACAACAAAACCTTACAAATCAACATATCTGTGGTTTGCAGAAATATACAATGTCAACATTTTTTGCTGGCTGTATGTGCACATAAGGTTTTGATTATTTTCCCTTTAACCCTCAAATTGAGTGAACTGACATGCAGATGTTAACATCCTCACTAAAGCTTCTTGTAGTTGTTTGGGGCCTATACTTGAGTGTTTACTTAGATGTGCATGGAGTTGAAAGCTGTCACACCTCTGACAGTAAACTTATTATTTTCATCATTCACTTCCATTTGTTTCGTGTCCACAGTCTGTGTGCCGGTGTCCACTTCTTCACCGTCCTGTTGTCTTGTTGCATGTAGTTTGTGTTTACCTCTTGTTTACTTCCCGTGGTCATAATATCTTAACCTGCTGTGTTCGCTCTTAAAGCCACCGTTTTCCTTTTGTTTTTTTTTTCTTTTGGTGTGTTGTTTCGTTGTGAGTTTTACACTGCAATGCTCGTGTTGAACCAACCTCCTCATGCAGAGTTTAACTCTCTCCATTGCCCTGTTTGGGACCATGCTTTACCCACCCTGTGCTATATTTGTGTGTTTGTGTGTCCCATTCAGAGTCTGTGTGGATATTGTCCCAGACAGTGCTCTGGTACCTCCAGAAGTTTTTAAACCACCTGATTTGGATCTCTCAGATCTAACCTCCTTCCTTCTTACTGACCTCGTCCACCAGATTTTCTTCAAACTTGCATGTGATATTCTCCTTTTAATTTTTTCTGTGAGCATTCCATTTATTAACGTGGCTTGTTTCTAGGTATACAGCACATTGGACTAAAGCGTATACTTACAACGAGCGTTTGTGTTGCTTTTGGTATTTGTTTTTCTTGAAATGTATGATTTTTTTTTTTTTTTACGATTGTGTTCCTCACGGCTTTTCTTAGTGCACGCCAAACTTGAGTGACTTGTGAACTGTAGTCATCTTGTGAAAGCAGAACACAGACTGCGGTTGCTTTTCCTCTTGTTGCTCCTTCACCTTCTCCTCCTTCTTCACCTCTTTATCCTCAGTATAAGAGGTTCCCTGTACTTCCCCTCTGTCCCTCTCTCCTCCTCTTCCCTCTTCTCTCTCATCCCGAGGGTCCCTCCCACCCTTCCATTTGATCTCTGGCATCGTCTCTCATCCTTTTTCTTCTCTTTCCTCCCCTTTTTTTGTTTTTTTACGACAGATCCGCGTTGTGAATGCATTCCGTAGCTCCCTCTATGAAGGCCTGGAAAAACCGGACTCCAGATCATCCATCCACAACTTCATGACACACCCCGAGTTTAGAATAGAAGACTCCACGCCCAACATCCCCCTCATCGACGACACAGACGACGATTCCGCTCGGAGGAGGGGGAAGTACTCCAGCCAGCCCTCGTCCCCCAACAAGAATAACAACGCCATCGACAGTGGCATCAATCTCACCATCGACACCAGTAAATCAGCCGCCTCCTCTAGCCCCGCCAGCCCTCTTCACAGCTTGGAGACCAGCCTCTAACCTTGATCCTAACCTCAGCTTTTAACCTCTAAAGTCGTTTCCTTGCAGTCTGGGGGTTCTCCGATTCCTCCAGACCTTTAACTGCGCCCTTACACCTTGTCACCTTCCAAAAAATGTCACCCAGTTTTCAGCTCAATTGTCATCTTCCAACACCCCCATTTACTCACCTACACAGGACAGGTCCTGTGGCAAAATCTTCACACACACACACACACACACACACACACACACACCCCACCCCCTTTAACCTTGAGCTCTTAAAGCTCTCCACTCCTCTTGAAACGGAGGAAATCTAAAGTAATATGGCAAGGTGAAAAGAAAACTTAACATACAATCAAAAAAGCGCAAACAAAGCCACAAAACCTACACAGCCATCCTGCTTTTGTGGTTGTATGTGTACGGTGGCGGCGGCGGTGGTGGTTTGTATGACTATATGCGTGTTAGCATGTACTGTATAAGCGTGCCGCTGACTGCACATTATGTATGAACTGCGTCTTTAGTGGCACCGGGAGGAGGATGATGAGGAGAGAGACACTGCTGAGTGGTAGAAATCACAAAACAGGACAGACTCTAAACTCCCCTTACACTCCCTCTCCTCAACAATAACATTGTCAATACTGATAATAGTTTAAATTAAATTGAAAAACATTGTTATTATTATGATTCTGATTCTGATTATTATTATTGTTGCTCCTGCATGAATGTACATTACCCAAGTTTTATTTAAAAGGGTTTTAATTTTATTGGAGTTCTTTTGTTCTGATGGGCTAGGCCTCGCGGCGGACTACTACTTTAAAGACGGCTTCTCTGAGTTCCTGGCCTGCAAAGTTCCCTCTTCTGTGTGGCATGAACATGTAACCGACTGTAAAAATTTATTTCATCCATAAACAGAAATGTGTAACGAGGTGGTAGGGCTCAACTTGCACAGTAGTTTTGCACCTGTCGGAAAAGAGGAACGCAAAATAATAATGATGATGATAGCATTTATGGGATATATTCTATAAATATAAATACATATAAATATATTTAGAGAGAGTTTATCTTTGTTTGTCGGCATGTTGCCTTGTTCCTGCTTCAATGGCTCAAAATACTTTGACTTATTTATGTCTTCAAGAGAATGTAATTTGTTTACAACCTCGTAGAGATAAACTTCCTGGTTTGTAGAAGGAGAGAGGCGAAGCTGAAGCTCAGAAGGGCCAGAGCTCTGTTGGTGTGTTATTACTGAAAAACCATGTGCTGGAATTTGCCTGCTATCTTTTCAAATATTGTAGATATTTTTAGAGGATTAACAAACAAAAAGAAACCAAAATATAATCGGATACGTAGTAAATGTGGAATCTTAGTATTACTCTATATGATTGTTGGGATCAAGTTGGAGTGGCTTGCCTTTTCTAAACGGAGGCCTCCTTTTTGTGACAGAGGGGGAATATTTAATTCTTTTTTCACTTCTTCTTCTTCTTCTTCTCTCTCTCTTTCTTTTTTTTATTGTGTTTTTTTCCTCTGTGCTTCAGCGCTGGCCTGGGGTCAGGGCTCGAGTCAAAGGCTGATATCAGGACCTTTACAGTGAACTGTCTTCTAGATAAACCTGCTTGTTCAAAAGGACTTGATGTTTTAAAAATATGTGTGACCATCAAAAAGGCTGCAATCGAGTCATATTAGAAGAGTTATATTTGGCTTATCTGTGCCGCATGGAAATCAGATTTCTTTTTTTTTTGTTGAAAATTTGGGATATATTGTGTTGTTTATTTTTTTTATTTAATTTTGATTTTTTTTGTTTTGTTTTTTGTTTAAAGGATTTCCGTTTCCTCTAGCAGAGAGACACACGCAGCCCCATGAAGCTGTTGGCATTTTTAACATCTAAGAAAAAAAAAAGGAAAACTGACAAAAAAAAAAAAGACAAATTACAACAAACATGGAATGTTGCTTTGACTCTTTTTCTATACATAAAAAAAGACGATCCTTTTCTGCACTATCTGGTTATGAATGAAAACTTCTGTGGTGTAATTCTAGATGTGCTTTTGTGTGTTTTAACCAAGCTTGTCTTCCTGCCGTCACAGAATATACAGTACTCTAGCATCTCAACTGTACTCACTAGTTGTAAACTATTTATTGTGCTTTGACCAATCAGACATTACCAGAGAGAAGTTACATACAGAAGGCACATTTACCCAGTCTTATTGCACTCAGAAGGACAAGGCCAATTAACTAGCCTGTAATATCGTTATTTCTAATACTAACCGAAGTCAAGCAAGCATGACGCGAGAGGCTCATTATGCAACTTGAAAAAAATTGACGATTTTTCTACTTAAACTAAAAAAAAAAATCCTATACACTACTTCAGTATATACAATCATTTATCCGAACAGTTTCCTTTTTTCTTTTTTCTATCCTCCTCCTCTGTCATTTCCCAGTCGATCCGTCCATCTGGAGAGGGTGCACAAGCTTTACCAGTCAGCTCAGGCGTGTTGAAACAGTCACATGGACCATTTGAATATAAAAATCTGTCTTATTTAAGTTGGGGGAATAAAAAAAAAAAAAAAACAGTCTGGATTCTGATATTCTGCTTAGAAGCTGTTGATTTATTTTGTTTCCTTTCCAGTGTTTTAACTTGACAATTTATTTGTTTATTTGTCTGTAAAAATAAAAAAAAACAATAAACAAAACAAAAACATAACGACAGCAACAACAGCATTTTCAATAACAGTAATAATATAAAAAAGACTTAAGCCAACATTCTCCAACTACTTTCACATCCAGGAGGACATTCAGCTTTAAGAGGACGCAAAGACGACAAGTTTAAAAATAATCTTTGTAAATACAGCGATGAGTCCACTGAGGACAGAAACTCCATGCGGACTGGTGTGAAAACAGGAACTCTTCTTGACTACGTCTCCCATCATGCACCACAACGAGTCATACTGCCAACGCAGCTGTTTGGCTGTATGTAATCAATCACTGCTCCTGTCAGAAACATCTTGATTACATCCAAATGATAACACGTATTGTAACAACCAATAATTATGATGATGATGATGATGATGATAACACCGACGGTGATGCTGATGATGATATGATGATGATGATGATGATGATGATATCAATGATACTTCTTGCAATATACTCTCACCTGCCTCGATGTACTGTATTTAGCAGCATGCAGTTTGTGGAACAAAGAAAAAGAGAAATGCCAACAGATAACTTTTTGGCATACTTAGCCATTTATGGGTAAGTGATTTAAGTGTTCATCTTGTTTTTATGATATTTTTTTTATCTATACAATAATTGTAAATAAAGAACTCAATGTCTTTGTTCATTTAATACTATGCAAAAAGTCATGCTTTTCTGATTGTTACCCACCCTTAATCCTAGAGTGTGTTGCTGGAATGTTTGTGGTCTCAAAAGTCAGTAAAAACAATGTGATGTAAATTATTTTCTAGCTTGAGGAAAAAGTTAAATGATGATGAAAATTATTATTATGATACCACGAGGAGGGTGATGATAACGGTGGTGACAGTGATGATGATGATGATGATGATGTGGATAATGATGATGATGATGATGATGATGATGATGATGAACTGTGACTCTTGCTGCTTGACTGTCCCATTTACCACACTCCTGACAGGAGCGCAAGTGAAAAACATAATAAAAACAAAAAAAACGAAAAATCACTAAATAAATCTCCCAGAGCAGCATGACCCAGCATGGTGTGTCCTGGCCCCGTGTGACATGTCCTGTTCTGATTCGTTGTGCTTCACCTTTCAGTGTCCACTTTGACTGTTTCTCCATTTTCATTGGTTTGTTTCAAAAGGTTCTGCTGATAGTAAATGTGTGGGGTTGGCAAAGGAAGCTCTTGATATCTTACACCTTAAAGGGATAGTTGTGATTTTTTACATTGGGGTTTTATGAGGTACTTATCCAGTGGCGGACTCATGCCTCCATGGTTAAAAAAAGCATGCTAAAGTGCCCTCTAGAGTGGTGAAAACGAGAGGAAGTGCCTTATTGGCTGCCCTTTACACATGCAAAAAATGATTTGGTGCCCTCTAGGGTGCCCCTTCATATAATAAATAATGATGATGATCCCTCTAGCGCAATAAAATTTGATAACGTGCCTTAATGAGTGCCCTTCTAGTGCCCTTTTTCCTGTTTGGTCCCTCCGTGGTTGAAAAGGCGCGCGAAAGTGCCCTCTAGAGTGGTGAAAATGCGAGAAAGTGCCTTATTGGCTGCCCTTTACACATGAAAAAACGTATTGATTGCCCTCTAGGGTGCCCGTTTATACAATAAATTATGATGATGTGCCCTCTAGAGATTCTATAATACGGTATCACCGACTGTGAATAATGTTATGTGAGATGTTTGCTCTCATTTAGCTCTCAAAGTGCACAAAATAGATGCATTTTACTTAAAAATGTACAAATTTTCTCCCGGGCGGCTTGCCCCCGGACCCCCCTAGATGGTTTAGTTCGATACTTTTAATTGTCAGTACCGTATCATTAATTACCTTGATCTGGGTCTCCTTTTAACTTAATGCTAATATTTCATCATACATGATGCATCATAACTTTTTGCATGCTGGTGGGGCCCCATGTTGTGCAGAATGTGCCCTTTTTATTTTTTCGCCCCTGCCCTTCTAACAGTCTGAGTCCGCCACTGTACTTATCCATAGTCAGTGTTCAGTAGATGGCAGTTTAGGCTTGCTTAGCTCCTAACTTCTTTTCCAAAATGGGGCTGTTTTGGCTGCCATTGACTGTAGGTAATACATTGTCTGTGGTTAGGTAAATCATACAACCCACTGTAAAAAATCCAAACTATCCTTTTAAACCAGTGTCCCGATCTTGTTACATTATGGCCCTTTTAAATGAGGCACTACTGGGGCATCCCGATGTCCCAGAGGTTTGAGGCATGTACAGTAATTACACCATCACTGAATTAAGTGCAGCTGAGGAATTTTGTTGCATGTTATCCTCCCCACCCTTCTCTCTGTCTGTACTGTCTTCTTACAACACTGGTATAAAAACTGTTTAAAAGGAGTCCAGCAAAGTGTGGAGGTAAAGTGGTTACAGTAGAGGACTGATGAGCCCGTTTCCACTCTCAGAGAGTGAGAGTGTTCATTGATCCGTTATCTGACTGAGGTTTATGAAAGTTAGAATCTCTTGGCTCTGAAATATCATTAGCCGAACTGTGCTGTGAATTTTTGATTATGTGTTAGGTGAAGTAGCAGACGGATTTGTAATTGTGACTTTTTCCTCTGAGTCACGCCCTTCTTTCAGTTTGTCTTGGATCTGTAATGTTCTATGCAAACACGCTGATGCTTGTGTGCAGCATGTTCACCATCTTAGGTTACTGTAGTATGCAAGTGTTTGCTTATTAGCACAAAACTCAAAGAAAAACTGAGGCTGATGGGGATGTTCATAGTTTGGTGTTTAACACAAGTGTAAAACAAATTGACTTAATGGCACTAAATGAGGATCACTGAAGACAGACTATTTGTCCTCTAGAGCAACCATTCTCAACCTTGGGGTCCTGACCCCAATTGGGGTCGCGAGATGATTTCTGGGGGTCGCCAAATCATTTTAGAAAAAATATAAATGCACAAAATTAATATTAAATTACATAATTTCAGACAGGGAGATGTTTTAGTTCTTGTCAGCTTCATTATTTGTCCAAAATTCGTCGTATCAACTGAGTTTGTATTATCTGAACTGTGCGCATGAGATTCTTTTAAGTGAGTACAGCGGGAAAAAACTGGCGCTTGTTGCTTTACTGCAGCTGCAGTTTGCTAGCTATAACTGATGCTGGAAAAATGGAACGATGGCTGCAAAGAAAAGCTCCAGACTTGGGTCAGCAGCAGCAGCAGCAGGGGTCCAGGTCGCAGACAACATGCATGTTAAATTGGGGGTCGCGACTCAAAAAGACCATAAATGTCTGCGCAAAATTTCATGGCAATTCATCGAAAATTTGTAGTTAGATCAGATTCATGGACCAAATGATTACCATCATTGCCGTCCATAGTTGCACTGCGAAAAAAATATTTGTACATTTTTATGGAGCAAAATCATTTATTTTCTATTTTTTTATCCTCTTAATAATTTCACACCCACAGGCTGATCTTTATAATGAGTGAGGGGCACTTTTTCATCACTAATTTATCTGATCAGCTCTGTTCTTTAAACATGTTTTCTGTTACTGTGCTGCACATCTCAGCGTAGCGACTCCATTTTTAGTGATCATGACACTCACTATACTTTTCCTGTGCCACGTTTGCAAGCTTCTCTGAGATTTTCAAGAGCTGTCGTTGGGTTAAATACATCGACATGACAAATTTCTTTAAAACTGCTGCTGCCTGCAGCATGCTAAAGTAGGTTTGCACAGATTTTGATCCCTTTCAGTGTTAATGGGGAGGGGGTGATGGTGTCTGAATAACATCACAGCACTGACTTAATCTCCTTTCCATTTAATTTGAAATGGGACTATGCCTGCCGGTATCAGTGTGATTTTTAGACTCGAGCGTGTTGACAAGCCCAAACTGTTTGCAAATCAGCGAGAGATGGACTCCTCTTGAGAACAATTTAATGTGTGAAGACGTGATTACTGAATATCTGAGTGATAGATAGGGCTTGTTTTATAATAGAAAGGTCATAGAAGACATTTATTCTAAATGTCTATGTCCACTGGAGGGCAGTATTTCACTAGAGATAGCTGAAAACACCATTACATCCCTGAGCATCCATGTGAAATGTCTCTCAAACATCACTTTTGTCTTATATTGTAAGAGAGTGGTTCGAAGGAAACAGAACGGGTAATAGAATAAGAGATCCGGGGCAGCATTTCAGCTTCCAGAACCTGATTAGGTTGCACATCAATGTTGGTCAAGACTAGAAATGGGAAGACTTAAAAATAGTGTACTGTCTGTGACAAGTTAGAAACTGAAATTGAAGTGAACAATGGGAAATGTGTCTGAAATTGTGACATCATTGTAGTGTGAAACATCAGTTCAATGTAGCAGTGGCCATGTTTAAAGCCTTATAAACCATTTAAAATTATTAAAATTTAAACTTTAGAGTTTTTAATAAGCAGTTACATGGACAGTGATGTGTCGACTTGGAGAAGTTAACTGACTTATAAAAGGAAAGTTGTTCACGAAGGGCACAAACACCTGCCTCTTGGGTCAAAGTCCTGTATTTTTTAACCCTCCCATCCACTCTCAATGGAGCTTCTCTGTCTTTTTCTCAACTCGCCTCACTTTATCAATTCCTGCTTTACTCACGTCATAATTGCTGCGGCCACTAGAGGTCGCCGCTGAACAATAATTGTCATTATAGGTCAGAAAAAGCTGCGCCTCCTCATTCACAATAACGTAGGTTATCTATGTATTACAGTGCATAACTTTACGTAACTATAACGAAGAACAGTGAACAGCCGATAAAAGTAATATTCCATTATCTTCATCTACTCAGGAAACAGTCCGGTCTCACTCCCAACCCGTCAGATACCGACGCTTCGCCATGGATGGGTCAATCTAACCCAGGAGACCTAGTTTGTGAAACCACGAGTCAGAATTGTTATTGTTTGGAGACAACCTGCATTACTTCATCCGGTAGTGCAGAAGTAGTTGTTTTTAAACCTTATCTTATTATTTTACCCTAACCATATAGAATTGGTTACATTGCCTAAAGTGAACCGCATCCTGTGAACACTGAGGTTTATTTTGAAAAGCCACTGAGCATGTAAGCAGCAGAAAGTGACACACTGTCCCCAACACGTCCAAAACTGAAGCAAAGGGGGTCCATGTGTGTCAGTTAAAAAATGTGTTTAACCTGACTGAGCCAAATCTACCTTTCGGTGCAGGTATGTTGTGCTAAGAATAGCCACTAGATGTCGCTGTGACTTTAAACAGGATAATTTCAGTTTCCCTCCTTACAGGAAGTTAGTAAAAAAAAGTCACTCCAGACATAAGAGCTCAGTTTGGTGGAATTTTCAAAGGTAGGCATTTCAACATATAGTTTCAGAGGTCTTATTGAACACAATTATGTAACTCGATACAACACAAAGGCCTTAAAAGGGTCAATAACTTTCTGAAATGATGCTCTAACAAACTAGTTGTTTGTCTTTGTATCCTAAATGTAGTGAAGTTAAGCCAATGTAATAAAAGTTAAAGAACATCATTAATTGTTGTTAATACTTTATATCATTTATTTAAAAAAAAGAAGCTTTTTAATGGCTAAAAACCTGCTTGATTCAGCAGAACAATGGTCATTTAGTAATAAACATCATGATGCTAAGATATACATTTACATTTTTTATTAAATAAATATTTTCGGCATTAAAGTTAAATGTGGGGCTGTAGTTTCATTGTAGACCTTTATGAACAGTATTAAAGTAAGTAAGTAAATCATAAATTATCTTTATTATAAAACTTAAGGTGTTACTCTCTACAGTGTGATATGTTATTGCCATTTTATTTTTTATTTATAAAGTAACACACACTAATCAATATTTCTTTAAATGTTCCAGTGTTTGTCAGCGGGCTAATTTTCCTGAAGCAGACATCCAGCCTGAGCTGCGGCTGCAGCAGCGCCAAATCCCAAAACCAGCAGGGACTTAGAACTACATCAGAAGGGCGATTTAAAAAAAAGGTAAAGGTCTCTCTCCAGTGACACGTACTGTATTTTTCACCCCAAATGGCAGGTACTAAATGCTCGATGAATCAGGATCAATTTTGCAGTGACCAAGGTTCAGAGGCAGGCTACTTATTCACATTAGAGCCATGACTGCAAAATAAGATGTGGGTTATAAATTTACTGCCACCCGGTTGAACACACGCTGAGCAGAAATAGATACCAGCTCAGAACATTGTTAATGAGGTAGAGGAAACAGGGTCAGCCATAATGAATGCCGTTTGTCTGTAGGTCAATAAGTGTCGATTATCACTTTTCACTGCTTTGAACCACATAACCACAGTTATAAACTGAGCCTGTGTGTGTGTGTGTGTATGCGTGTGCGCAAATATCAGCTCTCTGCATGTTCAGCTGATTTGCTGTCCAGCGACTAAATCTGTATGCAAGCAGTCATTTACATTCAATTAATAGGTACTGATTGTGCATTTTCTTGATTTCCCTACAATTTATTCAAAATTAGATTCATTTTCAAGAAACTTCAAGGAAAGTTTTGCAACAAAACAACATTAATACCTGTTTTGTTTTTTTTAATTTGTGTGTCCTGGCCCTTTTAATCAGTTATGTAAGAAATGCAGAAGCAGACATTTACCTACAAACATCATTAAATGAAATGCTGCTGCTGCAGAGGTACATGCATGCACAATGAATACTGGCGTTCTTCATTCAGTGCGAGAAGAAGAATTGAAGGAAAACGACCCAAATCCAAAGATTTCAGTGCATTAGCATTAACCCTGTGTTAGCTTTAGCATTAGCCTGGTAGTGTGTGTAATAGCATTAGCATGCGCGGCTGTGCCTGCTGGGGTGGCACAGCCTGTGAATTTAGAGTGGGCTCCCACAGCTCGGAAGATTAGCGCCCGAGTGCATTCAAGTCCATGTGCGAGGGCCGATTTCCAGGAAGAATAGCCCTTTATTGGGCCCCAAGTTGAATCCTGCTGCTTCCCTTTGGCCCAATAGAAGGCTGCAGTAACTGACAGTCCTTTACAATCAGCCAACACTGGTGGAGGTTTTGGGGCTCTCATTCTTTTTTTTTCACTCTTTTTCTCCTAAAGGATTGATTTTGAAATTACTCTTTCTCTGCCCAGTGTGTGCATGGGTTGGTATATTTGTGTGCATTCGTCCGTATATGTGAGTTTGTGTGTGTGTACACGCATATACACACACATACACAGAGAGAGAGAGAGAGAGACACACACACACACACACACACACACACACACACACGTGCACACTTTTGAATGCCAGTCTTGGCAATTGTCTTAATGGGATAAGGGGAGACTATGGTTCCTGTTGGGGGGATGGGACTGTGGGAATGACATGGGAAAACACACACACGTTGCATTCAAGGCACTCACAGCTATGTAGCCGGTAGATCCAAAGCAAAGGTGATATGTGGTGGCTTGTTATCTCCCAAATACACCTTGGGGGCTGTAAATCCTCTGCACACAAGCTAAAAAAAGATATGACACCCCTTTTGGGCAGGGTTGAAACTTTTTTTTTTTTTACAAAACAAAACACAGCCACGATCAAAACAGGTAATGACTCATGAGCTCATGTTAGAGTTCATTCATAGTTCAAAATTTTTCAACCTTTTTGTTGATGTTGGTAATTTCACACAATACAAAACTACAGGTCATGTAAGGAGAATGCAAGAAGTGACATTGTAGATTAGTGAAGTGGGGGCTGGCGGGGTCGTTGCAATGAAGAGTTTTGACCAGTAGGGGTCATCTGCGGTGTAATATTCATAAAGCTCTTCATGCTAACAAGCCTGCTATAGTATCTCAGTTTTCCCCAACCTTTTGGGCTTGTGACCCTTTAAAACAAATTAATTTCTACTTGTGGCCTCTTGTGACAAGCCTTACTGTGCATTTAGATCATGAGCAGCTCTAAAAGAGACTTTGAGTTTCAGATTAATTTATTTATAGGATTTTATGAGGCCCAAAGAGAGGGAAATATTCAGTGTACACAAAAGAATTACATGCAGAAAAAAATCTTTAATGAGAAGTTTAATCAGTTGATATGTATATATTCTTCTTACTTGGACCCCTTGAGAGTTGTGAACCCCAGATTGGTAACCACTGTCGCTTAACTTAAATCATATCCTTATCAGACATAATGACAAAATCACCACAAAACATAAGACGTGTATTATTGGTGTTGAATCTGCTTTCTTTTAAGGCTTCCTGCTGATCTAAAAACGTCTTTATCATTTCATTTCAGATGGGGACAACAAAACCTAAGTGTTGTACTTCTAATTTTTAAACGTCTCCAGTTTGACCTCCATGTCCTGCTCCCCCCAAAATAATGTTCAGTGGTGATTCAGTGCTGTAAATATTTATTCTTGACCTTGGGAATACCGGCTGCTGACTAAAAGAAATTCCATCATAACTTCCATTTACCTGTTTTTTCTCCAAAAGCTTTTAGCTTTTAGCTAGTGTCTCAGTTGTCGTGGAGATGGTTAAGTTGTAGTTTGACTTGACCTAAGTCAGGCATTTAGTAAGCCAGAGACCATCCTTGATAATAGACAGAGGTTACAGTCTCTCTCCACATGTATTCACCTGTTATCACTCAACTTAAAGTCCATATTGAGGTCGCATGATAACTAAATTAAGATATATTGATGCCGTCTGCTGATGAAGGCCATGAAGTGTCAGAAAACTCCTGCAAAACCTTTTATTGCATGAATATTCAAAAATGTGGTTAGTTCTGACGTAAGAGAGGAAGAATTGGCCAACTGCATTTTTTTTTCTTCGGGTGTTCTTCATCTATATTGATAGTTGAGAAATATAGAGTGAAAGGGAGAAACAGAGGGAAAGACATGCAGGAAAAGGCTCCAAACCGGATTCAAACCCGCCTACTAACAAGGACTAAAACTCTGTGGCATGCAATAAATGTCATCATTGCTGTATTTTATTTATGTCCTGTTGCTTATTGTTGCTCTGCATGTGCTAAAACATGGCTACAAACTGTTGCCTGACTCTGCTTTATTGTTTGCTTGCATTGTGAGCTGTATAATAAAATTTGCAACTGTTGCAATTGACAGGTCGGTGGAAAATCCAGTTCCATCCTGGTGGAGATTACTAAAGTGAAGTGAAGTGACAGAGGAGGACAACATGAGATTGCAGATTACCAACCACCACATGGATAGGTGTGCTGTGGTGATAATGGAGCCGTTTCTGTACGAAAACATACTGATTTGGCTGAGTGATGGGTGTGGCAGGCCACATCGTGAACTGACTCTGCATGGTATCTGCCTGTGCCGTCTCTCTGCTCGGCTGTTGGTCTCTGTGCTTCCACTGAGTCAGTCTATTTCTCTACACAGTAAAATCAGCATACCCAAATTAACACTGTAAGAGTTGATCTTAACACTGTTAAGTAAGTGAGGTAGTGTAAATTTGACTCTTTTTGGTGTTAAATTTTAACTCCAAAAAGAGTTAAATTTACACTAACTCAGTGTAAAGGTACCAACACTCGAAAAAGTGTTAAATTAACACTCTGAGGTGTAGACCCATATAGACACTTTAAAAGTGTTAAGATCAACTCTTACAGTGTTAATTTGGGTATGCTGATTTTACTGTGTACCAGGATGGAGATAGATTCTCCGTGGACCCTTCTATTGCAACAGTCTCTTAAATGCAGAATTGTGAAAATGCTGGATTAAAATGAAAACCTCTTGGGCTTTGATGACACATGACTTAAACACCATTGGTGTAAAAGATATATTCAAAGTCATAAGATGAAATAAGATGCATAGCCTGGGAACACACATACCACATACTCACACACAAACATGTGGGCTTGCATGCTCTAACGCCCAGAGACACAATTACACTCAATCCTCTGGTGACAGCAGATGGACAGGTGTGTGATTACTGTCCCACCTCTAAACCTCACAGGTATAAAAGCCCACATTCCCCTGCTCATTGTGTCGATACTGAGATGTCAGCCAGCGATAAGTGAAATGACAAATTCAGAGGAAGACGTGGGGGTGTCATATATCCCAGACATTTCATTTCTTGAGGTACAGATGAGCTGGGGAGGGGCAGGTGGATGGATGACAGTGGGAGTGAGAGAGAAAGAGACCACAAGCAGCCATTCATTCATACCATATCTCCAGTTTGTCTTCATCACCCATGCTTCATTGCTCTCCAGGATGTACTAACAGCTCGTGCATCAAAAGGCTGTCTGGCAGGTGAGTATGGAGACAGATAGAGCTAAGAATAGCTGGATGTATAATTGCACATCAAGTTTAATATTATCGGCCTCCCATGAGAAATTTGCAAGGTGAAGGGCTTGAATGAAATCATTACCTTAGAGCTCATCAAGCCAGTGACTGTGAATGAAAGTGACAGTAATCAATACTGACACTTGCATCTGCATTTGGCATTTCTGTGAGAAAATGGACTTTATAGAACCACTCAATGCTTTCAGAAAAGCAGTATAATATTAAGTTTCTGTGACCAAATGTCAGTTTTGAAACCCATCCATTCGGCCCCTCTCTTCACCAGTCCATTCCTTTTCACATTTTTATGCTTGCCTCTGTGATTATATTCCCTTAAGGCTCAGTGTCTGTTTTGTATTGTGACTTTAACACTGGTAGTTCACTCAACATGTCCTCCAAACTACATGGTCGTCCATAAAGTTGGATAAAATACTTTTTACCTCTTTACGTGAAGTGATTGTGACTTTCTTCTCAACATTTTATTAATCCAAACATATCACAATGGAAATGAAACCACAATAAGAGAGGATTATATCTGAAAACAAAATCATCCCAACTTTATGGGCGACCGTGTATGAAATGAGTGTGTGTTGTTTGTATGTAGTACATGAAGTTTGGCTCTATCCGACACTGTCTAATCAGCCAAAAGTTAAAACACCTGTGGGATCTGCAGTGCCTTTATGTTTTTAAATGTGCAGCAGCATGAGTCTTTTTGTTTTTCCTTGTTTACTCAGTCAGCTCCATGCAGAAGGAAGTTCTCATCAGTGTGAATGTTCAGTTTTTGAGAGTCAGACACGTTGTACTTTGTCAACAACTCAACAGAACAGCAGATGAATCTGATTGAGTTGACTGCTTGACTCAGCCAAAGCAAATGAGCAAACGAACAGCTCCCTCTGCAGCACTTATTAGCCTTACTGCAGAATTTATTGATGACTTTAGGCTTTGTTTAGTGTCAAGTACTCAGCGATGTGATGTAAGACTTTCTTATGTTTTTAATGCATGAATAAAAAACAGTTTGCAGATCCATTTCACATCAGAATTACAATTGAATTGCTTGAATTTTGGTATTAAATTGAACCCAATAATATACATTTTTTGAGATTCAAATCGTAAAGTTCTGTCTGTCTGTGTTGCTGCTTTGCATGCTGGTACACTAGCACCAGTCTCTAATAGTATTAATATTCAGCATACCAATATCAGCCTTCTCAGCTCTATTGGCATGTGGATGGGGGTGTTTCTGGCAGGTCTCAGTCACTACTGGGTGGCCTGGTTGGTAGCTACTCAATGCTCTCATCTTGCCAAGCAGAGAAAGCTATTGGACTCAGTAAGGTGAGGTCAGAGTGTGTGTGTACTGGTGTGTGTGTCTGTGTATATGCATGCACACGTGTATGTTTGTGACTTGAGCTTAATTATCACACCCTCATACCATTATCTGATACTGTCACACTATTGTTGTGAATGTAAATACCACCCTTTGTCGGACACCAGACTAATTGTCACATGGGGATAAAAGAAACGCTGAATTCGAGTGGGCTGAATGGATGCAGTGGATTGGCTGCAGCTAGTGTGTTGAACCTGAGTTTGGGATCTGTTGCGCTGGGCTCTTTGTCTTGCATTTCCCCTAGATTCTTTTCTCTTCACTTTCCCTCGCAGTTTCTTTTTGTGGTTGGTGAAAATTGTGCATCAATGCAGTCCAAAGCTTTCTCAGTGAAGTGACCCGTGTTTAAATGTTCTGGGGGTGTTTTTTTGAATTGCTCAAACAAATTGCTGTTGATATGAAGATGTGGGGTTGGTGTCTTCTTTGAGCTGCAGGTTTAGCATCGTAAGGCATTGAATGGCAGATCTGGCTGGAGTTATGACTTTGTCTTTTGTCACTTTGGGTTATTCCTTTGAATGGACTCAGCTCCAAATACAGTAGTGTTCAAAATAACAGCAGTCCAATGTGGCTAACCAGATTAATCCAGGTTTTTAGTATATTTTTTATTGCTACATGGCAAACAAGTTACCAGTAGGTGCAGTAGATGTATCACGACAAATGATTCAACCCTTTTAAAAGCTCTGCGCCTTTTCCCTTTCAACAAAATCCTGTTCAAGTTAGAATTCATGCAACATTTTGCAATAGGCCGCTCCCATATTCACACTAACATTTAGCCAATTGGCGTTAAAACAAACACACATCTTCTCACAAACTTACTTATCCTCCATGCCAAATTTGGCGAAAAACTTTGGCGGCCAAAGGGTAGGGGAAATTTTTGTTGACCGACCAACAGAGCAACCCATAGGAGTGAAAGTGAATTACCCAAATATAAAAAGAGATTAACAGAAAAGATAGTCTTCTTGATTAAACTAACTATTCTCCACTCTTTGAGGATTTTTGAATGGAAGTCATTCCTCTGATCTGCTTTTGATGTGTTTGACATGTTTGACATACAGTAGTGTTCAATATAATATCAGTCCAATGTGACTAACCAGATTAATCCAGGTTTTTAGTATATTTTTTATTGCTACATTGCAAACAAGGTACCAGTAGGTGCAGTAGATTCTCAGAAAACCAACAAGGCCCAGCATTCGTGATATGCACACCCTTAAGGCTGTGCAATTGGGCAATTAGTTGAAAGGGGTGTGTTCAGAAAAATAGCAGTGTGGCATTCAATGAGTGAGGTCATCAATTTTGTGAAAAAAACAGGTGTGAATCAGGTGGCCTCTATTTAAGGATGAAGCAGCACTTGTTGAACATGCATTTCTCTTTGAAAGCCTGAGGAAAACGGGTCGTTCAAGACATTTTTCAGAAGAACAGCGTACTTTGATTAAAAAGTTGATTGGAGAGGGGAAAACTTATGAAGAACATGGATAGGTGTGCTGTGGTGATAATGGAGCCGTTTCTGTACGAAAACATCCTGATTTGGCTGAGCGATGGGTGTGGCAGGCCACATCGTGTACTGACTCTGCATGGTATCTGCCTGTGCCGTCTCTCTGCTCGGCTGTTGGTCTCTGTGCCTCCACTGAGTCAGGTTTTTAGTATATTTTTTATTGCTACATTGCAAACAAGGTACCAGTAGGTGCAGTAGATTCTCAGAAAACCAACAAGGCCCAGCATTCGTGATATGCACACCCTTAAGGCTGTGCAATTGGGCAATTAGTTGAAAGGGGTGTGTTCAGAAAAATAGCAGTGTGGCATTCAATGAGTGAGGTCATCAATTTTGTGAAAAAACAGGTGTGAATCAGGTGGCCTCTATTTAAGGATGAAGCAGCACTTGTTGAACATGCATTTCTCTTTGAAAGCCTGAGGAAAACGGGTCGTTCAAGACATTTTTCAGAAGAACAGCGTACTTTGATTAAAAAGTTGATTGGAGAGGGGAAAACGTATGAAGAGGTGCAAACAATTATAGGCTGTTCAGCTAAAATGAACTCCAATGCTTTAAAATGGAGAGCAAAACCAGAGACACGTGGCAGAAAACGGAAGACAACCATCAAAATGGATGGAAGAATAATCAGAATGACAAAGGCTCAGCCAGTGATCAGCTCCAGGATGATAAATACAGTCTGGAGTTACCTGTTAGTGCTGTGACAGTTAGAAGACGTGTGTGAAGCTAATCGATTTACAAGAATCCCCCGCAAAGTCCCTCTGTTAAAAAAGAGGCATGTGGAGAAGAGGTTACAATCTGCCAAAGAACACATCAACTGGCCTAAAGAGAAATGGAGTAACATTTTGTGGACTGATGAGAGTAAAATTGTTCTTTTTGCGGCCGCAAACAGTTTGTGAGACGAGACCCAAACTCTGAATTCAAGCCACAGTACACAGTGAAGACAGTGAA
Source organism: Centropristis striata (assembly GCF_030273125.1). NCBI lineage: Eukaryota > Metazoa > Chordata > Actinopteri > Perciformes > Serranidae > Centropristis > Centropristis striata. The sequence goes on from NC_081519.1 coordinate 40,337,313, forward strand.
GCATCATGATATGGGCATGTTTCTCTACTATGGTGTTGGGCCTATTTATCTCATACCAGGGATAAGATTGCACATGTCAAAATACTTGAAGAGGTCATGTTGCCTTATGCTGAAGAGGACATGCCCTTGAAATGGGTGTTTCAACAAGACAATGACCCCAAACACACTAGTAAACCAGCAAAATCTTGGTTCCAAACCAACAACATTGATGTTATGGAGTGGACCTTAATCCAGTTGAGAACTTGTGGGGTGACATCAAAAATGGTGTTTCTGAAGCAAAACCAAGAAATGTAAATTAATTGTGGAATGTTGTTAAAGAATCTTGGAGTGGAATAAAAGCTGAAAGGAGCCACAAGTTGGTTGACTCCATGTTGAAAAAAAACTGTGGTCATATAACTAAATATTAGTTTAGTGATCACAGGATTGCTAAATCCTAGAAACAAAAAAGTTTGTACAAAATAGTTTTGTGGTCAAGTCAACGGCAGACACTGCTATATTTTTGAACACACCCCTTTCAACTCCAATTGCACAGCCTTAAGAGCTGCATATCACAAATGCTGGGTCTTGTTGGTTTTCTGAGAATCTACTGCACCTATGAATTCTAACTTGCACAGGATTTTGTTGAAAGGGAAAAGGCGCAGAGCTTTTAAAAGGGTTGAACCATTTGTCGTGATACATTAAACCTGAGTGAAATCACAACAAACACAATTTCACAAGTGTTTACATGACCACCAGCCATCCAAATCCATCCTGAAGTAACAGCAATTTAAAAAAAAAAAAAAAAGATTGATTGTTTCATGTTTGATACTAAAGGTCCCACACTCAAAGACAATATTATCTCAGTTTGGTTGAAAAAACTTTGCCTTGGTTAAATTATCATTTCAATAATGGCTGTCTGTATGCAGATGATACCCTGCTGTAGGTTTGTTTAAGCCTGAAAGTCTTTACAAAGTCTTTCAGACTTTGTCTAACACTAGCAAGAAATTACTCATTCAGTTAGCTCAGTGTTAGCGCCAAAACACTGACACTTTTGCTTAGGCCTGTCATGATAACACACTTGTTAGGATGATATATTTTCCCAGAAACTATCAAGATAAACAATAGTATTGTTGTATCGATGTTGTGTTAGTTTTGTAACGATATTAGAACATAATAAGTACATCCTTTTCCACAGCAATGAATTTTTAAATCTTGAGAATATTAAACATTGGAATTGAAATGATGAAAAGAAATATTAAAATATCCTAGATAAATAAAACATAAATAAATAAACTACAACCAAAACAAATAAAATAGACTTTCAGGCTTTGATAACAAAAAAATGCACTGAGATGAACATTATGTACTATATTAATTTATTATTAAAATAACTTATAAACAGGAAAACAAAAGGTTTTTTTCTGCAATTCGTGCTGCCTGTCAAACATTTGTAGCACTACTTTGAACACAACACAAGCGGCTGTGGCTCAGTTGGTAGAGCGGGTTGCCCCCCAACCAAAGGGTTGCCAACATGCCGAAGTATCCTTGAGCAAGATACTGAACCCCAAATTGCTCCAGATGCTGCGTTCATCGGTGTGTGAATGAATTCCCAATGGTGGCACCGTTTAGGGTAGCCACTGCCACCAGTATGAATGTGTGTGTGAAACGGTGAATGACGTCACTATGACGATGATGTCTGTAGTGTAAAGCGATTTGAGTGGTCGCAAAGTGACTAGAAAAGCGCTATTTAAGTGTAGGTCCATTTACCATTTACAAAATGTCAAGCATGTCAACAACAATATATTGAGTTCAGATCGTGACAGGCATACTTTTGCTTTTTTCTTTAATTCAACTGCAACATTGATGATCTCAAGTGTTACAACTGCAAAATTTTAGCATCGGTCGAATATAGCATGCATTGTAGCTGATTTTACACTAACTAAGACCTGGTTCTTTGTGAGGACATGTCTGAAGGTTGGTACTGGGGGCGGCTGTGGCTCAGTTGGTAGAGTGGTCACCCATGGTCAGGGATCAAACCACCTTCCGATCATTGACCATCAAAGTATATTAACTATACTAAGATACTGAACCCCAAATTGTTCCAAATCAGTGCATCATCATTTAGGGTAGCCCACCAGTGTGTGAATGTGTGTGTGTGAATGTCTGTAGTGTTAAGTGCTTTGAGTGGTCACAAGGACTATAAGTGACATTTTTGCCTCTGAGTACATTTTAAACTCTACTCCATAATCCCCAAGAAGTGAATTTGTGCATTCTCTGGTTTGAGTCCAATAGAGAAATTGTACAGGAGAAGTCAGCATGTTCTGTCCCTTTTTATTTCCTGCTAATGTTGAATAATGAGCGCTAAAAACTGCAATTAAAAATGATGTACAGTGCTGCTAAGGTTGATTTAATCCCAGTTTACCCTTGTGTGAAAAGAAATTCTGTTTCTGATTCAGCTTTTGCAAAACAATGAAAAAAAACAACTCCCACTGTTATATAACTTGATGTGAGAAGAGCAGGAGAGATGCAGACAGCTTTATCCACTCTCCTCCTCTCACTGTCCTTCATTTTTCATTCTGCTTCACCACTTTCTGTCTTTCTGCTTCATTTTTAACTTTAATTCTTCAGTATTCCGTCTACTTCTGCCTCTAACATGCTAAACTTCTATCACTCCACCTACTACTCTCTTAGATTATTTCCTCCCTCACTTGCAGCACCTTGTAAAAGACTGAAGACGGATATCCTAGCAACAAGTCTTTTTTTTCAGAGTCCAAACTGGACAGCAAAGTGACTCTGCTCCTCTGACTCCAGCAGCCAATAGAACAACATGTTTGTGGTCCCTTAGGAGGGAGGCGGCCAATAGCTTCTGGAGTCAGTAGGCCAGGAGGATAATGGTTGAAGAGAATGACCTGGAGACATCTTTTCTGTTTCTAACACATCTTCTGAAGGCAATCTCTTGCACATCATAGCCCAGGGCTCACTCCTGACCTTCTTAAAGTATAAAAGAGTAGTCTGTCATTGCAACAGACAGGGTCAAAGGTTTTTTGTGTACTTATGTCACCACACTGACTGCACTGCAGCAACATGCATAAATCTGACAAATCATGCAATAAAAACGGGAGCATTAGCTACTGAAGCAGCCCTATACCTGCAAGAAATGATCAAAGATTTATCCTCACCAAGCATTCCCTCTGATAATGTCGTACAGGGCAACATAAATAAAAGACTTGACTCTGTCTGAAAGGCACAGTGAGTGTTGCCAGCCACTTTGGGTGGCCATACTTTTTATGCAGGGCACTTCCTTTAAGCTTCTAATGACGAGTGACCCTTGCGTGAAGGGATTCTTAGAGACTAGGTCAGGCTTTTAGAGTCAAGGGAGTTCCTAGTGCACCGAGTCTATCACGCCTGGAAACCAGGCAGTCAACTTGTGCATGAACAAACCCTACAAACCCTATAAAGTTTTTTTTAAAGCCCATAAGGAATAAGTGTTCTTCAAGCAGCATGGGTTATTAAGACTTTATGATGGGACGATCATTCATCATTAGTCAGTGACAACAATCTTCTGTTTTCAAACGAGGAGATCCGTTCATATTGTATGCTCGGGTGCAGAGTGACTTCTAGAGGGGACAAAGAGGTGTGAGTTGGTATGCCCCAGGAGCAACTGCTTTAACAAAAAGAAGCAGACTGTTGACATCAATTCATAAATCAAACGGGGTCACTGCGTCTTTGAAGATCAAGAGTTGACTTCCCACAAGTCTTCAACCAACAAACACCTCAGGGGAAAGAAAATAAAAGTATTTAGCAACTCATTGTGTGTAGAGAATTTTTCTAAAATTGAATTTCTGTGTTGTCATGGAGCCAGACTGATACTTAAACTGATTTATGAGAGAAAAAAAAATAGAAAAAAATGATGAGCCATTGAGCATAGCTAGTAAAGAATTTTACAGCTCTGTACATTAATGCTAGTTTGACATTAATTAAAAGTCTGTAGATTAAAAAAAATCTGTAAAAGAAGCTTGCAGCATTTCCAACACAGTTCTTATTTTGATTATTGTGAAAATTGACAATGGGTCATGCTAACATTGTTAACCTCTACATAGCCCCTAAAGTCCAGAAAGGTGATTTTTAAATATTTTTTTAAATCTTGTGCACAAGTTATGGTGAACGAACAAGTTATATATTCAAATGTGTTTATTGAGCTTTCAAAAAACAAAGTTCACAACAAACTCATACAGTATGCAAACCTTTGCACCCCCACTGGGAGACTAGCCAACACACCAACAGTCAAATATGAATAATATTTAAATAAAATAAGGCTTCTATTGTTGGAACTAGTTATTATCTCACCACATGTGTGCACAAGTTGAATAACTTTAGGGCTCCACATAGGCTACCAACTTGACAGCTAACCAAACTAGCTGCCTTTTCATCTGCACAAACATGTTTCTTTACATAGGAAGATAACCATCTTGGGAACAAGATTTTAAAAAATAAACTTTCTGGACTTTAGGGTCTCCATGCTAACATTTCTAATCTCTGTGGTTTAGCTAATTTCATAGCAAACTTGCAGTTTGCCAGTTAACCAAACTAGCTAGTCGGTTTGTTTACACGTGAGGCTGTAGGTCTTTGCTGAGTCAATGTGTTAATATTATCAGAATGGACATAATCATGAGAATAAGACACCAAATTAATGCTTTAAAAATCATATCATTAGTTTTGTAGAACCTTGATTCACCCCCAGAAAAGCGATGCATCAAATTCAGAAATCATGGTGCCTATTTAGTTTATAGTTTGAAAAAAACATATAGCCTACTGCATTTATACAGTTTTCAATGGAATATATGTCACAAAGGATTAGAAACTTTTTGCATTCTGTTTTAGACAATGTTACAACTTTTTTGAATCAGAATTGTATGTTTGCTGGTTGCAGCATTAAAATAATGGTACTTAAACTTACTTCTTTATTTATTTATTTATCATGTACTGCATGATTGGGTTATTTATGCCACATCCCACCCATGCATTAAGATGTAAACCTCGCGAAGCAGCTGTTAAAATCATGTAAAAAAGCTACTTAATCTAAAAAAAAAAAAAAAGCTCATGCTTAAACTTACACCAAACCAAACTTTTTTCTCGTGTTCTGCGCGTCTCCTCATGTCACCCTGCTCTCCCTGCGCCGTGGTAACGCTGATGTGAGAGCTAGATTGGTTACCACATGGCTTTTATCCAAGTCGAGGCGCTTGAGAGTGGACCGCTTGCAGAGTGGGAGCGCAGTCGCAGGTTATCCATCGCCTGGAGCAAGATCTACCGTCACTCCGCCACGTCTGGGATCTTCGTTTATATAGACGGGAGAGACTCAACAAAACCACTTTACTCAACGCGGATCCAGATTGTTCTCTTTTTCCTGTTGTGCCCCCTCTCTCCTTTTTTTCACCCCCCTGATCAGGCTTAACCACCCTGTGTTTTGTAAAGGCAATTGTTAGTGCGCATCATCGCGGGAGCCAAAAGGAGGTTTGCCACTGTTCCATAGGAGACTGGTGAGTGAAGAGACTCAGCTTTAATGTCTGTCATTTCTATTTGCTTGATTTTTTAATTATTGGTAGGCCTATGTGGATCAAACTTCTTATTAGGCTGCTAACTTAGTAGATAATGATGAGTGGGGTTGATTGATTTTAGGCTGTAACAATTTCAACAAGTTCTTAAGTGTTTTTTTGTATGGTAAATGCTGTTTAACAGTGATATTTCAGTGTTTCAGTGTTCACAGAAGTAGGTTTTTTTTCAGTTGCAGACTACTCAAAGCTTGTTTTTTCCCCTCCCCACTTACAAGCCTCCTCATTCTAGTTGGAAAAAGTTTTTTTTCTGCTGTTCTCTGTAGTTCTCTTAATAATGTTGCTATCCTTCAGTTTAATGTATATTTAATGAGGTATCACTTCATTCCACACTGCTTCCTTTCTTACTTCGATTCATGGTCGTGCAGTTGCATAATAAGTGAAAATTAATTGGACTTCTTTTGAGTTGATTTGAGCGTTCACATACATAAGTGTGGACTGTTCAATGGGCGTGGTTTTGCATTAATGGGTCCCTTTCAGATGTCCCAGGAAAGATACAAATTCCAGAAAAAGTCACTAGATCTAAAGTTTTTGCTTATGAGGTCACCTTTTTAAAAAATCTGTCCCTGTTTTTTTTCCCCCTCTCTCTCTCTCAGCGGGCTGCTGGAGCGTCATGACAGCTGAGAAGAGCGGGCCCGTTATAAACGGTAAACCAGAGGATGGCAAAGACCCGGAAGGGTCCAACTCCAGCCTAGACCACGGGGACTACAATGAGAGGGGCCACTGGAACAACAAGATCGAGTTCGTCCTGTCTGTGGCTGGAGAGATCATCGGGCTGGGCAACGTCTGGAGGTTCCCCTACCTCTGCTACAAGAATGGAGGAGGTAAAGAAAGTTTCAGTTATCTGTGCTATTATGTAAACCAAAGAATCAAAGTGGAAGGAGAGGTTTTGCTTCAGGGAATAAGTGGACATGGGACAAGCTCCCTTACAGTAAGGAGGAGGTAAGAATGGAAAAGGCAAGATTAGAAAAAGAAACAGAAATATTACCACTGCTTGGATACGTAAGTTGGATACAATATGATCATGAAATTATAAGACGCATTTTTTAGTAAAAGAAAAGTTATTTTATTTTCTACAGCACCAAAGAGGTCAATGTTATTTCTAAGAGCTTTCACTTTATACAATAATTGGCAAGAAAGGTGTCAAAATGTGATGTCCTTTATTATATCATCTATTATGCACAATTATGTCAGTTAAAGAGGTGGGTTCCCTCATTAGGCAGCATGAGACAGCACAGTATGGATCCTCCTCATAATTTGAAAAGGTCATTTTTGGAATAAATGTGGCGTCATAGTGAGCACTTTCATCTTTAGCACTTGTTTAGCTTCGTTTTGGGGTTTAAGGTACATTTTAAAGCTGTAAAATGTTTTATCAGTGGTATTAATGTTTTGTATGTATTTTCTTTTGTGTACACAAAGGTGCGTTTTTCGTTCCGTATGTCATCTTCTTTGTGTGCTGCGGTATCCCTGTGTTTTTCCTGGAGACTGCCCTGGGTCAGTTCACCAGTGAGGGAGGCATCACCTGCTGGAGGAAAGTCTGTCCGCTGTTCGAGGGTGAGAAAACACACACTTCATATCTTGTTTGTGTTAAGGATTTTGATAATTAAACAAAACAAAAAAAAGGAACTATACAGAGACAAAGTGGTCGACAAGGCAAGTTTATTTATATAGCACATTTTAGCAAAAAGGCAGTTCAAAGTGCTTTACAGAAAAACAGGACATTTGAATACAATTAATAACAGTCAAAGAGCCAAGAGAAATAAAAACAGGCTGAAATAAAATATGACAGATAAAAGTTACAGTGCAATGTAAGAAATTAATAATATTTTTATAATTTAAAGTCTTTTGTCTTGATTTAAAAGATTGTAAAGCTGCATCAGAACTCCAGTTAAACTTTCTTGCACATGCATAACAAACACTTATGTAAATGTATTTCCCCATAATGATCCTGAATTTTTTTAATGCAAATTGTGTCTGTTGTAGAACCTGCACAAGCTACATACTCCTAACTGCAGCTGCGGATACTTGCATGTTACAATAACGCAAAATATTCTTTGCCTTCTCAGGTATTGGCTATGCGACGCAGGTGATTGAAGCTCATCTAAACGTGTACTATGTAGTGATTCTTGCCTGGGCCATCTTCTACCTCTTCAACTGCTTCACCACCGAGCTGCCGTGGGCTGGCTGTGGGCACTACTGGAATACAGGTAGGAGGAGAAATAATCATGTGCATCTTTTTTGTTTCCAGAGTACAGAAAGTAGAAAACACCTCCTATGATTTAATGCCAAAAATGATAACATAATAACACATCTTCGTGTGTCCACAGAGAACTGCGTCGACTACTACGGAGAAAATGCCACCAACATCACAAACCCCAATGGCACCTCTCCAGTCATCGAGTTCTGGGAGTGAGTCCATTTTTTATTGCATTTCTTCCTGTTCTGACATGTTAAATAGTCTTTATATGAGATTTCACGCTCTGTTTGTGTGTGCAAAGTCCCAGAGCGTATTAATGGTATCACAGTTTGTATATCGCACCACAAGGAGATGCAGTTCAGCCAGTCAGTACATCTAATGTAATTATCTGCTATATTGTTAAGAAATCTGAGCTTGTGACAGCTCAAGACTGTTTCACTGACCCCCCCTCCTCCACCTTTCCCCCAGTAATTAGTCAGCCCTTTTCATATTTGTGTGTCAACAGGCCCTGGTAGGCCAGCTGTCTCCCAGCTAGAGCCATGTGTGTGGCAGCGGATCAGGCCTTGTCAGTGTGTAATGCTGACCACACTTCCTGTCTCGCTGCCAGTGGCAATGTTTACACTGCTGGGTCAAAACTCATTAAAAAAATATATTGCAGTCAAATGGTTAAATTAAAAGTGTGATCTATATTTTTGTGTCTACATCAAAATTAAGTGGTGTGATTTGTGTAACGGTGCTGAAAAACGTCACATTTGAGCCAGCGACATAAACCTTACCCCAGGGAGAGATATGACCAGAGGAAGTGGCCAAAAAGCCAACCACCATGTTGTTGGCAAACATGGCAACTGCAGGCTTTGTTTAATCGTTGCCAAGACAGACTGTCATGGTTTGTACAGTATATACAGCATAAACAAACATCAGAGTAGTGACTTATACAAGCTGTATTTTGCTTTATGTATGGATGTTGGTGCTCAAACATAATGTCAATTTACAGTTTAAAATATAAATCTCAAATCACTGAATGAACATTTGATGAAAAAACAAACACATCTTGTGTATATTTGTGATTTATTCTGCATATATTTGCTATAATAATTATATCAGTGCATCATGAAAGGAGTGATGTGTCCGAACGAGTCAATTCAATGAACCAGAAAAAAGACTGAACACAAGATATTAGTGGTCCTCGTCCTCTTGATGTCTCTTTACCAAGAGGAAGGTATGATGTATTATTTTTTACTTTTATTGGTTACACGGTATTTATATGACCAGGTGGAAGACACCTGGCTTCTGTTTTCTTAGCTGCACTTTGAATTTGATTTTGATTTGATTTGAATTATTTATTTCAAATATGCAACAACAATACAATAATAATAATGCATCAACAGGAGTCAGCCCTAGTGACTCCTGCACTGATAAGGCCGCCAAGCACTCTATACAAATGCCACAACATATTTGAAAAGGAGTGGGAAGAAGTAAAAACTTGTTCAATCCCACCCCACTTCTTACAATATAATACATAATAATACATAATATATAATACATACAACAATATTAACAGGTCAGAAATCAAAATCGAAACTCAAACTCAAAACTACCTGTTTCCTTCAGAGTAATTTCTCATTTTCATGATATCAATTCTATGTTTCAACATTTGCATATCTGAATCACCTTAGCCTTAAAAGCTGCTAGTTGTAATAGATTACCTCAGAAACCTGAACACCTGCTTGGGACCTGCTTCCCACTCTACAAATTTGTAGCACTCTGAAGCCATGAAATCAATTAAAATACTTTAGAGAACACACACACGTATATTTACACACATTAGCGTTCACATCTTGCCCTCTGGGCTGACCAGGGAGGCACAGGGGGGCTGTGTTGGACCTCGCCTGTGGCCGACCACCAAGAACATGTCACCATGATCAATGGCCGGTCAGGAGCTCCGGGGTTGAACTCGGTGGCAAAGATTTGGCAGCACCATGTAGCTCTGTGGCCCCGAGTCTCGCTTCTCATCCTCCACCAATGCGGTTGCCTGGCTTTGCTTCAACAAACAGGAAACACACTGTTGATTCACCTCCGCCGACAACCTATGATGTCATCATCTTTGATTGCGAGCCCTGCGTCTAGCACTATTGCACCTGGAGGCGTATAGCAGGGGTGAATGTTTTAGTTGTAGGTTGTAGTAGGCTGCATTTACATCAAGTCTGTAGGTTGAAACAGAATGAGCTGTTGAAGAAACTTCATGCTGCGGTGACCAATCACGTAACCAGCGAGTAGGTGAAAGAGTACAGTCAACAACTCTGCCGTGGAACGGGGGCTGAAAACAACTTTGATACAAGACATTTTGAAAAAATATGAGGGTAAAAAGGAAAACACAAGCACTTATCCCCAACTGCTCTGGAGTTTGTGTAACAGCTGACTGCACGGATTCTCGTTGGAATAATTCTGTGGGGAATTTGTTTGTGTGTTTCCTGCAACAAGCTCCAGTGCAAGACACAGTCTCTCTGTCTTTCTTGCTGTGAAATGAATAAATCTGACTTTAAGTTTCAGTGTAAATGTCGAGATCAGACATAGATGGAAGCGAGACAGGGTCAGTGTTCGGGATAGGTCGCCTCGGACCAGTGGGACTCGTCCCTCCCCACAGGGAGAGTCGGCGCAGCGGAACTATACGGCTTTCGGCGAGCACCAAGGTCTGGGGAAAGGGTGCTGTAAACCCCTGAGCTGCTCAGGGGTTTTCTGGGTAAACTGAGTGGATTAAGAAGTAAAAATATCTTCACCTATTCAGCTCATAACGGCACAGTGGCAAAAAAGGAATACATTTAAATCAATCAAAAGAACTGTAGGACACTTCTTCACCACTTGCCCGAATTGGCACAGACTTATTGTGCAGACTGGTTGTGATGGAAGTTGGCGAAATTAGTACAATAGTGTAATAATGTAGTGGTTAGGTTCAAATCCAGCTTGTGGATTCTGTGTAGAGTTTGCATGTTCTCTCCTGGTACTCCGGCTTCCTCCCACAGTCCAAATACATGCATCTTAGGTTAAATTTATGACTCTAAATTGCCCATAGGAGTGAATGAGAGCGTGAGTGGTTGTCTCTCTGTGCGACCTGTCCAGGGTGTACCCCACCTCTCGCCCAATGTCAGCTGGGATCGGCTCCAGCCCCCCATGACCCGAGGTTAGATAATCAGGATAATGCATGAATGAATGAGTTATTTAATAGAATATAGTAAACATACATCTGGATAAATGAGACTTGTGGGAAAGTTTTTGGTTTTTCCATTCCCCATGGAGACATAACACAGTTTCCTTGTGAATTCCAGATAATACTTGGTGGCTAATTGATACACTGGTGGTCATTTTAAGGGTGAAGTATTCCTTCAAACAACTATGGGAAGTCCACTTACCAGGCATCAGAGGACACTCAGCAGAAGAGAGGAAGTCTTATTGTTGGAAAATAACACTTCTCTCCTCACTTAAATCCATCAGATGACAGTGGAAAGTGATTTCTGAGTCATAGGTGCGGGCAGTGGAGGCACAAGTAGGAAGATTGTTGCCATGCCACCCTCACATTGGTCAAGACTGCATAATTCCACAAAGAAGAAATCCACTAATTGCTGCATGCAAATGTAGTTGTACTACCTTGTGGTTGCATACTCAGCTGCCAGGTTAGCAGCAGGATGCGGATCAGCCGTCATGGATGTAAGGAGTGTGAATCAGGAACGATTCTCTTGTTCTTTGAGTCTGTGACAGAAAGTGGATGTATGGTTTGATCAGGATGGCCATTCGTTCTTTGGGTGTTGCTTTTTGGCCTGAATCTGATCATCTGGCTCATCCTGGCCTTCATACCCAATAGTAGTTGTATATAATTGGGCTGTGATTAGTCCGTCTGATTTAGTCCAAACTTAACCCAAGATGGATGTCTGTTTTGGGCAACATGCGGCCCTCATGAAGCCATGAAAATATGATCGCAATCAAAGATAACAAAGGCTTTTAGTGATACATTCCACACCGATCCACCACAGATTATATTTGCAAGTAAACTATGTCAACTAGGGTGACAGTGGTGTGAAGTTGAGAAGTACTTTGTGTGGTTTGAGAAACCATTAACCAGCAAAAATGACATTACTATTCATGCTGAGCAACCCAAAGCAAATATTTATTTTTCATCACCCCCATTCTAAGTTATTTAGCACATTTTGTACTTCATGCCTGGAGACTGCTTTCAGAGAGTCTGCAGAGTTATGTTTAAAACCACCTAGCCTTTTTTTCAGGAAGTGTATATAAAGGCTTCGACTTACAGTATCTCACACAAGAGTAAATCAAATGGTAAATTGTCTGTATTCTCTGTGCCAAATCAGACGCAGAGTACTGAAGATATCAGATGGTATTGAGCACATGGGGGGAATGCGCTGGGAGCTGGCCATGTGTCTGGCCTTGGCCTGGTTCATCTGCTACTTCTGCATCTGGAAGGGACCCAAGTCAACTGGCAAGGTGAGATACAATCATGCATGTTTACTATCATGTGTATGTGTGTGTGATTCAGTTGAAGTACCACATGAAAGTATTGCGTAATGTTTTTACACGATGGGAAAAAAAAGGAGAAAAATGTTTGTGTGTGTGCAGGAACCCTGGTGCATGCTGCTTTGCTCTTTACTGACAGTTTTTATACAATGAAGCAGTTTTAAATTTCATTTCATGCAGGCACAAAATGAAGCACATTCCCTTCTTGTCCTCATAACAACTCTCTCATAGGAAGCCCACATGAATTACCCCCTGCAAATAGAGGACAAAAACGGGTGCCTGCACCACCCACTTATACCTTTCCTCCCATCACCCTTTCCATTTCAATGTCCTCCTTGAGTCTCTTCTAGCAGCCTTGAGGAGGATAGTGAGGACTCTGCACATGGTTTTGGTGCTCAGCTCCCTTTAAGAAACTCCTCTCAGCTTCAATGAGCCAGAATGAGTGGAGAGATGGAGATGTAGTGAAAAAAGAAAGGGAAGAAAGAGAGTAAAGAGAGAAGCCGAGAGGTGTGTGTGAGGAAAAATTAATGGGTTCACATTCTACATGACGGGAGGGGGAAAAAACAACTAGGCGGCAATGCCTATATCTCCCTGAAGTGTCTTTTGTCTGGCTGTGAAGTAAGAGGGGAGAAGGCTTCTTCATGGCTGGGCTTTAGCAGCCGGTCCAAGATTGATTCCTGTATTCACTGGAGGAAAAGGAGAGCGTTCATGAGGAGCATGCAGAATATATCCTTAGCCTCCGCCTCTGCTGCCTCTCTCTCTCCTGCTATGAGAAATAAACCACAGCTCGCCCGTTGCAAGAGAGAGGTGCTTTCTTCTCAACAGACCCTACAGCCCATTCAGTTCCGACTCTGCTAAGCTGTTTGCTTTTGTTGGCCGTGTTTGCCAGCCATTCTCGCATTTAAGCCCTCCCGTTAGATTTACGGCGAGGCAGGGGCAAGTTTGACCAGTAAATTTGTGGTGGCTTAAATGTTTACCCGTGGTGAGCTGGATGGAGCATGTGGAGCATCAAAAGTTCATGGAGAGATTGAATATTGTCCTTTTCATCTCCAGAGAGATGGAGAGAAAGAGGGCGAGAAGGTTTAGGATGTGTGATCGTTTTATTTGACAAATTAAGGGAGGGATTTGCTGGGCAGGAGACAACTTTTCCCACACTTTCCCCTGCAGGACACGTTAGGATTAACTGAGCTCAGGGTGGACGGTCTCATTAACTCGTGGGTCCTTACTGTTCATCACTGCCTTTGTTAGTTTATTTACTTTTCAACTTTTGATTCAGATTTTTAAGGTGAAGGATGCAGAATGTCATCCGGTTGAGGGTAAAATCAAGCATTAACACTTGTCCTCTGACTGTAATAGTGAGCTGAACTGCTCCGGAGTTGGATGCAGAAGTTCACTGCATTAAATGCTCTAAAAACATGCAACAAAATATTTGTTTCGGCTTAAAAAAAAAGTTTCCATTCATGAAACTTCTGCTTGCGGTTGTACAGTAATTTAACCAGGGGTGTGTGGGAGTGTGCATGCATTTATGGGTGTGTGTTTAGGCCAGTATGTGTGAATGGTCCACTTTGTCTTTGTCTGTAGTATGTGCACACCCATTTCAATATTGTGAATGAAGTTGTGTGAGTGTGTGTGTCTACTCGTGCACTTCTGTGCGTGCTTCAAAGAAAAGCACATTTTCCCACACTGCCAGCATCACTCCTCTGGGCTTCTCCTGTTTAAGAGACGGGGCCAGAGGAGCCTTCTTTTCTTTTCAGTCTCCTGGCCTGGCTCTGTTCTGTCCTGTTCTGCCCTCAATTGGACTTTGACTGCATGCCAGCAAGCCAGGGGATGTATGTTGCCCGCCTCTGCCTTCCAAGAGGCCAGGGTCTTTGTTCAAGGGGTTTCTAAGAGTCTTGAGATGTCGAGCACAACTCTGCAAAACCTGAATAGTTCAATAAAGAAGGGAGTGTTGGTTTGATGGTTTGCGAGTGTGAGCTACTGTACTGAAGGTATGTGTGATGTATACTGTAGTGGATCTAGTGCTGTGGTGGATACCCTAACAGATGTAAATATATGCATCCATCCATAGGTTATCCTATTCAGGGTCGTGGGGGCCAGGTACAGCCTGGTCCATCAGAGGGAGACACATAGAGACAGACAACCCTTTACACTCTCATTCACTCCTATGGGCAATCTAGACAATTCAGAGTCAACATTAATCTTTACACCTGCATGTCTTTGGACTTTGGGAGGAAACTGCAGAACCTGGATGACATGGTTTTTTTTAAGACAAAAAAGTATATTCAAATAATTTTGTGTAACAAAGAATTATAAATATCCTTAATGCTTTAACCCTTTATCAGGCAAATAACTATATTTGGTAACTTCAGGTAATATTTTGAGAAAAAAGTTGCAAATTTAAGAGATTTAAAGTGGCAAATCTGGTGAATGTGGGAGAAAAAAGTAGCTTTTTTCCCACTTTTTTCTCTTAAATGTGCGACTTTTTTTCTTGTAGATTTGCCACTTTAATCTAGTAAATTTGCAACTTTTTTCTCGAAATATTACCTGAAGTTACCAAATATAGTTCTTTGCCTGATATAGGGTTAAAGCACCATGTGAACCTCTCATCTGTCTTGGAACCCTTCAGTTACCATGATCAGTTATGAACTAAACAAAAACCAACGTTGACTAAAGTCTATGAGCCCTGCTGGTTCCTCTATCTCGACATCATATGTTTGTTGCAAGTTCCTGAAGAAAACTTTTTCAAATTGTGGCACATTGTGGCTGTGTTTGTGTGTGCAAAACTAATAATGTCTGCTGTGGCTCTACCGTCGTGCTCCTGTGACTCTGCTTTCTCTTCCTGTCTAGACGTGTAAATTACTGTCATGCCCTCCCATTTCTACGTCTGATAAGTTTATTATTGAGGTGTAGGGATGCGAAAAAACAACAGCCCACTTTCTCCTGAGATGTATTTGTCTAGTTAATCCAATGTCTGTCCTGTATTTAAAACTAGAAACCATCTTGTGATGGGATCACACTAGCCGCAACACCAGGAACATAAAGTAGGGGGCCCCCTAACTCCTGCTCCACACTTGTCTTTTTTATGTGAATTTCACACCTGTAGAGTTTCGGGACTGCATCTTGCACAGTTCTGATGCTTTTGCTGATATATAAACCTGGCAATGTATTCAAAACCGCTCCTGTGCTGGTTTCTGCTATAGTAGATGTCACACACACTTGATGACAAACACAGACTTGCAGGGTGAAAACAATAGCAGCCACTTGCTATCACAGCTGGTAAAAAAATGGGTGTATGGGTAGGCAGCCATGTTGGTTAGAGCCCAGCATTAATCAGCTGTGACTTTTGCTGGCAGGGTTTTTGCTTCACTTTGACTCTGACTTCAAGTTCTGGCAGTGACTCAGTGTCAGCTGTGTTTTTCTGTGATCTGTACATGAATTAATTTTCAAATCTGTCCATGTTTAAACCTGCAGGTTGTGTATGTGACAGCTACGTTTCCTTACTTCATGTTGTTGATCCTGCTGATCAGAGGAGTGACGCTGCCGGGAGCATATGACGGCATCAAGTTCTACCTCTACCCGGACATCTCACGTCTCTCTGACCCTCAGGTATGCTTTCACCCACTGTATCTCTCACTCCGTTGGTAAACAGGCACACAAACCCATCCTCCTTTAAAAAAAACAACCAAAAGTGACATTGAGATTTTGCCACCAACCAGCAAAGAATTACAGATGATAATGATAATAACAATAATAACAATAATAATAATAATAATAATAAGACATTAATATCATTTTTGAGCCACCTGCCATTAGGGCTGGGCGATAATTCAATACGATACTTTATCGTCTATCGTTGGCATCATATCGTGATAAAAACAAATTGAGATATCCTGACACTAAATGACATTGTCTAACTTGATGATAACAAGCACTAGGGCTGGGCGATATGACAAAATATATCACCTCAACAATATAAAATGCAATGCCAAAAACTAGCAGATGAGTTGAATTGCGGCGTGGTTAACGTCATTTAGTTTACACTTTATGTTCTGATCCTTGCAGGTGTCTGCAAAGCTGGAGCTAGCCATAGGGGTGCCGTGTGTGGAGTAAACAAAAATAGGTTTTACCATGTAGGTGTTTCAAATAGACAATGTATTAACTGAATAACCAGGAAAAAATGCTATATTGTGATATATATCATTATTGAGATATGAATTATCTATATTGGGATAGAAGATGTTGGCCATATCGCCCAGCCTTACCTGCAGAGAAGAAATTAATGCAACCATGCATGAGCATACATCAGTCCCTTATGGTGAAAATTATGGCTACCAAAGGGTGAGGACATTTTTTGCTTCGACAATTGTGTCTACCTTGCCTGTAGATGGTGTACATCTCATTTACAAATAAAGCTCTACTCTATAAGACACAGTAAATACTGTACATAATGTTTTAAACTTAAACTAGAAAATCCAAACTCTCCCTCCCGTCTTTATTATTTCCCGTGTCCTCAACTTGTAATTCTTGTATTTTCTAATGGCAGCTCAATGCAGTAATAATGTTAATTTGATCAGTTGAGTCAGTCTGAACGCACTGTGTTTAAACTTTTGCTGTTTTTGTTACCTTATAAATGACAGGCAGAAGGTAGCAAAGCAAAGCATGAGGGGTTAAAGAGACAAGACTCATGGGAATTAATTTATACCCCTGCCTCACACCCTCCTGTCTGGAGTTGAGTAGCTGCCAGGGGGACAGGTGGTGTTGTTGCCATAATGTGATTGGGGATCAGTCTTGTTATTTATACACATATCACTATTTACAACCTTGTTTCATAAAACATAAGGACATTATAAAAAATGTAATAAAAACAGAATAAATTGATTTGCAACCTACATTCAGCTGAAAGATGAGATGTCATGCTCATGCTGGGATTTTTTTTTTTCTTTTTTTAAATATATACACATAATGAATCTAATGCATTCTTTTCACACAGTGTCCCAACTTTCTAGAATCAGGGTTGTATGTGCTACAGCTGCTTGTCATCTTATGCAGAAAAAAGCTGTCTGCCAATTGGTACTGATATTCGGCACATAAAGGCAACTGTTTGATGTAGAAACACTTCATTTATACACCCCACTCAAGTGGCAGTGATACTACTGTGGCCTTAATATAGAACCAAGATTATTATAGCAGAACTGACACTTGCTGCTAGTGATGAGATGATCAAGGGTCAAATAAACAGTGAGCCTTCACAGCCTGCAGGGTGTAAAAGTTCAGGATTTGAGGCTAATAGAGGTGATGCATTAACATGTAATTCCTTCAGACGACCAGACAGAGAGAGAGAGAGAGACACACACACACACACACACACACACACACAGACACACACACACACACAGCACACTTCTTCTTGACCCTGTCTGGAAAAGGCAGACAGCTCGGGTCGCTAGGCAACGGTGCACAAGAAAATGTAAGTGGACGGGGTGTCATGACAACATGAATCAAGACGGATGAAGAGTTTGAGTGAGAAAGAAGACAGACAGACAGACAGACAGACAGACGTTTCATATCACTGATGATGTCTGTAATAATGAAAGTGTTGTCCTGTTTAATTAAGAAAACAAATGTGAAAAAATAAGATGTTCACCGTCAACAGAAAACTTTCCATCGTGCGTTCAGAACTGACCGCTCATTGAACCCTGTCTCTGAAGCAGCGATCGTCCAATCACAGCTCAGCTACTGTAACTTGGTTCGGCAGACTTGTAAAGCTTTGAATTTCTCTGCATGTTGAAGTTATGTGCATGGGACTGCAGTAAGAGCTATATATTTAGCATTTAAACTGTATTTTTTTTTTTTTCAACACAAGCATTTGACTGATAAAGTGACCTTCATTTGGCTTTGGCTTTGCCCTTTTTTTGCCTTTTCTCATTAGCCTGCTTGCATATGTCTCACTAACAATTGCTTCCTACTAGCCAAGAGCAATGCAAGGCAGGGGTGGTTAACCCATTGAAGCCTGGAAAGCGCTTACGTCGTTTTGTAGTATTTTGTATAAGCTCTCAAATACTTTTTGAATTTCATTTCTATCTGCTACAGAAGCTGAAAAATCTATTATTTAGTAGAAGAGTTCACACTTTTTTTTCCAGAATTTTTCCAGAATTTCCAGAAAATTAGAGGCTTATTTTAAAATCGCCCAGCGGTTTTTCAGGCCTCAATGGGTTAACCAGATAACTGTAACCTAAGCTAAGGGTTAGCAAGTTGGCTGTAACTAAAGCATGGATTTGGTGTTGATTGCTTCATAATATCAGCTGATAAAGTAATTGGCAAATGGCAAACCGCTGACTGCAGTTCACTAAATGACCACCGGTGTCCTTTATAACAAGGATTTTCTCAGAATTCCACATAGGACCTTTAAAACACCTTCTTGTTTTAAATGACTTAGCTAGAGACAATAGAAAGTCAGCTGGAGATGGCGATTGCAAACAAATCATGGAGGTAATGTAGCTAAATATGAGCTGCTTGTGTGATATACCTTTTCAGTCAATATATTTTTCTTGTCATCATATTTTTTGTTTTTTGCGCACATACAGTTATGACTGAAATAAAATGAACTGAAGTGAACCTAGCTGCAGCTGATAAAATCTTCTGTTTCAGGAGGCAAAAGCGACTGTTTCAAACACTCCAAAAAACTTTGGATGGGCACAATCTGCCACAGTTTTTTCTTTGCTTCATATTGGCTGTGACAAAATGGAAAGTAGCAGCAGTAACTAAGTGGTCTACAGATAATAGATAATTTGAGTTGAAGACTAAAAGTTGTTAGTTGTTGTGCTGATATTCAATTTCATGCTTACTAAGTGTATAGCTCTCTTTCAACTCGCACATTTGAAAACACATAACGTTCAAACACTTCCTTCCTTCCTGTCTGAACACCTGTTCTACACTCTTAATGGCAACAGCCGGTTCATGATACAAGACACCTTTAGGGGTGATAACAAGGAATCTTCTTGCCAGGGAAATAACTTGAAACTGAGTGAGTAAGTGTGTTTTCTGTTTAAATAAGTTTTGGATAAAATTAAACTCAGTAATTCATGTTAGCAAGGTTTGTAGTCAGGTCAGAGCTGCACAGTCTGTTGAGCACTTTAAAACATTATTAAAAACCTATTTATTCTCCTTGGTGTTCAGTCCCAGCTAGGCAAGAATCCTTGGCTTTCTTTTTTACTTTTTTACCCTTTTATTTGTCTTTTTTTTTATCTCTAACTCTGTTTTGGATTGAGTTTTTATTACTATTTTATTCTATTCTATTTTATTGTTTTACTGTTTTTAGTATTTTATTGTTTTCATTGTTTTTATTTATACCTATTTGTGTATGATTTATTCTATTTTAATAACTGTACAGCACTTTGGTCAACTGAGGTTGTTTTTAAATGTGCTCTATAAATAAACTTTGACGTGACTTGACTTGATACAGTAAGCTAGTTTTGCTCAAATTAATACTTTTGTATTGGCTTATTCACGCACGTTTGCAGAACTGAACACTCGGCTTTGTTTCAGTTCAGTGATACTGATATGCAGTCATAGATGAAATTAAAAAATACACATATCGATTAAAAATTCCACTCGATTGACCAAATTCTTAACGACCATTATTCGATCATTGATTAATTATTCCCATCCCTAACTCAACAAAACATTAACTCTTCATAAACTGACTCTTCCCGGCTATTTTTCACATTTATCTATTATTTTTTCCATTGAGGGGACTGCTGCATCTTGCAGCTCAGTAAAGTTACACAAAGTGAACCAGTGATACCTATAGACTGTGAATGAGTGAGACAAACAAAGACACAAACAGAGGCACAGAGCGAGTGAAGGAGGGTGATAAAGAAGCGCTGCTGTTTGGCAGAGGAAGACATTACTTCTGACACCAATGTTAAATTAGCTTCCCCAGAGACAATCAGGGCTCTGTTCTGTTCACCAGGCTGTGTGCAGTGTGTGAGGCTGTGTGTCAGCCGCTCTTTTTTTACACCCCTGAACTTTATCATGCCTCCTCTATTCTCTTCTTTCCTATACCTTTCTCTCCCTTCTTCTCACCCTGCACTGTGCATCACCCCTCCTCTGTGCACTTCTCACACTCCTCTGTCCTCGTTGTTATCCTTCCATGCACTGTAACTGAAAATGAGTTGCTATTTGTGTCTTGCTATTTGTCTTTTCCTAAGCCTCTAACCAGTCAAACCTCCCTCCTAACTTTTCATTTCCCATCTTATTTTCAGCATTAGATTAAATTAGTACAGCAAGGCCCATTATGTTGTTATGTGTGGACTCTTCTTTGTCAAAAGTGACAGAAAACACAGATATCAGTAACTAATATTTGACACTTAAAGCAGATTTGTGGATTTTTTTTTATTTTTTGGACCATTTTACTCCTAAAATATCTGTTGAAAGCTCAGTTCAGGTACAGGTACACTGCAAAAAAGCCAACTTAAATTTTTTTTTGGCCTAAAACAGTGATTTATGTCGGTAAAATATTGACATTTAGGGGAATAATGTAAGTTAGCAGAACAAAGCGAGCCAGTTGTCTGCTCAAAAACAAGTTTGTTAGTTGTTGTTACTTGTATCTTTAAGTTGGGGTTCACAACAAGGGACAATATTCTGCTAACTCTTATTTATTTGTTGTGAAATGCGGGAAAGCGGTGAAATTCATTAGCGAAAGCGGCTAACTGATGCTAGCGGCGCTGCTTGTTACAGCTACAAGAGTAGCCATTAGCGTATCAATGCTAACTCAAAATTGACATTTCATAGCGGCATTACAATCGTGCCAATTCAGCACATTGCAGAAGTTAGCAGAAGTAAGGATTAAAAGTTATTACAATGTTAAATTGTAAGTTAGTACAACTTACACTTGAGTTGACAAAAAACTTAGTTTTCAAAAATATTTAGTTTAATTGTCCAACTTAAAATTTCATCGAAGTTTGTTGCCTTGAAATTTTGAGTTCACCCAACTTTTCTTTTTTTTGCAGTGTAGTTGCTCCAAGGTTTCTGGTTGTGTTTCAGTTTTGTCACTTGGGCTTTATTGGACTAATTCTCATCAATCACCTTTGTTTGTCTACTGTCTGGTTCAGTAGGTTGTTAGAGCTTTTTCAGTGGAAAAACAGCTGCCTGTTATGACTGAAAACACCCTTTATGTTGTTATTTTTGCAGTGTTGTTAAATTTTGCATATGGAATTTAAGTTATGCTACAGAAGAGGATTAGGGCCTGGTAGGAGAACAAAAATGAGAGGACATATTTTTTTATTATGCAGTTTGAGAAAAAGTCGAAATGTTGAGAATTAAGTTGAAATACGATATTAAAGAAAAAGTCAGGTTCGGTAAAGTTGGAAAGATATTCATAGATTTGTTGTTCCCGTGTCAATAAGTCATCAGAGGAACATTGTTTTAGAGAAGCGGCACATTTATCCGAACAGTTAAGTAGACTGCAAGTTATGCCATAAAATGAGCAATAACCACAATATTTTTGGGTGTAGCAGTACTAAAAATCCCCTGACGACTATTGGTTTTGGGAAAATCTGCTTTTATGTAATTTATGTGATATTTTTAGTCATATATTAGACATATTGAGGAAAATCAGGTTGTAGCTAACAGTCTGTTACCGAATTCCAAAGTTGATTTTTTTCTTGTAATTTCGTGCATTCCTCTGACTTTTATTTATCTTATCTGGCCCTTATTCTCTAACGTACTATCCAGAACCCTTTTTATTGAGTTGAATTTAATGGGAGTAACATTCATCATGCTGTAGTGTCAAAATGTCAGCTTTTTCCCCTTAGAACCATGTTTTTTTCAAATTATCTAAAGCATTTTATCAACATAACAGTTTTAGATAACTGCACAGTACATAGATGACCAATGGAGTTGGAACATTAAACCAGTAATAATTTAAAAAAAAAACCTTTAAAAAGACAAGGCTGTTACAAGACAGCAGCAACATGTACATTTGTAAAGTTACCACCAAGGTCACCAGTTTCATTTAATCCCCTGATGTCATAACTGATCCTGCAGAAAACTAATGTGTTTTGCTTTTTGTTACTTCACTTGGATGTTTAACATTCACTGTGCAGAATAATGTATGTGTATGCTATCAAATTAATCTATTTCAGGGCAAAAGTTTCTGAATTTAATCAGATTACATACGAGCATGACAGACTTTTTAAACGAAGTTGGAGAAAAAAAAACATTTGACTGTTTAACAGAAGTTAAATGAATATCTTACTGACTCATTGTTGTAGGCCTGCAGCATCTGTACAATGTGATATAATATGATTAAGTAGTTAAGATAAAATCCTGTTCGTTGTACGGCTCCAAGGTAAAGTGTTGAGTGAAATCTAACTGATTCATTTCAGCCAAATATCTCGCTGCACTTCACATAAAAATATATAACACCTATGGATCTCATTTATGCAAAGCGTGGGATGTGAGGCGCACCGAGAGTGGTACATTTACATTACAAGAACACTATCTTACAGCCAATGTCATCCAGCTTTCACACAGTAGAAAAGTTTCCTGGAGCCACAGTCTCAACATAACCAAACACAAGCCGGCCAAATTAGGCACAACATCAACAAGTGATTCTCTCTGCGCCTGGGCCTTTAAGGTTCCCCTGCGCTGTGCGGCCTTCAGCCGAGGGCGAACTAAAGGGAACATTAATGAACATTAGGAGAGAAAGGCCTGTTCTTCCACAGGAACAGTCCTGTGTTTGTGAGGTCACAGAAGTTACCGTGGTTACTCCCAGGAGGGAGCGAAGACCGTGCGTTTGTTAATTGTTTCTCGGTGGGGAAATGAGATTAGTGGCTGAATGGTGATGTGAGAGAGTTTTCAAAGAGCCATGCTGCATTAAGTTTGAATCCACTAGCACACCATGCTATCCTGTGGGTCCGAGGGTCCTGTGCTGAACTACAAACTGGTTTCATAATGCACGTTTTACTCCTTCACTGTGTCAGCGAAGACTCTTACACCTGTAAATCCCCATGTAGCCCATGAACAGTTGGGGGGAAGAAGTGCTCAGTATCACAAACTGCCCTGTTACAAGTGAAACACCTGCATTCAAAAGTAAAAGTACAAAAATATCAGCATCAAAATATATTTTAAGTACCAAAAGTTTAAGCATGCATAAGCAGAACAATCCATTTCAGAATAATATTTTTTGATATTATTGAATCATTTATAGATGGATGTGTGTATCACTTTAATGTTGCAGCTGATAAAGGGGAAAGTTATGTAGTTTGTACCAACAATATATCTTAACTTTGTAAATTATTTACATAATAATCGGATTATAATTATAATCCACTGTGAATCTGTAATGTAACTAAACTTTAAAATAAATGTAGCGGAGCTTAAAGTAGAATGTTTCTCTCTGAGATGTAAAGTGGAATAGAAGTATAAAGTAGCATAAAATTGAAATACTTAAGTAAACTACAAGACGTACAGTCTACAACCATATTAGCTTTGTAAGGCTGCAGCAATGCTTTGAGCTAAACATGCTGTTAGCCTACTTAGGTATAACGTTTACTTTGTGCAGCATCTTAGTTCTGCATGTTAGCATTCTACACTGTTTATATGATTTCCTACTAAAAGTAAGACACTGTAATGCTGTAAGTTTCCTACGAAATTAAGTCTTATGATGTACACTACTGGTCAAAAGTTTTAGAACACTCCAACTTTTCCAGAATTTTACTGAAAATGATGCAGTTTAATGTCTCAGTGTACTCTGAAATTAATGCACATTTGCAACATTTAAAATTCTTTATTGAGCATGATAGTGTTTTGAAGGTAAAAAAAGATTCAAAATCACATTTTATGTTGGACTAAAGGACTAAAAAAAGACACAAAATGACTTACAAAGACACGAAAAGAATTCAAAAATGGACAAAATAGCCCGAGACTCCATAGAGTTAAGTTGTTAATCCACTTCTTGTTCCCTGAAAAAAGGCCTACTTGTATAATTCTGAAATGTACATTATTTTTCAGTTTTGGTTAACCTTACCTTTTTTTATTTACCTCTGGCAGTTCACCACTTACCTTTGTACCCTTTCAAGCTGCTCATTTGACTTGAGCTGCTTGAATTTCAATAAAAAACTGGAAAAATTGGGGTGTTCTAAAACTTTTGACCGGTAGTGTATATAAAGTATATAAGCCACAAAGTTCCCTGTAGGGAGGGCGGGAGGGGCTGTGGATGAATCAAACAAACCCCGACTTTCAACCAGGACTCTGGGAGGTCTGTGTTTGTGTTGGAAGTTATGAACAGAAATATTTTTTTATAACATAACCCTGTCCTTTTTTCCTAACCTCACACCAGTCGTTTCAGTGTTCAGGTATAAATTTCACATCAACATATTACATGTTTAAAAACACTAGCATTCACATTTTGTAAAATATCTTACGAACCCATTCATAGGAATAAGTGGCATGCTAATATTTTGCCATTAGCACTGAACACAAAGTACACAATAAACTTCTCAATGCTTTGGCCACATTAAAAATCCTTTAATCCCCCTCTCCCAATACCATTATATTATATTACCGTAAAAAATATTGTTTGTTTAGGTCAACTTTATATGAAACTTGCAGCTGTTGTCAGTTAAAAACCCACCGAACAGTAGAAAGGGTAGAAGTCGCTGTAGTAAAGTATGAATATTAAGGCACTGCAAGAGTTCATATCTTTTTTTAGGATGTTAATCCATGATTCATGCTGCTCCACTGTGTGCCCCTCACAGGGGAAAGAAAACGGTTGAGCTGAGTCATAATTTCATTACAAAGGCAGTGAGATGATGAAAATCAGGTAGATGAGGGGTAACAAAAGAAAAGTGGCATTTCATTAGAGCAGATAACGAGTCATCTCTTGAAATTATCATGGTAATCTCTAGTAAATGGGAAAGCCTTTTCTGCTCATTGTAATTCTGTTATTTAATTCATTTGAAAGACTCTCACAAAGAATTTGTATCATCACTGGCAAAAGGCTGAGAGGAGGGGTTGTTAAACTTTAAGCTGGATCAAGAGCATGACAAATTATCAGATGCACTAAAAGTTTCTGAAACTTTGATTTGTGTATAGATATCTCTTTGGATAATATTTTTTTATTCCTTCAGTGGAGTCATAGGCTTTATGTTACGGGGAAGGAGTAATCCAAATTTACTGAGACACTTTCTCTTGGTTGTTTATTACTTTAACCCATTTAAGCCGGGAAAGCGGATACATCGTTTTGTAGTATTTGTCGTTTTTTCCACCTATTTTCGGTCTCTTGGCCTATGAAATGTGTCAGAATACATGTGGGAGTGTCGCAATGCAACACGTTGATTTAAAAAAAACAACTTTATTGAAGGTTTGGACAAATAAACTCAACTTCTTATAAAAGCCACATGTATAAGCTCTCAAATATAGGTTTTACAGGCATTTTTTCCAGGCGTTTTAGGCCTAAATGGGTTAATAGGTCACTGATCTATTTACATTCTTTATGTTTATGCCCTTTATGTTTCCTTCAGGTGTGGGTGGACGCTGGAACCCAAATCTTTTTCTCCTATGCCATCTGCTTGGGTTGTCTCACTGCTCTGGGAAGTTACAATGCCTACAACAATAACTGCTACAGGTAAGATACGTAGATAAAAGTGGGTGAATACCATAGACTGTATGAAGTCTAGTCTCTGTTGCGTTACCTGTAGAGTAGAAAGGAAGCTTAAAATTGTTAGCTTCTGTTGTTTGACAATCCTTATTCTCATCTTATTCAAGGCTGTAAATATGTTTACTTTTGCTGAAGAGTTTGGCATTTTAAACAATTTAATGGGTGTCAATGAGGATCAACTCCCTTTTGGAGCCAGCCTCAAGTGACCAGTCAAGGAATTGCGGTTATGATATCACTATAAAAAATGAATGCTCAACATTTATCTAATTGCAATTGTTTTGACTGTTATTGCAAATGTGATATGATTCACAATAGTGGAGGGGATGGTACTTCTTGCATCGTTATTCTAATTTTTATTGAAAAGTAAATAAAAATGGTAATGGTGTGATGGTACCAAACAGATATGTTGTCTCTAAAATGCAAACTGTTTGTAATTCTCAATTCAAAATGGTATTATGACACATAATTTGCCTTTAATAAATATTGCACCTCCTGTGATTTGGATATTGCACTAGTCATTTATTGCAATTTCCATTAAATTCCAATGAATTATTGAATGAGAATAGAGGTAAAGAAGAGAATGGATGGATTGACATACTGTTTTATTCAATATGTCTTTGCATGAGACTCTATGAGGCAGAAAGTGTGTTAGGTCGGCTGACAGCTCTTAAAGAAAGTGTGATCTTGCTCCTTTTCTGTCTGTCTTCTCCTCAGGGACTGCCTCATGCTGTGCTGTCTGAACAGCGGCACCAGCTTTGTAGCAGGTTTTGCTATCTTCTCCGTGCTGGGCTTCATGGCCTACGAACAAAACGTTCCCATCGAGGCTGTGGCAGAATCTGGTAAGATAATAACAATCATGTACCAACTGCTAGAACTGTAATGTGGCTGAATACTAGACCTAAACCAGATACTATATACTAAAGCAGTAGTTCTCAACCTTTTTGAGTTGCAACCCCCAATTTAACATGCATGTTGTCCCCGACCCCCGCTCACTGAACAGAATCTCACACGCACAGTTCAGATCACCCAAAAAATAAACAAAATGACCAAAAAAAGGAAACAAAATTACCAAAAAGACACAAATTGACCACAAAATGATAAAAAAAAACACACAAAATGACCAAAAGAGACACAAAATGATCAAAAAAAGACACAAAAATACCAAATAACACACAATATGACAAAGAAAACACACAAAATGACCAAAAAAAAAGACATTAAGTGACCAAAAAGACTAAAACACATTCACACATGAACACTCCAAACACACTCCAAAATTACATGGCGACCCCCAGAAATCATCTCGTGACCCCAATTGGGGTCCCGACCCCAAGGTTGAGAATAGCTGCTCTAAAGAAAACATCTGTCTGAGCCCAAGTCTTTGTGCCCCACATCAAATTGTACCAAAATGGATAAACATACCCAGTTATATAAGTCCACACTCTTCACCTAGGCTCTTAGACCACCACATTATGATTTATTCAAGTCAGTATGAATGATTTAGTGAATGTGACAGAGCGAGAGATTTGAAATGTTTGTCTCAGAGCCGGGTGAGGACAGAGCCTAATGTTTTAAATCATGTGTTTCTAAGGGCTTCTCACCAAATTTAGGTGTTAAATAACTCGAAAACATACCACCTCTTATTTTGAACCAACCAGTCTTATTTCACAACTGTATCTCATCACATTTCATGTAATTCATTCATCCCCCAGGATAAAACATTGTGCCACTTTGTGCAATTACAGTACACTATGTTTGCACGAACCTGGTCTCACAGAAATCCGTGAAATAGCCACGGATTTCGCTTAACTCAATATCCGTGGAATAGCCACGGAATTACTCAAATATCCGTGAAACTGACACGGATTTCGCTACAATGCAAGTTAGAGACAGTCATATCCCGTGGCTATTCCATGGATATTTTTTCCATATATTGGTTTGTTCCAAGTCACGTGACTTTCAAGGTTCCGGCAGTCAGAACAAAAAACATGGCGGACAGTTCTCTCATTTTTAGTGAAAAAATCAATATTTTGACTTTGTTTCTGCTTAAAAATGGATTTTGATCACATTTCTAGCAAGAAATATATGTTTTATTTTCTAAATATTCACTCAGTGAATGTAGTTAAGCGAAATCCGTGGCTATTTCACGGATTTCTGTGAGACCATGTTGGATTGCACGTCTTTTTGCCTCATACACAACATTGTTTTCAGAGAGACATTTAAAAACTTTGTAGTAAAATCACCACTTTGTCTAGTGGAGGTTCAAGATAGCTTCTATATTGTTTCTTGATAATGTGTTGATAAATGGTATAATCCTGTTTATACCACAGTCATTTGCCAATGATAAAAAGCATATAATAGAAAGCAATAATCAGGCCTTTATCATTACCCCCCATCAAACAGCAAAGGAAAAACTCATGAAAAATTAGGAGAGAAAAATGAAGAAACATTGGGAAGGACCACAGAAAAGCAGACCAGAATTATATATTAAACATACAATAAAATGTGATAGAAAAGTGAGTTATTTATTCAGACCGGTCAGCCTATTTTGGCTCTTGGAACAATCTCAAACCATCAACTGATTTCACAAAACGTTAACAGAAATGTGAGAGAAGTTTAAACAGGGTGTAAGTGAAAAGCAAGAGATTTATGGATTATACTACATTCTCATGAAAGCAATATCTCAGGAATGCCTGAAAAGAATTTCTTCAAATTTGGCATGAAAGTCAACTTGGACTCAAAGATGAAGTGATTAGAATTTGGTGGACAAAAGTCACAGTTACACAAAATATTTTTGGCCATAACTTAAGCAGGAATTCAGAAGAGGAGTCGGTAACACTTTACAATAACCAGCATTTATAAATGGGAAACAGATTTATGTTTATTAATGTTTAATCATCATTTATAAACCGTTTATAGGCCATTTAGAATGGTAAATACATAATTTTTTACTGTTTAACTAACTAAATCATTTATAAATGGCTAATAGATGGTATATTAATGTAAGTTTATAATTAATTTACCATTAACAAACAATTAAATTATAATTAATAGTTTATTAATAGTTTTAGTTTCACTCATTATAACATTTTTAACACCATATTCAGTATGTTAATGATTTTGAAATGATTCATATACCTTTAAGAAATTGGTTGAAACCATTTAAAGATTAAATATGTATAGCACTTTGTAAATGGTTAACAATTGGTTTATAAACCATCTATAAACATCACTTAGATGGTTATTGTAAAGTGTTACCGAGGAGTCATTTGGTCCAATACTGAATGGTGCATGCCCACTTTGAAACTGGTGATTGTATAGATCTTCTGTGCTAGATGTGTGTAAAGAATCCACATTTCAGAATGTATAGCTTCTTTGCCACAGCATCCATATTTAAAGTGTTATCTACCATATCCTAAATATGCTTAATATTTTGTGTGTGTGTGTGTGTGTGTGTGTGCAGGTCCTGGTCTTGCATTCATTGCATACCCCAAGGCTGTTACTATGATGCCTTTGTCTCCACTGTGGGCCTGTCTCTTCTTCATGATGCTCATCTTCCTCGGCCTGGACAGTCAGGTGAGGACTGCTGGTGCTGAGATTATAGGGAATGTTTCACTTACTATCAAGTTACTGTTTAGACTATGATTATGTATTGACTGCACTTTAAGTTTAGTTCAGTTGTTTAAGTTTTGCAGCGTAGATTTTCTAAAATAGCATTTTAAGCATTTAAATTCCGGTTTGTCTTTAACCCTTTATCAGGTAAAGAACTATATTTGGTAACTTCAGGTAATATTTCGAGAAAAAAGTTGCAAATTTGCTAGATTAAAGTGGCAAATCTACAAGAAAAAAAATCGCAGATTTAAGAGATTTACAGTGGCAAATCTGTGAGAAAAAAGTCGCAGATTTACGAGAAAAAAGTGGGGAAAAAATCAACATTTTTCTCCCAGATTCACCACTTTAACTCATTGAAATACTTGCAAATTCCAAATTTTAACCCTAGAGAATATTGGAGGATATTACATACTGCCAGAATGTGTAAAAAAAAAACATACGAAAATAATATTTCGAGAAAAATGTGTACGAGATTAAAGGGGCAAATCTACAAGAAAAAAATGCACAGATTTATGAGATTTAAAAGTGATGAATCTGCGAGAAAAAAGTTTCTTTTTTCCCACTTTCTCATAAATCTGCGACTTTTTTCATACAGATTTGCCACTTTAAATCTCTTAAATCTGCGACTTTTTTTCTTGTAATTTGCCACTTTAATCTAGTCAATTTGCAACTTTTTTAGTTACCAAATGTAGTTCTTTGCCTGATAAAGGGTTAATGAACCATAGTATTATCTTGTCATCTAATTTACAGATAAACGAGGCTGGTTCCATCATGAAAATGATGTTATCTTTTTTATTTTGCAGTTTGTGTGTGTGGAGAGTTTAGTGACGGCTGTGGTGGACATGTACCCAGACACCTTCAGGAGAGGCTACCGCAGAGAGCAGCTGATTCTGGTCATGTCTATAGTCTCCTTCTTTATAGGACTCATCATGTGTACGGAGGTAAGACTCAGCTAGTTACATCCTTACAGTTCAAGGTAACACGTCAGGTTTATTTCAGGTTAAGTGAATTATGTACTTTAAAAAAGTACTGCAATGATGACTTGTTTATAAGCATTTTCAAATCAGCTACATTTATTCACTGGGTAAACAGGAAGAAATGTTTGCATACTATAATACTATAATACAGTGGCGGTTCTAGACCAATTTTGCTGTGGGGGCCAAGGAGGGGCCAGTGTTTAATCAGAGTCAAAAATGATATTTAAGCATTCAAAACCTTTATTTTAGCTAAAAGTCTCATATTTGGAAGAACTACATTGATTGAAGCAATGAGACTTTTGTACGACAATGACATTTCTCGTTTTTGTGCACAATTACTTTTTTAATTTTGAAAGTGCAGTACAGTGAGAATGATCTTCATATTTAGCTTTTATTGCACAATTAAACTATTATACAATGTACACATTATGGTTTCCTTTTGTGTACAATGAGATATTGTTTGAACAAAAAGTAGGTAAGAATTGTTCCGTCGTTAATCGTTATAAATTGATGATTTTATTATTAATTTGACACAGGGGCAACAGCAGGGGCCAAGGGCTTCTTCACAGGGGCAGGGGCCCCTGGAGGCCCCTGTGTAGAACTGCCACTGCTATAATACTATAATTATAAAGTGAGAAAGTTCACCAAACTACAACAAATGAAAAAACGTAGATCATACACTGACTATAGAACCTCATACAACCCCACTTCAATGAATCCGAACTATCCCTTTAAATGTCAAGTGGTTGGGATTCAGTGACATCTAGTGGTGAGGTCGCAGATTGCATCCAACTAGAAAACCGCTAGTAGAACTACAGTAGCCTTTAAGTAACGTGCAAACTTGAAAGACTCTCTCTTGACCCAGTGTTTGGTTTCATCACTCTGGGTTACCGTAGAAACCCAAGAATCACAAGTCTACTATTAATGTGAACAGTTATAAATATGATGTCAGTTTCTAGCAATAGCTCCCCCTAAATTCTACACACTGGTCCTTTAAATGTTAATCAACATTATTTGGGGGGCGGGGCAAGTTGTCTACAACTCTTTACAGCTTCGGAGATTACACAGTTTTACCTTCATGTTTATGTTTTTATTTCTATGTAGCTATTTCATCATTGCCGACATTGTCATTACCATCACCTCCATCTGCATCATCATCATCATCATCATCATCATCATCATCGCCACCAATTTACAAGTCTGAGGTGAAACCCAGCCAGGTACATTCTAGATGTATCATCAATAATCCGTATGATGGACCTGATAGATTTAAATTATTGCATATAGTATCATGTATCATGCGATCATGCCTTTTCCCCAAAGGTATGTGGTTCAGTTATCCATCTAAAGCTTTCATTCATGTCACCAGCTTCTTCTGTGCTTTTAGGACTTTCCATCTTTGTGTCATAATAATGGATGAGAGTCTAGCTCCTCACATTGTCGTCCACTAAAAGCTTTTCATGTGTCTATATGCACATCTCTCACCGTAACAATGCTGTACTGTTCTCTAGTGGCCCATAGTGGCCATGAAACTGAGGGAAATAATTTAATATAATTGAAATACAGCACTTTCTCTTTTTGTTTTTTTTGCCGTTGGAGACTTCTACATTATCTGATGATTTGACCTCTGTTTCACTATCTCCACTACACATAAAAAAATGACAATTTTTCCATCTGCTTTTACTCGTCTTTCAGCACTACGTGTACTCTATACTCGTTATTCCGTTCTGCCACCGGAGAGCCATCATGAATAAAATGTCACAGAACACCTGGAGTGGGATTAAATCACAGTTCAAAGGGTCCTCCGAGATTTTGGTTCAATACCAGGCTGCAGTATGGGCAGGAAGAGAGTCACTGAGACATTTTAGTGATATTCTTAGCTGTTTACAGACATTTAGAGCTGTGACATAACCCTACTCCCAGATTCATGTGAGATTTTATTCATGATTACCCTTTTAGTGGAAGCACAGAGAACAGATGAGTTGTCTGATAGAGTAGGTAGAGTGGATGGTAAAAAAGTGAGCACCACCACTGATACTGTAGCAACTGTAACCGTTAAAGGAATTTAGTGAAATGTAACTATTTCCATTCTTGCTGATATTATGAAATAATACCACTCCTATATCTGACAGTACAAAGTCCAGCTTAGCACAAAGAATGTAAACAGCATGAAGCAATGACGGGTTTTGTTATCACAATGAATTTAGTGAGATAAAGCGTGTTAATGTGAGCATTAGAGATGCTGGTTTCTTTAACAGAAGAACATCCTCACCCAGAAAATGGCAGCATATGCCATTTGCGCAAGCAGCTAATTACGACCCATATTTATAATAAAGAGCATAAAGTTCATAAAGTTAAATATAAAGAGCAACAGCGTCCATTTAGGGTGGGTGGGTGTGGTGATGGATGTGTCAGACAAACACAGAACTTCCACCTACACTGCAAAAAAAGAAAAGTTGCGTGAACTCAAAATTTCAAGGCAACACATTTTGATAAAATTTTAAGTTGGACAATTAAACTAAATATTTTAAGTTTTGTTTTTGAGTTTGCTCAACTCTGAATTTCACTGGCATGATTGTAACGCCGCTATGAAATGTCAGCTAATGTTGCGACCACAATTTTGAGTTAGCATTGATACGCTAATGGCTACTCTTGTAGCTGTAACAAGCAGCGCCGCTAGCATCAGTAAGCCGCTAGCTTTCGCTAATGACCGAATTTCACAACAAAGAATTTAGAGTTAGCAGAACTATTGTCCCTTCTTGTGAACCCCAACTTAAAGATATAAGTAACAACAACTCACCAACTTGTTTTTGAGCAGACAACTGGCTTCCTTTGTTGTGCTAACTTACATTAATACCCTAAATGTTAGACATTTATATTTCCAAGTTTTACCAACTTAAATCACTGTTTTAGGCCAAAAACTACAAGTTGGCTTTTTTGCAGTGTAGGAGACCGGATACAGGTGTGCAATAGAAAGTTGGCAATAAGTTAATTCAACTTAACCTTTGGTTTTTTTACATGGCTATATAACGTTGTGACATCATATAACATCACAATATATTTTCCTAAACCTAATCAAGTAGTTTTGTTACCTGAACCTAACCAAATAGTTCTGTTTCACAACATTAACCAAACAGTCAATTTATTCTCATGCTCGTGTGTTTAAAATTGGAACCGTGCAACTGTTTCACAATGTTAAATTGAACAGTAATTACTTATAACGGTAGTAATATGTCATTTTGAGTGCACTGACCATTAGCAAAGTGCTAATTTTGTTTTTATATATCTGTGAATGTGTTGTTTAACCTGTTGGGCTAGGCAGTCCTTATTTGAGGCAAAGGAGAAGAAGATAAGATAAGATATTACATTATAATAATGTAATAAGATATTCCTTTATTTGTCCCACAAAGGGGAAATTTCCAGTGTTAGAACTGAAGGATATCAGAGTGGTATAGCAAAAAAATTCCCAAAAATGTCGAACTACCCCCTCTAATGTCCAGTAATGGGTCACAATGACAGACATGAACATCACATAATGATAATGAACCAAAAAAAAAAAAAAACTGGAATTGGTCTTCCAAAGTACTTCACTTTAAAATGTTTGTATCGGGTCCATAATGGAGTATTAAAGAACAGCATGTGTATCTGGAGTTGAAATAGCTCTACAAAGAAATAATACCAATGACTGCATAGATGTTGTACTAAAAACATCTTCAGTTGTAACAGCTTAGAACGAAGAACCCTTTAAATTTTTGGACAAATCCTCTTTTTGCTCGAGGAAATATCAGTGCTGAATTGCTGTTTTCATTAGTTTACTCTATGTCACTATGACATCGGGCCCTGACAACCAAATCAAGCACAGCTGATCAATTTATATGTGATGTGATATAACCGAGTCTGATGCTCATACAGTGTCTGTGACAGAAAACTGACACCTGTCTGGTTCTATCAGGGAGGGATGTACGTCTTCCAGCTGTTCGACTCGTATGCTGCCAGCGGGATGTGTTTGCTGTTTGTGGCTATATTTGAGTCCATATGTATCGGCTGGATTTACGGTAAGATAACAGTCTCAACTTGAAGTGTAACAATCTCAAAGATCTCAGAGAAATGTGAATTTTTTTATTCCTCACCAGATAATAGATCTCTTTTGACAGCACAGAAAAACAGACAGTTGCAAGACCTTGTATCATGCTTTTAAACTCCTTGCTGCATTAATATTTCTTCTCTGCCCTCTGCTGGAGATTGGACTCAAACACATGCATCTCCTACTTGTACAATATACACAAATCCTTTTATTATTATTATTTGATATGATAACAGCGTTAAAGGTTGCCATTCTGTATTTGTTGTGTGTGTGTTTTTTTTCAAATGCTCTCCTTTAATGGATATTTTAATTTCTGGGTTCATATGTCATCTCATTTACATTAACTGTCCAATTCTCGCAGACAATTTAAAAAAACAAACATATATGACCAAGTAAAAAATATTTTACATGCAGTAATGCAGAAAGTCTGTCTCTCCTCACAGAAAGTTTCAGAAAACATTTTATCCACATCCAGTCAGCAGCCCTGTTTAGACAGACATATACTGTCAACAGACATCAATCATGTCATTATTTTTGATGGTGCATCCAGAAACTCTGAGTGACACTTATTTGCATTCCAGGTAGTGACAGATTCTACACCAATATTGAGGACATGATTGGCTACAAACCTGTCTTCTTCATCAAGTGGTGCTGGATGATCCTGACCCCGGGCATCTGTGCTGTGAGTCTGACTGTAGACACAAAATCAACAACAACAACATCAACAACACATCATGTAGATTATCTCTGTAGTGATGACACTTTCAGAGGATGACTCTCTTTCTATTCTGCCTTTAAAATTAATCAATGGCAGTATTTAGCTACGGAATAAAATACAATTTAATTTGTTTTTGGTTTATTCTTCAAGATAAGTTCAATTGAGTTACATAATCTAGCTGTTGCCATATAGTCTGTTGCAGCTTTAATTTATACCTGGATTGAGAAGAAAGTTGTTCATTTTACATAATTGGTTT
Source organism: Centropristis striata (assembly GCF_030273125.1). NCBI lineage: Eukaryota > Metazoa > Chordata > Actinopteri > Perciformes > Serranidae > Centropristis > Centropristis striata. The sequence continues at coordinate 40,372,932 of NC_081519.1, forward strand.
ATTTGCTGCAGCATCATTCTGACTCTGAATTCAAAATGTGTGATCTTTATTCATCAGAAGCAAATTTCTTCCTCACAGTGTAAAAAAAACATTTACAAATAGGGTGTTGTTTCGGTCTCTTGCAGGGAATTTTCCTCTTTTTCCTGATTAAATACAAACCGCTGAAATACAACAACGTGTACACCTACCCTGACTGGGGCTACGGTATCGGCTGGTTCATGGCCATGTCCTCGATGGTCTGCATCCCTCTAGGGATGATCTGGATGATCTGGAAGACTCCTGGCACCTTCTCTGAGGTACAAACCTTGCAAGATTTTCTTTGTGTCTGCAGCCATAAGTGTCATTTACATTGGGGACTTGAAATGGTCAGTTTTGTCCATGATTTTTTAACAGCATAATCTGTTAGCAATTGTTCCTAATAACTGCGTGCACAGCTCCCCGGGCGCAGTAATGTGCTGCCCACTGCTCCTTGCATGGTGTGTGTAAAAAAGGATGGGTTAAATGCAGAGGTTGAATTTCCCCATTGTGGGATTAATAAAGTAATCTTCTTCTTCTTCAATGTCACTATAGAAGAAACAACTGTGCATTCATAGTATTTTCATTTTGCAGACTCTGTAGTAGCCTAATATATGCCTTTTTGATGTGCTGTTATGCAGTTTTTCCCTTACTTTCTTATGTTACTCTGATCTTATACTAACCCCCTGTTACTATTTATGCTAAAATTGCATATCTTAAAAAAAAGTAATTTTTCATCTAAACCCTTATGTCCCCATCACCTTCCAACTGAAAGTGAGGCCCTTGACACCACATCAAAACCAGGCTGTTTTCTTATTTTAAAGGCAACTGTCTGTTACAGCACACTGTTTGTGGTTCATAACAATAATGGACAATGCAACCACACGTGGTAGAAGAATTATTAGAATTAATTTAGAAAAGACTTTCGTTTACAGTTGTTAAGATCATAAAAGCAGCATTAGTGACTAATATACAAGGAATGCAACCTGTTTCACCTTGTAAAAACACAACTTGAAAAAAGCCATTGTATCTCTTCCATCTGACTGTGACACAGTCGGTCTCCCATCACTGCTCGGGGGATGATCAAATGAACAAATTGCAGGTTTCTGACATGAGATGGAGATAATCTGTAGTGGCCTCTGGCTTTTTGCCAGTCCTGAGACATTATATCAGGGATGGCTTAGTCACATTATGAATAAAATCCACAAACGCATACAAACGGTAGACCTGTGTAGAAATCTGAAAGAAATGATCAGATACCGGGAAGACATTCTTTATTTGCTATTATTTATGTACAGTTTTTATAATATATTATGGAACAAACAGGGTGTCTTACTGCTCCCCTTTTCACTCAGTCATCCCCAAATTACCTCAAGCCTGAATAACAAATAAAAGAAGTCTATTGTCAGTATAAAAGAGGTTATGGTTAGTGGATGTTTGTTGTTAATGGTTGCACTGTCAAATAAAGCAGATTTTTTTATTTTCATTCAGATAAAAATCAGTTAATTAACTGTTTATCACTGAATGAGGCCATGCAGATGTGACCAATATGACCCACTGATGAAAGGCAGAATTACATTTGTGGAAAAAATCATTAGACCACCTTTTTTCAATTTCTTGTTCATTTTCATGCCTGGTACAACTAAAGGTGCATTTGTTAGGACAAATATAATGATAGCAACAAAAATAGCTCATAAAAGTTAAATTTAAGCGCCATTTTCCATTGTTTTGTTAAAATGTATTTTGGTTATTATCAAGAAAACCATTGAAATTTGCTAGATATCAGCTCTTATGAGCCATTTTTGTTGTTGTCATTATATTTGTTCCTTTAGCTGTACCAGGCATTAAAATGAAGAAACTGAAGAAAACAGTGGTTTAATAATTTTTTCCATGACTGTACAGTATTTTTTGCAGTATTATGAACTGAGTGTCTGTGGTGACATTCCTGGGAAAAACCATAATGAGACTGAAAGATCTCTTTTCTCCGTCTCTTTCTCTCTGCAGCGAATGAAGAAGTTGACGACTCCCAGCCCAGACCTAAAAATGAGAGGGAAGCTGTCCGCCCTCAGTCCTTACGCTGCCAACGATGCAAAACTCAAGGTTGATGGGAAAATATCCACCATCTCAGAGAAGGAGACGCATTTCTAACCTGCCCGCCTGACTGAGCGACCAAGCTGCCTGCCGTCTGCACGATAAGTCCAACAAATGAGAAGTACAGCAAACAACATTCTCCACCGCTACACAAAACAGGAAATGAAACAAATGACTCGGAGTGTAATTTTTGTTTTGTAAAAAAAAAAGGAAAAAAAAGCTATCATGTGATTCGTAGTCTGCTTCTGTTTTGCACAAACTTTGATAACACATTTGTTGCTGTTTTTTTCCCAAGTTAACATTGCGACTGTTTCTTTCTTTTCTAACCATTAATATTTTTAAAAATCTGTTTGATGACATACAATATATGGTTAAAACTTGTCCAGGTACCATGTCAGTACTAGTCACACGAGTGTCTGGGCCTTTTAGAACAATACCAATGTGCTGTGTTGTGAAGACTTGCACTGTACATTTATTGGCAAAGTGCTGTGCCTCTGTATTAGCTACTCAAATGTGACTGTCTAAGATGTAGCAGCTTGGGTACCAGTTGTAGTTTTGTGTGAGGATACTGCAGTATGTGTTAGTACTGAGGCTATAGGAGGGCACACCCTGCAAGTAAAACCTGCATGTAAAGAGTTTTGCTGTAGTAATCATGGACGTCATCTGAAGTTCAGTGAGTCGTATTTACTTGAATTCAACATTGTGGCTAAGCAGCATAAGCAAAACCTCTACTTAATGGGTGTAATTGGATATTAAATGGGCTATTGATCATCACGTTAGGATTATTAAGTCCTAAGGGCTTTGCTGATTTCCATGGCACCACTCTTTCTAAACAGGTAATACTGAAGGGCAAATAAAGAGTAAAACTATCCCCCCTTTTTATTCTGAAATCTTATTTTTTTTTTTTCCATCTCTTGTTTTGAGTTACAAATCTTCACATGGCTCACAGGCTGAGTCTAAAACACACACCTCTCTCTCCTCCAACTGCCCTCCTATAAGTCGTGGGTATCTGTCATTTCACAGCAATTATGCTGAGCCTAACGCAGAGTGACAGACAGACGTGCTTCCACCCCTGCATTTTTATTTCCTGTTCCGCCTGTAGAAGAGAAGATGAACGCCCATCAGATGAGCATTTCAAAACCCATCTGTCTTCTTATACCCCCCCCCTCCTGTTTTTATTCTTCCCCCTTGTCCCCTTCTCTCTTTTCTCCCGCTGTCCTTCCTTCTCATCCTCAACCTCTGCTTGTCCGCCTCTTTCAATGTTTTTCCACTTCTGTCTGTGGCTTCTCTTGGTCACATGGAGGGCTTGAGCGACGACACGGGCCTTGTATGAAACTGTGATGCTGCTGAATGCTTTTTATTTTGTCTCATCAATCAATATTATTCTATTGCTATTGATTGTAACCTTTCTTAAACCTCGCTGAAAACAATACATCTTTAATTTTACTGTCTGAGCCGCTGCAGGGGTGAAAGCACAGTCTGCTCCTGACACTCGTTTAATTGTGGTGAGAGTCAATGAGCTGGTCTCATTGTTCAGATCAATCTCAGTCCATTACAGCCTCATCCAATCAGCACGCCAACGACTCCAAATTGTCCTACCTCCCTTTTTCTCGCTTTGTCCGACTTTCTCACCTCCCGTCCTTTTTGTTCCCTTCTGTCCTTTGTTTCCTGATGAAAATGCAATCAGAGGAGAGCATCTGAGGGGATGAAACGTCAAGTTTCTCTCTTGACAGTTTTTCAGGAGGAGGCAAAGAAAGCAGGGGAAGAAATTAGGAATTGATGAGCTGAGGAAGTGCGTGATCGAGTAAGTAACGAGGGAAATCGAGGAAGTGTTTAGTGACTGAAGCCCCTCCTGTCTAAGCTGTGACATCCTCTTCAACATGTGATCGGTCCCGCTGGTGTGGTTGCATTATGACATTATCACCTCCTCACTGATGTTTGTGCAAGTTAATAGTCGTGTGCATCGGAAATTCTAGCCTGCTGTTTAACACTGATCATGTTGATGTATATTTTTACATCTCTTTCTAGAAATCTGTGGTCTATTTCTTGACATGAAAGATGTTTTAAAAGAATTGCTGTATTAAAAAGAATACGACCTTTGTTTTGACTTTTGATATGTCTCTCAAAAGATCTTGTTATAGAATTATAATGAAAGGTGATTTACTGTTCTGTACTGTTCTACACATTTTGGTATTCACAGGACACATGAACTGTCTGCTTACTCATTTTTAAGAATAAATATAAAGGAAAAAGGAGTGTTGGCTCTGGGTTTTTTATTTGACTTTATCATAAAACTTCAGCGTTGCAGTTGTCCTTAAAAGGAAAAAAAACACTTTTATATTATGACATTTTCTTCTTAAAGGCTTTTTAAAGGGTTTCAATGTGTCTGTGATGAGACTTTGTAGATAAAATGAAAGGATCAGATGAGATAAGATGGCATTTTAACACAGCGACTAGATCATTGACAGACACAAACAAGTCATAAGCTGGAAACTGTTTCATTTTACTTTAAGCTTCACTATTGAAACATTTTCTAGTAAATCGTGGAAAAAAATAAACATAGTATCAGTCTAGAAAATGCAGAAGATGACATTCTCAACAGTCTTATGTCTGACCAACAGTAGGCGACATTAATTTTGCTTGTCCACAAATCTAAAGTCCGTTAAAATAAATAAATTCTGGACCCCACTTATTTATAAATCCTGCTACAGGAGTACAGGGCCAGTAGCCCTCAGACCAGATCTATAAATAAAAGAAACAAATAAGAAAATTGTCTACAAACATGTTTTTTTTCTTTCTATGATCTTATTAGATGATTTCCTTGAGGGGCCGCTGCATGACTTTAGTCCAGATTTGATGAAATCCCCTAACAGTGTGTTTGTAGGCCTCTGGTTGTGTTTCAGTGTGTGTGTTGAGCATGCTTTGTGATTCTTTGTGTGTGTGTGTGTGTGTGTGTGTGTGTGTGCAGTCTTGTGCATAGATCCAACTGTCACACTTCAGAAATCAGCTTTACTTTCTTTGACTTGGAGGTGACATCTTGACTTGATCCGGCAGATGATGTGAAGTAAATCTTCTTTTGTTGTTGTGTCACGTTGCCGCTGCACGGCAACTTCTGAGAACGCTTTATGAGCTGAAGAAAGTTTCTGGACTCTTCAGCCAAGCAAAACCCACTCTGAGAGTAATGTGAAGGTTAAATGGGGAAAATATGTCTCTCTCAGATGCTGTAAAATGGATTTTTCTGTTTTTCTTTTTGGAGATAAGCTTCTATCTAAAACCTTGATCTAAAACTGTGCTGTTGACTGACAGGCAGATACTGTATACATTACAAAAAAAATTCCCTATAGGCTGAGTTGTTTTATTCCACTTCTTCCAATGATTGTCAGGGGAAAAGAAAAGCGGAGGATCCATGATTTAAATTGAATTTTCCTGGAAGCTGCAGATCAACTTGTACAGCCAAAAAGAGAGGCAGATAAGGAAAACACCTAAACATTTATTTTGATTTTCATACTATACTATGACTCGTTTTGTCATTTCAAACGACATACTATACAATGACTTTTTTGTGAATTTGATCGACATACTATACTATGACTTTTTATGTCATTTTGAACGACATACTATGACTTTTTGTAATGATTTTGAACATCATACTATACTATGACTTTTTTTTGTTATTTTGAACATCATACTATACTGTGACTTTATTTTGTCATTTCGAATGACCTAGTATACTATGATTTCTTTGTCATTTTGAACAACATATTATACCATGACATTTATTTGTAATTTTGGACGACATACTATACTATGACTTTTTATGTGAATTTGAACGACATACTATACTTAAACTATTTTATGGGATTTTGAACTATATACTAGTTTCAATAACATACTATACTATGACTTTTTTGTGAATTTGAACGACATACTATAATGACCTTTTTTATGTGATTTTGAACAACATACTATACTATGACTTTTTTTATGATTTTGGACGTTATACTATACTATGACTTTTTATGTAATTTTGAACAACATACCATACAACATACTATACAACAACATACTATATACATTTTTTGTGACTGCCACCAATTTATGTTACGCCTGGGCCAAGGGGTAACCTGAGTGTAACACAAAGTTACACCCCTTTTCCCAACTCCCAGAGTTGAAGATGACCAAAATTGCAGTCCAACACAAATGTAATCTTCACAACAGGTAGGTACTTACAGGGTGAGCACAGTCAAACAACACAAAAAATATATATTGTAATTGAAACCAACTTACCTATCCACAAAGAAATGGTATAAAAGAAAATTCAGGGATCTTACCTGCTTCCCTAATACTTAACACCTAAAACAGGAGAAAAAGCTTCCCAAACAAAATGGCCACTCACCCCTACCTACCAGGACTGCACTATATAAAAAGGTTTCTTTGCTAGGTGTCCCGGTGGCACACTTGGTATAGCGCATACCACAGAGGACCCCCCCCCCCCCCCCCCCTTCGCTCTGTCTAAAGCCTTAAAATGGCCCAAAAATATCTTTTAAAAAAGTTTCTTTGCTCCCAATGATTTAACAAAGATTCAACCCTTCATAACAATCAAAATTTGACAAGACACAATGGGACAACATGGTCTGGCAGGAAGTCAGGACAAAGGCAGAGAGGAAGACACCTGACCAATCAGCATCTACAATCACCACCTGCCAAAACAAAGGGAGACACACAACACACTAGGAGCAGCACCTCCCTCTGGCAGGGAGGAATAACTACATTAACACAGTCACATACACATAGTATGACCAATGGTCATAACATATCATACTATGACTTTTTTTCTTAATGATTTTGGACATCATACTATACTATGACTTTTTTTAATGTGATTTTGAACGTCATACTATATAATGCCTTTTGAATGTTGTTTTTAACCATCTACTATACGACTCATATTTTATTATATGTGTTTTTGATAGCTTGGTTAGGAAGGTGCATAGTTAATTCATGTTAACAGTGATATTGATTGGGATGCTAACTTTAGGCACACTGTTAAAGGATTGCATTTTTAAGATGAAACAATGGACAACAACTAACAGGTATGATTGCCAGATGAGAGGGAGGCAATCAAGATTAAAGACAAGCAAACAAACACATGCTTGTTTGAGTTATATAGTAAATACTGCACACACAGACACAAATGTACAGAAGGGATGGAGAAACAGACGGATGGGAACGCCATAAGACAGAAGAGTAAATACAAGACAGATAGAAGAGCAGTCAGTGAAAGAGAAAAAGGGGGAAGCAGCATTCTTCCCTGCGATTATGGTGAAGGCATAACAGATTAGTTGACTCACTCGCAGTGTTCTGGGGCAGTGCTGCAGGACAGAGCCAAGATAGAAACACAACGTACCATGGCCAAAAGTCAGCCTTGCCTAAAGATTAAAGCAACCTAGATTTTTATCTTGATCTTTTGATGGGGGGTTAGAGAAAATAAATGTGCAAGAAAATTACTTTATAGTGTATGCATTGATGATACAGTTAATATTACATCAAATTATGTTACCCTTTCATTCATTACACAGGAGAAGAATTCTTACTGTTGTTCCTGCTCTTCATACTGTTTGTATGTGATGATCATCTTTTGGGAAACATTAACCACTCAGGTATTGTGAGACATATTTACTTAAATGAAAACAGTTTGATCATAATCCTGTGGAAATAAAAGCTGTCATTTAAGTCAGTTCAGATCTGTTTGTTATTTTGGCATATAGACCGTATTTTTTATGACATGTGTGCCAAGAAAAAAATAGAAGGTAAAAACTCCCTGCATTGGTACTGATTACAGGTGCTACTACAAGTCTCTAAGTGCAAGTTTGTTATTGGCTTCAATCTGATGCAAATGTTATCTAGCACTGCTGATAAGTACCCAGAGGCAGGACACAGGGTCAGCCAAATGATGATGAGAAGGAAGGAAAGACTGTAATGGGTAAAGTGAAAGGCAGAGAGAAAACTGAGAAGACGGATGGCTCATGGGACCAAATAAAAGGACAGAATTGAAACCAAAATCGAATATCGGAAAGGACAGCCACATATATGACTCCTAATACATATTGTGTTTGTAATTTTGTATTTATATCTTGTGAAAATATGAGAATATCTTAATCTTAATCACATATAATTTGATGAAGATGTAGCCAAATCTAAATTTAATGAATGAATGACTCTTCTGCTCTGCTTTTTCCGTTCCAAAAATAAGCGGTTGAAAAAGCCTTTTGAGGGCTGCCAATGTGGCAACAAAATTCCAGTCAATGAATGAGTGAGACCCCTATTATTTTCAAAACATAAAAAAGTATGAAATGTGCATCAAAGCTGTAAAAAGTAAAGACAGTATGATTAGGAACAGTCTAAAGGTGCAGAAAAAAGCAGGAGTTGATGGAGCGTTCCGTATAATGCCTTCAGTTTTTGTTTGGCTTGGTGCCTAAAATCAGTCAGAGGTCGTGTTATTGGTTCTGTGCTTCAAAAAGACTACTCACACACTACATTTAATGTGTTTTTGTTCCCTTTTGACCCCCTGCTGGTGTGACATAAGGCTGGAGTTATTATTTTATTTTCAGCAGGGGGCAGCAAATTCCAAACTACCATGACTGAACGAGCTTCAACACCAGGTGAAAATACCACGGTGCCTTTCTTGTGCATGTGCTAATGCCTCTGCATGTGGCTGCATATGTTTGTGTGTCTGTGTCTATTTCTGTGCACAAGCATCATGTGTGTATTTCTGTGTCATTATCACTAAATTAATGGTTTGCATGCTCACAGAGCCTGACATGGCATCCTGAAAATATCAGGTACATTTCATCCTTGCATGCTTGATGCTGAATAACCTTCTCTCCCCTGAGAAGAAAAAAAAATACACAGAGCTAAGTGTCATTGTGAGCAAGTCTTTGCACATGCATGCATATCCTTTCTTTCTTTCAAAATTATTTTTATTGGATTTTCCTTGGATGCATAATTATATCAGCTGTCAGAGCACACATCAGTTTATCCAATACATCCATAGATTAAGCAAGTACAAAATAAATGAAAACACCAAAGTTATAGTAAAAAAATACAAAAACAAAACAAATAGAAAAAACAAAAACAAATTGAATTTTTTAAATGAATAAAGATAAACATATAAGAGAAAATTATAAAATAAATAAAAAAATAAATAAATACATACATACATAATAATAATAATAAAAATTGAATAAAAGGAGGATAAGACACAAACAGACAGAAAGGGACAACATAAGAGGGAAGGGAGGGGTTGGGATGAGGGAGGGACACAGGGGGTTGCATGCATATCCTGCATGAATCTCCTTCATCGAGAGGTGGAATCAATGCTTATCATGACCTCCCAGGGTTTCACAGGTTGACAGTCTTGTTAAAAAAAAATGAGTGTGAGATGGAGTGGGATAGATGGAAAGTGGATGACCAATAGTGGGGAATAGACGGTTGAACTCAAACGAGAGGAAAGAGAAGGATTGGAAAGGAAATGGAGAGGGGAGGGGCATGAGTGAGAGTAATCTGGTGTGTAATGAAAGAAGGCAACGGAGGGAAAATGGTTTTTGTACCTGGTGTGAGAAAGAGAGGAGAGAGGCTGGACAGGAGACTGGAGGTCAGAAAGGGTAACAATGTTCACTGTCCTTTGTGTGAAATCATCAGACATGGCTCAAAAATACAGGAGATGACAAGATCAGATTTTCACTGTTGTTGTCTTCAGACAAAGAATATCAAATAAATGACATCAATTTCGAGGGAAATTACTTCATCATTCTATGTTGACAAAGAACAGAAGATTCAGTAAAGCATGCTATCAATTTTAATAATGTTTCTGTGTGTGAGTGTTACCCCAAATGGTCTATGTTTTCAAAACAACAACAAAAAACAACATAGTCAATCTCAATACTCATGAACATGAAACGAGCTATGGGAGACTCATGGATGGATTACTGAATGGGACTAGCAGGCACAAACCCAGGGGGCACAAAGTGTGAGAGGCCCCTTGGGCTTGATCTACAAAATGTCACTCAGAGGGACCCATACCAACTAAGAAGAGACTCAAAAATGACTATAAAGAAACAGAAAATGACCAATAATAGATACAAAAAGACTACAAAGAGGCCAAAGCAGCTATGAAAGGGGCAAAACTATTTTAACTAGACACAAAACAACTGTAAAGAGACACAAAAGCACTAAGACGACGAGACGACTATAAAGCAATGAAAAACAACAAAACAACAAAAAGAAGCTAAACAACTATAAAGTCTATGACTTGCTCCTGAGTAGAAAATATGGTGGGTCCTTTGTCACAATTGCCTAACAATCCGCCCATGATCAGGCCCCAAGCACTTCTGGAAAACCCGACTTTAAAAGAGAGTGATTATATCATGTTACCAGAGCCTTTCTGCGCGTCCGGAACAGTCTGAATACAGTTTAAAAAAAACAGTAAATTAAACGTTAGGTCAAATAGAATCCAAGAAAGTACTTAAAGCGCTACACTGAAACATGGTCCATAAGGTTTTTCGACCGTCCTCATGTTTGTACGATTTTGGATTCCACCAATGTTTGCAGCTACTAATTTAAGATTTAACTTCGGTTGTACTTTTAGTTTGCTCGCTGCTTCTGTTAGTGAGTCAAAGTTGCCTTTGTGTAAAAAGAAAGTAATATTTAAATACTGGAGAAGACACAAAATCTAATATAACTCCATGTTTAGGGGCGGTACATCAGTTAGTCCAAAGACAAAGAAAAAAGCAAATACATCAGCCATTAAAACAATTAATCAATTACTCTGCATTCACACCAATTCATCCTCGTGAACTCTGGACACACAGCAAAATGTTAATTCAACTCACAGAGTGTTAAATTTAACACTTTTTCTGAGTTTATATAGTTCTCACAGATTCAGACAGCTAAAATTACACTTTGAAAAATGTTAATATTTTAACTCTTTAATAGTGTTAAATATTTGACACCCTTGGTGTTTAATGACACCACATAAATGCACTTTTAACTCCAAATTGTGGTATTCCTTTTCATTTTGAGTGTTAATTTTTAGCATATATCGTGTTATTTATGACTCAAAGTGTATTTTCAACACTAAAATCATCCCTCCCTTTCAGTGAGTGTTCATTTTTAACATACATTATGTTATTTTGACACATTAAAGTGTATTTTTAACCCTAAAATCATGTTATTTCCTTTCACTAATGTGATAATTAACATTCATTGTTTTGTTTTACGATACATTAAAAGTGCATTCTGTCTTTAGCCGAACATACAAGTCACTAAACCTGAAAATCAACTCCAACTGAAGTGAATCTAACTCAGGTGTTAACATGTAACAACGCTGGCAGAGCTTTTTGAACACTACAAGTGTTAAAACAACTCTGAAATCAACACTCACCAACTGAAAATTATTAACACTGAAAAAACAACACTACAGATTTTGCTGTGCACTGTGAGACAACATACGTTTTTTATTCAAGTACAATGTCTTGCAACACTAAATGCACAAGCAGACGTACTATGATTGTGTTTGAAATAACCTGACATAATAAACTAAACACATTCAAATATCACACTATTCTCTTCTCTACATCCTGTGCTGCCTATATTAGCTCTCCAAATGACACATTCATTTCCACACTGATGTTAAAAACAGTCAATGAAAGGCTATTACACTGCACGGTGACCTGACCCACACGTCAACATTTTCTCTGAGTCGTAGGGGGTAAGGATGCCAAATGGGACCCGAGTCGGCACCTTCTTTGAGTTCTCAGCTCACGGGTCAAAGGAGAAGACGCCTGAGGACTCTCCAGGCATCTTTGTGTCTCTCCATCGCCCTCCTTCTCCTCTTCAGTAGGCAGCAAATGAAGTGTAGCCTGAAAAACTATCATCCACATTACCAGCATCTTGAAGTGATTATTAACTAACCAAATGGGGGATCCAGTGACGTAGTTTGTTTCTGTTTCTTTTTTTGGTATTTTTTAAACATTTAAATCTAAACCCATTCAGTATCGATACCAGTGGTTAATGCTAAAGTGCACCACTAAAGAGCCCCCGTTACACTGTAACAAATTAAGAAAACAGCTGAATTGTGACAGTAACACTTTTTTCCATTAAAAAGGTATTATACTGTAGAAAACGATGCATTCTGGGCAATATTTGTATGTAGTTTGCCGTTTCCCATAAAATACTGTTATATACCATAAATAGCATTGCATTCTGGGAGTTATGGTAGAATCAACAGCGGTGAGGCAAGAAAATACGGAAAGCTGCTGTATTTCTAGAGGAGACATTCAGCCAACTCTGGTCTTTACTTTCTTGGAACATCCATTTTAATCCTGCATTTCTTGAGCAAATCACAGGGTAAGTTGAACTATGTTTTATTTGTTAGATGATGTTTGCAGTATCAGTATTTTACTGTCAAATCAAGGCGATACAGGATTGTACTGTAATTCGGTATGTGGTTTTATCAAAGTAACATACTGTAAAGTAAATAACAGTAAGAGAACTGTAAAATTAACAGTAGAATGCTGGCAACCCTGCTGCCAGTATTCTTCTGTTAATTTACAAGACAATTGTTTACAGTTTAGTCTAGTTGTATAATTGGCATTACAGGAGTCTGCTTATCAGAAAATGTTCTATTTATTTTTACATTATCTTACTTGCAAATGTTGATGTTCTTGCAAGTTGTTATATGGTTGTACTGCCCTTGTATGCTGGATTTCTATGCTATTTCTATGTTTTCTCTACAGATTTTCGGTTTCAGTTAATATTTAACTGATTTTTACTGTTGATATGTGTGTTTACTATTTATTCTGCAGTTGCGTAGTCAATATTAAACAATATAAAAGGCAACAAAAAGGATTTTCCTTAAAAAAAAAAGAAAAAAGTATAGACTCATACAAAATGAAGCCCTCTCTATCATCACTAGAAGTGTGTGGTGGTGTCTGTGTCTGCAGTGACCACGCCTTCTGCCTGCATTTTCTCTCTTCTTTTTATTTTGCTGTGTTCAGGACACACTGGGTGTGTAGCTAATGTGTGCAGGGTGTGGGCTGGACTCGCTACTAAAAGCTTCGAAGCAACATGCTGAAACATAAGCACACATCCAAGAGATAAAAAAAAAACAGATGTAGTGAGGTAAATAATGGCAAGCAGACATGAGAGTGAATCTGAGGTTTCTGCTGGCATGTATCATGGTCAGGGGGCATCTATTTTGAATATTATCAAACGATTGAATGTCCATTATCAGTGGTTCTCATTCCCATAAGAATGGGCGAGTTGGTTTATTTGACTTGAGGGGAATTCACCTTAATGGGATTAAATAATGCATTTCTTTCCCCAGCCACCTCCCAGGTGTGTTTGTTTATGTGTTTGTTGATTATTTGTTCCACAGGATTAGCTGATTATTGTGCACCATATATCTCACAGACTATTTTTCTGTGTATTAAATGCCTGATGAAGGTTGCCTGACCGAAACATATGGTATTGAATAAAATGTGTTGTGTTTGCAGGAGCTGATTTTTTAGTTTTGAACCATTACCTTATCTCCTTCGTATCTATCTGTATACAGCTGTGCTGCTCTGCAAGCCTCGAGGACCAAACAATGGTGGTGAACACTTATGTTTTCATTATCTTTATCTCTTTACCTAGGTGTGAGCTGCTTTGTCGTCGTCCTCACAATTTCACAGTTCGATTCGAATTACTGTTACGAAAGCCAGGCAATGATTTTCTACCTGCGTGCAGCTAGCATGGATGAATAACTGTGAAATGGCTAAGTGACTGCTGTGAAAGGTCAAAGCCAGCTCTGTATGAATGTAGGAGGGAGACTAGTAAGGTGGGTCACAGAGAGCGTGACTGGGGGGCTTTTAGAAAGCTCTGTTCTTTCATGCCTGGTCGAAATCTACTTACAATAAATGTAATAATATTTGCTACTTAAAGGTTTTCACAGTCCATCAACACCAAGTCATATTATTGTCTTGGTTGGTCCTTCATGTTACATGTTAAAGAGGGGAATCTCTTTTTTATTTTTTTTTTCCTCTGCCAAGAAGGTCAGTGGCGGTTCTACACAGGGGCCTCCAGGGGCCACTGCCCCTGTGAAAAAGCCCTTGGCCCCTGCTGTGGCCCCTGCATCAAATTAATAATAAAATGATAGATTTATAACGATGAACAACAGAACAATTCTTACCTATTTTTTGTTCAAACAATATCTCATTGTAAGAAACAAAAGGAACCCAGAATGTGTACATTGTATAATAGTTTAATTGTGCAATAAAAGCTTGTGTATATAAAAAAAGATCATTCTCACTGTACTGTACTTTCAAAATTTAAAAAAGTAATTGTGCACAAAAATGAGAAATGTCATTGTCGTACAAAAAAAATTGTTATTGTTGGTAAGTCTCATTGTTTCAATCAATATATTTGTATATTCCAAAGATACTTAAAATAGATTTTTAAATAAGCTAAAATAAAGGTTTTTCAATGCTTAAATATCATCTTTGCCATTTTTAATGTGCCCCTCTGATTAAACACTGGCCCCTCCTTGGCCCCCACAGTAAAACTGGTCTAGAACTGCCACTGTAGAAGGTTATGTTTTTGGTTTGGTTCATGTGTCTGTCAGCAGGAGTGGTGGGATGTAACTAAATACATTCACTAAAGTACTGAACTTAAGTACAGTTTTGAGGTGTGTGTTCTTCCATTCATCCATCCATATTCACCCGTTTATCCAGGTCTCAGGGGCAGCAGGATAATCAAGGAATTCTAGACGTCCCTTTCTCCCGCCGTAACCTCCAGCTCCTCCTGGGGGACCCCGAGGTGTTCCTAGGCCAGGTGAGAGATATAATCCTTCCACCGTGTTCTGGGTCTTCCTCTGAGTCTCTTACCAGTTGGACGTGCCCAGAACAGCTCTAACGGGAGGCGTCCTTACCAGATGCCCAAACAAGTAACAACAAGTATGAGTATTTCCATTTTATGCAACTTTATACTTCTAATCCATTACATTTTAGAGGCAATTATTGTACTTTTTACAAGATACATTAAAAGTGATGGAATTTATTATTATTATTTTTTAAAAACCTCATAACAGTATGTAAAGCAGTTAAAAAGAGCCCCACCTAGAGAAAATAAAACGCTGCTTACGTAAATGCAAGTTTTGAATACAAGACTTTTACTTGTTGTGGAGTGATTTCACTGTGTGGTTTTAGTACTTAACCTTAAATAAGAGATCTGAATACTTCTTCCACCACTGATCAGCAGGATAATGGAAAAACTGCTTGCATCATTTTCATGAAACGTTGTGGAAGTGTTCAGCCAAGGAACAAACCATTAAAATTTGGAGTGGATCCAAATTATCAGGCTGGGTACACAAATTAATTAACAACATCTGAAATATTAGCTCTCGATCATATTTCATATTTCTCCAGGACCGTTTCCTTCGCTCTTTGCTGTCATTCAAACATAATGGAAACAGATGTCAACGTGTTGTTTAAACCCTCTGAGCAATACAATACATCAAATCTTCTTTCTAGCGTCCACACTGTTATCAAGTTAAAACTCATGAACACACAGAACTAAAAAAAAAAAAAACACTTTCCCAACTCTGGACGACGTGAGGAGCATGTGAATCCACCATTAGTCTTCGCGGAGGTCTGTGATCTTGCTTGCCATTCTAGTAAATTTCTGCTTGTATTTTGAATCATGCAGAGTGAAGAGTGCATTATATGACAAAGAAAATTACATTTAAACAATAAATACTGTGGCATGAAGAAAATATATTACAAATGGTGAGCACAGGCACGAATTGTGTTAGAGTGACCATAACCGTGTGTGTGTTCTGGTGTGTGGTTATACATTTTCTTTAGGCGGAAACACACACATACACTCATACTCACACACAAGCACAGACACGTGTATGTGTATGTGTATGTGTATGTGTATGTGTATGTGCCTAGATTCTTGTGTGTTTGCTTAGTACACTCAATGAGTGGTCTATGCCCATTGGGTAGGCCCTGTGTTGCACGGTTCTGCAGTAATAGGTTTTGGCAGCTGTGTAATTTCTGTTGATTTATCCCTGACCTTGGAAAACTCTTCTTCTGCAGTGCAGGTGTCATTTGCAAGGCACACACACACACACACACACACACACACACACACACACACACACACATACAAGACACACACATATATATACAAGAGCCAAACAAGAAAACAGAAAAAGAACAATATTTTACACTCACCAATCTGCATACCAGCTCACATTCATACATCAGCCCCCAACACCCTCCATCTAGACTCACGCACACACACACACACACACACACACACGCACACACACACACACACAGTGTTAATAGGTCACCGGCCAATGAAAACGTTTCCAATTTCACTGTCAAGTAATGTTGACTGGTTGAATGGGTCACTGGTTAGGTGGGACACCAGCTCTGTGATATTTTAGTAAAGGCTTGGGAGAATACTGTTTATCACGCTGGGACTGCTCCCTCACACTGTAGTTAAGGAGCCAGATTTACACTAAAGCATGGAACTTGTCATGTTAGGGGAAGAAATCTGAAGGAAAGAGAAGATAGTTCAATGCAATTGTTTGTAAAGCTATTTTCTGATAACGGCCGAGTTTATTCATTCATCTGTCACCAGTTTATTTATTTCATTTTTAACTGTACTCATTTCAATCTTCATATAGTCTTGTCCCTGATCTTGTATGTACTTTAATTGATGTTGAATGTGGTGTATGAGTATTGTGGTCGATTGTTCTTATTTTATCATGGTGCTGCCTTCTTGGCCAGGTCATTCTTGAAAAAGAGATTTTAATCTCAATGAATTTTACCTGGTTAAATAAAGGATATTGATTGATTGAAAAATATCGAATATAGACTGTGCATGGTAATATTAAAATGATGCAAGGGAAAAAAAGTAAACCCTCATTTGATAGTCTAATTATACTGGTACTGTATATATGCACAGTATGTACTAGGATATCCACCATAGCCACCATATTGGTTTGGCTTATTTGTTGGATTTTTGTCAGCAGGATTACAGGAAAAACTACTGGCTTGATTTTTAAGAAACTTGGTGAAAGGCCAAAGAAGAACCTTGTAACTTTTGGAGTGATCTGACTCAATGGGGTTGATTGACACAAATTATTTTTCACTTTTGTTATTATTGCGAGATAGAGCATGACCTTGGTGGAGGTCTGCACTCTCCGAAGGCCATTCTAGTGAATGCAGGTTTGAGTTTTACTTCTACAAGCTACTTTCTGAGCATAAGTCTTCAATAACAAAAACTACCAACTAATAAAAACCAATGTCACATGGAGAATTGCTATGAATGTTGTAAAATTTAATGGCATTAGATGTTTATCAGAGCTGATTGTACTGCTCCCCTGCTGGCTCTTCTCTCACTGTTTTTAGTGTTGAATCCTTCTATTCTTCCTTATTTCCACACATCACACCTTTCTGCCATTGATCACCAAAACAGTCAATACCCTCTTACTTGCTGTATCACTATTATCTCACCTCTCACTGCTTAAACGGCATCTATGTGTGACAGGGAGATCTGATCAATGGCAACAGTTGAAGGAGAGAACACATCTTTATGCACATACTTTTTATTGTGGTAACATTTAGTACATGCAGTGTATTATTTCAAGTATTAACCTATTAACCTGTTTGAGGTGTGTGATGTGTGTGTGTGTGTGTGTGTGTGTGTGTGTGTGTGTGTGTGTGTGTGTGTGTGTGTGTGCTTTTTCATATTCTTTTTACAATCTTAACAATTATCAATAACTTCATAAAAGTGTTGATTCCCCTTTAAACAGCCTTTACTGATATAATATCCTTTTTATGGAGCTGTTCATGTTGCACCATCTAAACCCCATAGGAGCATTAAGGAGGTGTAACTGTCCATTGGAGTTTTAAGTCTTTAGCCCCAAGCGTTAATGACGCTTTCCAGCAACATTATCCATATCTTGAAGTTGTTGAACTAGCACTTTCAGTTCAGTTTTTATTATCCTGTCACACCAGAATGCCTTAAGGTTGCATATCTGAACCAATTCTATGTAACTCAACAAACCACTTCTGTAAAGTAGTTCTTATAGAAGAAGAATCCATGATGTTTTAAATTAAGAGATAATCTATATATCAGTCTGTAGATCTCTAGCACTGTGTAAAATATATAAACTGGCACACTTACCACAGCTTATGTTCATCACGCCTGGCAGCTTTTCTGGATTTTGCAGTTTGTTTCAGAATGTTGTATATGTTGTCAGAGGTTCTCTCAACAAGCTCTCCAATCTAAACTACAGAATAGAAGACCATTTGTCAACACCACCCATAACGACACATGAAACTGAGTGTTTCATGGCTCACGGTACCGCGGATCATTCTAAAACTAGCGCAAGTCATCATACATAAAAGTATGGTTGGCGGATGTTAAAAAGGCTGCACTTTCTGTGAATTTAGGCTACAAAATCACTGACTTAGATTAAGGAGTTATAAGAGAGGTTAAACAGTAAATACATGTACGTAAATGCTGGAATTTAAGTAGTTACGAGGGTGATGTGAGCCACAGAAGTAACATTAAAAATATGTAAGTTAAGTAAAAAGTAATTTACTTTTGTTTTCAACCTTGTTCTCCTGGGTGAAAATCCACCGTTCAATTTGGATTCGACTCTGTTATTTCTGTTATTTTATGTGTGAAACCAAAAATCAAAGTTGACTTATTTAAACTTATTATGTAGTGTAGCTTGGCATTACTGTGTTATGTAGGTAAGTCACATTCAATGTCAAGTACCTCGCTACGTTACACACTTACAAACATACTTATTTTGACCCAATCCATTATATTTTCGGTAACGCTTTAGAATAAGGTCCTTAATAACCATTAATTAACAAGTAATAAGGCATTGTTCTCGCTTTAGATCCGGTAGTTGCAAAAAGCATAGTTAACTTATAGTTAACTTATAATAGATGAGCAATAAAGTATATTTTAATATCAATAAGCAAACAAAATAAGATTAATAAAGGCATGGCAAAGACATAATGGGTGGGTCATGGGTGTTTGTAATGCCATTATTAACACTTATATAAGCTTATAAACACACAATACTGTTAATAAACATCTTGTGAGGACTTACAAGGGCCTTATTACTTGTTAATTAATGGTTATTACAAGGACCTTAATATAAAGCGTTACCATATTTTCTTTAACCTAACCAAGTAGTTTTGTTGTACAAACCAAACAAAACTGTGACAGTTCACAACCTTAACCACATGTTTAGAAGTGCAACCCTTACCTTGAGGTATGAGGACATGTCGATCTCCTTGGAGAGGAGCTAATTTAGGGAATTCACCCGTGGGTCGTGTTAGAGGGTCGGAACAAACAACCAGGGTTGGAGGACTTGTCGCTATTTTGGTGTGAATGGCGTCAAGAAGACATAAATTGACGAGTTAGGGGTTTGTCTGTTGTTGTTTCTGAGAGGCATCTGAGCTCTGGGCCCTTTGCTAACACAACACACACATCAGCTGAAGGATTGATTGTCTCGTTGTTGATGGTGGTGGTGATGGGTAAGGAGACAAGACAGGGTAGAATTAGGAGAGAGAGAGAGAGAGAGAGAGAGAGAGAGATGATGCTATCGGCCCAAAAACACCTCGGGCTATTCTAAAATGAATCTCCTCATCATGGCTTTGACCTCTACCCCCTGTTGTAAAGCAAGGGGTAATTGAGGTTAACAGTGTAATTTGACCTTTTGAAGCTTCTGTGTGGCTTCTGTAGGAACGTTTCCTGCTAAACTGTGAAATATAAGAAACAGCCACCTTTTAAATATTCTTATCTACAGCTCCAGAAGGATTGTACTGTGAAGCAGCATATTAAATCCATGCCACAGAGAGCAAACATCACATGGAGGGTAGATAAAGTGTTTTAGAAAAATAAAATGGACTCTAAAATGAGAGTGTTATGATTATGCCCTCTCTCTCTCACCCTCACATAAAACGAGCGTTTAGTGTTAAAATTAGTTCCTTATTGAAAGTATCCATATCATCCAATGCGTCATATTTTGTGAGCCTACCCCAGTGCACATTTCCCTCCCACCCTGCCGCTTTCTTTCCCTCTCCCAAGAGGACATAATAAACTACTCTGTACATCCACCTTTCAGATTCTCTGGAGAACTGGTTCAGGAGCCCAGAGGGTCTTCTGTAGCACTTCAGACACACCAGTAAACGGACCGTCGACACCTAAATGACTACAAAAATGCAGAAACACCCAGCCATAAATGTGTGGCACAGCGTACGCATACATTATGTACACTGGCACAATGGAACACACATTTACAGGCACCTTTTGGAGTCCGGGGACCTGAAAACATGCATGTCGATGAGTTTGGCTGCAGGCACAGACACCTCCCAGGGAGTCACTGCTCCTGCCACTCAGTCCCACAGCTCCACACCTACCGCTTAGAAAGGTCACCATGTAAAGCCAGCGGCGAAAAAAATAAATGAAGTTGTTCCTCTGGGTGACATCTGTCTTGAGGTTTGGGTGTGTGCTGTGGTTTGGGGAGTGTGTAAATTGTTACAGAATGTAGTCCACACTGAAATATCTCAGCAAATGTTTGGTGCAAAGCCATGAAATTCAATCAGCAGAGGATGTTTGTACTGGTTTTGGTCATCCTCTGACATTTTATTATCCAAAGCCTGATATTTTATTCTACATCTATCGGATTGATTGCCAAAAGATTATTGAGATATTGAAATTCCTGAGAGAATAAATGGAAAAGTCCCCCAACACTCAAAATGCCTTTTTTTTTAATGTTTATGTACCCTATATTGTCTGACCTTGACTATTACTGACTTATACCTGTGCAGCGTTTGTCACTAGGGTGGTGTTTTCACATTCCTCTATTAGAGGGGGAGATGTCTGTGCACAAACATACGCCAGGCAGCCAGATTAGGCATGTCATTACTTCAAAAGGCCAATTAAAAGCCGTAAAAGAAATTGAAAACTCCAGCACAGAGCAGACACAGAACACACTGTAACATGGTAGCAGATATTATTGTGTGATTCACAACCACTAACTCTGTGTCAGGCTCTGCCAGTTACAACAGTGGCTGATAGGCGTAAGTGGTTAACAAAAACATAAACAAAAGATTCTTACTACAATTAACCTTCTGAGATGTCTGGTTGTACTAATAAACACTCCAAGGAGTCGCTGTTAAGTTTGTCTTAGGTAAGTAACGTACATTTTGTTTTTGTTTTTTTGCAAAATGAACATCCCAGTTAATGCTAACATGAATAAGCAGCAATTTCACTCAGTCAGCGAGTAGTGCGGTGTCGTCAGATCCCTCTCGCTCCTCCACAGTCCAGATACGGTCCGCCCCATGTTACCAAAAGCAAGATGGCGACGCAAGACGGTGACAAGTGTAACACTGAACTCGATGCCTTAAACGGGCAGTCCACAACCCAATGGGCGATGTCACAGTGACAGTGGCCCTGAAGTGCAAAACACACCAGCAATTCACACAACGCGCCAGCAATTCGCCACAACGCGCCAGCAATTCATCAAAACGGAAAGGGTAGGTACATATTGGACACTGATCCTCCTCCTGATTGGTTCCTACCGTCATTCACTTCTCCATAGTAAAACCAGTCGCCCATGTAGTGCGCCCGTATTGTGATATTTATGGTAAATTCATTGAGCCGGTCCAGAGCGAGCTGACATGAAGGATAAACACTTTACTGTCATTCTTTCTCACTTTGCAGTATAAAACTCTTACCTGCAGAGAGGAGATGAAGTGTTAACTTTACATGTACACTCGACGTGATATATTCAAATTGCGTCGCGACGAAAATGTATTTGTTGTGTCGGCGAAATTCAAAAAAATGACCGCTGCAGAGCTCCATGACTGGCTGCACTGCTCTTTCACAGGTCAACCTAGCACCTGAACAGCTCAACATGTATTGCTGAATCTCCTTGATGTTTTCTCTAATGGACAAAATCAACCACATGCTGTCACAGCAGATCAAGAGCAGGCCTCGGAGCTCCGTGCCATCGTTACAGGTCAACCTATGTTGATGCATCACGGCTCTGCTCGCTGCTGCAGCCAGCCAGCGGTGATGTGCAGGACGAGTTAGAAGAACATTTGCAAGAAAACCAGTACTTTAGCTTTCATTCTAATAAGCAATTTATCATTCAGTAAACATCAGAAAGCTTTTAGTATTATAGCAAAATCTGTGCCACAATAATCAGATGCAAAGTTAATGACAATGAAGCATACTGGACTCAAATTATAGTTGTTTTGTATTTTCGATTTAAAAAAATGTCACAAACTGGCAAGAAGCTGCTTAACTGAAAGCTTAGATTAATAAGGTTTGTCTCAGTATGTTCACCTCTCACACCCAGAGCATCTATTCTACTTTCATTCTCTCCCATTTCCCTCTCACTATCTTCCCCTTTTATTTACCTTTCTGTCCTCTCGTTTGCTCTCTGTCATCCTATTTTTATCTCTTTTCTTCCTCTCTGTTTCCTTCTATTTATATCTTACGGTCCCTCTCTCTGAATGAAGTGTGAAATCAAATTAATATCAAGGAGAATATGTCCCTGAAGCATTTGGCAATCTGATAAGAAACTGCTCTAATTTTAGGATTTGAGGAAAAATACTAATGCTTGATATATCATAATATAGTGATTGGTCCCAAAGAAACAAAACACATATTTGCTGAAGATTTCCCAGACATGATCAAAAATACTGTTAGCACATCATTTTTTGGATTGTGCCTGCCAACACATGTCTGGTAAATAAACTTATGTGATAATCATCGAAAAAAATGAAAAACTTCTCCTTGTATGTGAAACTTTGAGCGGTATTAATCTTGTCTTATGAGGGATGGAGCACTAAAAAGACTCCAGCTAGTTGCAGATAGAAGCTTTTCTGTCCACCCACAGTGTCTGTGCATAATCCAACTATTATCTGAAAAAAAGAAGGCAAGATTGTGCAAGAGTGTTTGCATGAGAGAGAAAGAGAGTTGAATTGATAGCCTGAAGATAGAGTGCCTCCCACAGTTGTGCTCAGCAGCCATAAAATCATTATGCATACAGTACAACTACAGTAGAGTGTCTGCATCATCGTATTTATATGTAAAACACTCTGAAGATAACTTACAGTGGGTAGCAGACTGTCGAGAGCTCAGCTTTTCAGGAACGAAACATTCCTGATTTTATTTTTTTCCCCCCACCAGCAATAGAGATAATAGAGCAGGGGAAATTACTAATTCCACATTAGAAGAGAAAAGCTAATTTTGGCGACTGACTGCTTCAAAAAGATAGGGTGTGTGTCAAAAGAGAGTCCTGCCAGAGTGAAATATCGTTCCAAACCACCTTACTCTGCTCATCAAAGGGCCTAAACTTTTGCCACTGGATTCAAATTCTAATTCTGAATTATTTTCCAACTCCCTGAAAATCAGTTTAACTTCAGTTATGCAATTCGAAAGGGAGTGGGCCAAAGGTGCCTCCGGTCTCAGCGCGGTGAACTGGAGTGTGTGGAAATGTCTGTCTGCCAGGTCAGAGGAAGCAGACCTGAATGGCAGCATCAAAGCTCGAGGAACATCTCCCCCTCTAGAGCTTCATTTTACACTTAATCCGGTTCTCTGCTTCTCCCCCACTTGGTCCCTCAGTTTCCTCTCCTTCCCCCTTCCTCTTGCTTTCTTTCTGTCTCCCCCATCTCACTGTTTTTCACTCCCTTTCTTCCACTCTTCCTCTCATCAAATGATGAATCACACGGTGCAGTTTTGCTCCATTAATAGAGTCCTGTCATATCACATCTCACCTATCATAAAATCAGAATAATGAAGGTTATAAGTCATTGTTAACAATGCCTTAACAACATGTTCCCATTAAAAAAAATGGCATTACATGTATAGTTACTTCTTTATTTTCTCATTGGCTTTCGTATACGTCCCCTGAGATGGAGAGAAATCTACAAATGGTGGTATAGCACATTACCCAAATTCCCTATGCCTAATGGTGTGTCAACATGGATAGGCTATTACCGTATAATGACATGCTTTGTGATAACGAGTGGATTATTTGGTTTACTATGCCATGAGCGGCTGCACGGAAATAACACGGGGGGGAGAAGAGAAGAGGCTAATTCGGTCCTAATTCGATGCCCGGGGCGATCTTATCTGTTTTGTTCTTGTATGTATGAAGTGCCTCTCCTCTCCTGTGAGTGCAATATGGTGAAAAGCTATTTTAGACCCCGTGGATGCAGTGCAAGCATCACATCCGTTCAAATTTCCTCAGCACACATAGTGGACAGGATATTCTTTCTGCTTAATTTTACTCCACACTATCAGCAAGTCACTTCTTCTATTCTTTTGTGCTGTTATGTCATGTTATACGCTGCATGTTTATTCTTGTGTATACCATTAGATTAAAATAAAAAAACTGTAATATAGACTCATTCAGTTTAGGTGAGACTGTCCTCCCAAAAGAAAACAGTTTGTACAGCAACTTATTATGATGCATATTTACATTTAACACTAGGTGGTGCCCTCTAGTGGTCATAGTAATTATGTCGATTGTTATGGAGTTTAAAGAATGACAAAGTCCGCTTAGGGTAGGTGTGAGGTGTGGAGGATTGGGTTTAAACAGACAGGACTTCGACTTGGGAGACCAGTGTTTGTGTTTCCAGTAAAACCAAAAGTCAGCGTTGTAATTTTAAGTCATGATCATAATTCAACTTCTGTGAGTAGCAACATAACTATCTACATCTCATTTTACTGAAAGTACCTCATGTTTGGCAGTAGAGAAGTTACACTATTTAAACTATCTTTTCCTAAATCTTACCATGTAGTTTATTCTCCCTAAACTTAACCAAGTAGTTATTTCGTCTAAACACAATCGACCTGCAGCTGTGACGTTCCATTTATGAGGATGTGTTGATTTCCTGTTACTGGTAGGGACGCTAATGTTTGAGAAACAGTCCCGTGGGTCGTATTAGAGAGTAGGAACAAACAACAAATGTTGCTTTGGAGGACTTGTTGGTTTAGACTGGCTGTTAGATATTTTACTTCCATCTTTTCAGTGCATTAACCCCAATGTGACTCTTTATGAGCACTCATCTTCTTAAGGTTAATTGCAATGGAATGTGTGTCAAACTATTTTTAAAAAAAATAATCATAGTTAAAAGTAATGCTGCACGGCATTTTGTGTCCGATGTGAATTGATTTTCCCCTTTCCCGAGCCCTCATGGTAATTTCATGATTTTGCATGCATGTATGTTTTAAGTGAGAAATTAACATAAAGTTTGTTGGGCATAAAATCACTGCAGGGCATGATAATATTCAGGACAATAGATATTTCTGCTCTCTGAAAGTTTCATTCATATTTACAGTAATATGCTACAATGACTTTACACACTGCGTCAGAGTAAGAGACAGCTATTGTAGTTATCGCTCTGCTTTAGGCTATTCAATGTTTGTTGCATCTGCAAAGAAGCAATGGTGCACAAGAATGAAAAGATGCTGCTGACGCGTCCCCCCGCTACTGTATGTTGAGGAAGCTTGAAATGTCTTGTCTGCATGGACAGATTGGTACTCCCTTGCCCTTTAAACAAACTATAGTGCAGCTTTGTACAGAGTGGTTGACCAGTGTCTGTCTGATTCTGGTTTGATGATTCTTTGCTTACTTTGATGATTGGATTTGACTGACTGCCTCATATTTGGGTCTTGGTAGATTAAACTAACTGTTTCTGTAATGTACTTTAGGCTTCAACACTGCCTGTGTGTCCTGATCTGTTACAATGTGACTAATAAACCCACATTGACAAAGTGATTTAGTCATCTCTAATTTAAAATGCCATCGAATTGAAGTAAGGTCAAGTCATCTGTTTTTTATTTCATCAATTTCAGATTATAAAGGTGCCATTTGAACCAGCCATGCAGTCAGGTAACCTTTATTTCTTAGTAAACATCCATCTGAAAGTGTAGATGTCAATTGTTCGATATTCATATTCAATCACAGCATACATCACATGACAAACTGACGCATGAAAATAGATTTTTGATCATTCTATAATTACTTTTAAATTAATTCAGGGTGAGAGAGAGAAGGAACGATTACCAATCTTAAATTCCAGCAGCAGCAATTCACTGTCAATCAGTAGAAATTAACATTGAGAAATTGATCCTCTGTCAAACTGGGGAAGATATTAATTGATTGTGGCCTTTCATAGCATCTGTGGATGCTACCAGAGGCAATAGGCTAACAAATAAGAATAAATTACATTACACTGTCACTTCAAGTAGAAATATGGTGACTAGGCTCCAGTTGACCTTTTAAGTTATAGAAAAAATATTTTTCCTGCATTTGAATTCTATGTTTAATTAAAGATTTGGATTAAGGTTAAGTATTTGCACAGAAAATATTTTGGCTTCCGGTGTAATGTTTATTTAAAACAGCTTTTTATATTTTGTTATTTACTATAATCTGAGCTAGAGGTGAAAGAAGTGTTGTGAGAATGGAGTGTAACACAAATTAGTTCTCAGATAACATTTTATACAGCAAATAAGAGCCAAATAAACAATCAGTGGGGACCAGCGTCTAGGTTGCTCAGGAGAAATGGGTACCAGCAACAAAGATGGACTCAGGCTGGCTCAGGAATATGTTTAAAAGGTTAGAACAAAATATTTATTCTCTAATGTCAAATCAGTCTTTTTCCAATCTAAGTTTGCACTATTTCATTCATTCACATTAAAGAAATGTAACCAAGTTGTAAGTCAAATCAAATCATTTGCATCAGCAACAAAAAAACGTCCATCCATCCATCCATCCATCATCCATCCATCCATAAATCCATCATCCATCATCCATCCATCCATCCATCCATCCATCCATCAATCCATCCATCCATCCATCCAACCATCATCCACCCATCCATCCATCCATCTATCCATCCATCATCCACCCACCCATCCATCCATCCATCCATCCATCCATCCATCCATCCATCCATTTTCCTTTCCTTATCTTTTTTTATTTTATTTTATTTTTTCTTGGCTGCCACAGGTATTAAACCGTTTTTAAATATTTAATTTCTATTTTTTCCCCCAGATTTTAGCAAAATACTTGTGACTGTAATTTTTTCTTTGAGTTTTACTTAGGAGGTAAGTATTTGATTTAATTTTTATTTGTGCTTTTGTCTTTTTATAGTTTTAAATCCTATTTTATAGTGCCTCTAATCTTTACAGGTGATTCCTTCAATTTCTTTTTTTCTCTTCCAAAACCAGCATAAGCTTGGTTACCCTATTTTCTTTCCATTCTTTTCTTTTTCTTTATTAGAATTAAGCGGTCACTCTATCATATACATTTTTTCATGTTGCATTCACAGGGTCCTGGTAACCGGGGGTTACAGGAGCCTTGGAGAACTCAATGTCACTACACCCACCAAGGAGATTACATTTTCTGTGGCCCAATTTTTAACTTGGTGGAAGGGTGTAACTCGGGCCAAGGGAGGGTATATGTGCTGCACCCACACTTCTTAATGTCAAACTGTGTCTGTGTACAGTAAAAGTCTAAAGCAGTTATCAGCTGAGAGAATGTCCTCTCCTTACCCTTTCTAAATAGCACTGTGACGTGTGCTATTACTCCAGGACTAATGAATCAGCATCACGCACTCATCTGTGTTCATTTAAGGTCTCCATGTCGCCCTCCCCTCACTCCTTTTAACTTTTTTTCCTCTCGTCTCCATTTATACTCCCCATTCCTCATCTTTGTCAGTCTCCTGCCATCTTTCCACCTCCTCACCTCTTTGTCTTTTCTTGCCTCTTCTGTCTGTTTCTCCTACTTGTTCTTTATTTCCTCTTCCTCTCTCCTCCCCCTCCCTATGCTGTGAGTAAAGCATGCCAGTCAGAGCCTAGTAGGCAGAACTGTCAGTACTGTTCATCGTAACCTTTCAGTGATGAAGACATGCAATAGTTAAGCCAGCAGCAGCGCCTGGCTGTTGTTAATTCTAAACTGGCAGATCCCCCTCCAACCCTTCCTCCTATTCTCTGTTTCCCTCTGTTTATCTTTATTCCTGTATCTCCTCATAAGCCATTTTTTGTTTTACTTTGTCTTTCATGTCCCATGTGAAAATTCTCTTTTGAAATACTCCCGTTTTATCCCTCCATGTTATCCTGAATTTCTCTCTCTCTGCCATCTCTGTACTGAGGGCACCAAAGGGTGAATGGGAGTATATCTCCCCAGCATAAGAGTGATTTATTTTCCAGTATTTAGTGATCATCCAACATACTCATGCTTATGTAAATACAGCAGAATACATGGGATAAATTGAGAATAAATCAGACATATTTTAGAAAATGTGCTACTGAGCTCTAAAGTCATTAAATCCCCATTGTGCGAAGGGTCAGAGCATGCAGTTTCATGCATGTGGAGCTGGTAATGATGCAGTAAACAGGAACAAGACCCATAATAATTATTCTCCTCAATCACCCCAACCTCTTACAGTTGGACCAGAAGAAGACATGCCTTGTAGCTGTGTTCAAGAAATGCGTTATACAGACTCATTTTCGAGCAACTGCTGTGACCACAACCAATGAGGTTTTGGAAAAAACTCCAATGGTTCAGTTCCTATCTTAAAAAATGAATAACATTAATAAAATAATTGGACAACACACTGGTACGGCGGTTAGGCAACGACCTCTAGTTGCTGTAGTAATTATGACTGAATAAAAGGAGTAAATCAGGAACTATAAAGAGCAACAAAGTCCGCAGACTTTCACCCAGGAGGCTGCTGTTCGTGTCCCATTTTAAAACAAAAGTCAACACTGACTTATTTTAACCAATGTTAGGTAACCAATATATTGAAGGTAAGTTATTTTAACCCAAAACAATGCTTTTCTAAACCTAACCCAGTAGCTTTACCCAACTTTACCCAAGCCCTGAGAGGCAAGATGTATTCTGTATAACCTCTTTAAACGCTCCTCTCTTCGAACAGACTTTGTCACTCTTTATAGTACATTACCTGTCTTCCTCCTTTGCGCCTGTCATAATTACTATGGCCACTAGAGGTCGCCACCTCACAGCAAACATAAACATGGGGTCTAAAACTTGATAACATAACTTGGTACCAATGGCGAAGCTGTTATGCATGATTTGCTATTTATTTAACTTGCCTAGTTTCACTTTAATTTAAGGTCTCGGTGTTGTAATATGTCACAATATATTATACTTTGTCTGGCTGCGTCCCTTCATAAGCCTGTAGGATCTTCAGGCAAGGTTAGCTCTGTCCCCATGTGTGTTCTGCTTCAGCAGGTGGTTCAGCCACAAAACACCCGCTGGAACCTTTTCACTTGTCATTGTCAGTCTACATCATGAGTTAGCCAAACAGACAACCATCCAGAGACCCATGTCAAAACACATCTGCTCCTAATACTAAATGTCTATTTAGAAACACCACTATGAAGAGATGCCCGTCTTTTCGTCAAGACAGCCAAAAGATACAGCAGCAGAGGAATAGATTTCACTGGTTATGACAAAGATCTTGCGATTGTCTTTTGCAACTGGCACAATGCAACATCTGTTTGCCACAGGGTTGTGATGTGTCCCAGTGCCCCCTGTCGCCACTCAGGGAAGATCATTGCTTCTTCGTCTCTTTCTAAGATGTCGTGGCTGCTAATTGTCAGCATTTCTCAAATAATTACCAATGCCAGATTGGTGCTCCTTAATAAAATCTCTGTGGAACCTTATGAAAACTGTATAAAAATCTGAATAATATAAAACTCAATGTCTTTATTGTTCCTAAAGTTATTTTTTTCACCATTCAGTTTTAAATCTTTTGGTAAAATGAATCAATTCAAGACTATGTTCCGGAAAAAAAAATATGTCTTGTGGCTGGTATGGGCTCTGAAAGAATAAATGGATTTTAATATATCCATAGACTGAAATGGAGCAGAAAGACGATGTTCAAAGAAATAAGTGTCACAGCAGTTATCTTTTATCTGCGTGTGATCTCAGTCTGCCATCAGGCTATTATACACGATCATCTTTGATCACAGACTCAGAGTTGTTAAATCGCTGATTAGATTAAAATCCACATATAATCCAAGTGCTAGCTTCAGTTTGATCATTCTGTTTTTCATTATGTATTCTTAACACTCTGTTTCTTCACATGGACCGTGCAAGACTGAGTTAATTTACCATTTCACTCAGATACAAAATGTAAACAGAAAAGGAATATCCATTACAAAACATGCACTGCACTGCATATGCTGTTTTTTAATACCATTGGTGTTGTCCTTGAAAGCAGGTCAATGGAAGCAGACTCAATGACATAACTAGCGGGCAAGTCCATCACTACTGCCACAAAACTTGTTTAATGTTTCATGGTCAGTGACAGTTAAATTGCAATGGTACAGTTGCTTTCTGTGAACAATAATTATAATTCCCAATTCAAAAATCTTATTTAATGTTATTTGCTCCATTGTATGGAAAAACAGGAAGGTTTTTTGAACCAGTGATCCATTTGTGACCTCATTTGTTTCTAGGAATTGACAAGGCAGACTTAATCCATAGCTATAACTCTGAACAGCTATTGACCTCTACATTCATACAAAGAACACTTAGCATGTTGGATCGATAAAGTGTTTAACACCCTCATATAGCTCTCTTTTTGGCAGGATTGATTAGCACTAAGAGTAGGACTGGTTCCCCATGTTTTGCAAATTCTTTATTTGCAACAGAAGAAAGATGCCATGTTTCCATTGTGTATTCTTCTTTACAAAATGCAAACCAGCCACTGTAAGAGTCACAGCAGACACAAAATGCATTTTGTTGCACCACCATAAAAGTTTCCCCCCTCTTTATTTAGTGTCTTACTTTCTCTGGGGTGGATTGGTCTGCTGATGGATGGTGAAGATTGTATGTTTCTGTCTTAATAGACATCCTCACATGGTCATCAGTCATGCATCTGTCTAGAGTCTACACACTAATTGTTGGACATACTGACAGAGACAAGCTGTCACGCTAAGGACAGTGATTTTCTCCTGCAAAGCTACAAGCCACTGTCATTAATACAAATAATCTGGGCCTTAAATGCACAGCTCTCTCCTAATCAAAGTTTTCCTAAAAGACCATGTTTCTTTGTCTAAATGTGCAGACTGAATTTAAAACTAAACTAGCAGAAAGGGAAAATCAAAAGAGACCTGTGAGTCTCTTTCAACTGTTGATGGTATTTTTCCTGTGAAGCCTTTTCTGTCCAAAGCCATTAGCCTTCCACCTCCATCAGACCTGAATTACAACTAACTGGTTCCTGTCAGCAAGTCATACTCTACACTTCCGACAAACACTTTTATCGATCAGCAAAGTTCTCACCAGCAACTGTCAAACAAGAACTTGTTCATCAGTGCAGAAGAAAGTCTAGCAGTGAAGGACACTTCACAAGTACACCTGACAAGAATCTGGCAGAGGAAATAGGCAGGTGTCAGTCAGGTCCAGGTTTCACTCTGTTTACCAAACTAAAAAATACTTGTATCTCAATTTGAGTGCATTATTTTATTTATTTTATATACTGCCATCCTTATTATTTTAACAGCTCCAGTAGTGTTTACTTTATTATGGCCCTGCAACACAGGACACTGATGTTTTTTCATGGCTTAATGATGTGTGTAGCCCACACTGTAATCAAAGTTAATGTTATAGTTATAATATAGAATTATATCAAATTGTGCATAATTTTCACACTTAAACATAAGAGCTAACTTTCATCCTGGGTTCATATCTTCCTGAGTGTTTTCTACCTGTCTGACACTCCTACTATACATATCATGGGCTAGTAGTGAACCCATAGAGTGAACCATGGTTATCCTGAGGTGGAGCTGTCCACTCCACTGTGGTGCTGAAAGCCATTCACAGGCAGAAAGTTGGATTCTGTACTTGTTTTTATGCTATGCAAAACGTTTCAAGGATTATGTCTTGTAAAACTGTTTCACTTAAAAGGAAGATGATATCACTCATAAAATATACAATTACCTGCCACTTTATTAGGTACACCTGTTAAACTGCTCTTTAATGCAAATATCTAATTAGTTAATCACATGGCAGCAACTCAATGCATTTATGTGGGTAGACATGGTGAAGATGACCTGCTGAAGTTCAAACAGATCATCAGAATGAGGAAGAAAGGTGATTTTAGTGACTTTGAACATGCAGTGGTTGTTGGTGCTAGACAGGCTGGTGTGAGTATTTCAGTAACTGCTGATCTACTGGGATTTTCACACGCAACAATCTCTAGGGTTCACAGAGAATGGTCCGAAAAAGAGAAAATATCCAGTGTGCAGCAATTCTCAAGGCCATGATGCCTTGTTGATGGCAGAGGTCAGAGGAGAATGAGCAGACTGGCTCAAGATGATAGAAAGGCAACAGAAACTCAAATAACCACTTGTACCACCAAGGACTGCAGAAAAACATCTCTGAATGCTCAACACTTGCAACCCTGTAGCAGACGGGCTACAGCAGCAGAAGACCACACTGCCACTTTATTAGGTACACACTTCAGCGGCTTGTGAGTGTATATGCATGTGTGTTGGGCATTTAAATAATGCAGCATGAGGTAAACATAAAGCTGCTTTTGTGTTTAATCTGCTGTTGTACGGTGGTGGTTTACCATATGCAAAAATACTTCTTCCATTTTAAGATATCAAATATCTACAGTGTAAGATTTGAAGTTCCCTGCATTGATGATAACCAGAATATATAATGTGCTAATGACTAAAGGTAACCACTTCCAATCATTTAACATGGTTTTAGTTTAAAAAGTGGGGAAAACTGGAGACCAAGAAGTTGAAAATTTGTCAGTGATGCATTTCATAAGTACAAGACTTTGCTCAGTCTTAATTTAGTATTATTTCCCTGAGTGGGTGTCCATTATGAGGCCAATGACTGGAAGATTGGCACCAATCATCCATGTGGCAATCCATTCATTGGTTACCATGGAAACGGCCTGGGTGAATAGGGGATAAGTAGGGGCGCATGGAGAGATTGCTGACACCTGCTCTCCTCCATTTCCTATAACCACACACACACACACACACACACACACACACACACTGTAAAATTCCACACAAACATAAACATTATGCAACCATGCACACACACAAGCACAAAGTACATTCAAAGACAAGTCAATAGAACTGTATTTCTTAAAAGCAATGTGAAACATCAGCAGATTTATTGGATTCTGCAAGTCTTAAGGAGGATTTTTGTTCACTTTTATCCTTAACATTTCATTAGCCCCAAACTGTGGAAACGCTTTCATATTCTCAGAGCGAAGCACAGCGATTTAGTTTTATATTCATCCTTTTGAACAAGATGATTTTAAAAAAAAAGAAAGAAAAGCAGAGATAGGAAGTCACAGGAAATTAGTGGGCTGATCCACAAGTCTGTTAAGTTGTGTTATGTAACATGCAGAATAGGTTTCTGTATGACATTGTGAGTTAAAATTTTGACGTCACAGTTGCAAACATATTTGGAGCAAAGTGAAAGGAGTCAAAACAAAAATACAAAGAATACATCTGAATCCTACATCAACCACTTTGACACATCCTGTTTCCTTTTGGTGCCCTTCATAAAAAGCACACTACCTATTGCATCGTCAGCAAATGTTCACAGTGGATGTACACATTGTCCTGCAGATCTAATATGATACCTCCTGAAGATGCTCAGCAGATTAAGGGGGCTGAAGTCTCATATCCAGGCTAGCTTCTGGTGGCTTGTGTAACTCAATACAAACTCCCATTAAACATTTGTTTCATCCGTCTTTCTGAATAAATGAAGCATTTTCCTGAGGTTTCCTTTCCATCTTCTATGATCAATTTACCAATCCAAATCCTAAATCTGATATTAGGCCTTCTAATGGCAAGTTAGCGAGTGATTTCAGCTTGGACTAAAACCAAATACTATTTTTAAGCATCACAAAATTACAATTATTATTGTACATCATGGCACTTTTGGCATTATTGATCGTATATCACACAGAGGGCAAACTTATACACAAAACAGTTATCTGGTGACACTGCTCTTCTGGGTACCAAGTTTGCTCAACTGTTATTGGAGCACAGAGCATAAAGGGGCGGGACTTAAGACGCATCAAAAGACATCCACAGCAGCACATGCTATTAGAAGTTGAAACTTGTTTAAACAAATCTTTGTAAGACCACAAAAAGCTGGCCTAAAAATATATCAATGTGGCAGTGCTGGTAGCATTGTAACAAGGTTTCATCTTCACTATTTTCTCAAATTGTTCTACCAAATGTTTAGCTGCTGTCTAATATCTTCATGTCTGAGCTCACAAATAGACTGTTTTGTTGAGCCGTGACACTTTAAAATACAGTGGTCTAAGGGCTTACAGTAAATGGTGTGAGATTGTTTCTTTTTCAAAAACTGTCGGTAACACTTTACATTAACCATCATTTATAAATGGTAAACAGACAGTTTTTTAATGTTTAATCATCATTTATAAACCGTATATAGGCCATTTAGAATGGTAAATACATAATTTATTAATGTTTAACTAACTAAACCATTTATATATGGCAAATAGATGGTTTATACTTGTAAGTTTATAGTTACTTTACCATTAACAAACAATTAAATTGTCATTAATAGTTTATTAATAGTTTTAGTTGCATTGATAATAACATTTTTAACACCATATTAAGTAAGTTAATGATTTTAAAATGATTCATATACCTTTAAGAAATTGGTTGAAAACATTTAAAGATTAAATATGTATAGCACTTTGTAAATGCTTAATAATTGGTTTATAAACCATCTATAAATAATACTTTGTTGGTTATTGTAAAGTGTTACCAAACTGTCCTTATCTAGTAAAGTAAACACACAATGCACTGTTGAGCCAGGCTTTGTTCCAAGGCTAGATTATTAGTTTATTAAAAATGCCAGTGAAGCTTCTTTTTTTCCTTCTGAATAGGAATCAGAGGTTCTGGTTTCACTTTGGTTCTCTGTTGACAGGTGTCAGTGATTCCCTGCTGGCCTACAAACAGCTCTGTTTATGTCTTATACAACAAAAGGTGTCATAGTGTAAGACACTGCCATAGTCCTCTTCAGCTGCATGTCCGCCACACTGCTCAGTAATTCAGGACACCGTGGTAAGTCAACTTCCACGGCTATAAGCTTATTCTCAAGCAGGTGTAGGTGTAACATGGTGAAATGTGGAGGCACAAGCACAGAGCAGGTGGATCAGGCTGTGATGATCCGTGAGGGGAGAGACAGGAACTGTATACACCTGATTGCATTCAGCTAGCAGCTGCATTTGCATAATAACATATCACAGAAAAATGTTTAAACTCAATGTGACCTTAGCACACTCATTACATTCAACTGGAGCAATCCTGTGGGAAAGGAAGCTGTGAGTCCTTCCTGCAGGAGTTAGTGGAGTGTAGGAGGTGTGTGATTGGATCATTACACGGACGATTATGCTGAACTAACCTACATCTAACTTGACTATTCCTGGTCCATCTACTAGTCTAACAAGGTAAAAGATAAGTAGGCAAGAGCACAGAAACGCAAGAGCTAAAAATGCTTCGGAAGCCTTTTTTTTTGTTTGCCTTCACATTTTTGTATGCCCCATCTTGAAGGGATTAAAAGTGAGGTGCAAAATATCCAATATCCCAAAAGAAAAACCTCCCTCCCTGCACAGAGTTTGTAAGTACTTTGTAATATATAAGCATGCAGACTCAATATGAAACGGTGGTTCATAATGCTGAAAAGCTTCTACATTTTGACTATCTGATACCAACTTACATGCAAAAATTGCTTTTTTTTTGCAGCGGAATGCATCAAGCCTGAATGCTTAAAATTAAGCAGACAATTAAAATTTAAATGCAAATTCATTTAAGCACCATGTGTGCATGCATTTTTAGCAGGCACCATTGGGAGATAAATGCCAACCCAGCAACATCAGTACCAGTCTGGGATTCCAAAATGTGTCACTTTGAACTGTACAGATACAGTACAGTACAAGATCTGAGCTCTGCAGGATTAGATTGGAAGAGGAGTCGTGTATAAGGCATAATTTACTTCATGAAAAAGGCATTCTGGTTTCTCCTTCAAGTGCTGGCCCTTTCTTTCCTCGAGGGATCGTTTTAAAACCTTGTCCTTGAATTATCAAATAAATTGGCAGCAGGGGAAGACTTGGATGAGGGAAAACAAATACAAATCAAAGTTGTGTTTTACCTTATTGTAAATTCTCTGCATCCATGAATATGTTCCATTTTTGAGCTGCAGTGACCAGACAAGAGTCGGATGCAGTTGGTGCCCATTCGACGAATAATGGCTTCGCGACTAAATTAAAGCTATCACTCATGATCATGGCTTTTAATTCTGTACATGATGATGACTGATTCACTTACACACGAGACACAATATGATAATTATTGTATCATTTGCTGAAATTCTGTTGTGTGGGCATAACTTCTCCAAAATAATACTGTTTTAAAAGAAAAATAATCTGCTGTACTAATTAGCATACAAGTAAAATGAGCTTGAATGACAGATTGTTTTGATTGTCTACAGTGCTGCTGGTTTTAGCAACTATTAAACCACAAAAGCCTACAGGCTTTAAGCTGCACAACAACATAAAGCCTTGATGGAGCAAACCAAATTCAAATTAACCCCCCAAAACCTCATCAGAGGCCC
The DNA here is from genome assembly GCF_030273125.1 of Centropristis striata. Taxonomy (NCBI): domain Eukaryota; kingdom Metazoa; phylum Chordata; class Actinopteri; order Perciformes; family Serranidae; genus Centropristis; species Centropristis striata. The sequence goes on from NC_081519.1 coordinate 40,409,797, forward strand.
CATAATAGAGTTTCTATAAAACATAATTGAGGCCTGTTTCAGCAGCTGCTGTAGTTGTAGCAGCAACACAGGAGCTGGACGAGCTAGCCAGCTCTGAGAGCCACAGCCTCCGGTCCTCCGCTTCAGCCTTCAGCTTCCTGCTCCATCCCTCCATCCCTCCACCTCTCTGCCTCACTCCTCTTCCCCAGATCTCAGAGTTTGCCTCGTTTCCTGCCCTTCGATTCACACACTGAGAGAGCCTGCAATGTGATACTCTGGGGGCAAATAATCTACACAGATATTTTCTCATCAGTCGTGAATCAGTTGATATTTCACACCTACAAATGGCTTATAGAGTGATTGTTATTGTTTATATCCTGCAATGCTTTTATGTGTACTGATGCCAGATCGAATAATAGCTTCAACTAATAACATAACCTCTGTCTATAGCTGATCTCATCACTCTTGGAACTGCATTTTTCATTAAGAAAAAGTGCTTTAGGATAGGATTTATTCTCCTCTTTGTCTTGCAGTAATCTTGAGTGTTAGGATTCATTTTTTTGCACAAATTCAGCCTGTTGTGTCAAACAAAGGTAGTCAATGAAACTTTGCAAGTGTTTTGAAATTGTGCAAACAGCAACCATTCTCTTTCTTGAAAATCTTTTGGATATTTCTGCATCCACCTTTGTCTTCAGCAAGTCAGTTCTTGCAAGATTTCAGAATGGGACTTCTCCATATCCATCCACATGTTGTCAGACACTTGTAGTTATAATCTGAACCTACAAAAAATTAGCTCTTTAAGTGGACATACATTTACGATACGCAATGGTCAATTTTCTTGGCTTGGCTGCAGCACTCTGGCTTCAGGAAGTCTGTTCACTAGTGTCTTGTTGCATACAAGATTCAGTTTAAAATTCTCGCTCTATAGAGCATTGCATGATCCCGCTCCTCTATATACAGTTGAACTACACCCATGTTAGCTCTCTCTTAGGTCAAACACATTCTCTGCCTCCAGCCCACAGTCTGCTGTTTCTGTGGACTCTTTTAAAAACCACCATATGACCTATCTTTTTAGACAGGCGTTTGGATGACCAGCCTACATATTATTCTGTAATTTTAATTGTTTTTACTTGTATTATGTTCTCCTTTTTTTCTGAAAAGCACTTTGTGCACTTTTATTTGTGAAAAGTGCTCTATAAATAAACTTTATTTACTTACTTACTTAAATACTGGACCAATTTTTAACAATCTTTGTCCCCATTAGTCACACAAAAACATGGGAAGATTTATTTATTTATTTATTACTATATTTCTATAGCACCTTTCAAAACCAGGGTTACAAGGTGCTTTACAAAGTACAATATCACGGAGGCAATACAACAGTTAAAACAAAAATAACAGAACATCATCAAAAACAGTGAACAAGCAAAAATAATAGGATACAAAATTAAAATATGTGTAAGACGTTAGAAATCATTGCACAAATGCCAGTCTGTACAAGTGGGTTTTTAAAAGTTTTTTAAAATGATACACAGACTCAGCTGCCCTAAGACAGTCCCCCTTATAGAGTCCTGAGTCCAGCTGAAAAATACCAAAGTTCCCCCTTAACTGTCTCCTTCAGTATAGCAGCCTATCTTTAACTCTGATGTCAGCTTGTTCACTCAGTCTACCCGCTCCTGGCTGCAGCTTTAATTGATGCTTCACCTCAGAGAGCCTCAGCCCTTCACTATTCTACATTTTTGCAAGTGGCAGTCAACCCTCTTCAGTCCAAGACCCTTCTTCGACCTCGGGTTACCTGCCACTGCAGCTCGCCTCAATGCAAAGTTGGTTTTATTACATGTTGGTTAATGATTAAAGGGAATGTCCCTCAATCCCAGCACCACAGTCTCAGGCCCTCGCCTCTTACGTGACCCTTGTCTAAGACCCTTGTCTCCAGACAGATGTGGTCAAACGGCGAAAACCAACCAACCAAACACCCCACAGCTCTGTTGCCTAGCAACCCATGAGTGAATATTTCATTTATCACAGCAGGGATTTGCATTTAAACGGTTACGTGAATCGAACTGATTTAGTTTCTGCCTCCGTTTGCCTTGCAAAATGTGGCAGATTCTGACGTTTAGCATATCGGCCTCAGACCTAGATTTAATGATGCGATTCAGTGAATATCTCTGAGGAAAATCTCACATTAAAGTTACCAGGAGCAAAAAATGCCAAAAGATAAGAGCAATCACAACCTCCACACTATCTCTGTCCTGCCTTCCCTCTCTGCTCTGTGGAGCCGACATCAGTCAGCCATGAGTTGGAGGGTGCAGGTGGCGATGGATGCAGATTCTCTGAAAGCCATTAAGTCCAAATATCAGTCCTGACTCGCGGTTCGCATTCTGTCTGTTTCAATTACTCTGACTAGGGTGTAACAACCCATAAAAACGGTTTGGGGAACAGAAATGAAACCCACAGAAAGGAAACATCTTCCTATTTCATTGCAATTCAGGTTGATATAAAAAGGGATGCATGTGATAAAATGACAGCTGTTGTTTCAATTGAGTGGAATTACAGTTTGAGATTTAATTTCTAACCTTTTTATTACAACACAAACCAGTTTGGATGGAAAATTCCTGTTCAACCATTGAGTCCTGTTGCAGATTGTTCATCCTATGATTCATATTTCTGGAGCTACGGCAGCTACAACCCAATCAAACTCAGTCATCCTGCATCTAAAGCCCCCACCACTCTGCTCTGATGGTGTATGGAGCAGCAGATTGATGTGGAGCATTAATACAGGTGCACAAACAAGAAAAATGTCTGCTGCTATAAATTACAGTATAACCAGAGGCTAAAGTGTATTGATATTCCCATAACACAACCCACTAGCCCCCTGGACAAAAAGAACAGCATTTTATTTTGATTTTTAATAGTAAGTCAATAATTCCTCTGGTGCTTTCAACCAAAACTGATGCAGATCAATAGTTTGACATTGAACTGTATCCTTTTTTAAATAAATATAATATGATGGAGTATTTATGTTTTCATTTATTTGTTTATTTTATTTTATATGCTGCAGATATGATTGAACAATATGAAAACGATAACCAGTCAGAGAAGTGATGCTGTTTCGTGTCGATTCAGGTTTATCTTTATGATGTGTTTTTTTTTTTTTTCATATATTGCTATTTTGCTTATTTAACGTCAAATTTTCCTCAATTTTCAATGTCATAAAGTAAAAATGGTCAAATAAAACTTCAAACATGTTACTATGATGGATGCAGATTTTAAATTATGATGTATTTCAAAATATTTATTAATTCAAATATGTGCAAATATGTGAATTAGAGGTTCTTTAATGATTTCATGAACATTATAATCAGAGTCATGATGTGCTGTAAAGGGCACAACTGTACAGTGATGCCACAGTCTTGTTGTCGTGTGTGTGTGTGTGTGTGTGTGTGTGTGTGTGTGTGTAATACCTGCAATACCTGTCAGATTCACAGCTGCTGTAACACGGCAGACAAAATGCTGGCACAGCAGTTTCTAAGAAAAACCTTTAGAAGACATCTAAGTGACCAAATGTCACAGGCTACATTTTGTACAATTCAGCTTGGGGAGTATCACTTTTTTGGTTTTACAGATTTTTTTTGTTGTTGGAGCTCATGTATCAGACGTTCCATCCACAGACAGACAAAATACATTTTTATAAACCTGTTTTGAATGCTGCCTGTTCAACCTTTGGGAAATGCTGTATAGTGCACAAAATAAAGAGCAGTCATACAAACATCAAGCCAGAATGCCAAAGACTAGGTGCAGGTTAGAATATTGTTGTTTTTTAACCCAGGGTCACTGTCCACTCTGGTGGGTTTTTTTTTTTGCCATACTTGATGTATTTCATCCAAGTCCAGGACAGGATCAGCATAAAATTAAATTAAAACCTAAAGGTTAGAGAAGCGAGCTTGTGACCCTTTGGCCATTAAGCATTGTAGCACAGTGCAACGCTCATTCAATGGTAAAATATACAGTAAGCCTTACAAGGTGGGGGAACTGAAGACGATCTATGCTTTCTTTTTATTGTTAGTTTAACTAGTGGTGGAAAAAATATTCAGATTCTTTCCATAAGTAAAAGTACTAATATCAAACTGTGAAATCACTCCGCAACAAGTTAAAATACAAATGTATCAGCATCAAAATGTACTTAAAGTATCAAAAGTAAAAGTATTTGTTACGCAGAATGGAGCCTCTCGGACTGAAAAGCAGCATTTTACTGTTGTCAGAGTACTACTTATTATACTGTTATGTGGTTTAATTTATAAAAATGCATAATCATTTTACATTTTACATTTTAGCTAAATGTATTGGAGTAAAAAGCTCAATATTTGCCTCTTAAATGTAGTGAAGTAAAAGTACAAAGTAATATAAATGGAAATACTCAAGTAAAGTAAATCAAAATTGTACTTAAGTACAGTACTTGAGTACAATCTTCCACCGCTGAGTTTAGCTCAGTACTCCTGGTAACACAGTGACTATGGATCAGTACCTCATACAAACCCACTTCAATAAATCAAAAAATATCCTTTTAATGATTATTCTCATATCTACAGGTAATGACACAGGATATCTAACATGACAGCTCTGCCATCAGTCACTGAAAACAAGCATTCCTTTCTTAATTGACCTTTTACCTCAAACACTCAAAATGCCATGTTGCATATTCATCTGCTGCACCTTGGTAACCTCTCACAGCCTGTGTCACTGATGTTATAATAAATCATGACAGCGAGGTCAAAACAATGCCATGGCACATTTACGGACAATACATCTCTCATCACGTGCCTGAACACATATCTACTGGCTTGACACTTCTCTGATACTCGCACCATGACGGCTCTTTAATGATAATTGATTTATGGGAAAACTGCTTGAAATAAAAGCCATCAAAAGGTAGGGGGGATACTTACAACTGCTTTTGATTTCCTGGTACACTGCAAAAAAAGAAAAGTTGGGTGAACTCAAAATTTCAAGGCAACAAACTTTGCCAATTAAACTAAATATTTTAAGTTTTGTTTTTGAGTTTGCTCAACTCTGAATTTCTCTGGCACGATTGTAACGCCGCTATGAAATGTCAGCTAATGTTGTGACCACAATTTTGAGTTAGCATTGCTATACTAATGGTTACTCTTGTAGCTGTAACAAGCAGCGCCGCTAGCATCAGTTAGCTGCTAGCATCAGTTAGCCGCTAGCATCAGTTAGCTGCTAGCTTTCGCTAATGACCGAATTTCACAACAAAGAAATAAGAGTTAGCAGAACTATTGTCTCTTGTTTTGAACCCCAACTTAAAGATATAAGTACAACTCACCAACTTGTGTTTGAGCAGACAACTGGCTTGTTGTGCTAACTTACATTATTGCCCTAAATGTCAGTAATTTATATTTCCAAGTTTTACCAACTTAAATCACTGTTTTAGGCCAAAAAATACAAGTTGGCTTTTTTGCAGTGTATCCTTCATTCTGGTATTTCTCCAAACATGCTCTTTTATTTAAGTGTCAGATTCAGTGAGTATTTGACTATTTCACCTTCAAATTCTAACACAGTTCTTAAAGATGTTGCTACATTTAAGTATAAGCCGGCTTGGCAGGAGCATTTTGGCTCCTCTTTCCCTCCATACTCTCCCTCAACGACTTCTACATTCCTGCCTGGCTGTGAGAAGAGTGAGGGAGGCCAGTATTTGTTTTACTTCGCTGCTGTGTTTCCACCCTCCCTTTTTTTAGAAATGCACCCTGGGTTCTTTTTGTGAATCACCCGGCAACAGACACATCACTTTGTCTCCATCTTTTCACTGCGAGCGGAAACGTTGCACCGAGGCTCTTCTGGAGAGGCCCAGCAGCATCCTACCTGACTGACTTACCAATGAAGAGCCAGACACATTCTATTGGCCTGCAGTGTTCCACATAACTGGTCCTGACAACAGTCCCTCCCTCTCCCCACCACCCGAAAAGAACAGAGGCTTTTAGGATTAAGAGACATGGAAAAGCTACAGTAAAGGGCTCCGTCTGTCTGTTTGTTTGTTTGTTTGTTAGTGTGTCTTTCCGTTTACTTCTCGGTCTTTATCTCTCTTTCATATGCTCAAACACACGTTGATTTCCATAAGCTATGGAATGCAAACATACAACAATGTTAGTTGATATTTGAGATGCTAAAACACATTTGGCTAGCACTGAAGCTGCAGACAATACATGCAGTCAGTGTTAAAAGGTTAATGTTGAAGTTGGAGTGTGCCAAGAAGCAAAGTCCCACAAGGAGGACTACTTTTACTTGGATTTTGGGGGGTTTTGGGAGTTTTATGGTACTGTGTTACTGATGGTATATTGAGGAAAAAATATTTTTAGGTCCCTGTGTGGTTGCAGTACAGTTCTGTTTTTTTTTTTTTTTAAATATAACTTTTAGCTACCATAGCAGCACAAGATTTTTCTCAGTTACTCAACTACTTTGGTCTAAACAGAAATATGTTGACAACTTTTGGACGGATTGCCATGAAATCTGGCACAGACATTTAACGTCCCCAGAGAATTAATCCTAATAATCTTGGTGATCCCCTGAATTTTCCTCTAGCGCCATCATGAGGTTAACATTTGTTGTTTTGAGTGAAATGTCTCAACAACTTCTTTAAATACTTTTAAATGTTATAAACACTTAACTTTCCATATAGCGCCCTCATGGGTCACAAAGATGGAAGTGTTTATCTACTCATTGAGAGGCTCGTGCTCATGATAGCATACAACAAGTTCTCCAACCTAAATGACAGAATAGGTTGTGTATCAATACCAACCATTACGACACATATGTACGTACAGCATTTCGCGGCTCGCTGTACAGCAACGCATTCTAAAAATAGTCATTTTACATACAGGTCCCGTTCGCGGTTGTTAAAAAATGCTGCCGCCGTTTCTGTGGATTAATGTTATAAAACCACTGACCTAGGTTGAGACCAAAAAACTTCCTGGTAGGGCGTAGCAGGATGGTGGCGGAGGCATTGCAGCGAATGTTGTAATACGTAAATATAGCTTATTTTTCGCTTTTCTGAACACTTATATTGACTTATATTGACGTTTTTGCACGGTGATACGGTTGGCAAGTGTAGTTGGTTTGAAAAATAATAGTTCCTACATGAAACTGCTCACAATAAGGTTGGTGAATTATCTTGGATGACCAGGTCATGATGTCTGCAAAGAGACTTTGAGTTTTTTTAATGTATTTTTGGTGCCATCTAATTCTATTATATTCCAGAGAAGGCTGACATCGCTACGGCTGATATCTTCAGCACTCGGCAGCTCACACCAAAACAATCTAGACTGATAAATAGCACTACACGTAAGAGAAAAATATGTGCTTTTGCTTTTGGGATGAACTGTCCCTTTAACATTGCATGTTACCAGAGTTGCTGGCATGGCTTTAAACTCCTCATTGCTATGTATAGAATATCTTTATTGTCATTGTAACAAGTACAACGAGATGAATGTTAATCCACAAGGAATTATTCCAGTTTATCGATATGCAGAATGTATCTCACATGGATTCAAACCCTGCTTGAGTTTCAGTTTTCGAAGATGCATGTGTAGGATGCCGTTATTCAGTCATATTATAATTTACATCCCACATAAAGAGCCTCACCATGTATGCAGAGCCTCAAGGAAATAATGAAAGTGAGCGGTAACATGTTTCTGAACGGCTCTGTAAATAGGCCTGCACTCTAAAAAGCATCAGTCATCATTATCACTGTCATCATCATCTGCATCACCATTTTGTCTTTCTCACATGAGCAATAATCTGTTCCACAGTCCGCGAGCATCACTTTTGTCCCCTATGTCTGAGCGGTGAAACTGACAGGGGGCCAGCTGTCTGCCTGTGTGTTTGCCTGTACTCTACTCTCTATTACTACCACCTCCTTCTGTAATTATAAGCTCCACTGCACACAGGCTCACCATCAGGTGGGGCCAGGGCCACAAGCGCAGCTCCACCAGCTCTCATCACTGTGGCATTTTGAATTCCCCTCGTGTGAGAGCTGCAGGCCAACAGGAGGCTTTTTGCACATCTGAGGCGCCACAGCCTGGAGGCCAATCAGCCAGTTGGGATTAAAAATGCTAAATTTTGTTTTGTATCATTAGAAGGTTAGCTCACCCCTCATTGGTTCACCATCTGGGCGTTCTTTCCTTCCCTCTCAGTGGTTCGGCTTTTCTGTTGCACTGTATCAGCACCGCACAGCCTACAGCATGGCAGACGGAGACAAAAAGAACAAAAGATGGAAGGGAAAGATTTGGGCAGATGAGCACAGGGGAGGGGTGGCAAAGGAAACAAACCGTGAGAGAAATGGGAAAGGGGTGGAAAAAAGGGGGGGAAAGTGTGTATTTGTTAAACGTTTTTGACACGCTCCAGAATTGCATGCATCCATAACAGCGACATAAGCCATGACATTGCACATGATGCCACTTGACAGGAAAATGAAGCTGCTTTGGAGCCAAAATATCACAAGTCACGTTAAGGTGTCACCTGACAGCTTTACGATATTGCAACAAGCTTTGAAATACAGGGGGGGAAAATGAACCACCATCACAGTTTTCATCACTTAGGCGTTATTCTCAAAGGCAGATGTAGATTTTCGTTTTATATCAACGCTGGTTTAATCCTTGCTCATTTTCAGAACTCAAACTTTAACTGTTAAACCCAGCGAGAGTCTAATCTTCCAGTGAGACCCTAATAATTTATCTCGATGTGGGAGTTAAAGTCTGCATTAAGACTGCTCATTTTGGATGTTCCACAAGGGTATTTCATTTTGGAAGACAGCTTGCTAAGAAGATTATGAGCAGAGTTTTCAATTTATCTCACACACCCTGACTCCTTTTATTGGCTGGGACCCTCTTATCATGTTTTGCCAGGGGCTAGAGCAGCCATTGGCATCTTCCTCTGTATCTGCTGCTTTGGAGTGGCTGCATTTGATGCAACATTACATTATTTTTACCCAAAGCCTTTTTTACACACGCCGTTTCATGTTAATCACCAAAAAGTTGGACGGATGGAAGTTTTGAAAATGAAACAAAAGTGAACAAGTCTCACTAATGGCAACTTGATGGAATCTATTTATTAGGTTATGTTTAGTTTATATGCATCAACTGGCCCCTGAGTGATCCAGAAAGGGTGAGAGAGAGAGAGAGAGAGAGAGAGAGAGAGAGAGAGAGAGAGAGAGAGAGAGAGAGAGAGAGAACTTGCTGATGTAAAAAAAAAAAAGAAAAAAGAAAAAAAAGCAGGAGTAAGGATATAAAACCTTGAGACAAGAGGATGCTCCTCTCTCAAACCCGCTGCCATCTCAGTGGTGGAAATGTTGGAGTTGGGGAGGGTCGACTTTGAGGTGACATTGACGCTATGTAGATGAGAGTGAGGATCCTGCGCTCCATGTTACGTCCCTGCTCGCTTCAACTCAGACGGCGGCAGCTCCTTTCCCCGTCTTCTCTCCCCTCCTCTCTTTCAGCACCACTCCTTTCAGGACAGCACCTCGCTCTCAAAGACGCATTTGTTCGCCATCCTCCCCTCTCAGGATCATATATTGGCTCGCTGTCGTCGGATGCAAAGTTTTCGCCCTGGTTTTATTGTGTAAAAGTGCAAGGAAGTAACTTTTTTTAAAATTCGGATTTTTCCCATCGGGGGAAAACATTCTGGAAAATAAAAGGATTTTACTGTAAGTATTCTATCACACGGTATGCATTTCATATAAATGAGGGATATATTTGTGTTTTTCACGCACTTATTACAAGCGGGGACCATTGTGGAATTCGGCAAATGCAGATGCGCTGTTTTTGGCAATGTGCACGGATGTGCGACTGCACTTCACTTGATGGCGACGCGAGAGACTCATCTCATGAGGGTCATTAGCGAATATGATCCTTCAGTCCTGCAGCCAGATATTTCAAATATGCCAATTGTAAATGTGTTATCTGCGTGGGGAAAAATGTGCACAGAGTTCTTTGTGCACTAAACCCCAATTTGTCTAAAGGGTCTGTGTCTCTTTGAAGTCAAATGTTGCATGAAAGTAGAATACTATTAATAGACTTTATTTTTGAAAATACATTATTATAATATTGTTGTATAAAACACAGATTTGTAACCGTGTTGCTTCATAATGTTTGTCACAATTACGCACGAGAGCCTATCCGCAGCATTAAAAAAATGCATTTTATAAAATTAAAATAAATAGAAGTAAATAACATATTTTGTGTAAAATGATGTTTGTTAAAACGGTGTTGTTTGCATTAATGTTGATTATTTGGTATATTAAGGAAAATACATTAACCCAGTCTTTGGGTTTTGATGAAAATCTCCATTCAAAAACTCCAGTGAGTTATGAGCCTCTCCAGGTGATTCATTAGACATTACCGTCGCGCCTGACTCCTAAATGTGTTTAATTGCTCTTCTCTTGTACCGGAGCAGTAGGAAGTGGGCCATTGAATTTAGAGCATAATGACTCAAGGACAAGAGCAGGCTCTAAATTTCTGCTAACATGCATTCACTCCAGGCAATTAAAAGTGATTCTTATTGCATGAGAAGTCTTTATTTGATCCCGTGGGGTTCACGGATCGTGGGGCACATTTATTTCCTCTCCACCCTTGAAGAAATGTCATGCAATTAGAATGGACGCATGTATAAAAATCGTGTAAAATGAACAGTAATGTAAAACTTCTTTTTCAGCACAGGCCAGTACAATATCTACCTTAATAAGCAATTTGGTTACATATTTAATATTAAAATTATTTTTATTTTTTGAATGGGGAAAATAATTCTTCTATTGAACTGAAATTCAGAATCACATATTTGTTTTTCTCCCTATAATGGTAAAATTAAACAATTAAGGCAGAATTACGCAAATCAATCCTCATTATTAAAGCCTGACATTCGACTGCACAAAAGATGTCAAACAAGTATTTACATGGGGAGCAATTAAAATAGTATCATCTAATTGATGAAAAAAATGTCCAGTTAATTTTTATATTTATATGAAAAAATATTTATGATGTTTTCAGGTTCGCTGGACCACTGCTGAGCAGCTCCTGATCACTCTCAATACCCCGGCCATTCGTCTCTGCTCGGCAGTCTTCTGGGAGCTGGGTGCACAAGACGGAGACGCTGTTTGCCTGGACCGGTGCTGAAGCCCCCTCCTCTCCCCTGGTCAGGACTATCCGACACGCACAGTGACCATGGCCACCAACGGGACCAAAGCCTCGGACGGACACGTCTTAACGGAGACGGTGAATGACGCGCCCACAACCACGCCAAACGACAAACCCAAAACCTTGGTGGTGAAAGTGCAGAAGACGAAAAATGAGTTACCCGAGAGAGAAACGTGGGGTGGAAAATTTGACTTTCTTCTCTCTTGTGTCGGATACGCAATCGGACTCGGGAATGTCTGGAGATTTCCTTATTTATGTGGAAAAAACGGAGGAGGTAATCAGGAATTCTTGGCATTTTTCCATTTATCCATACACCAAAAGGAGTTCAAAGATCTCGACATCAAAAGCTGACAGTTTGCTCCAGGAGGTGTTTAATTAAAATAAGGCTAGAGTGTATTTCCCCCCCATCTAAGCCGTGCGTAATTGCGCACAAGCGAAAGCCTGTGTGTTGATCTGGGGCGCAGAGTGAAACCAAATATCCCCTTTTACCAAATATCTTTTCTGGATTATGATGAATGTTGATAGTAAATAATTGAGCATCACTCACACACATTTACCTCTCACCTCTCATTCAGGGGCCTTCTTGATTCCCTACTTTTTGACCCTCATATTTGCTGGCATGCCCCTGTTCTTTCTGGAGACGGCTCTTGGTCAGTACACTTCTATTGGAGGGCTTGGAGTGTGGAAGCTGGCCCCCATATTCAAAGGTAAAAGACACCGATATGTTATCCCTAAGGCCTTAAACTATACGTTTTATATATATTGGCTGCTTTATGAAGGCCTGGTTGATTAACAGACACATGCAAAGGTGGAAATTGGGGCTCTTTGTAATTACATAACAGAGGTCAAAGGTTTATCCTCTCTGAGTGACCAAGAATTAAATGACATAATTATTGTATTTTCATTTTACCATAAATATTTCAGCACAATTTAACATCACGCCTGTACTCTCCGGTTGTTTCAGGTGTGGGTCTGGCTGCTGCTGTTCTCTCCTTCTGGTTAAATATCTATTACATTGTAATCATTTCCTGGGCTCTTTACTATCTGTACAACTCCTTCACTACTGTGAGTATTTGATATTTATATACATGCTGTCCCCAAATAAAACTGTGTAATAACAGGATTTGAATACTTAAATTTAGGTGAGAAAAAAAAAAGTTGTTTTCCTGATTCCTACCATCAACAAAAAAAGGATCTTTCACAAGTGTTCCTTTAAATCAGAACAAAGCAGTTTTCTTTTTTTTTGCCCAGGTTGTATTTTTTTTTTAAAACATAGTAACCCTTTAAGTTATGTGGCAGGTTCTTTTTGCCAGCACCTCTTATATAAGGGTGAACAGCCCTTAACAGAGTATGACATTTATTACTTCCTTTCCCACATAATTAGCGCCTTACACAAGGTATTGATAAATGCATTTGGCGATGAGGCTTTCACTCCTCTTAGAAAAGCATGAAATCTCAATGAGTATCATGGTCTTGGCTGCTCGACAGCCAGAGAGAATGGGACCCGACGGTGGGAGAGTGGTCCAAGTAAAAAGAGCTGTCTGAGTGATTTTTCTCTCCTTTTTTTCCTTTAATTTTCAGGAGCTGCCATGGTCGACTTGTGGCAATCCCTGGAACACAGAGCGCTGCTTCACCAACTACAGCATCCCAGACACCAGGAACCTCACCAGCGCTGTGGTGGAGTTCTGGGAGTAAGCTGCACACAAGGGTCTGCTTAGATCACAGGAATACTGCTCAGTTCTGAACAGATTTAAGGAAGATCATGCACCTGCTGTGCATAATGAAGTATCAGGGTTGGATTTTAATATGGCTATTTGGATCTGAGGATTCAGCAGTTAAGCAAATCCTTTAATATCCATCTATCCAGATACTTTCAGAAGAGGAAAAATTGTCCACATACAGTAAAAACCCTTAAACAAACATAAGAAAAATAGATGTGCAAGCATGACTTGACCCTTGACCATGGCGCCTTAAAAAAGCTTTAGGGGTGAGAAAAGAAAGCCAGGGAGAGGGCTTTTTGTGAGTACCAGACACGTGTGTGCATATTTGTTTGTGCACCCATGCGTGCTTCATGTATGACATCAAGGATGCATTTATGCGTTGTAGTAAGACCTCTTTACTCCTTCCCTGCAGACGCAACATGCACCAGATGACCGATGGTCTGGAGAAGCCTGGGGAGCTCAGGGTCCCACTGGCTATCACACTCGCCATTGCATGGGTGCTCGTCTATTTCTGTATCTGGAAGGGGGTCAGCTGGACTGGCAAAGTAAGTAACGGGAGAGGTCAAAGACACAACCTAAAATCTATGATTAATTTGCATCATGGTAATGCTCAGTTGTGTTATATTAGCAGTGACATGACATGACAACTACATACTAGTGTAGTAGGATGCTAAAATTTGAGTTCAAGTGATGTTTTCATGATTTCATAAGGTTTACTTTCATGAAACATCACATAAAACAGCATTACAACATTTTACATGCAACTTCCCTTTAATCCAAAGCACCCCAACTATGACTAGCACCTATGCTTTCCACAAAGAGATACAAAGGCCTAACTTTACTCCTGTGAACAAAAACGGCAGATTCATCCTTGGCTTTAATACACGGCAGTAAGTGTGGGAGAAAATAGTGAGTATTATATCAAGTGATAATGTATCAATTCTCAATAACACTTTAACCTTTTTTAGTTGATGGTGCAAAGATTCATAGCAGAAAGATTGCACTAAAGTAGCACTTTGATGTTGCAGAGACTGATAAATACAAATGCAGATCGCAATATTCTAATTGCATTGAAAAAGAAAATAATAATTTCAACTCAGATTTGATGTAAATGGAAGTATTTTCTTTACACTTCACAGTTGTCCTTACATTTGATTTAAAAATACTATCATGACACTCCAGATTCTTGTCAATACAAGGACGTACATGCAGCCACAGTGTCAATGACAGTATCTCTGTTAGTTCATTCCTTATTCATTACATTTCCTCATGAGTGATCTGAACTGTGCTGACTTTGATAGCACAGTGCAAAATTACTTCAGATAAGGAGGGAAACAAGTGCACCGACAGTGTGCTGAACCCAAGCGTTCTGGGGTCATCTTGCCTCCAGGGAACGGCTGACTAGGTCACTGTGCTGCACTGTGCTGTGAGGATGCTGCCACAGTGCTGTAACACTGATCATGATGGCTGGAACAACTTACTGAACAACGTTTTCTCTTCCAACACAGTTTTGTTGCCTTGCAGGACAAATATTTAAGTGAAATAATGCTCGCTAGCTATGCGATTTAACAAGCAAGTTCTGGTTTGTCTATATAGAGCATATTCGTTTTTTCAAACAATGACTTTGTGTCACACAGGTGGTGTACTTCTCTGCCACATACCCTTACTTCATGCTGTTCATCCTGTTTTGCCGTGGCCTGAGTCTCCCCGGTGCAATGGATGGGATCCTCTTCTATATCACACCAGACTTTGAGAAACTAAAGGAATCTGAGGTTTGTTCTCTGTTCTCAGCCTACATTTCTCTTCAGGAATACATATAGCTCTTTAGTGACCGCCATAATAAAGGTGGCGGCAGAAGATAAGCTGAGCCCTAGTGGGAGGTGGTTTTTCTTTTTCTGTTTATAGGTTACCATACACTGTAAACAAAACAAACAATAGCTACTCAATAAAATTGAGGCAACAGATTGCACGCAATATTATTACTTAAATCTAACTACGTTACAAGTTTGGTTAATAACAACTTAACAGGAAGTGCCTGTCATTTAAAAACGGACTAATTCTATTGTGTTGGATTCATTCAAAATTCTCTTGATTTAGAATTACATACACATAAAGATTATATTTAATGTGATCAAAATAAGTAGATTCCATCACAAACATTTTTATATTAAAGTTACTTAAACAACTGCCTCAAAATCAAGGACGCATTTATATTTAATACATTTTATCAAATATATTAAGTAAAATGAAATGACTACAGAGTAATTTATTACAGTGTATTACAGTTATATCTCTTACTGTACCTGCATTTAGGTCAAGACTACTGTACATAGTTATTAACCTCCTAAAAGCCACCTAGGAGTAGGGTTTGCGTTAGCGACCACAAAACATACTAACTTTGTTTAAACTTTAGTAGTTTCAGTTGTGTCTTAGCTTACATGCTAAACAACTGCAGTAACTATGAGATGCTAACCTTTAAATGAAGGCTCATATATGCATTTTGGCCTTAAAGTTCTCTATTATAACTTTTTTTGGTTGAACCCTAACCTGTCTCACCTGGCAGGGGGTTTTGTGTACAGCATACAATCTTATCCAAATAGATTCTCAGGGAATAGCTAGTATATAAACATATAATATTGATTACAATAAATGTATTATATAAATCTATAGTAGCACACAGTTTTAAAAAAAAAAGGCCCCTTCACTATCAGTGCACGTTCCAAATGTATTTTCCCCCTATGCAGCAGAGCAACAAGCTTATAACAAGTAAAACTCCTACAATAACCATGCATATTTGTATGTATTATGGTGATACAGGCTAATCATAAAGTATTCAGTAGGTCTAACGTGGCTGTTGAAAGGCTTAAGTGTGTCACAGGTATTTTAGATGAAGCAGAAAAATAAAACCCCACATGACAGTATTGATTGTTTTCATGATGTTGTTCTTCATTCTGTAATGATTGTGAATAACTTACTGAGCCACATCATTAAAGCTGTAGAAGAATGTGAGATGAAGCTAGATGAGGTGTGGAGGGACATCATTAGACAGGGCCAGGTCTAGCGGAGTTAAGTCGATCAAGATAGGAGGCTGCAATGATCAGAGTGGATCAGACAGGACCAAGTGTAACATGACAGCACTGCCATTACATCAGAGGTTTACAAGAGATGCATCCGTGCATGTGACTTTTTCAGCTCAGCCAGTAAAACTGACTGAAAATGACAAACAAGGTCAAAAATAAATCTGTAAAAAAATCTCTATTGACACATGTTTATTCCAACACTTTTTGTGTGTGTGTCAGGTGTGGCTGGATGCTGCCACTCAGATCTTCTTTTCCTATGGACTGGGATTAGGCTCTCTGATTGCTCTTGGCAGCTATAATCCCTTCAATAACAACGTATACAGGTAGGTGATTATAATGTGTTGCATTTCAGGTTCATTTTCCGCATGAATTAAATACCTGTTTCCACACCGGTCACTCACACAGGAGAGAGACTGTGCAGATGTCTCTTTCTGGGATTATTTTTGGTTTCCTGGCAACATAGTGTCTGCTGTACCTGCTATTTTGGGACTATTTGAGCCTCCAGCTGTATCAGGCGTTTCATTATTTTGGCTCTAGCCTCTGTTTTACACGCCGAGGCGCAGACGTTCGGTTTGCCTCAGCCTCTTGTCACATTGTCGGATAAACACCGGTCTGCAGCCCAAAGACGTGCATTTTATGCTTCAAACTATTTGGAACTGCTCAAGCTCATTGCCATTTCAAATGAACGGGTCAATAGAAATGTACTCAGCTGCTGTGTTACTGCAGGATGCAAAATGGCTCCCTGCTGTCCCTTCCCCCCACGCCTCTCGTCAATGTGTGACGGGTTGATAAGGAATTGATATAGGCATGACAATGGCCGCCTTGTGCTTTGTCTCTCCCCTCCAGAGATTCTATCATTGTCTGCTGCATCAACTCCTTCACCAGCATGTTCGCTGGCTTTGTCATCTTCTCTATCGTGGGATTCATGGCCAGTGTAACAAAGAGACCCATCGCTGATGTGGCAGCCTCAGGTAATTGCAATCAATGTTGAAACTCGATAGTGACAATCGGCACAGGCAAGAGATACTTGCGACTGTGCAAAAATAAGCCCTCGAAATTGCTAGATGTTATTTTTTCATTGAGAAAGGAAGGGTTTAAGCCTGTCACTGTATGTCAGTTCTAATTTCTGGGTTTATTAGAATGGAAAGTTACACAGTGATTGTGCAAAAACTCTCTGTCCTCTCTGTAAATACTCAAGTTTGACATTCAGCTTTTACTCTTCCAAGGACAATGTGGATTTATCCAATATCACAGCTACACCAATTGTGGTTCAGTATGTGTGTTAAAATGCTCTTCAATCAACTTAATAACAATTTTTTAGACTTTATTTTCATTTATCAGATGACATATTTTCTTATCTTTGATTAGTGTCCCATTGTCAGCACACATCACCGTATCTATAACATTTGTCTTGTGTTAGGACCTGGTCTGGCCTTCTTGGCTTATCCTGAGGCCGTGACCCAGCTGCCCATCTCTCCTCTCTGGGCCATTCTCTTCTTCTCCATGTTGCTGATGTTGGGAATTGACAGCCAGGTAAACATCACCCAACCAAAATTGTCTCTGTTGTGGTTTTTAAGTGTGAATGTTGAAGCTTCTGTCAAGCAATACTTTGATCAACATATTCTCAAGAACAGGTGCATAATATTTCTTACAAAAGAATACAACACTGTTTATATGATATCCTATGCCTATGAAATAAGGGTTGCTGTTGTAAACACTTTTACATTTTGGCAACTTTGTGATATGCAACTATTTGGTCAGGTTTAGGCACCAACATAATTGTTTAAGTTTAGGAAAAAAATAACAAGATTAATCTTTAAATAAGATAAGATAAGAATAAGATAAGAAATACTTTATTCATCCCAGCAGAGAAATGTAGGTGTTCCAGCAGCCAACATACACACAACACAACACAACACAACACAACACAACACATGTATACATACATATTCCACCTATACAGAACATGAGCCCACAATACATAGCCTAGGATAGAGGAAGTGGAATGGATGGTCCATGTGCATTAGTAGCTGTTACTCATAGATAACAGTTACAGCAAGTGTGCAAATAAATAGGTGTGTAAATACATAAACAGGTGTGCAAATATACATGTGCAGAAAACATGTGCAAAAATAACTACTTACGTGCAAAACTGCTGGAGAACGTTTAGCGTCTCCTGGGTCAAAGCCTCCACCTCCCCTCCTGTCCGTCCTCAATATGTTTGTGGTCTGTGTGTGACATAGAGGGACGAAATGAAATTCACGAAATTCAGTGTATTACTTTTAAGATAATAACTACAGACCATTCATGAGAACAGCCAAGAATGACAAACAAAACATATCAATGAGCTGAAAGATGCTAAAACACTTTGCATAAGACTAACTATGAATCATTCATGAGAATAGTTTGATCTGACAAATAAAAGCAACAGTGAAAGAAATGAATAAAAATTTGATTTCTTAGGGCCAGAAGTTTGTTTCATGGTGAAAAGCTTTGTGATGTGTCATTTCCGTAGAAAAACATTACTGAAACATAATGTTATATGTCTTGCTGTTACGTTTTTATTCATGAAAGTTAATTCTAAATATAAGAAATTGACCTAATTGTTTTATTGTGACAACAGTTTATTACTTAATACATTTTTCCCTCTGCAACCTCTTTAGTTCTGCACTGTGGAAGGCTTCATCACCGCGCTGGTTGATGAATTCCCTCACGTTCTCCGAAAACGCAGAGAGATCTTCATTGCAATCGTCTGCCTTATTTCTTACATCATTGGCCTGTCCAACATCACACAGGTAAGATCTTTTCTTATTGAATAAAACACCAACACATAGAGACATTCCACATCCATAAAGCCTTCCACTAAATGACAAGACTGATTTCTGTTGCCATATTTGGGTCAATATTGACTCTGTTGATAATATCTCCAATTTATCAAGAAAACCCACTATAGGGATTTGCCCTCCTTTCAAAATATTTGCAGAATCTAGTAAAAACACTGCACAAGTTCAACAAGTTCACAACTAATCAGCTAAGAAAATACTTAAAATATGCAGACATCAACAGGCATCTGTAAACCATTTCTGACTTTGGCATTGTCATAGGAAAAAAAAACATTTTCCACAGGCTTGTAACGTCCCACGGGACTCCAGTGGCGTAACCTCAGCAGCTGACCCAGTAAAATGCAAGACTGTTATCTCAGCTAGGTTGTTAACTCAGCTTGCCAAGAGGCCCTCACATGAAATCCAGAGAGTATCCAAGTAAAAAGGTCACAGGGTCATACTCCCTCTGAGACTGTAGTTCCAAGCCAAAGTGGTTCAGGCCATTTAGCATCATGTTATGTCTGCAAACATGAAACAGCAGAAAACAAAGGTTCACAGCCTTGATTTAATTTCACTTATGTACCCGCTAGCTGCTGGACAAAAAACATGATGACTCGGTCTGCTGGTTTGTCTTGACACTTGGGTCCAGAGGAAGATGTCTCACAACTATATGCCAGATTCCCATGATGCTTAGTATTTCTAGTAATGGTGCCCCGACAGCGAGCTATTGTCTAGCGCCACCATCATCCTTAACCAATACTTCTGTTTTCTTCTGTTGTTGGAGGTTGTAGCTGTTTTAACACTGGTAATGTTAATACTGGTTACTGCTACTCTTGTTTGGCATTTCACAAACATTATATTTCTCAAACTGTTACACTGAATACTTTTCACCCTCTTTCTGAAATGCTATGTTTTAGCGTCTGTCTCTTTAAGGCCCCCCTCTTGAAAAAGCCCAGTCTGCTGTGATTGGTCACTTTTTCCGGGTCTTCCATATCTTTACTCTCGGTGTCTCTGCACTGTCATTGCAGCCAGGGAATTACTCATGTTACAGCACTTTATATTATAGTTTTGACATCACAATCTTACAGATGGCTCATTTAAAGGCACAGTTTCTGAATACTGATTGTATGCATTTTTCAATGGATCGAGCATCTAGATACTTTCACAGTATTTATTTATTTATATATTCTTTAGAATGAAGAGAATGTCCAGAGAATGAATCCTAATGCTTGTTGCTAATTGGGCAATATTTAAAAATGGCTGGCATATATTCATATTTGTTTTGTTGACTAAAGTGCAGCAGGTCAAAAGAGATGTTTTAAGCATTTTGTTTATAAAAAATGTACTACTGGCTACTGCTGCACAAGGTACAATTGTAGATTTGTCAGAATTTGAAAGTAAAAGGCAAAAGAAAACAAGTAAAGGAGCCAAGAGTCAGCAAAAAGGCTTCTGCTTCAGACTACTTACAAGCTAAAAATGATAGAATCACTGCAGCCTCGGGTCATTTTTGCAAATGACACTGGAAGACCCTGCATTGTCCCTTTTCTTCTGCCAAAGTGGATATCCATCACGCCACACACACAGAATGAAGAAGTAACACTGGTCCTGCCTGTGCCGCACACTCACAATCATACAGTTTCCACAAGGAAGTCTTAGCACCAATTCTGTCCTCACCAATGAAACGTCACTAACGCTCACCAGCCACAGCCGCCGGTGCTCTCGCCCTTGATGTTATTCCACTTGACCGATTTAGTACTGTCCCGCACATCCAATACTATAATTGCTTCTTCAACGTTTTCTCCTTCGCCTTATCTCCTCTTCTTTTGTTTTTCTCATTTCACAGGGTGGACTGTATGTGTTCAAGCTATTTGACTATTACTCAGCCAGTGGAATGTGCCTGCTCTTCCTGGTCTTCTTTGAGTGCATCTCTATTTCCTGGTTTTATGGTGAGCCACCACTCTGTTGCAGTAATCTTATTAAAGCTGGGGTAGGCAGATATTTTTATCATTAAGATGGTGAAAGCATATTGAGAAAAAAAAATTGCCTTTTTACATTAAAACTTTAATGAGGATTCTAATATAATTATTTTATATATAATTGATCTTTTTCTTGTTTTTCTAAAGCATCTTTGAGCTATAGAAAAGCACAATATAAATTAAATGTATTATTATTATTATTATTATCATTATTATTATTATTATTATTATAATCATCTTATTAATTCAGAAAAACAGGGCAAATTTTTTTTTTGTACGACAAAGATGCAGAAAATGGTCTTTAAACAAATGCTGCCAATAGCTTTGACTAACTGCAGCCAAAGGCCCAGGGCTGCTGATAATTCAAGTTCATGTTTATGTTGCTAACTAGAGCCTCAAATCACAATATGTCATCTTAAAGAGCTTTACAGGACATGTTTGCAAAGAAATCAGGACAGTTATTGTCATAGAACTGCTGCCACATGTGACAGAATCGTGATCACTAAAGTTAATGACTAGTACTAGTACAGGTACAGACTGTCAGAAGTATGTGCATAAGCCTGTGCTGGTGTTTTTGTTTGCTTTTACCAGAAAAGTGCCCTCCCCAGCTTTAAGGATGTTTTTTTCAATCTTAAAACATTCCTGAGCTTTGCTGCAGACTTATTCAGAGCTAAAAATCTCAAAATCTAACATAAAATCCAGATAAGAAGCATATCTGCTATTTTGATTCATGGAGACATCTGTAGTCGCACAACAAAACAAATATAATTGTATTCATCATAATTTTTCTCTTGTTACAGGTGTGAACAAATTCTATGACAACATTGAGGAAATGGTTGGCTACAGGCCCTGCATGTGGTGGAAGTGTTGCTGGGTGGTTTTCACTCCGCTCATTGTGGCTGTAAGTGTTATCTGTGGCTAACATGCACATTGTTCCAGACACCAACAGGGAATATAACACCCCATCAAGGACAATATTTACGCTGACCTGTATCAGGTGAAGTTATATATTGAGAATGATTGCTACAGTATTAGTTTTGTCTTATATGCAAAACTATGCTGTTTTTTTCTTGTCACTTCAGCTTGATAGTTGCGTGCATTTAATTACTTTTACTTACCGTCAGTGATACATACTTGATTAGCATATTGTTATGTTTTGGACTTTTTCTGTCTGCTGTGTCCCTGCACCTCTCCAGAGGCTGTAATGTAAATGAATGGCCAAGGAAATTAACTCTTCTGAGGAGGAGAAGCAGCTAGATCATCCTTAAATTCCTCACTTAACCCACAAAGAAAACCCCTTGTAATGCTTTCTCTTCCTACCTGCTCTCAGCTGTAAGGAAGAAGGAAAGAAGCCAGTTCCTTGCTTCCTTACCTTGCAGCGGATCTTATTTACATCTTGGCTGTAAATAATTTAAAAGAGTGAAGCATTAGCCATGGCCACAGTCCAAGCCGATGTTTTCTCAGATAACAAGCTTCTAATACAAGCAAGCTAAGATTTGTTAGTGGAGTAAGTTAAAGGCTGCTGGTCTAACACTGGTGAATGAACTGACTGCATGACCCTAAGAGTCCAGAGTACCTGACAGGTGTGGGGTTGAAGGGTTCATGGGGATGGCTGGGCTGGGTGGTAGGAAAGGCCGGAGCTGGATTAGGAACTGGAGGATCCGGAGCATTGGCTGGAACTCTCAGTAAATGGTAAATGGGCCTGCACTTATATAGCGCTTTTCTAGTCGATTTTGCGACCACTCAAATCGCTTTACACTACAGACTGTGCTCATTCACCCTTTCACACACACATTCATACTGGTGGCAGGTGGGACAGTTTAGGGTAGCCTCTGCCACCAGTATGAATGTGTGTGAAAGGGTGAATGAGCACAGTGGGAATTGGGA
This sequence comes from Centropristis striata, assembly GCF_030273125.1. NCBI lineage: Eukaryota > Metazoa > Chordata > Actinopteri > Perciformes > Serranidae > Centropristis > Centropristis striata. The sequence continues at coordinate 40,432,463 of NC_081519.1, forward strand.
ATTCATTCACACACCGATGAACACAGCATCGGGAGCAATTTGGGGTTCAGTATCTTGCTCAAGGATACTTTGACATGTAGGCTGCGACGGTCAGGGATCGAACCACCAACCCTTCGGTTGGGCGCCAACCAACTCTACCAAATGAGCCACAGCCGCCCCAGTTTGGAGAGAAGGGTGGAGACCTTGTCCATGCGGCCGCTGAGCTGAGATTATCTGGCAGAGTAGGGGAGTGAAGAGTAAAGAGAGTAAAGAGTTTTTTTTGTCAGGTTGATGGTCTGAGTGGAAACCGGTGTCCAGCCCACACCCCTGTCACACACATGCCCTGCAGGAGAAGGAGAACAGAAAGAGGAAATTAAAAACCCCACAACAAAACCCAAGTCCAAACAGAATTCCATACACATCACTTTACAGAGTGCCAAGAATTTAAACTGTATTAGATAAAGGCCATAACATGCACTGCAAAAAAAGAAAAGTTGGGTGAACTCAAAATTTCAAGGCAACAAACTTCGATAAAATTTTAAGTTGGACAATTAAACTAAATATTTTAAGTTTTGTTTTTGAGTTTGCTCAACTCTGAATTCAGATATTTGCACTTGCAATGTGCTGAATTGGCACGATTGTAACGCAGCTATGAAATGTCAGCTAATGTTGCGACCACAATTTTGAGTTAGCATTGATACGCTAATGGCTACTCTTGTAGCTGTAACAAGCAGCGCTGCTAGCATCAGTTAGCCGCTAGCTTTCGCTAATGACCGATTTTCACAACAAAGAAATAAGAGTTAGCAGAACTATTGTCCCTTGTTGTGAACCCCAACTTAAAGATATAAGTAACAACAACTCACCAACTTGTTTTTGAGCAGACAACTGGCTTCCTTTGTTGTGCTAACTTACATTATTGCCCTAAATGTCAGTAATTTATATTTCCAAGTTTTACCAACTTAAATCACTGTGTTAGGGCAAAAAATACAAGTTGGCTTTTTTTGCAGTGTGCTGATGAAGGTACTGAGATCTATTTCTTTGTCCCTCTTGTCCAGGGAGTCTTCTTGTTCAGCGCCGTGCAAATGGTTCCCCTCACCTTGGGCGAATACGTGTTTCCAGCCTGGGGCCAGGGCGTCGGGTGGTGCATGGCCCTCTCCTCCATGACTCTCATCCCCGGCTACATGGTCTACATGTTCCTCAGACTCAAAGGCACATACAAAGAGGTAAGATCATAGTGGATTTAGTTGATGCAGTTTGCTTAATAATAGCGTTTGAGTAAACTGCAAACACAAAGCAAATGTTATGTTAATATTTGACTGGCTTGCTGCAAAGTTGTTAGTGCAAACTCTAGCAACAAATGTTAACGATGGTGAGGAAACTCTCTGAGGAAGATAATTACAAAGAAAGAAATAGTTAAGAAGCCTCGGGCAAACACTTAGATCAAAGAGTGTCATCCTAAGGAAATATAAATCGTGATTTTTTTTTGCCACATTTTTTTATTGGCATCCTTTATCTAAATTTAAGGGCAGAGCTAAGTGGTTCTATACAACCGGGTACTGATTCTCATAACAAGGAGTACAAATATCTGCATGATAAATCTAAATACATTCATCCACTTAAATAAAATGTTATCAAAGTTACACGTATGTATACTGGAACATTAATACTGAGAGATTTGGTTGGTGTAATGCAAATGCGATAGCTGTAGATTTCCCAGAGCATATGCATCGCTGCACAAACCTCTGAGCGTTTATAGCTGGTCTGAATTTTAATCTGCAGTCGGCAGTGAGGCAGGCTGTGTGTTAAGAGTTTCAAGTGGATTAATCGGTATGCCAGATTTTTGACTCAAATATATTATTACACAGCGTTTGCGATAGACCAATCCAGCATAGGAACACAGTGGTGTCTTTAGAGGGGGCTGATGTTTTGTGAGGATAATATCATGTCATATGAGCCATGAGGATTTTACAGTTTGATGGAAGTTTGAATGAACATTTAAGGTCACCCTGTAGATATTAAACCAACAGTCTTGCTCAAATATGTTTACCATAATATACCAATCCTAACTTAAACGATAACATTTGCATAATAGCTGCCAATTTAAATAGTACCTGAGATGTAATTTAGCAGCAAAAAGACTCTTCACACTGCATGTTAAAATGCTCAGCTAAGCCCAGTGTGATTTTGCCCTGTGCATTATAATTGCACTGTGATTCAATGTTTTTCTAATGGGCAAAGAAGACGTGATAAATTGCCATGAAGAGTGGAGCAGCGATAAAAGGATTAGTAAAATAGAGTTTCTAATTAGTTCTCTTAAACCATTTTAGATGTAGTGTTGCTATACCAGCCACTGAGTTCTGAGTAAATTACATTCATTTATGCAGCAGAATGGCACGCCGCATTATTATTGATCTGATGATGCTAATCAATGGCACATAATACCTTTTCCGGCATGCCATTTACATTAAGAGTGCTTTGATATGCAGTCATCCACAATGCACTGAACAATAACCTTACATCTATACAGTCGTTACTGACAGATATAGCTATAAAGCCACCGCTGACAGAGTAAATGGGCCATAATTGCAGGCAGTGCAACAGAGGCTGTCAGAGGCGATGTGCAGGTGTCAGATCCTGCAGTACCAGCTGATGGCTGATTGTCTAATTGTAGCAATCAGCCAGCTGATTAATGCTCTGCATCCATGCGGAAGCTGAGTTTCACAAACACTCTATATAAATGCCTTCTGGATCTAACGAGACCCACAGCTCGGAACATTTGGAGGATTTATAAGTTTGGGCTGGGCTGATTTAGTTTTATGGGTTCAGTTAAGTTTGTCCCATGAGGCATTATTTAGTGTCAAGAACATTGGCTTTGAATTCGCTTCATCAGTCTAATCTCGCACTGATTCACTCATATAACAGCCTGGTGTGCTAAAACTTAACGTCAATTATATTTCAAGAGAAACATATTTTCTTACATTTGTTGTCAGGGGTAGACTCAGGCTGTCTGAGGGGCAGGGGCAAATAAAAATAATAATAATAAAAGCATCAGCTGCATGCTGTGAGGCACCAGGATGCAGAAAGTGTTCCAGCATGTCAGCCAGCCAATCTTCACTCTAAGACCACCCTAGAAGGAATATTTTCTCCATTTAAGGGAAACTGAAAGGAACCTAGATTATGTTTTAGCTGCCATGGGAGTATCCATGTAGCGTTTTTGTCAAACAATTCTAATCAAAGTGTATGGGTATTCCTTGCAAGGATGACAAACACTGGACAAGTTCCCGTCGTGTGAAAGCAAATGTCAACCCAAATCATGATCTTTTACGAAGCCTAACCAAGGTGTTCTGGTGCAAAAACCTAACCAAACTGTGACTGTTTCACAACATTAACCTAGTGTTTAAAACTGCAGCTGCAAGACACAAATTTCCCTTGAAACAAAAACAAATATGCAGTTTTGTTGTATGTGAATAGGGCTGGGCGATATGGCCAAAATCTTCTGCTTTTTGTCCCAGCAACAATATAAATCATGATATAGCATGTTTTCTGGCTATTCAGTTAATAAATTGTCTATATGAAATAACTATATTTCCATACTCAGTGTTAGCAAAGCAGCAACCTCGATGGTTCACTCCAACTTTGCCCCCACAAGCAAGGATCAAAACGTAAAGCACAATCTATATGAAGTAAATCTTGCCATAACGCAATTGGGCTGCTGGTTTCTGACATTGCGATACAAACATAGAAAAAAGCATTTTTGTATTGTTTAGGTGTTATATATTCTCATATTGCCCAGCCCTAGTGCTTGTTATAATCAAATTACACAATGTAATTTTGTATCACGATATGATGCCAATGAAAGACAAAATTATTGGGTAACACTTTACAATAACCATCATTTATAAATGGTAAACAGATAGTTTACTAATGTTTAATCATAATTTATAAACAGTTTATAGGCCATTTAGAATGGTAAATACATAATTTATTACTATTTAACTAACTAAATTATGTATAAATGGCTAATAGATGGTATATTAATGTATATTTATAATTAATTTACCATTAACAAACAATTAAATTATAATTAATAGTTTTAGTTTCACTCATTATTACATTTTTAACACCATATTTAGTATGTTAATGATTTTGAAATGATTCATATACCTTTAAGAAATTGGTTGAAACCATTTAAAGATTAAATATGTATAGCAATTTGTAAATGTTTAATAATTGGTTTATAAACCATCTATAAACATAACTTAGATGGTTATTCTAAAGTGTTACCAATTATTGTATTGAATTATTACCCAGCCCTATATGACAACATACATTTTAAGGAGACAGGGTTGCATATAACCATATATCACAACCGGAAAACTGTTGAAACATATTTTCTGAGAGTATCTGGTGGAAAGTTCACACTCAGAGCCCGAGGCTGTGCACTCATCAAGCTCACAGCTGTGTAGCTGGTGTGTTTTGTTGCAGCTTAATGGTTTGATCGCAAACATTGCAGCTGTTTGGTCCCTACTAATGGTGTATGGCACTATATCATTGTCATTTTGACACTATCGGTGGATTTTTCAGTCGTGTGATATCTGCACTTCTCCTCTTCAGCGTCTGCGGATGATGTTCAAGCCTGTGGTGCTGGCGAAGGCTCAGGAAAACGGCCCAGACCAGCAGACAGAAAACCAGAATCAGAACCCTGCCAACGAGGAAGCCTACATCTAGAAGCTTCTGCCTGTCTCTTTGTCTCGGCGGCCAGACTGGCGACCTAAACAGAAAAAGCATAATCAAGGTTGGGAACGACCACCAGACTTCCATGTCTGCTTTTATTCACCTACCTCCTGGGGACACGTGAGACCAACCTGATTACACAGTTATTTTTAGGGGTTTTTCTGTTTGTTTATTTGTATAATACAGAGTTATAAAACGTATGAGGAAAAACAAACTACCCAGCAAAATTGTTGTGATATTATGAATTTCATTATGCAAAAAAGTTAGTCTTTTTAGAAAAGGAAATGTGACTTAGGAAATTACTGTATATTGAATATATAATTTAAATTTGGAGGCCCGCGTTGATTCAATAGTATTGTGCTACTTTGAAGATATTAATTAATCTACTAAACTACAATTACTGTACAAAGAAAAATATTGGTTAAATGCATTTTGCTTGTACATGAAATAAATACATTAAAATGAATGCAGTGTAGTAGGTGAAAAAAATGCAATTTGAAAGTTTGTAAAGTGAAAATTGACCAATTTATGGCAAAGACAATATGGGAATGTGCAACAGGTAAGGCCAAATCTGCTTGTATGTGTAAAATATTATTTAGCCCGACTATCACTCCCTTTGCAGGATCCTGCAGTTCGCCTGAAATGTTTACCACCCATATCTGGGGCTACCTTTGAAAAGCACAAGAACAGTATGGAATTTTGAAGCGTCCAACTTTTCTTTTTATCGGCTCGATTGAAACTTGCGACAACAGCAAAAATAACTTACATAGGATACATAGCAAGAGACTGTTATAATTGTTTCTTTGTTTTCTAAAGAACAATAACTTTGTATGTCGTCTGAATCTTTTTTGTAGAATCATTTTTAGGTCGTTTTCTATATGTGAGAGTGAGAAGGACCAAAATCATACTCTTGTTTGAAAGATTGGTGCAGACAGTTGACCCGCTGACTATATATGGATTAAATCAAGCATCTCCTCTTGTCTCTCAGAAGAGAGTACAGTAGCAAAAACAGCATCCACCTACAAGCACAATTTGGATCTGTAAACTACCACCTCTAACAATAAAGGAGTAGACAATACAGAAATCCCATATTTGCATGTGTGTACAATATTTCATCTTGAGATTATTAAGAAAACATTGTTAATTCTTCTCCTGATTATCAGTTACAGAAGTGGAGTTGTGTTGCAATAAGCCAATGCTTATTCAGATCTATATTTTAAGCTGTGAGAGTGAATAAGCTGCAGTGGCTGCTGTGTTGGAGACCTTAAGATGGATTTCTATGATAGCTACCACTATTCTGACTGAAACCGTTTACTTGTATATCTATTTAGTAATCCACTCCTCAGGAACAAAGGTGGACGTGACCAAATTCTCTCAGATACTACCATTATACAGTGAAACAAGTAATGCTGTATTTTAAAAAAAACACAACTATCATTCAATTTTTGCCATTTTATCCCATTAACCCAACATGCTACCTTAAGGGGCAACAAAGCATGAACACACAAACCAGTAAATATAAATACATAGTTGGGCACACTTGAAAAGCTGATCCAAATTGTTGCCTCTTTTCTGTGTGCGATTCAGCTAGCATCATTTCTTTCAGTGTAAATTAGTGCTCGAAACAGTCCAGTACTCACCAGTACTGAATACCATCAGTTCTGATTTTTATCCACATGAGTACCCTTCTAATTTTGTTTAACGGTATTATTAATAGGCTGATATTTATACCAAAATAGACTACATAGCATGATTTATTTGGAGTAACCAAGAAATTATATGACAAATCAGACATTCAGCACCCCCATAGAGCCCAAATGGAACAAACCTTTTGTTTTTTGACCACATTTTCTTGCCACTGTGACAATTTGACTGATGTTGGCAGTCAAATTATGCTCCTTAGATGCAACTGTGGACTATTCATCATCACCCCTACAAGATATTAATATAAATATATCCACATGCTATGATTATGCCATGCAGCTGCTCAATTAGGGTAGTGGGTGGCACCATTTTTGGTCCAATTCAGGCACTGGTGTAAATGAATTGTGATGGCCTTCACATATTCATTTAAGTAGAAGCCATAGTGTGTTTCTATCCTGAATCGAGAGCAGGTTTCCAATATCAGACTCGGAGAGAGAAACTTTGGCTCGGTCAGAGGACAGAGCCGGCAAAAGCACTGTTAACTCAACAGGACATAGCAAGATGCTATAAACTGTCGGCCAACACCACTGAAACTACTCCTTTTCATAGGGTGAAGAAAAACCTATTATTACATATCACTTTTGCGTGGCAATATGAAAACATATATGTAGAAACTGACTTTGAGACAGACCACAGTTATCACTGTATTACTATGAAGGAGGATCAAGAAAATTTGCTTCTGTGGCAGCTACATGCGACAGGAATCAGGTCGAATCAGTCCCGTTTATTATCGTTTATCTATGTTTTTCTTTTTCAAAGATATGTGAATTAAAATGTGCAATGACAAAGGGTTCCGTGAATTTTGTATAAAGTTACCATACTGCAGTTTTCTCTCTTGAACGATGTTGTAAACTGGACTGTGTAATACATGTATCTGTGAATGTCCGTACAACCTGAGTTTTTCTTTTCTTTTGTCTAAATGTTGAACAAAAAAAAGTATATTATTTGCTGTTTTCTGCAATAATATTATTATCTCAGAAACTAAAGCACATATCTCTCTCAACTGTAAAAATTATAATTACAATAACAGAATAGAGTAATAATAAAGATGATGATAATAATAAGAATAATGTAATAGAAATGTCTAGTCAGAGAATATTGTTTTGTATATTTCTAGCTGTTTCATGGGCCTAATGTAAAATATTATATGTAAAAAAAAATATAATAAATGTCTTTAGATGGTGTTATATGAAAAAGCATGATTGCAATATATGTTATCTGCAAAAATAAATAAAGACCTATAGATTATAATGTCTGTGTCATGTAATGCTTCTAATAGAAGAGAGACAATATTTGTGTTCATTTTTAAATGCATACAATATTTTTTTTTAATCCTTTGATGCACAACATATGGACAACCCTCCTAATGCACAACATGGGTCAAAAATGACTCATTCATCCGAATTTGATTTAAAATTAAATGACCTAATACTATAATAATAGTAATTTGTTTCAACTAGTTACTTTCCACACTCATATATTTAATATATTTAACATGTTTATGTATCATTTTGTCACACATACAGTGTATCTAGAAGGTATTCACAGTGCTTCACTTTTTCCACATTTTTTATGTTTCAGCCTCATTCCAAAATTGATTAAATTCATTTTTCCTTAAAATTATACACACAATACCCCATAATGCCTTTTTTGACCCATGTTGTGCATTAGAAGCGTAGTGATAACAAAAGGTTTTTTGTGCAAAACGTAAGAAATGAAAAACAAAAAATTAGGATGTATGATGATCAAAAACAAGTTGATTGAGGAAAACCTGCAATACTGAATGATGAAATACATTTATTGCAAAAATATAAAAATTAAAATCTCAGTCGGGTCACTTTAGACCAGGGGTCTCAAACTCAAATTACCTGGGGGCCACTGGAGGCAGAATCAAAACGACCAAAAAACAAAGACACAAAATGACAGAAAAAATACACAAAGTGACCAAAAAAAGACACTAAATTATGAAAAAAAGACACAAAACGACTGAAAAAACACTAAATTACTTTAAAAAGACATAAAATGACCAAAAAATTCACAATTACCAAAAAAAGACACAATTATTAAAAAAGGTACAAAATTATTAAGACACAGAATTATTTTTAAAAAAAAGACAAAATTACCAAAAAAAGTAAAGTGCCATTCATATAAAATTCATTCATTCATATATAATATAAAACTCACATTAAACTTTCATATCAAGGTGGGGGCCACAAAATATCTTCACGAGGGCCACAATTGGCCCGCGGGCCGCGAGTTTGAGACCCCTGCTTTAGACCCATGTTGTGCATCAAAGGGTTAAACCAGCCAATGGTGAAGATATACAATACGTTACATGTAGAAAAAGCACTTTTATTTGTTAAATGAATGTGAAGTGCTGGATTAAAAGGTGTGGACATACTCTTCAAATATGCTTTCTGCATTGAAGAGAGAAATGGTTTGGCATCATGGCACTGACCTGCCCAACATTATGGTAATTCTTGATTTATTACATAAGTAGAAATGAATATGCAATCAGCTTCATCACCGCAGGAGATGCCGTCTGTAAACTTGTCTGATAGTTTCTGACAAATGGATTTTGCCACAGCAATATCCTTGTGACACCTGCACTCAGGGCTGTGCCAGCACAGACACTATAGCTGTCCTGGCTGACAGCCAACCCCTCCCGGTCACAATGCTCCATCCATCTCCCTCCCTGCTGTTCAGCACATGTGTTAGACTCCAAACAGCCAAATCACCACAAACTACGCACCACCAAAGATGTACAGAATGTGTAGACGTCTTTATTTCAAAGAATTTATGAAAAGTGAATGACTACATTAAAATCCTGGCGTTGCACATGAGAAAGGAAAAGGAATGGATTAAAAAGCACGTCTTAAAATAACATGTCTGGATCAAGGTTATAATAGTTTTGGATTTTTCATTAGTTTTAGTTTTAATTTCGTTGTGAATTTTTGTTTTCAAATTCAGTTAGTTTTAATTCATTTTTAGAGTGAGTTTTCTAGTTTTGGTTTAGTTTTTATTTTTTGAAAATGCAAAAAGCATGTGTTAATGCACACTTGAAACACTTAAATGAAAACAGGGTAACGCTTTATATTAAGGTCCATTACTGTGTGTTTATAAGCCTATATAAGTGTTAATAATAGCATTATAATACAGCTAATAGCAGGCTATAAGAGATGTATAATAAGAACATTAATAAAAGCCTCATGAGTAATCTTATAATTCTTAATAATAGCATTACAAACACCCATAACCCACCCATTATGTCTTTGCCATGCCTTTATTAATCTTTTGTTTGCTTATTGATATTAAAATATACTTTATTGCTCATCTATTATAAGTTAACTATGCACTTGTTAACAGTTAACTATGGGTTTTGCAGCTAAAGGGATCTAAAGCGAGAACAATGCCTTATTACTTGTTAATTAATGGTTATTACAAGGACCTTAATATAAAGCGTTACCGAAAACAGTGTATTTCCAGTTTTGTTCTTAACCATGCAATGATTCTATTTTCAGAGAAAAATATCCAGCCATGTTAGAACTTATTTGGCAATAATGCTTTTTATATCCAGCGCTCTTCAACTTTTTTTTCAACAAAAGGCAAAGGCAAGTGAGCATTTTATCAAAATTTGTAATTTCCATAGAACTTTTCTAGTGCAACACTTCAAAATGTGCATAAAAATGGGAAACACAAATACTGTTTGTATGGCTTGGTCCTCTTGTAAATCTTTTCTTTGAGGCTCTATCATCCCCCGTCATCCCCCAAAGGGGCATCACAAACGCAACACAACAAAGACTGGGGAATGACAATATTGCATTTCCCACGTAAAAAGGTTTCAGGATGCTAACCTAACCTAAGTGCTTGTCAAATAGCATAACAGCGTCTGAAACCCTCTCTTCAGCCGTGGAATTGTGGCTGGCTGGATGTGACAATTTGTTCTTTTTCCAAAATTGACAATCTGACTATCAAGCCCACTCTTAGCAGCGACAGAGTCAGTGTGTAGAGGTGTGAAAGTATAGAGTTTGAATTTCTCTGTCAAGCTCTTTTTCCGTCTCCACAAAACCATTTCTATTGCTTTTTGGATATACAACTGAGTGCAATACCAGGAATTCCATCCCCATTTTCTTTTAGATTTATTACAGCTAGGGTACAAAGACACGCAAGAGACACAGATGTCTTGGAGGAGGCAGTAGGAAGAAGCCAGGAGGAGGTCAAAAATAAAAGAGAACAGGCTTTGGGATTGATTCTCCAAGGCTAAAAAGCCATTGAAGTGTAGTAACTAGAATGGGAAAGACTGTCATCCATCCCTCTCTACGACAGCAGACTTCTTTCCCAACCTTCAATTGTCGCCATTTAGAACAGTTCTAAAATCTTATTTTGTATGAAATACTCAATTTGAAGCATGCTGGGGCTGATGAAAGGCTGTAACAAGTGGGAAGTACTGCACATCATGTTGGAGTGGCAGCAGACTGGAGTTGTCTTCTTGGACTATCTCGGAGGCTTCACTGCATTTCAGTGAGCCTAATCACGTGGAACAGATTATTATGTGAGTGCAGAATATGTATGGAGTTTATAATTGGCATCTTGGCTCTTACATCATTATTCCTTGCATCCATACCAAGCTCAGCAAGGCAGAGATCGGGGAGTGACGATAATCACATCCCTCCAAAAAACGCATTAGACTCAGAGCCCAAGAGCAGATATTATATGGAATCTTTTATATGTGTGCAGCCACTGCAGCAATTTCCACAGACCACATATTGAGGGAGCACTGGTGCTGGTAGCTTCGTTGTACGCGTCGGCAAGGCGACATATGGCCGTTCTCCTGCCGGACAATTCAGAAAATGAATGAGGTGAACATACATATCAACAACAACTGAGATGAAAACAGCTAAACTTAGCTATCAAGTAGAAGCGATGAAGTTTAGCTGGAGTTCAGTATATATATATTGTAACGGACTGTTATTCATTGAGTTGTTCAGGTTTTATTCTGTTAGTGTGCTGCAGTGTACGGGGAGACGCCGGAAGGTGGCGTTGTTAGAGGCTGTAGAGCCTGTCAGTTATGGCCGTTGCCATGGCGACTGGAGAGTTGGTTCTTACGATAGCCTGTTGCTGTGTGTTTTATTGTGTTGGCGTTGGCTACGGCCCACAGTAGCCTGTGTTATCAAACTGAGAATAAAGGCAGAGAAAACCAGCTCCCGATCGTAGCTCCATTCTTCCGGGTCGCTACAATATATATATATATATATATATATATATATATATATATATATATATATATATATATATACAATTTACACCCCAGTGGCCATAATACATGTTAGTACCATAGATTGGTTTAATTTCTGAGCAGCTGTAAACTGTTCTCATTCCCAACACATCAAAGACCAATCAGGACCCCTTGGCGTCACATTTTGACACACTGGGTCTTAGTGCTAAACATGTAGCTAATGTTGTGAATTGGCACCAAAGCTGCTTGGATATGATAGGCAACAATACTCCCTGGTACGGTTAGGGAAAAGATCAGGGGTTGGGTTAAAATAACTACTTCAAGGATTATTATTATTTATTTTTTTTTAAATCAACTACTCGACGCAGTTATGTAGGTGACATAGAGCATGATGTGGAATCTATTAAGTTTGGATGTTAATTTACAGGTTAACTTAGATTACCTCCCCGACCTCCTCCCTCCGCAGACTGCGATTCTTGCTATACTACGACTCTAACTTATATTGCAGATGGATGTAGTTAACTGGAAGAATGGTGCATCTCGAAAAGGTTTCATTACTCTACTGTAAAATACATTGGCACCGTGTTTGTAACCAAAAAATGATGTAATATATATACAAGCATCACTGTAATTTTTGCATTTATTTTTTGTAAAAATACTTTTTCTCACTGTTAAATGTACTAAACACCATATCTCTAACAAAAATATATAACAAAGTTTCTTTTGATGGAAAATCTTTTTATTTTTTACGGAAAGTAAGGAGTAAAATGCCAATCTTAAACGTGAAATCAAAAGTGCTAATATAATTTTACCGTAATGTTAGAAAAAGTTGCACCGTATTTATTACGGTAAAGTTCTGGCAACCACAGCTGCCGGTTTTTTACTGTAAAAACAACAGTTTTTTTACAGTGTACGATGCCAGCAATTTTTTCAGAGCAACTGTACTCAAAAAGGATCATGTTTCTGGGAGCAAAAAATACCAAAGCTGTGGAAATATTTAATTGTTTGGTACCTCATCAAGCAGTAGTGCGTTTGTTGTCTTTGGTGTACCTCATGTCTTTATATGTCAGACACATCCTGAGTTTTACTACATTGGTGATGACTGTGTTTTTAAGAATGTGTGAGCCTCTGTGCATGCACATGATTCAGCATGTCCTCCTGAGTATGCATATATATATATATATATATATATATATATATATATGCATATAAGTCTGTGTCTGCTCATCTGAGCATGCGGCGGTAGTAGAAGTGTTAGTTGTGGCGATGACACAGACATGAGCGGAGCAGCTCTGACAGCTCCAGTCTAGCAGAGGTAGTAGCAGCTCAGAAGTCAGCTCGAGGGCCCCAACAACACACACACTGTGGAAATGGTAATCTGTTTTCCCTCCTTGCCAGCTTGGCCAAGGCTCCCAGTTGCATGCACACTCTCCAACTGCATCACAATCATTGGGTGCTGACATGCGCAGCACGGTGGGGCAAAAAAAGAGAGAGAAGAAAATACTCTGTTTACTCTACTTATAGCTGCAAGGCTGTATTTTTCCACAGTTGTTTCATGTGAATGACGCAGTGAGGTTATGCAACTGACTTTGCGATAGGAGACAGGATATAATATTTGATGGTTATATTAATGGGACTTTTTTTGGGGGGGAGGTCAGCCTGTCAAACACACAGACATCCTTTGCTTATAAAAAGATTATTGGAATAATAATAGTTATGTCTGCCTCAGCAAGTTTTTACAATTAGTTTAAAAATTCTACTGATTGCATTTAGAGCACTTAAAACTCCAGAAAGTCAACATTGTTTTTTATTTTAACAGCCTTAATTCCCTAACCTTCACCAAGTGGTTGTTATTGTAACCAACATTAGGACCCAAATTACAAAGTAGTTATATTAACCCAAAATCTAATCAAGTCGATTTTATGCCATCCAAACACCAGCCATGTCAGAAATATTTGTTATTTGTCTCAGTTTCGGAAGGGTCAGAGAGATTATGGTTTCCTGATGATACAGGCATTAGATCATACAAAGCTTCTGTGTGCCATTCTAGGGGACATGGACAAACAACACAAAATATTTTGTCATTTAATTTGAATGCATTTCATTTGCCTGCAGCTCTTGCAATGACCCCAAACGTTTGAAGGCTATCGAGTGAACACTGCCAGGCCTTTCCTTCACCTAGGATCCCTTTTTCTCCAGCTGACCAAAGCTGAATCAGAATATTAGTGAGCCTTCATGGCTTTCCCTCTGTTCACCTTTACAACAGACTACTGATAGCGTATCTGCTCCCAGCAGACTGACAGACAGACAGGCAGTGAGAGAAGCAAATGCCCTTATCACTGCCTGCCATATGATGGGATTAGCTTGAGTGTTGTCTAACAAAGCATTAATGAGCACTTTTAATTGCCTGCACGGCATACCCTGCCAAACCCTGCCTGAACTACACACACACACACACACACACACACACACACACACACACACACTACAACACAGGGCTGTGACGCATATTTGTCCCATCTGAAATGGCGTCCAAGTGATGGAGAATTTGTATTCATCACTGGAGTACAAACACACACATTATTGCCGTCATTCCAATACATTGGTGTACAATTTGAAAGAGAATATTGGTTTGAAGACGTCTATTTAAACTCCATTCACTCCCTCACACAATACAGACTTAATTAAAATCAATAGATGTTTTTGATTATCTTGTGGTGCCATATTACAGTGCAGGCCACAGGACTTTAGCACTGCCGTGACCTGAAAAGCTGTCTGATTACAGCAAGGCAGAGGGCAATGTCTTCCACTCGATTTTGATTAAATTCTACAAGAACGCCATCTGGATCTACAGGCGCCAACTTGGTTTACCTCTGCCCATCTTTCCACTTATGATGGAGGCCATTTCTTAATGTTGCAGTGGCTATGAGGGGAAGGAAGATTGGGTTAAGTTGGCACATTATTCACTCTGCCATTTCTATGGCTTAATTTATGCTAGAATATTTTAACCCTCTATGGTACGGTGTTGCCCTCAGGCAACATATCAATTTTGCATGTTGCATGAACCAATAACAATGCTTTACTTTGTCACATGACCTCCAGGAGGCCATATTGAAACCTTTTTTTGCAGACTTTTCCAAAGGAAACAGCTTTGCCATTTTGCGCGACAAAAAATTGCTCAAAACGTAATTTCCTGGCCCTTTTCCATCTGGAAAAAATATATTCCTACTGATAGGTGAGTTAAACCTTCATTTTTGATAGTTTCATGCACTTAGACTATTAAAGACAATCATTCCAATGGGTTGTTGGTTCAATGGTACAATGTTTCCTACAGGCAACATTCAGACAGGAAACCGGTTAAAAAAGTTCCTTTTATAATGTTTTTAAATTCAAAATGTTTTGTATTGTACCCTGTTGAAGCTACTGAATCTTTTACACATGTTTATTAGGTAAATTATGTTAATATTACTTGTGGTACAATGTTGCCTACGGGCAACAAACCCCAAAAACTTCCAAAAGAAAAAAAGAATTATAAAATTTCTTCAGATTATGTTTATTTAGTCTATTTTAAGACAAAAAAACTAACTTTTTCCTAACTGGCATCATAATGCGTGCCATAGAGGGTTAACCAGCAGCATAGAAGGGCTAAGGACCTCAGCTATGTTCTTTTTTTAAAATTAGGTGTTTTTGTGAATAAAGTAATGATGTGCATCTGTGCCAGTCAACACACAGGGATGGCTGGCACACTGATGAACCCAGGTTGTCCTATGTCTATAAACTAGAACTAAAAGTAACACAGTTACAACATTTTTTAATCACAGTTGTGTAATACACTTAGTCAACAAACCCCTTTTTTTTATTTTTTTTTACTTCCAATAAAATAAAACTGAACTTTTACTCTTGACCCCTGACTTTAAGATATTTCAACATAGATGATTACGGGTCAGGAATACACATTTTTGCTTCTACATCCTTCAAATGACCAGGAAATATGTGTGTGCCAACCAACTTCAGTTTTCTCTGCTCCACAGTAAACACTTCATTTCTGTTTTTAAAATAAATATTGTATGTTTAGAAAACCATTTTCTATTCATTCATTAATTATAATAATTCAAGAACACAATTCAAGAAGTCTTGTGCCTAGAGCTAAATGCTAATGTCTGGATGCTAACATTGTCACAATGACATGCTGATGTTAAATGGGCATAATGTTTATACCATTTTATTTTAGTATACTAAAATTCAATAATTAACTAAGTAGTTAAATTAGCAATTCACTAAAAGTGCAGCTGAGGCTGTTGGGGATGTCATTAGTTTTGCAGGTATTTGGTCATAAACTTAAGTACTGAACCAATCAGAAGCTTGACCTGATGGTAATTTAAGTTAACAATATAATGGCAATCCATCTAATAGCTGTTGAGATATTTCAGTTTGGACCAGGCGGCAATCTCCGTGCCTGAGCATGGAGGCCAACCAGGAAGTGCATTAAGCCTGCAATCCACCGAAAATTCCAGTAGGGGGTGCTAAGTTTGGCTGCAAAAAAAATCTGCCCATTCATTTCAGTGCAAAATTTGAAAACTTCTCACTTGATTTATTACCTCAGAAATTTTTTTCAGGACAACATTATGGTCTCAATCGCTAGTAAAAAATCTTCTTCAAGACAATTTGATGTCAATAGTTCTAATAATGGCCCCATTTAGAAGAAAATAGAAGATAAAGAATCGTATGATTTGGGGCGTTTCTAGCTTTGATTGACAGGTCACTAACAAGGCGAGCCGTCACCAGGAGAGAAGCAGAGCAATGCGTATCCACGGCAACGTGTCAATGAAGTTATATATAACGTTATATAGATAGAAAAGCCGATTGGTCTCATAACTTTGACCCTTTCACTGTATTTTCACTTAATGACAGTTTATTTGAACGTTTTGTTCAGTAAAAATGTCTTGTTCAGCGTTTGGTTGGACTAACAGACACTCCAAGGAGTCGCTGCTCAGTTTTCTGAGGTCAGAAAGATACATTTTGCTTTTGTTTTTTGCTAGCCAAAACTAACATCCCAGTTAATGCTCCAGTTAATGCTAACATGAATTAGCAGCAGCTTCTCTCAGTCGGGTTGAGGTGTAGAGAGGCTGTAGTCAGTGATCAGATCCCTCTCCTCCTCCACAGTCCAGATATGGTCTGCTCCGCATATCGGAAACAAGATGGCGACGCAAGATGGCGACGAGTATAACGCTGAACTCGAGGCTTCCAATGGGCCACAAACCAATGGGTGACGTCACGGTGACTACGTCCATTATTTATATACAGTCTATCGTTTGGACCGAAGGGGCCAACCACCTGACAGACCGACAAAATGTTTGGACAAAAGTCCCTCAACATGCTTGTCATGCAGTGAAAGGTTTAATCAAAGATTATGCATTCCCACCCAAGTCCTATGATCCCCAAGTGACAAGTTTGAACATGCAGAGTCAGGCAGGGAAGTGTACTGTAGTTTATCAGGATCAAACTATCCATTCGCTGCAGTACTTTTCTCATGGCTGCATTTTCCTTGTCAATCGCTTAAGGTGGCTCAGTCTGATAATGTGCAACTAGTCACTGTGACACAAACATCCCAGAATGGTCAGCAGCCGCTGCACTCCACCAATCATGCTAATAATTAAGCAGATGGTGGCAAACTATGCGGCTGGTCTTACTGCACAGCACAGGAAGACACAGCATGTCTCTGTAAAAGCACAGGCTGCACACTGACCCAGGAAGAGGCCAGAAGTACCCCACACTGCTCAATCAACACAAGGTTTAGCATAGCCATAGGTGAAGAAAAAGTGCCTAGAAGCAGTTATTTTGCAAGCAGGGATCTAACTTTACTGCTACCTAACAGCTTATGGAGAAAAAAAATCTGAGGAAGACCATCTGTGGCCAAAATGTGAAACACACAATGTCAAAACTGGGAACAAGAAAAGCAAAAACTGGATGAGAGTTACATGTATTATAGTGTTCAAATTGCAACAACTAGTTATGAAGTAGGCCTGGGTGATTATATGATCGTGATTACTGATCCCAAGAAATTTCAGGTCGATTACGGTGAGCATAGCTGTGAGCATATTTACGCAATCAAAAATGTCTGAAATGTGCATGACAACAGCCAATCAGAGTCGACCTTTTCCTGCTCGGCTTCTAAGTTGCCGGAGAAGTAAACAGAAAGACCAAACGTGGAGCTAAACGCGGAGCTGAGGAAAGCGAAATAGGTGTCAGTCATGAGCAATAAAACCAGGGAGGTACAGGTGAATGTTGTGAAAGAGCAAAGGAAATTACAATCTATCCACCGCTGTATCGAAAGAAAACTAACATTCAATAGCGTTGGAAAATCTGAACACTTACAGAGAAACAAGTTATTACTGAATGGAACTTAGTTCAACAAACAAGTTAGCAAAAATTTTAACAGTGTGGGCTTTCTAACAACAAATCACAATCACAATTTGTTTATTTTGGGTCTTGCATACCTGCAAAAACACTCAGGACTGCAAAGTAGTTCATTGTGTTATTTTATATTTTTCTACATTTGTTGTACTGTTGACTAAAAATTGTTTTAATATTTTTCTATGTTCATCTTATTTAATTTGCTTTGTAATTTACTTCTTATGTTAAAATATTTAACTTATCTCTAGTTTTCAATACAGATGCTTTAACCCATAAGAACCCACGGTGACACGGGTGTAACAAACACTTTAAATCTTCTAGAATCTCCCATATTCAGCCTTATGCTTCACCTTAACTCATTAAATCCCAAAGCAACACATACTTAACACCCTGGGTGTGACTGGAAACAGAAATCTAAAGAAGTAGTTTAAACCCATTTAACAATTCTAATCCGTTAGAGTGTCCTTTATTGCATTTAACCCTATTTGGTTTGTTTGTTATTTGTTTTTATTTATTTATAATTTATTATTATTTTGTTACTTAAAACCAAATCTGAAAAATTATTTGTTGTTACACTATTGCACTATTAATGTCACAATTTAAATATATGTTGTGGAGATGCAGAGAAAAAGGCAAATTTGTGTTTCTGTAAGCAGAAAAGGTGTGTGACATATATGTCACAATGTGACATATATGTCACATCGCAGATCTTTGACATTTAGGGGTAGTATTTTAAAAAACACAACATCATAAATGTTCACTTGGTCTGTGGTATATCCCCCATAATTTTTGTTCAAGGATAAATAGGTCTGGGTTCTTATGGGTTAAAACTGGAAGTTTAAAAACAATATAAAAAATCGTGATAATCGAGATATGAAAAACATGTATCGTGATCCTTTTTTTTTTTTGCCATACCGCCCAGCCCTATTATAAAGTAATAATCAGTTTTATGTGCAGGTAAGCAGCATTTTGAGGCTTGAACCAAATGGTGTTCTTCAGACCCTCTCTGTGTTTTGGTGATGAATGGAGACAGAGGAGGCCTGTGTGACAAAACAGGGAGCGTGACTTCCAGCTGGAAACAGCTCCTTTCTCCTGGCACAAAAGAGTAAAGAGCCCCAAACAGAGCCCAGCGCTCATTCTCTTTGCTCTCCTCCTCTCCTCCGTACTTGGTCTCAACTGCCTCTTCCCCATATATTTTGCTCTTCTCTTCTCTACGGTACTGTAGAGTGAGTGATTGCCATGCCAGAGCCTCAACCAATGAACCCATCCTATCCCTTCCAGTCTCTGGGGTCTTTTGCCACGCCACATTTATCACCAAATGTACCAGGAGTGCTGGCGTTTTGTTGCATCTCAAAGCTCAGAGGCAGCTCCTTTTCCTTGAGGCATCTTCTTCGACACTGAAGCGGAGAAAACAAAATTGAACACGTACAATATCAAGAAAGCGCATATTGAACCTGTGACGGAGACGGTAGAGTGGTAAAAGGCTGAGAGTGGAATTAAAATGTTGGTTTCCCTTTAATTTAGCAAAAGTTTTATAGTCATGCACATCAATTTGACAAAGCTCGGTGTCCCTCCAGTCCTGAAAAACAATGTTTCTGAGCCAATGTTGTTGGACACACCGTGCTAAAACCTCAGGAGGAGTGGAAACAGGAGGTTTTCACCGAATCTGAAAACCGTATCTTACTTACTAAAGGTAGGTAATTAATGTTCCCTTTGCTTTCAAGAGCCATCACCTCATCAGCCCAGCACTCTCTAACTCAGCCAGGTTGTTAATGGGCTTGTGTCTCTCAAGAAACATCATGCACTTGACACCATTTTCTGAAGAGTACTACCCACACAAATGACAAAAAGGCTAAAATGTAATCAAAAGTATGTCTGTTCACAGAGGAAAGGAGAAGCGAAATGGGAGAAACTAACAGTTTGTGCAATGAATGTGACAGCTGCTTGTTTGATATTTGGTCACAGTTGTCGCTGTGGGAACTCTGTGAAATCTACCTTCACATGTGTTTGCTTTCAGAAAAGGTTGCAGCACCACCTCACAGCAAGAAACAAGGACTGGTACATATTGTATCATTAACTTGGTGTGACAAAGGAGCTGTATACTTGAAGTTTCGAGGAGCCTCAGCACTCTGGTGGCCACTAAAATCCTTTAAATCACAGATAAAACAACATTTCAAGTTCAGCTCAAAGGACAAAAAACAATACATAAAACTCTAACTTCCTTTTGGGCAATGCACACATATTTAAATTGTAATCATGTTTTCCACTCTCTATGAAATCTGGCTTTTCAGTGTGGACATTTGGAAAAATTATGAACAGTTAGTTCTTTTTAAGCATACACGACCCCAGGAATCTACAGCCTTGATATGACCTCTTTGAGGCTGACATCAACATGCCAACAAGTTCACAGTGACAATGTTAACTTGATTTTGGTTTAGTAGGTTCAAATATTTTATCGTGTTAACGGGCTGTGGGTCTGATGGTAGAGGGGTCGTGGAGGTCGGTGGTTCGATCCCTGAACATGGCAGCTTTCATGTCGGAGTATCCTTGGGCAAGATACTGAACCCCGATGCTGTGTGTGAATGAATTTCTGATGGTGGCAGGGTAGCCTCAGCCACCAGTGTTTGAATGAATGTGTGAATGAGTGAATGAGCGCCTTCTGTAGTGTTAAAGCGCTTTGAGTGGTGCCGTCCATTTACCATCTTAGTTTATAGTGTGCTATCATCAGCGTTGGGCAAAGTACAATGTAAAATATTGCATATTTCACATACTCTATAATATTACTGTCTTTGAGTTAAACTACACTTGCTCTACTTCCACCAAAATAACCACAGAAGTACAACTATGCATTATTATATTACAAACCAATACATTTTTTGGTGAAGCGTGCATGTTTTGGGACTAGGCTCATTGGCTATTTCCAACCAAGTTAGTTAAGTCATATGCTCTGCCGTAGTGTACAGTATGTGGTTGCAGCTGTAAAATAGCTGTATTGTTCTGGGCATCACCACCCCTGAGACATGTCTTGGTCAGTTCGGTGAGATAAAATTTGGAAAGATAAGAAACGTAGCACAATTTTATTAGTTTATCCTCATTTCAAGCTAGCATATGATTAAAGCAAATGTAAACCAGCTTGGCCAATGGAATACCACTTCTTCTTCTTCGGGCTCCCAGATGCTTAAAGTCGCCACTGGCCATCCCCTCAAATAATATTTTCCACTGAAACTTCAACGCCTCAATTTAGTGTCCTCTCTACAGCCTTTGTGTTTTCATGTTTGTGATCAACCATCAAATGCCTCATTTCATTTCTATGCAGATGATACAGTCATTTATTGTTCATCCCCTTCCCTAGTTCAGACCCTTCAATACCTGCAATCTGCTTTAGATGTGGTTCAATCCAATCTAGCTGAACTCAGATTGGTATTGAATGCGGAGAAATCAAAACTTATTATCTTTTCAAATAGTAAAGACTTGACATCCAATTTGCCAAAGATAATTACAGCACAAGGTGAAGAAATTGAAAGGGTCACGGCTTATAAATATTTAGGGATCACTATTGATCAGAAGCTGTCATTTAAACCCCATATTGAAATATTTGATTTCTGCAACTTTACTCTACCTCTACTGGACTACGGTGATCTGCCTTTTATGAATGCAACTAATCAGAGCCTTTAGAAGTTGGACTGTGTTTATCATTGTGCTCTGCGTTTCATTACCGGCTTGGGAAATCGCACACATCATTGTACTCTGTATGCCATGGCTGAAGCGCCATCTTTGTATTTTTTCAGGCTCTCTCATTGGCTAGTTTTTATCTATTAATCTATTCTTGAGCTGCTTTCCTCATACTTGTGTGCATGGGTTGAAACAAAGCTCAACAAAGAAAAATTTGCAAAAGGACTTGAAACTGTCTGAACTGATCACAATCAGTGAATTTAAATTGATTCTAAAGAACAAAGAAACCGCTTCCCTTGGTCAGTGTGACTGCTCATACAGTAAGTCGGCTACTGAGGCTCCTTCAGTGTTGTTGTGATGGTTGTATTTGTATTTAATTGTTTATGATAACTGTGTTTAAATGTTGTAACTTGTCTCTTTTTATGCTACTTTCTTGGCCAGGTCTCTCTTGGAAAAAATATTTTTTTAATCTCAATGAGACTTTTTACCTGGTTAAATAAAGGATATATATATATTTGAAGTGACTGTGTCGCATATGAGGGCTAAAACAGATGCTAAAAGGATGTATCCTTGAATAAATGTCCTCTACGGTGCAACGATTCATTGCTCAACAGCACAGCATCCAACCAAGGATGCATCATATGTCAGCATCCCCCAATCTCTCTCTCTCTCTCTCTCTCTCTCTCTCTCTCTCTCTCTCTCTCTCTCTCTCTCTAATGCTGCTTATGCAGAAAGGAAGAAATCTGATGTCATGCCTGCCTGCCCTCGGCTGTCAAGCCCTCTGACACACACAAACACACATACATACACAGACAAACGTTATTTACAGTATAATTACTTCCATGACAGTTCAGATGCAAGCCCATCACTCAGTATTATCAAACTATTGAGGCGTGTAACAGTCTATATATAATACAGATGGGGGGGAAAAAAGAAGAGTTCTATTACAGATCCACACACACGACCAACGACACACCCACTGTAATCCACCACATTTCTACTAAATGTCTATGGGCATCTCCGGGAAAATAAATGTTGACTGTTTTTGTTTTCTTATAAATAAAACTATGAGGAGATACACAAAATCCTGCACTCATGAACCCTTGGGAGCCAAAATAACCCATCAAAACTGTATACTTTTCCTCATCCTATCCATTATTATTCAAATGCAGACTAGTGTGCAGAATTTGGCAGGAAGTTGCAGGCAAAGGATATACAGTTACTATGCAAATCCAGTGCAGATGACTGAGTGATTGCACAGAGACTCACCCATCCTGCTGCTCTCTTTCTTCCATTCCGCATAACCTGAGCCACCGGAGCAGAACATGCACTTGTCTTTGCTTCATGCTTCAATTTTAACGTTGCCGAGGGGCGTGCTGAGAGAAATCAGATGCAATTAGGTGGATGTTTGAGAGGCAGTTGGATATTAACATGGGTTTCACTACTCAACATGGTGTTGAATGCCAGGCGCACATCTCCTGCAGTCACTTTATGTTTGCAGACAGATGTTCTTTAAGGACCCCCGACCTATCATGAAATTGTGGCACGTAAGCACTAATCGTAGTTCTTGTACACATTTGTAACAGAGATAATGTAGTTTGGAAGGAAGTTTATGTCCTGTTGTTTCCTGCTTTGAGAGAAGCTTAATCATAAAACTATAGAAAACTACAAGTTTATGAGCTGCACTAATAATCCCATTTCCTATAAACTACACTTATATATTATCGAGCGATCTTAACTTGTCATGGGTTAAAAAAAAAAAAAGATGCAAAATAACGTCTTCTGTCAAGACATTTTTTAAATTCCAGCTTTAAAATTTCAATTTACAGTAAATTTTAGCATGAGGATGTATGTATAAACTCACCATAGAATAAATGTACTCTGCACTACAAAAGTAATGTAAGATAACACCAAAGCACACATTTTGTTGCACAATTTTGGTGTTCAAACTTCTCCTCTCTGGTACACTACGCCAAAACTACCAAACACAAATATATCAACTTTACCAGTAAATTATATAGGCTACAATGAACATTGCTGAAGTTATATGCCTCCCTCAAGTATATAAAGCAACCTGTTACATTAATTATTCCATACTATTCCAGCACCCATTGCACTACTGTATCATTTTTAACAAATGATACAAACATAAACATATATCACACACACACACACACACACACACACACACACACATAGGCTACTGTTTATAGATACTTTATACATCTGCACACAGTAGTCAATTGTTTACCCTTGTACAGTTTTGTTGTCCTTGGTTTTAGCTGTATGTATATTTCAGTACATTGACAGCAACAAAAAACGGCAGTTAAATGTCTTGTATGTTTGTGTAAACACTTTCTTGGCCATTAAAGCGGTTCAACAGAATTATTTAAAAAAATAAACTCATGAAACAGGCTTGGACAAAAATGATGGTACCCCCAGAAAAGACTGAAAATAATGTGACCAAAGGGACATGTTAGATCTAGGTGTGTCCACTAATTAGCATCAGATGTCTCTACAATATTGTAATCAGTCAGTGGGCCTATATATAGGGCTACAGGTAGTCACTGTGCTGTTTGGTGACATGGTGTGTACCACACTCAACATGGACCAGAGGAAGCAAAGGAAAGAGTTGTCTCAGGAGATTAAAAAAAAAATATAGACAAGCATGTTAAAGGTAAAGACTATAAGACCATCTCCAAGCAGCTTGATGTTCATGTGACTACAGTTGCACATAATATTCAGAAATTTAAGATCCATGGGACTGTAGCCAACCATCCCTTCAAGCTCAAGGAACATCAGTGTCAGATCGCACCATCTGTCATTGTTTGAGCCAAAGTGGGCTCAATGGGAGACGACCATGGAGGACACCATTGTTGAAAACAAGGCCCCGTTTACACGAGGACGCTTGCGGGTAAAAACGACAAAATATTTTATCGGAAGTGCCTTTCGTTTAGACGGTGACGCCGTTTTTGGGGCTTAAAGACGCAAAAATCTGAAACCACCTTCCAAAGTGGAAAAGTTGAATCCGCTCCGCTGTAGTGTGTCCGTCTACACTGACAAGACACAAAACTCTGATCTGATCTGCTCACGTCACGTATGTGTTTACGTCACATACATGCTCCAGTACAGGAAAATAAACAAACGTGGGATTATTTCTATCCGTCTGACCTTCAAGCTGCTCTGGCAGCTCTAATAAACTTACAGGAGTCTTTCCACCAAATGTACAGGATATGTAGAGATAGTATTAGTGAACAGAGAAGGATCTGGAATTACCTCCATCACATTTTGGATGCAGCAATTCGTCGGAGGCGAGCCAGACGGCTGTGAACGAGACCTGGGAGATCTAGTGATGGTGGAGAACTTTGTGGAAGGAGTAGCTGATGAAAATGTGTGGCGTGAAAACTTCTGCATGCCCAAAGATGCTCTTATCGCTTTAAGTGATGCCGCCTGGCTGCATACAATCGAATTCCACACACTTTTGCGTCACCGTGTGCACGCAGATTTCCTCCCGAAAATGCTCGTCTAAACGAGGAATAAAAAGTGAAGACGCGACGCCACTTTTGCGTCTTCTGTTCAGACCGTCCTCATGTAAACGTAGCCCAAATCATAAAAAAGCCAGACTGGAATTTGTTGACAAGCCACAAAGCTTCTGGGAGAATGTCCTATGGACAGATGAGACAAAAATGGCTATTTTTGCCAAGGCAGACGAAAAAATGAAGCATGTTAAGAAAAGAACACTGTCCCTACTGTGAAACATAGTGGAGGCTCTGTTATGTTCTGGCCTGGGGCTGCTTTGCTGCATCTGGCATAGGGTGTCTTGAATCTGCACAGGGAAATCTCAAGACAATCAAGGGATTCTAGAGAGAAATGTGCTGGCCAGTGTCAGAAAGCTTGGTCTCAGTCGCAGGTCATGGGTCTTGCAACAGGATAATGACCCAAAACACAGCTAGAAACACCCAAGAATGGCTAAGAGGAAAACACTGGACCATTCTAAAGTGGCCTTCTATGAGCCCCGACCTAAATCCTATTGAGCATCTTTGGAAGGAGCTGAAACATGCCGTCTGGAAAAGGCACCCTTCAAACCTGAGACAACTGGGGCAGTTTGCTCATAAGGAGTGGGCCAAAATACCTGCCGAGAGGTGCAGAAGTCTCATTGACAGTTACAGGGATCATTTGATTGCAGTGATTGCCTCAAAAGGTTGTGCAACAAAATATTAAGTTAAGGGTACCATCATTTTTGTCCAAGCCTGTTTCATGAGTTTATTTTTTAAAATAATTCTGTTGAAGCATGGTTGAAAAGCAATGTCTGACTTGCATTGGTTAATTTTCATAGAATTTTTATTTATTATTACTTTTGTCAGAATCAAGTTATTTCTGTGCCCATTATGAGTTTTTCTTTTATTAACCGAGGGGTACCAACAATTGATATTGCTGAAGTTTATTAAGATATGACTAATGACAAATCTGTAAAGGAATCTTTTGGTGTGAGAACAATGCCAAAATAGACTTTTCAGCAGTTTGTGTTAAGGTCTATTTTAAATGTCTGCATGTAGTGATTGGCAGGATAATATCAGTGATTTTTAGTAAAGGGCACCTCCTTAACTTTATTTAAAACTAGGGATTTATGAAGACGCATCCAAACCTCCTTCGAATATATATACACTACCGGTCAAAAGTTTTAGAACACCCCAATTTTTCCATTTTTTATTGAAATTCAAGCATTTCAAGTCAAATTAACAGCTTGAAAGGGTACAAAGGTAAGTGGTGAACTGCCAGAGGTAAATAAAAAAAGGCAAGGTTAACCAAAACTGAAAGATAATGTAGGCTACATTTCAGAATTATATAAGTAGGCCTTTTTTCAGGGAACAAGAAATGGGTTAACAACTTAACTCTATGGAGTCTTGGGCTATTTTGTCCATTTTTTAATTATTTTCATGTCTTTTTTGGTCATTTTGTGTCTTTTTTTGTCATTTTGTCTCTTTTTTTAGTCCTTTAGTTCAACATAAAATGTGATTTTGAATCAATTTTTTTATTTTCAAAACACTCATGCTCAATAAAGAATTTTAAATGTGCATTAATTTCAGAGTAGACTGAGACATTAAACTGCATCATTTTCAATTAAATTCTGGAAAAGTTGGTGTGTTCTAAAACTTTTGACCAGTAGTGTAATTTACAAAAAAATAAACAGTAAATACAGGCCTCCTCTCAATATACTAACATCACAGACTGCTACACTGGGGTCTCAAACAGTCCTTAAAATTGCAAAAATTGGGTCTGGAAAGCTGAGACTCTTGTTGATTGAACGAGTCCAATGGTATTCACTTGTGATGAGCCCAGAGTAGTCATTTCATTGTAGTGAAACCATTTTTTGAAACTTTACAACCACAGACATTCAGAATATGTATGTTGTATGTTATAATGGCTTTATTGGGGCTTCTCAGCAGTCTCCACCCACCTGCACCAATTATATACTACAGAGCCACATTTCGACTGGCCTTTAAGTATTCTTATTATGATTTAATGTAGTCTATAATTATGTGATTTTTAAGCTATATTTACCTTTGCAGACTGGTTGAAGACAACAATAATATTAGATTTACCATTTATCATATATGCCAGGCCCACAGTGACATGGCCTTAGTAAGAATATTATGTCTTTTATTCTTACTTGTACTACTTTAGAATAAGCTGAGCACTGTTGTTACTGATAGGAGTGCAACTGAGAAGAAAACAAGACTGACAACAACAACAAAAGAAAAGTGAATAGGACATGCTTCGAGGAAAAATGGCAGAGACAGATTACAGATTAAGCGTGCCACATCCAGCTCTCTAACTGTCCTCTCTGTCTCTTTTCTCATGGTAAATGCTTTCCTTTTCTCTGTTTGGAGAAAGTAGTGGGAAACAGTGAGTCAGGCTGGAGTGCTGAGAGCTGGACCGGACTGTTAATGCTTCCCAATGAATTAAGAGTCGGTTCTGCTAGTTTACCATTTGAATGACTGGGAGGCTTGGGAAGGTAGCGAGCTCTGGACACAAAGAGATGCTTCACAGCTCGAATGCACTTTGGTTCACATCTACATGTCTAAATATTTGTTTCCAGGGACACAGCATGTTGTGCATAAGTGGAAAGACATTACACTGTACAATAACACCAAAAGAAAAAAATACCTTTTTAATTTGTTCCCTAATTTGGATGTGCATGTGGGGTAATCATCATATATATGTATATTTTTTTAGGCCTAATCAGACATATGCATACATTTTTTTTCAAATAAACACATATTTTGACATGAAATTATGCAGTTCAGAACGACTGGTATGGGCCCAGCTGAAACGTCTGCCTTTAACTAACCAACATTATTATAAGCATTATTAAGCATTAATGCCTGGGAGACTTTCTTTCCCCTAAAGGTATTTTCTCAGGCAGCGCTTACTTCCAAGCTGTGTATCGCCTAATTATGTAGCCATCTATCAGAGCCCTGTTGCATGGCGAAGGTCCACCTAGTTCAGGAGGTGGAACTGTCCATCATGTCTCGGCTGTTAGCTGCTTACAGAGCGTTTCCGCTGTTACTCCTGCACGAGTGGATTGTGGTGATGGTTCACATAGTTTGACTTGGTTGAGGTTTTTTTTTTACAGTGTCCCAGTGGTCAGCCTACAGCTGTAAGTCAGGCTGTGGTGAAGTGTTAGTGCTCAGCTTTTTGTAAACTACCAGGTCAATCAGGGAGAAGCCTGTGAGAAATAGATCACAGGTGTCTTTAGTAACCCAAGAACTGGAGGTCTGTGTGAACTGGCAGGAAGCTCTGACCTTTCTGTCCTGGCGTTCCTCAAGGCATGGACCTCAGCACACCAGATTTGAGTCATTTATATATCTTTATATTATTATTTATATCTATTTAACCCTCCTGTTATGTTCATCTCTCAGGAACAGCAATAATGTTCCTGGGCCAATTTGACCCGGGGAATGTTTAATTATAACAAAAGTGTCAGAAACCAAAAAAATCCCAATAAACAGATTATATTTCAGATTCATACTCTTGTATTTCTGTGCGTTTTATAATTGTTATTGCAACTTTGAAAACTGTAGCTTTGTCCAACTTCAATCCAGAAATGTTTCACTCTTCGGTACATTAATTTGGACTCCTAGACACTAATGTAATGTTTTCTTGTTTGGCGATACTTTTAGTCAATATAAGAAAAAAGTAAGAAAATAATAATTGCAGCCGGGCTATACTGTGATGTAATGGTTAGCACTACAGCAAGCAACCCCCCGCAACCCGATAGCAGATAAGCAGTTAAGGATAATGAATGAATAATGAATGTTTACATTAAGAATTGACCCCAAAGCAGTTTACATTAATGTTCTTTAACATGAATACACAGCAGCTATATACCATGCAAATGCCTTCTCCACTGGGCATTGTTATGGATCAGACGTTCTTGCAGATTGCGTGTCATGGTGATATCTTCTTTTGTATTGGAGATTAGTGGTATATCAACAATATTTCACCTCCAATTTATACATCTTACATATGGTTTTGCTTTTGTCCAGCTCTTCTCTGTCTTTATTGTTAAATTGTTAAATCCACAACACAACCAAACATCTGCCTTTAGGCTTAGCGGTGCCTTCAGTGGAGCAGCTCACGGCATGTTTTCAGCTGAGATTCAGTCGTCTCTCACGTGGCCAGATATTGTTTGGCAGAGATGCAAAGGCTGGGCATGCGAGACTAACAGTGTTAAAGCTTCATGCATCCACATGAAAAGACAAACATTAAAAGTGTTTGGATTTTATGAATCGTTAACCGATCACTCAAATGAAGATCCAATTGAGTCAGTCAATATTTTAACTTTTTAAACCCATTCTTATTCATTTAATAGTCTATTTGTGCTCACAGGACACAATGTGTACCCACTTCTTTTTCTTTCTAGAGACTTTTTTTCCACGCTGATTATGGGTTGTAGGGAGTGGGATGGTTGTGTGACGGAAAAGTGAACAACTCAAAGCAGGTGAGCACTTTATTCCCCACCGAGAGCTTTCACAAGCCTTGTCATCAGTGAGGCGAGCCCATCAACCGAGTCCTGATTACAAAGAGAGCACTTTACTGCAGCCTTCCAGGAAACCCACTGAGGGTGCTATTTATAGAATACAAAAGTCATATTTCAAGAGCAACTTTTCAAAGTTTACAGGGAGAATCCAAAAGGCAGTTTGTGATGTAACCGTGGCCCATCTCCAAATAAACCACGGAGGCTCTAATCAACGTGATATCTTCGTGCTTTGTGAGAACAAGATCCTTAACACCTCAAAGAAGAAAATTGTAGTACTGTTTGGTATAAGATTATGCCCTACTGATTATATTAAAACACTAACCCTAACCCTCTATAAGGAGATGGAAATGCATCCTTCTTCTAAGCTTGAATAGAGATCATGGAATGATGGCGACTGCTACTCACTTATAAGAAAGGAGGCTGACATTAGAACAATTTAACCCTCTGGAGTCACCAAAAAGCACCAAAGCATGACATCTTCATGACATCCAGACGTAAAAACAAAGCAGCATCGAGCCCTACCATGAATTTACATTTACATTTAGTCATTTAGCAGACGCTTTTATCCAAAGTGACTTACAGGAAGAGTAAAAGCAGACAATGAAGGTATATTTACCTCTAAAGACTTGGCTTGAAACTCCATGCCAGTTTTAGTTTGATGATGATATACCAAGTAAAACTGGAGACAAGGACAAATATATTTTGTAAAAATTTAGAACTGGATGTAACCCTCTTGTATGATATATTTGCAAACTGTGTTCACATTTGCAACGTTTCAAACTCTTCATTGAGCAAGATAGTGTTTTGGAAGTTAAAAAAAAAAAAAAAAAAATTCATAATCACATTTTATGTTGTTTTTTCTTTGTTTCTTTTAGGTTCAAACTGTTGATCCAGTAAGTCAGGATGAAAAAAATAATTATCATGTCATATAGGTGAGGTTGTGCTGAAAAAAATTGACCAACATGGCATTTAAACATTTTTTTAAGTGGTGTATACAGGCAGGATGAAAACGATTAAAAAATGACGAAATAGCTCCGTAGAGTTAACACAAAGCAAGTAGATTTGTGCACCAAAAAAAACACAGATAAAATTCAATGATCTCCCTGCAATGTTTAACCCAGAAACCACAAAAACATAAAATGAAGACATTATGGATCAGCGTGATCCAAATAGCGTGGAACTGGTTGCATCTGCTAATGGCACAATTAATCATACAGGCCACCGCGTGTGTCACATACTAGAACAACACATTCTTTTCATTTCCACATGGCACGAAATTCCCCTCTCCCACCGACCTCGCTTCCTTGTCTGCAGCAGGAATATCTCCAGGCAGCCTTTGCAAGACAATGGCGCACAATTACCCGGAGCAGAAAGCACTGTGGCACTGACAAATGTAGTTTTTACTGAGCAGGAGACATTATGTCCTCACATCAGAGTTAAATACCTCCTATTTATCTCAGCCAAGGCGAGGGAGAGAAAAGAGCAAAATGGAAAAGGAAGGCAGGGAGAGAGACAGAGAGAGAGAGAGAGAGAAAGTCAGAGTGATCAAGACAGACAGGGAGAGGGGGAAGTAAGCCGTGGGCTGCCGAGACATTGCAAGACGTTCCATGACAACCGAGCAGGAGGATTCTGAAGCATTTCGTCCTATGTTCCTATTTGGAAAAGCACAGGGAGAAAGTGCAGCAGCGTAATGACCTATAGCTTATTTCTCACGCGAAGATAAATGGCACGGCCTATTTTGTGCAGCTCAACTGAATTGAAACTGAAGTAATTCAGACGTGTTGAAAGACATTTTTATTTGAGTCACATTGAAGGTTTTGGCGTAATGAAAAGTTTCACTCACAAAATGTTTAATCTCCTGCATTTAATTGCAAATTACACTGCTGCATGTGCTGTACACTGATTGAAATGTGTAGCTAAAGAGAAAGGAACATTTCTTTTTTTGGTAACACTTTACAATAACCATCATTTATAAATGGTAAAGAGATAGTTTATTAATAATAATCATTTATAAACTGTATAAAGGCATTTATAATGGTAAACAGAAAATGTATTAATGTTGAACTATAATTCATAAATGCCAAATAGATGGTATATTAATGTCAGTTGATAGTTACTTTACCATTAACAAACAATGCCATTATAATTATTAGTTTATTAATAGTTTTGCACTCATTTTAACCTTTTAAACACTATATTAAGTATGTTAATGATTTTGAAATCATTCATATACCTTGAAGAAATTGGTTTAAAACATTTAACGATTAAATATGTATGTAAATGGTTAATAATTGGTTTATAAACAATCTATAAACATAACGAGTATTGTTTTTTAAGAAACAAAAGTCAGTACATTTACTCTAGCAATGTACTGAAGTGAAATTTTGACGTACTTTACTTTATTTCATATTTCTATTTTCTGGGCCTTCAGACTTCCACTTCACTTGTCTGGAAGAAAATGTATAAAATACATATTATTTTTCCAATAAAGGCATTCGCAAAAATGTACGATGGGGGATACAATCTTTCATGTCCTATAACCCCTGACCCGCTCTCCCACAGATACTATCATACAAACAAACACTGATTTGACAATTAAATAAATCAAGAAAAGTCTTTGTCTTTGTATTAATTTGCATTTTTTCTATGATTGCCAAATAATAATACTACTAATAATTATGCCATCATCATAATTTGTTTCTTTTGTTTCTCCAGATGAAGCATTTTATTTATAGAAATCCAGCATCAGCGTTTGTTTAGTCAGTGAGAAATAAATGAGACATCATTTTACTTCCAACAGAAAGCAATCTTTTCTACAAGAGAAGTCAGTTACATGACGTCAGCATAACTATGTGTCACAGGGAAAAGGTCACAAGGTTCTAATGAGCATGCAAATCAAATTAACCTTACATCATAATGTAGAAGGATGTCAGGCTGTTCTCGTCAACGGATCGTCGTTTCTCCCACAAAAAGTAATGCACTAATGCCATAGCTATCATTCAGTTTATGCCAGATGTTTTGCCTTCACAGACAAATTAAGTGTAAGCAGAAACCCAGGATTTGATCCAGGAAAATGATGTTTGTGTCCCCTTGGAAATGTCACCAATATCATATATATATATATAATCCATTTTATTTATAAGCGCCTTTCAGAAAACCCAAGGTCACTTTACAAGAAAACATAAAATAATCTAAAAATATATATTAAGATCATAAAGCTAACTCAAGTGAGGTGATAAAGATGATATTAAGGAGTTTAATGTTTTATATTTTAGCCCCCGAAGAGGCATGAGGTTAGTTTTCACAGTAATCTTGCATATTTAAGTGTGTTTTGTGTTTAAATAAGTTTTGGATGAAATTAATCTCATGAATTCATGCTATTAAGGTTTGATTACGGTAAGGTAGTTTTGCTCAAATGAATACTCTTTTTATTTTTGTGTGTTTTATAATTGTTATTGCAACTTTCAGTTTGCAAACTAGCTTTATCCAACTTAATTCTCAGCTCTTTGGCTTATTCACATACGGCCGCAGAACTGAATGCTCAAACAGTTCATGAGTACTGATACATAGTCATAGATAAAAATTAAAATTCCACGTGATTGACCAACCTCCTAAACAACCATTAATCGATCCGTGATTCATTATTCCCATCCCTATCCTGTACGTCTGTATAAAATAAGTTATTTTAGGCCTTACCCTGCTGTTTTTTTTCCTAACCATAAACATGTAGTTTTGATGCCTAAACCTAACCAGGTAGTTCTGTATCACAATGTTACCAATGTGTTTAAAACAGCAACCAAATATCACATGAACCACGTTGCATAGATTTAAAAAAATAAATTATGCATGAAAATACATTTGTAAAAAGGCACAGATTAATGGAGAATTTTGGATCTAAGCAGTGTTGTAATGGAGGGTATGCTCAGTTTACAGTAAACCAATATATCAGCCAAAAAGCCTATGGAATATATAACAGAGTACACCCACTTCCTCCTCAGTAACCTACACTGTAAAGAATAATCTGTCAAATGTACGGTAAAATACCGGCAGCTGTGGTTGCCAGAACTTCACCGTAAAAAACACAGTGAGTGGGTTTTCTACTGTAAATTTAAATGTAAATATCTTTATGTAAATAACTTTACATAAAAATGTTATATTTTTACAGCAAATCTGTGTGTTCCTAAAGTTTATGACAGTAAAAGTTAAAGTTTTGTGCTATTCTTTGATTTACGGTAATTAAGAGTGTCTACTACGGTGATACGCAATTTTCAAATGTACGCCCTATTTCTCATGAAGTTTGACAATGTATTACTGTAATTTCTGCAAACATTTTTTACAGTGTACCCATCTTCACAGTAGTACATTTGTCTCATCAACTACCACTACACCACTGGGTCTAAGGTAAATCAGCTGTTCCACAGGTCTGTTTGACACAATTTGCATAAAGAAGCTGTTGGTAACTGTTTAGTTTCATACAGAACTCAAACATATATGAATAGATGAGTTGATGTTCTGTGCACCATGTTTTTAATGTTGCTGTATGTTGTTGCCGTGTTCTCTGAGGTGGATCTGTTGGGTGGAGCTACTGCCTCCTCCTTACTACCCACTGATTCATGTATCAAGGTGTTTGTGTTGATGGTGACCAGCCATTTGGAAAGAGGTCATTTTGGGGGTCAGGGTTATTACTGGCTGAGTGAATTATTGCTTTCTTTGCCTTCATTTGGACCAGTGCCTATATTTTGAGGTCATTCATATTAAAGAAGTGTGTTACATATATCATTAAAGCAATGAAAATGTGTTTTTAACTGGTTATGAAGCTGTGCCAGTTTAATACTGATGCCTCTATATGAGCTACATAAGCAAATGAGAGCATGAGCAATAAGACTGGCTATTTCATAGTTAATCTTAACACACCGGGTTATCTTGTCAGATTCCTCACAAAATCACAAAAACTATTTATAGCCCCTTTCAGACTGCCATTTCAAGCTGTGATATTAATGCCTCTGTGACTTTTTGTCTGCAATCTGAACACACAAGAGACGTGATGGAGGGATCAAGTGATCCCGGTTCTGTCCCGGCTTCAGAGCAACAGAGGCGGTGAACTGGCGAGACTGATCGAAGTGGGATCAATGTGAGCCTGTTCAGCCAGCAAGACGGAAAATATGCAGTGGTGGAAGGAGTATTCAGATCTTTTACTTAAGTAAAAGTACTAATACCACACTGTAAAATTACTCCACCACAAGAAAAAGTCCTGCATTCAAAAATTACTGAAGTAAAAGTACAAAAGTATCAGCACAAAAATGTACTTAAAGTATCAAAAGTAAAAGTACTCATCATGCAGAATGGACCCACTCAGATTGTTTTATATGTTCTAAATATTTTATTATACTATTTGTATTGATGCTTTTATGTAAGCAGTGCTTTAATTTTGCAAAGATGGGGCTCATTTTAACTATTTATTATACTGTTATGAGATTTAAGTTTTTTTTTTTAATTACAAAAACTACAAATTGATCATGTATTTTATGTTGAATCTCTATCTGTAAAGTAACTAAAGCTGGCAGCTAAATGTAGTGAAGTAAAAAGTTCAATATTTGCCTAAAAAGTGGAGTAGAATTAAAAAGTTACAAAAAATGGAAATACTCAAGTAAAGTACAAGTACCTAAAAATTGTACTTAAGTACAGTACTTGAGTATATGTACTTAGTTACTTCCCACCACTGCAAATATGTGAAGTATCATCAGAAACTCGCCTCACACTTGACATTAATCAAATCACGTTAATTAAAAGGCAGAAAAACTTTGCTTGGATTTGTAGAATCTCTACAGTGAGAAACAGCTTGACAGGCTATTTTTTTTCGTCACTATTGTTTTGAATGCTGCTGTTGCGTATTGTGCACAAACTGCTGCAGTATATACATACTGTACCATGCTACTGTGCAGCACTGTCACTGCTCTGTTTCACGCCACTACCGTCTCCTTCCACTTGGTTCCACGATGCCCGACTGCAATGTGAATGGACGCCAATATACAGTTGAAACCAGAAGTTTACATACACTATATAAAAAGATGCATATGCTTTTTTTCTCACTGTCTGACATGGAATCAGACAATCACTTTTCCTGTTTTAGGTCCGTTAGGATTACCAAAATTATTTCAATTTGCTAAATGCCAAAATAATGAGAGAAGGATTTTTTTAGACAATTTTTCATTGCTTTCTTCAAAGTCAGAAGTTTACATACACTAACATTATTATGCCTTGAAACAATTGGGGAAAGCCCAGATGCTGCTGTCATGTCGTATGT
Source organism: Centropristis striata (assembly GCF_030273125.1). Lineage (NCBI taxonomy): Eukaryota > Metazoa > Chordata > Actinopteri > Perciformes > Serranidae > Centropristis > Centropristis striata. The sequence goes on from NC_081519.1 coordinate 40,468,550, forward strand.
GTCTTTTTATATAGTGTATGTAAACTTCTGGTTTCAACTGTAAGGCCATTGAGAAATCAGAATGAATGTCCTAAGGCAAAAAGCCAGCACAGCTCATTAACCCTTTATCAGGCGAAGAACCGTATTTGGTCACAGATTTACGAGAAAGAAGTGGGGAAAAAAGCAACTTTTTTTCTCGTAGATTCACCACTTTAAATCTCATAAATCTTCGACTTTTTTTCTTGTAGATTTGCCACTTTAATCTAGTAAATGTGCAACTTTTTTCTCGACCCCATTTTGATATCCACTGAAGTTACCAAATAAAGTTCTTCGCCTTATAAAGGGTTAAGGCAATATAGCGTGATTTTTGCAGAAACTCAGTCTGAAAGGGGCTTATGGCACACACCAGAAGAGCTGACGTTTACATTTTCCCAGACAAAGTTTGGCTGTGAGTATGTTAATAAAGAGCTAAAACTTGTAGTGGCCAGTGTGTGGCCTAGAGGTTAGGAATGGGGCTTGTAACCGGAAGGTTGCCGGTTCCAGGACTGACAGGCCAAGGACTGAAGTGCCCCTGAGCAAGGCACCTAACGCAGAAATGTGCTCCTTAGCATGGTGTGTTCACTGATGTGTAGAAAAGGAGGGGTTTAATGCAGAGTTTGAATTTCCCCATTGTGGGACTAATAAGGCATTTGTTATCTTAAAACAAAGTTTACACTGTTTCATGATTGTTATATTACAGTTATCAATGTTACAGAGCCACAAATAGACACATTACCCAATCACAATAATATTAAAAAGATTTTGTGTCTTTCTTTTCAACCTGGTCTCACAGAAATCCGTGAAATAGCCACGGATTTTGCTTAACTCAAAATCCGTGGAATAGCCACGGAATCGCTCAAATTTCCGTGAAACTGACACGGATTTCGCTACAATGCAAGTTAAATGCATATCCCGTGGCTATTCCATGGATATTTTTTCCTATTGGTTTGTTCCAAGTCACGTGACTTTCAAGGTTCCAGCGGTCAGAACAAAAAACATGGCGGACAGTTTTTTATGTATGACATGACATTGACATTTTTAGCGAAAAAATCAATATTTTGACTTAGTTTCTGCATAAAAATGGATTTTGATCACATTTCTAGCGAGAAATATATGTTTTATTTTCTAAATATTCACTCAGTGAATGTACATAATCACTTTGTGGTGAAGATCTCGCCAGAAAAATATGACTGTCATTAACTTGCATTGTAGCGAAATCCGTGTCAGTTTCACGGAAATTTGAGCGATTCCGTGGCTATTTCACGGATTTCTGTGAGACCATGTTGTTCTTTCACTCACTTCCAAAACAAATGCATTCGCTAGCCAGGTCAAGATCTGCACGACATGAGGCGGTGCTCATGGAAACACTACCACTTTTGTCCACAGGAGGCGCCAAACTCAACACAGGATCAAAGTGCCTGGTAGTTGCTTTAAGCACAAATAAATAACTAGGAAAAACAAACACGTGTATGTACGTTTACTTTCACAAATTCAGCCACTTAAATTTCAGCGAACTGCAAGCACTTAACCAGATCCTGAAACATTATCTCCACATGGTGCCTTGACTCACTGGCCTGCAACATTATGATATTTATAAAGACATTTGATTCCAAAGGAAACTAAATGCATCTTGCTTTGTCTCCGAACAGGTGACATCAAATTGAATGTCACACTGTAAAGCGTGACTAGATTTTCTGGAGCAACCAATTTCACAGTGTAGCCTGGACGGCCTGTCTCTGTGGTCTTTCATTTGTGAAGGTTATCCAAATAAGACTGAGATGCTTCACAGGAATGGCTTCTGTTTGTGTGTTTGCTTGCTGGCTCTCCAGCAATCAGAGGTCCTCTCTCTGTTGTCTTGCTTTCATTTCAGGAGCCCAGCAGTGATTGTGTGAGTCTGGCCCCAGTAAATTACCAGGGATCATGGCAGGTTCAAGGTCACTTACAGCTTTGGGGGAGGTCGCATGGAGGGGGGAGGGTGGGGCAAAGGGGGGTCGGCGTCTACTGTATCTGTATCTTTGCCCATGGCTTCTGTTTTCTTAACAATATTTCTAGTATATGGCCTGTTTTCTCTACTTCACCAAATTATTTATTACTTATTTTATTTTTATATTGTTTATTATCTATTATTACATATTATATTATATATACTCCTATTATCATTATACCGGCCTTATTTATTATTATTATTATTATATATTTATATATTATATATATCATATTATATATTATATATCATATTATTGTATTTATAATTTATTTGTTTATTTTTATTTTATTTTATATTGTTACGATTTATTATTACATATTATATTATATATTATACACTGTACTATTATTACAATTATATACTGTCTAGTCACTATAGCATTGTTGCCATCATATCACCAGTCTAATTACATCATCTTGCCATCCTACCAACTGATCTTCTTTTTTTAACTTCCTAAGTGTCCTTGTTCTATTCTGTGTTTTTTTCTATTGTTGTTTTTATTTATTCTACCTCAGTATTTTATTCTATTGTATTTTATTGTACTTGAATACCGGACTGCTGTGACAACCGAATTTCCCTTCGGGGATGAATAAAGTAATCTATCTATCTATCTATCTATCTATCTATCTATCTATCTATCTATCTATCTATCTATCTATCTATCTATCTATCTATCTATCTATCTATCTATCTATCTATCTATCTATCTATCTATCTATCTATCTATCTATCTATCTATCTATCTATCTAAGGTCATTTCATCAGTTAAACATCATCATGTTTTTTTCCTTTAGCTGCAAACACTGTCAATACCATCATCATATACTGCTGCCTTTAGCCTCAATTTTCACCTTCCATCTCTGTTCCCACATGACTTCTAGGTCTATTAAATAGACTGTTCATTTAAATTGAATTTTCCTGCAGCATGATCTTTTGAAGCCCTTAATGGAAGAGGTGCGTATCAGCTCTACCTCAGGTTTTTTTCTCTCTTCGTGGTTGCCATTTTCATTTTTTCATTTAGCTATTATTATTTTTTGCAAATGCAGCTATATTTCAATTGTTCCTTGAGTGCGACTGTAAAAGAAAGCCCACAGCTACATACCAAACATACAGTAGTCTCTCCCAGAAAAACTGACATTTGGACAAGTCTTTTACACAACGGTCATCTTCAGTACAGAAACCCGTCTTTTATAATCTCTGTGTCACTGTGTCACAGATTGTAAGGCTCTCAGGGCTCTCGGTGAGCTGAGGCATAACGCGAAAGGGGCTGAGGGCGATGGGTATTTGAAAAGAAAGCTCTCATAGCATTCAGTCTTTAGCATTTACTGCATTTCATAGTGCAGTGGGCACCAGGGGGCTGGAGGAATTAATCCATGGCCCCTTTTCATAAAGTTAGTGAATGCCCTGAGTGGTGCTAGGAGAAAAGCACAAGGCCCGGCAGCGTTTGGAACTGATGATCCATGATGCCTTTATGCTATGCTGGTCTGCATCACTATTCCTCCTTCTTCATCCTCTTCATCGGCTGTAGCTGTATCTGCTGAGGGAGAAAACCTGACTGCACTCCATGAATACAGAGAAGCCGTCCAGAAAGCATCTGCTCAAAGACCCTCAAACCTGAACTTCTTTGTCTTTCTTTCTTTCTGTCTGGTGTTCACAGCTCACTAATGCACGGTGGTGTGAATGATTACAGTCAGGTACATTACCCTCACTGTAAACACTTCACTATACTTGAGCGGTAGCAATATTTGGTATGCTATAAGTTAGCAAAAAGAATTGTCTATTCACTACATCATGTCTGTAGGGGAACTGGGAGCACAATGAAGGTTGAAGACAGGTCTTTGTCTTTGTCTCTGTCCTTTACTGGAAGCAATTGTGACTGTTACATAAGTTGTGTTTCCATTAACTTCGAAGCGAAATTTGCAAAGAAATTTTGAAATGTTGCATTAAAAAAATTTGAATTACGGATGTTTCCACCAACTGGTTTAGAGAGAAAAAACAAAGCTGCATAAACATACTTGCTGTCAGAAGTCAGAACTGTCAGAAGATGGCAGTGTAATGTTAGCCTGGCTAACACCAGACTATTCTCAAATGAGGGCTAGTCTGGCAACGAGCAATGTATTTTTCCGTAGAGGAGGCGTGGTTTACGATCCTCCGGAGCCGTTTATTGGGCGCTTAGAATGTCTATCAAAAGCGTCTGTAGGTAGCTCTTAGCCAATCAGATCAGTTATACCAGATGACGTAGTAGAGCAACAGAAATGGATGTTTGTTGTGTGTGTGTCTGTGAGAGTGTTGCTTGCTGCTTTGCTTCTCCAGTTCTCGCTTTCTGCAAGATTATTTATTTTCACGCTTTATTCCCCCTCATGTCATTCAGCCACACACATCCACTGGTTTTATGGGCAATAAACAAGCTGCTGCGGGCCTCTCGGCGGCTCCGCTGTCCGCAGTAGCGGGGCTATTAGCCGCTAGCGGCTATTAGCCGCTAGCGACGCTAATAGCCACTAGCGACGCTAATAGCCCCGCTACCATAACGCCGGTGATCTCAGCGGAGCCGCCGAGAGACCTTTCGCCTTTCAACTTTCGCTCTAAACTATTTAAAACACCATCTACAGCTAAAGAGAGTTTCGTGTCTGCAGCAGCCATGTTGGATCCGGAAAACTACAAGCTTCCAAGTGCCGAGTAGTACGCGTCATCGTCTTGCCGTCCCTCCCCGCTCTGTGATTGGATCCCGAAAACAGGGCTAAGAATCCTTCCTGGATTCCAGACTCCGCCGCAGTTCGAAATTAAATTTGAGCGTGCAAGGCAGTCTGGGTATACCCAGGCTAGTGTAATGTATTGCTGTAGGCTAATCCGTCAGGAAACAGTAGAAAAAGTAAAGAGAAAAAACAAGAACAAAAAAGAGGATGCTAAGCGGACAACATTGGCCACCCACGGTAGAAAATGGAGAGAAGTCTTGGATTCAAGATTCAAATTCAAGATTCAAGAGAATTTGACTAAACTGGGCAACTTATAATTATTCTTGTGTCAGCTCGTCTTCACCGGCTGAGCAGAAACAGCTGATCAGTCACGTCAGTTAAATGTTCACAGAACTTACAAAAAAGATAAAAACCACCTCAAATGATTGCTAAAACCTTTATGTGCATTTCTGAAATCACAATTTTTATCATATTTCCATCAAGCTATTCTCATGCGAATCTTCAAAATGTGCACTATAGACTGTTGCACAATCAACACATCAGCTTGTATAATGGTTACCAAAACCTCAATCACAACACAGTTATAAAGAAAAAAAAGAGCTCACTGATTATACTCAAACAATGACATATTGCACATTTCCAGATGTGTTGTAGCTGGCTGCAATGGGATGCAGAAGTCTTGATTTTTTTTATGAACCAATGCCTTATAGAGCCATATCTTAATCCCCTTTGCCTGGTCCATACATAAAAATTAGCCAAGCTAGCATTAGTAGTAGAGAATAGTATTTCACTGAGCTGTGTGACTCTGTCAACCCTCCGCCACTTTACCTCTCTTCCATTGTTGCTTTTCTGATTTTTACAATTCTTTAGGCTTGCCATGTCGAGTTGCTCCTTTTCATTTCTCCTTTTCTTTCTCTCTCATGTTCTCCTGAGCACCAGGTGAACCTATTGCAACCTATTTTTATATGAACAACACAGCTGAGAGGATCACAATGGCTTTATTGCGAATGTGCATTTTGCAGCTCAGTGTGCTGCCCTAAACAGAGACACTTCTCCAAATTTCCCCATTTTTAGACCCATTGACCCAATGCTGCTGGATTCAGATAATACCAGCAACCTTTTCCAGGCTGAAAGGATTACAGTTACAGGAAGACAAAGTGTCCTCCAAAACAGTACGCTTGCAGTTATAGCCTCCATCGCAAAATACACAATAACAAAATGCTTCTTTTCACCAGCCGTGTCCATGTGCAGAATTAAGATGCTGTTCGATAAGAGTTCTTTGTGATGTGTTAGGCTCTGTGTAACTAAAGTCTATACCAGTCAACAGTGCTTCACTCAAGAAGGATTCACTTATTTTCTAATCCACAGAACACGATTTGAGTTTGGTGGAATTGTTAGCTGACATAAGCCATTTCCTTCATTTCAAAGGGTTTCTAAACGCTGCAAAGCCCCGAGATCCTCAAATGACCTAAATGTGGGAATGTGGAGAAATGTCACAGCAGTTGTTCAAATAATAGTCCTGACTTGGATGGAAATGTTTTGTTATCATGTCAGACAACTTTACATACCATGGATGAAATATAGTTTGGATGTTGATTCTGACAAAAGTGTCAGCAAGGTTTTTATTGTGATACATTACATAGAAATCTGTCTGCATACCAAAATGTGCTACAGCGAAGGCAGTTTTCTTTAAAAAAATAATTTCTTCTCGCTGGAGGACAAATCAATTAAAAGCCTGTTATATTCAAACAACACACATCAGTAAACCCCAGTCTGTTTTACTCAATAGTTTTGGCCCCATGGGATGAAAAGAACTGGATAACTGATACATTTTTCCATTATCACAAAATCATATCAAAATTGACAATTAAATTTTTCTAATATACAATGCCTAGACATAATCATGAAATCAGTAAACACGACCTCCCAATGCCTGAGGCACAGCAAGTGAGATAGCAGCACTGTTCATTTTAATGATCTCATGCTGCAGTTAACTCATTACTCTTATTACTGTTTGCAGGCTGCTGAATCTTCCAGGCTCACGGGACCTTTGCTTCAGGCCACTGTGCAGAAACGACAGTAGTTGTGAGCTAATTTACAGTAGGATGTGTCGCATATTGTAATGTACATATTTCCAGTTGGGAAGCTGACCTGTGCTGGTCAGGGCAGATGTTATCCCAGCTGCAAATGTTGTGAGTCAGTAAAGACTCTTGTTGGTCTCTGAGCAGACTATCTCCCTAAATCAGTGCAGCCTGGATCTAAATTAAATTAAAAGTTTCTTACGGAGTGACTTATGGGTCAGACGTGTAGTCAGGCAACAAGTGGCTAATCAGCTGTGACTCAACATTAGACCATGCTCTTTTCACTAGTAATTATAGGAGGAGAGGTGTTGGCGAGGCACCAAAATATGAGCCATGTCTGACAAATTCTGCGATGACATTTAAAGCAGAAGTCATGTATCGTCTGCAGAAGTCTATTTTTTCTCCATTGCATTAGCACTGTGCCTTTCATCAACTTCCCTACTGAAAGTCACACATAATATGCCAAGACATAACTCAACTCTGAGCAGCAGACATATACAGAGGATATACTGATGATAAATTAGGGGCAAATGCTACATAAATGAGTGGCGAGACAGGTCCTTCCACACAGTGCACAGTGGGTGAAAGAATAGTTTGGAAATGACGCTTTGGTGCCCAGTTTCATGGAGGTAGGAACCAAGGTTATAATAGTTTTGGATTTTTCATTAGTTTTAGTTTTAATTTTGTTGTGAATTTTTGTTTTCAAATTCAGTTAGTTTTTAGAGCGAGTTTTCCAGTTTTAGTTTAGTTTTTATTTTTTGAAAATGCTTAGTTTTAGTTTAGTTTTTATTAGTTTTAGTGTTAGTTTTAGTTTTTTTGTAATGGGGTATTTGTTGGGTGCGTGATTCAAAGAGGTCATAATAAATGTTTCCTTTATTGGGTGTTTTGAATTTTGGTTCTAGTGTAGACATCCCAGTCTCAGTAAACATATTTACCATGTGTTGCATGTTCAAATAGAAACACTGAATTATGAATGAAAAAAGCTGACAAAAACGAAAACTAAGGACATTTTCACTATAATTTTAGTTAGTTTTAGTTAGTTTTGTAACCACACAATACAGTTTTAGTTAGTTATCATTTTTTAAAAACTCTAGTTTTTATATTTAGTTTTTTACATTTAGTTAGTCTAGTTTTTATTTCAGTTAACGAAAATGTTTTTTCAATTCTAGTTTTCGTTATTTCGTTAGTTTTCGTTAACTATAATAACCTTGGTAGGAACTAGCAGCAAGACCAGCATTGGTTTAGTATGTGCAAAGTGATTAGTAACAGCTGTATTGTCGCTCTAATTGCCATCTCAGCCACTAGAGCTGCAAAGATTAGTTGATCAAGAGAAAAGGAATGGCCATCGATTAATCAGAAGTTGTAGTTGCACAGAAATGCTGTTTTCACCTTCTTGCATTGAGTGACCAGCCCCCATTGCAAAATTCTCCCTCAACTGGGTCCATTACACATCCAGAAAGGTCAACACTATTTTGCCCTCACCACAAACCGATGACCCCACCAGCTCTGGGGACAATCAGTCATGCTCCTCCAGAACCTAAGACACAGCAATATAGGTCATTTATTCCATGCATGTATTCTGATTAATATTATATAATATATTAGCATTAGACAACGGGACTAATGGAGGCTGTTGCCCTCAAACAATGCACTGTCTGATATTTGTGAATCTACTATGTGTTTGTCTGTGAACTGTACTAGAACATAGAGTCTGCTGGAACTGATTCAGTCTCCAGTGGACCAGAGGATCCAGACTAGCCTTACTGCCTCTGACTCACAGAGAGAGAGAGAATATGACCTCGAGTCTCCCCTCCATCCATCCCTCACCATTCATCCATCCATCCTTAATGGGATACTCTAACCTGGCTGTTTAACACACATTAACATCAAAGCTCCCCTCAGCTGGAAGTCTGGCTTTGGAAGCTTTGGGCTATAATGGCTTGTTTGGAAGTCATTACCATACATGTTTGGAACATTATTTTGTTGATTTGAAAAGGACGAAAAATTGCGTGGGTGTGATATGAATTCAGACGTATTTGTAGAAATGCATACTTGTGTGTTCATACACAGCTATGGTCTTATTCGATCATTTATTCATGTCTTTAAAGACAGTTCAGCACAAAATCCAAAACACATATTTTTGCCCTAAACGCATTCTTTCTAATGGCCAGTAGGAGGCGACTCCACTAGTTGCAAAAAGAAGTCCAATTGTATGTAAGTCAACAGGAAAATTATCCGACTTTTTACTTGATTTAGGAACTCAGTGAACATTTTCCTTATGAGTTCATGGTCTCTTCGGACTTTGACCTGTTTCCACTGTGATTTCAGTTCTTCAAAGTTCTTCAAACTGTGACATTTTGGTCTTTTTCAGTGGACTTGGACTAAAAGACTCTCCAAGCTCCTTGCTTACCAAGCTAACTAGCTAGCACTCATGTTAGCTGATGATGTAGAGTAATGCCAAACCAGTATTTGCTGGTTGCAACAAAACAATATGACAACAGACAAAATTCCAAACTACATAGGCATGATTACCTGTAGTCCTATTATCAGTCTATATGTTTTGGTGTGAGTTACCAAATGTTGAAGATATCAGCTATAGACTTTACTCTAATATAATGGAACTATATGACACAAAAAAATGTCTCTTTGCAGAAATCATGACCCGATTACTCAGAATAATCCACAGACCTTGTTGTGACCAGTTTCACCTCCTTTCTAGTATAGTTCCTACATGATAGTACTCATAATATTTGTATCTTCGTTGTCTTATTGGCTAGCTTCGTAGTACCATGTAGTTACATTATATTTGTGAGAAGGCAGGTATCTCTATGGCTTCAATCTCCAACACTCTGCAACTCACACCAGAACCATTTAGACAGATAAATAGAACTACAGGTAAGATGAAAATGGTTTTGGGGTCAACTATCCCTTTAACAACAGGACTTATGCAGAATAAAAGTTTGTCATAGGCAGCAAATACACGTTTCTCAAAGCAGACATTGTAAACTGTTAGATGCAGGTGAAACTAAGATATCAAAGGCTTTTTAAAATTAATACATTTATTGGAAAAAAGGCATATAAGAGGTTTATATTCAGGCACATAATAGGCAAAGAAATGTTGAAAACCAAATTTGCATACACATAAAACTTTGATACTAAAATATATAGCATGTAACACTTAAATGCTAAAAGTTTTCTATGGGTAAAAAAACGTCATGTTGGCATTATTGTGAATAGCTACAGTATGAACCAATTAACATTCCCATATAAAACACTACAAACCAGTGCAAGCAATGAGGCAAGACAAGTTCCCATGTTTGTTTATCTATTAATGATGAATATACATTTACTGAGGGCAGAATGAAATGAAGTGCTGCTTGACACAGAGTTCATTAATCTGTAACGAGAAACAGTGGGAGAGTGGTTATTGAGAACACGGCTCCCTGCTGTTAAGCTGTTCTGGTTGGCGGGCGTAATGATGTTAGTTTTACATTAACTTGATAATATTCTCTCCCAGAGGCATGACCGAATATGTTTCCATCAGGGAAGATTGTGATGAAACTAATTCTCACTGATGTTGACAGTGTGCTCGTTCATACTCCATTTTTTTCTTCTTCTTCTCCTTTTTGTTGAGATTTTGTTTTATAGTTGCATTTTTTGGGCATTTGGCTGCACGGATACAGGATTAAAAATCAACATCAACAACAGGCAAATTCAGTTATTTCCATCATTACTGTTGATGGTTTATTTCTAACATAAACCATACCCAAAACAGCAATGACATGCATAACATAAGGCTGGCTAACAACATTGTGTCTGATCCCAACCATGTCTTGAATAGTGAATATGAATTGTTACCATTAAATCAGAGATACAGGGTTCTACTTTTTATAAAGGTTCTCCTGAAGCACTCATTTGTGCACCATTCAATCCTGGAACCAAATATGGAGCTTAATCCCAGATCAAATGTACATTTAAGGGTCTTTAATATATCGTCTTCAGTGACTGTAGACTTATATTTAATGTATGTCTTAAAATTTTTCTTTGTCGAAAAGCATTTACATTGTCAAAAATGTTGATTAATACATGCTGTCCCTTTTCAAATTGAGAATTTAATTGAAAATTGCAAATGGAGCCTCTGTGATGCAAGAAAAAAAATTGAGACTAGATCTGACAGTGGTGGAAGAAGTATTTAGATCCTTTACTTACTTAAAAGTATTGATACATACAGCAGAATTACTTCACTACTACAAGTTAAAGTCCTGCATTCAAAACTTACTTCAGTAAAAATACAAAAGTATCAGTATCAAAGTGTACATAAGGTATTGAAAGTAAAAGTACTCATTATGCAGAATGGACCCACTCAGATTATTTTATTTATTCTGAATATATTATTATATTTTTATATTATGATTATTGATGCATTTATGTAAGCAGCGTTTTACCGTGGGCAAGGTAGGACTCATTTTAACTACTTAATATACTGTTATGTGTTTTAACTTATAAAAATTTGTCATCATTTAAATTGATCATGTTTTTCATGTTAAATCTTGAGCTGAAAAATAACTAAAGCTGTCAGCTTAATGGAGTGGAGTAAAAACTGTAATATTTGCCTCAAAATGTAGCGAAGTATAATGTACATACTGGCACAAGAACCTCAAAATTGTACCTAAGTACAGTACTTTTATTATTATTATTATTATTATTATTATTATTATTATTATTATTATTATTATTATTATTATTATTATTATATATACTGTTGCTGACATTACTATTATTATTATTACTATATACTGTAATATACTACTATTATTATTATACCGGCCTTATTTATTATTATTATTACTTTTACTATTATTATATATTTATATATTATATATCATATTATATATTATATATCATATTATTTTACTTATAATTATTTTATTTTTATTTTTTTATTTTATATTGTTACTATTTAATATTACATATTATATTATATATTATATACTGTACTATTATTACAATTATATACCATCTAGTCACTATAGCATTGTTGCCATCATATCATCAGTATAATTATAATTACCATCATCTTGCCAACCTACCAACTGATCTGCTTTTTTTAACTTCTTGTTTAACTTCTTGAACAAGTGTCCTTGTTCTATTCTGTGTTTTTTTCAATTGTTGTTTTTATTTATGCTACCTCAGTATTTTATTCTATTGTATTCTATTGTACTTTATCATACTTGAATACCGGACTGCTGTGACAAGGGTTAGAGTAACTTTAAAGTTAAAGTAATCTATCTATCTATCTATCTATCTATCTATCTATCTATCTATCTATCTATCTATCTATCTATCTATCTACTTGAGTAAATGTACTTAATTCCATTCTGACAATAAAGTATCGTCATCATCCTCTAGGAACATGCTGCTAGTAAAATGTAAAAACATTATAGTGTTTTTATGAAGCGTCTCAAACCTGTGGCCCAATGGACAAATTGCTTGACAAAACAATTAAGGGCAAAACGGAAAATCTCCATAAATCCACACCTCTCTTTATCCTCACATTTGTTCCCTTTTGTCCCTATAAATTACTGCCTCGTCTTTGTTGAATTTAGATCTTACAGTGGTTGTTTTTAATCCGTGCTGCCTCTCTCAGCTCGTGTTTGATTAATTTGAAACTTTGACTTCCACCACCCATGGGTACAGATACTCTGGTGTATTCAGGGCTGAGCAGAAACCAGCAATTAATCTGTCACTTTCAAAACAACTCCTTTGTGTATCAAAGGGGCCAGCGGGCTACCACAACACACCCCCAGTCCACACACACACACACACACACACACACAAATCCCTGTACTCCTTAGCGAGGTTACCTTCCACCAGCCCAGTGTTTAGTAATGTGTGTTATTGTTCCAGAGAGAGACAGGGGCTCCCCTGGTACTCCGGCTGAATGGCCCCCTTTGGTTTATAGCAGGTTGCTGCTCTCCTCTCAGGCCCTATGATTAATGGTTTACCACCATAAATGTAGGTCACCAATGACAGCGTTATTATAACATGATATGAATAGATTGCCATTATTTATTTAAGGAAAATGAGCTGTCTGTGTGGGAATATTGAGCATGTGGGCAGCAGACCGATCATGCAATTGTCAGGTTGTCACAGTCGCTCTATAAGTAATACTAAATGATGCCATATTTTATAATAAGAAGACAAAACAAAAGGGGGCCTTTTTGTCTGTGAGGTAAGTTAATGCCTTAATATATCCGTCATCTCAGTAATGTCACTTTAACGTCTCTCACCATCATTGAAGCTCCACAGTGAAGGTTTTTTATTTAGTATGTGATTAGGGGCATGGACTTAAGTCATTTTAAGGTGGATGGTTTTTCCTATCAGGAGTAATGTAACTAACTGACTGTACATTCAGTCATAAGTTAAAATGTTGGTATCAGTGATTTATTTGACTTCCGGTAAATATTTTAGGATGTATAGAAAAATATCCAGTTGTTTTCAATGTTTTCAATGTGCATACAACAGTTATCGTAACTGTGATTTTCTGTTGGTGGTTGCATTACTGTAATAGTCAGAAATTATGTTGTGTTTTTACCTGCATGAAGTATAGCTCGTCTGAAGTTGTTCACATTGTATAATCAAAAATGCCAGTAAGTCGGACATATTGTGTGAAATCGGAAAAATATTTGGTGAAGATCTAGAAATAGATCTAACATTTGATTTTGGGCCTCCCTGACTAGACAATTAGCTCACAAAAGATTATATAACATCCTCATATTTAAGCGTACCTTTAAAGTTAAAGTGTGTTTTGAAGCATGTTGGCTGCAGTGGTAAATTTAAGGAGAAACATAAATAATGAACATAATTTATACTGTTATTGTCATAGTTTAGCCTCTTCCCTACAATTGATGAATACATGGACACACTGGAAGTATAGACTGCTGCGATTCATTCCTGACTGTTGACACTTTATTTAGCTTAAACTTTGTCTTTATTACTGTTAGCCCTTAATAGGGCACTCATTGAAATACTTGCATATTCCAAATTTCAACCCTAGAGGATACTGGAGAATGTTACATGAAGCCAAAATGTGTAAAAAAAAAACAAACAAACAAACATACGGACCCGGGGCAGGGGGAATAATATTTTGAGAAAAAAGTTTACAAGATTAAAGTGGCAAATCTAGGAGAAAAAAATGTGCAGATTTATGAGATTTAAAGTAAAGTTTAGTAAGTAAGTAAGTAAAGAGTAAATTTGCAACTTTTTTCTCGAACTGTTCTCTCTTTTAACTGGGCTGAATATATAAAAATGAATTAATAAATACATAAAATCATGTGGTGGATTATCCTCTGACCTGTATAATGAAACAAAATGAATGCAGTGGTAATATAAAGTGGTAAAGGGCAATATGGCATAATCAGACTTAATATGCTTTTGCAGCTTTATTTAAGTTGTAGTAAGGGACCCTAAACATCAATGTTAAAGTTATAAAATGTTACTGTAAAAAAACAATATTACATAAACCTAATTACAGTTATTTCTGTTTTTGCCACAGTATTTTCTGGCAGCTCAGTTTACAGGATGAAAGACCAAAATGTTCAAAAGTGTGGCTATCCTTGTTGCCTGCTTACAATTAAAGATAATGTTAATAATTGTTTTTCCTTTGCTCCTATTTTTGCATAATTAAGCAAATAAGATTAAAGGTCAGGCTAGAAAAACAGTGGGTTTTTTTCTTTTTATAAGTCTTACGGTGCAATAGCTTGTGCCTTTTATTTTCATTTATGAAGAATTTACCCTTTTTTCTTTAAACGTCACATAGAAGCTGGATGCAATATGGAACTAACAATAAAATGCATGAAGAGGTTTGCAGCTTGCAAGGCCTAAAGGATCCTCACGAGACTTACAATGATGAGTTCGTTGCCTTGAGACATATATTAGGTCAGCCAACCCATGTGCATACCACTTCCCAAAAACGTCAGCATGGTTTTAAAAAAAAAAATCAGGCGCATAATACTAATGGTTTTCAATCATGTGCCATTGAGGCTCAAGAGTCTGCTGGTTTTCATTTCAGGCAACACTATAGCAGCTGATTTCACTGATTACAGTTTCAAACTGAGTCACAGAGCATTAGGGCTTCCAGTATGTGCATTTTGTAGCATTTTAAATAGATTTCTGATGTTGTTTTTTTAAAACTCAATTAACATTAAACATTGCTTATTCTGTATAAGTTGCATGTCATATAACAGTACATACTGATAGGATCTAACGCAGGTTTTAAATGCTTATAAGTTACTTACTTACTAACTTAAAAAAAAAAAAAAAAAAATCTAAATCTAAACCTCACACAATTAGCAATGCATGAATTGTACTGATAACACTTTACAATAACCATCTTTTATAAATGGTAAACAGATAGTTTATTAATGTTTAATCATCATTTATAAACCGTATATAGACCATTTAGAATGGTAAATACATCATTTATTAATGTTTAACTAACTTCATCATTTATAAATGGCAAATAGATGGTATATTAATGTAAGTTTATAGTTACTTTACCATTAACAAACAATTAAAGTATAATTAATAGTTTATAAATAGTTCTAGTTGCACTCATTTTAACATTTTTAACAACATATTAAGTATGTTAATTATTTTTAAATGATTCATATACCTTTAAGAAATTGGTTGAAAACATTTAAAGATTAAATATGTATAGCACTTTGTAAATGGTTAATAATTGGTCTATAAACCATCTATAAACATCACTTAGTTATTATTGTAAAGTGTTACCATTGTACTTTGCATTTGAGAAAACTAAAATGCATGGTTGCAAACTGTTTATACTCTTTTGACACAGGCTGTGATTGTATATCTTACAGCTAACAGGAAATCCCTCCTGCTTGCCCCGCAGGGTGGTGCTGAGTGCTCTTCTTTCTGTTTATCAGGCCATAAACGAGACAAGCTAGCCAGCGGACCCTGCAGTCCCTCCGCCTCACTCTCTGCTGCTGAAACTATTTTGCCCAGAGGAGAGCGGATGCCATCTCTGGGGAGTTTCAGTTATCACTGTTGCAACTTGATTTCAGCCAGCGCAAACCCCAGCATTGGAGGTCACGGAGGGCTGGCGGCCAGCGGCTGCGCTGGCTTATAATCTGTGTAACGGCAGCAACAGCAAGTTTGCTCATCAGAAGTTCGGGTGGTCTGGGATTAGACCCCCAGTGCTGCGGTTCGCTCTGGCTGAATTTGAGTTGTGACAGCCGCCCACAAACTGAAGGTCTGTATTTGTTTTTTGTCTTGTTTTGTTTTGGTTTTTTTGGCCCACCACCACCCCCCCACTTTTGGAGGACAACTTTATTTTTATTTACATAACAAAAGAAAGGTCAAACAACTTGAACAGAAAATCAGGTAAATAATTTTAAAAATAAAAATAAAGAGTTGATATTTACAACACCAGTTGTTGTTTACATTGATTTCTGACAGTTAGTAGGTATGAGGAGGGTTATTGTGTGGCCATACATATATGCTGATGAGCAAATCAGCAGACTGACAGACAGACAGACAGACAGACAGACAGACAGACCAATGGGGGGATTTTATGTAAATGCTACAGATGTGTGTGTGGGTGTGTGTGAAAGTGTGTGTGTACTTTGTATTTAAGAAAGTGTTTGTATATATATGTGGATTTTTCAGGGTGAAAGAAGGAGATGTGTTGAAAAGTTATGTGGAATTGGGATCAGGCATTTGTAGAGGTGAATTTTTTAATAAATGGAGACCAAGTTTTGTTGAATCGAGGTATATTGTGATTAATTGATGCTGACATTTTTTCCATTGAGATTTGGTCTATTAACAGATTCTTCCAGTGTGTGATGTTCAGTTTTTTTCTTGTTTTCCAGTTTAGGAGGATTGTTTTCTTGGCGACAGGTCTGTATTTGTGACTGTGGTGTTCCAATCCAAAACAGTAGGGGTGCCGAAATAACAAAAGGATTAATTATTGTGTAATGCTGCTAATGTTAATGATAAGATGAAAATTAGAAATACAATTTCCAATGTGTTCTTAGTTTGCAGTTGGAACAATGAAGTGCAGCAAATTGTGTGATATTGTACCCAAGAGGTTTCTTAAGTTGTACTATTAGACAAATAAAATGACGATAAGCTCACACACTTAAAAAAAACAAAGTTAATTTTGCTGTTGCTGAAACAACACACTGATCTGTAGTTAAGGTTAGGCAATTAGAACATGTGTTTAAGGCTTGGGAAACATGATTAAAGGTAACATATGTAGAAGAAGGCAACATGGTCTCACAGAAATCCGTGAAATAGCCACGGAATCACTCAAATTTCAGTGAAACTGACACGGATTTCGCTACAATGCAAGTTAATGTCAGTCATATATATTATGTACATTCACTGAGTGAATATTTAGAAAATAAAACATATATTTCTTGCTAGAAATGTGATCAAAATCTATTTTTATGCAGAAAGTCAAAATATTGATTTTTTCACTAAAAATGAGAGAACTGTCCGCCATGTTTTTTGTTCTGACCGCCGGAACCTTGAAAGTCACGTGACTTGGAACAAACCAATAGGAAAAAAAATCCAAGTCATTAACTTGCATTGTAGCGAAATCCGTGTCAGTTTCACGGAAATTTGAGTGATTCCGTGGCTATTCCACGGATTTTGAGTTAAGCGAATCCGTGGCTATTTCACGGATTCCTGTGAGACCAGGTTCAAGACAGGACACAAACGCTTTCAGATGCTTTGGACAACCATCCACTCTGCTCACATATCTGTGTGCTTTAATTGTATCACACTGTGTCCCACTTTGAACAAGTTTGTTCCTTTATTCTCCACTTTGACACCATCTCCTCCCGACCCTCCTGCAGAGAGAGCTCATGTGGTCCCTGACCTCGGGCCATGCAGACCAACAAACTATTTTGAAAGTAAGGTCAGGATGTTATTTCATACCCCTAAGTTCTCTGACTTTCTCTGTCAGCTGTCACTTTTGGTCTTATTTGTTTTTAAAGGAAATCTGCCTGCAGAAAGCATTTCTCATTGTCCTCTCTTTAAAAATAACAACATATCCAACCAGCGCCCTGAACAGTTACATCATTAGAGGAAGTTGTACTCGTCAGGCGCTGACTCATCACCTGGACATTCAGGGAGAAAGCCACCCTGAAGCAAAGTTGTTTGAAGGAGCCTCCTAATCTTTGAAAAGTGTCAATCCTTGGCTGTTACACAGCTTTTGAATGGGATACTGACTGATGGGATTTCATTGGAATTTTGGATTGTAATATCACAAGTGAAATGAGTATTCTTCAGTCTGTTGCACCAGCTGTGTGTAAGTTGAAACAAGTTAGCTTGATACTAAAGCAGTGCTGATGTTTGGTTGCACCACAGACACATAAAGTTAATCTTAGCTACTCTGGCATAAAGTCCACACAAACCAAATACTGTCACAGAAAATTATGTTTTAACTTCCTGTGGCCAATCAGTATAAATTCCATTAATGATGGAGGATACGGCTCAGTTTCCTGCTACTGTACAAAAATGAAGCCAAAATATCCCAGATACAGTAGCTGCCATCTTGCACATTTAGAGCCAGAATCTCTGCTGTAGTGAGCAGCCGGTAAAGCTGGTCACTACAGCATATAAAAGCGCCTTTCCAATCATGAGTCAATCACAGCTGTCAATCATGACGTGACACCATTATATAGCATTACATAACTAACTACAATCAAACTTAAGAAAATCGGAAAAATGAACACTTGGACATGTTTACATCATGAGCATGTTTAGAACTACCTAAAATGACAAAAATAACAATTTGGTAAAAAAAATAAAATAAATTAACATGTACTTTTAGAGAGCCATCATGTTGTCCATCTTTATGTACATTCTATGGCTACCAGGTTAAGTCATCCCAACTTTTAAAATAATGGGCTGCCATGCCAACTGCTACGTTACAGAGGCCTTTACACCTACTCAGGGCTAGGTGTAGCCTCAGTCTTGCTTATCCTGCAGTGGTTTAGAGAGTTGGTTGTGCATGTCCACAGAAATTTATGCTACGTGCCCGTGAGATGAAAAATGCATATAACCATTAGGAGCAGTGTAGGGTTGTATGCACCGGTATGTCCGTGCATGGTGGAAAATTATGGAAAAACAGACTGGGACTGTTGCTGATGTCATGTTTTGTCCACCAGTCATCAGATGCCTGAGCTAGCTTAGTGATTTTAGCTTTTACGCCGATGTCATCTGAGAATTAACATTAAATCAACCCCCTTGAGTGTCAGCATTGTTTGTTTATATTCGGAAGCTCTACTTCTGTGTTTCATTTGAGTCCTTACGCGGTCTCATTTATCTACTCCCAAGGCAAGAATGTGAACATTTCTGTTGACGATGCAGACAGTTGTCTCATGTAGGAGTAGTTCAAAATATATACACTACTGGTCAAAAGTTTTAGAACACCCCAATTTTTCCAGTTTTTTATTGAAATTCAAGCAGTTCAAGTCAAATGAACAGCTTGAAAGGGTACAAAGGTAAGTGGTGAACTGCCAGAGGTAAATAAAAAAAGGTAAGCTTAATCAAAACTGAAAAATAATGTACATTTCAGAATTATACAAGTAGGCCTTTTTCAGGGAACAAGAAATGGATTCATGAATTCTTTTCATGTCTTTGTAAGTCATTTTGTGTCTTTTTTTGTCATTTTGTGTCTTTTTTTAGTCCTTTAGTCCAACATAAAATGTGATTTTGAATCTTTTTTTTTACTTTCAAAACACTATCATGCTCAATCAAGAATTTTAAATGTTGCAAATGTGCATTAATTTCAGAGTACACTGAGACATTAAACTGCATAATTTTCAATTAAAATTTTGGAAAAGTTGGTGTGTTCTAAAACTTTTGACCAGTAGTGTATATTTGAGCTTTTAGGTTTAAGATAAATCTGATGCCTATGTCGCAACTTGTTTACCTGGTGCACCCTTTAAAATGTTAGCACATAAGCTAAGTTAGCAATTCCATTTGAACAACGTTATGTTTAGATGTAGGCATAGCTAGTGCAACCCAGTGCAGAGCCTTTTACTAAAAGTAGAAATACCACACTCTAAAAACTCACATGTAAAAATCCTGTCAAGTCCTTGATGTGGTTAGGTTTTTGTCTCTTGGCATCAATGATTATCTTTGTTCCCAGTCGTTTTTCATATTGAACTCATGCTGTTCACTTTTATGTCAAAATAGGTCACAGGTCTTGTTCTAAACACCCTGCGGTCTCTCCTCACACATTTTATCCTCTCTTCAGCTGCATATTTCTATATCGACCTATATAACACTCACATATGATAGAAAAATATGAAACAACTTGTGTTTTGCTTACAAATACAGCTGAGTTCTGTTCCTCTGCTACTGTATGCAAACCATCTCGATGTGTTCTTTACCTTTTTAACACAAGGTCAGAATGACAACCATCCATCATCCTCTTCATTATTATGATAAACAGTCAGTATAAAATATGCTGAGTGCTGTACTGAATAGCACAGGGGTGCCGTTTCAAGATGACAGAGCCATTGTTGATGTGGAATAAAGCCATAAAAGGTGATAATTGAGTGTTTCCTTCTTCTTCCTCAGCCAAGATCTGAGCTCAAACTGACGCACAACAAAACGTTATAAATCAAAGTGTCAATCTGTAGAACAAAGATGAATTTGATTGCACAGTAAGGATCACTGACTCTGGGTGTGTGACAGGAAGAGAGCGAGTGCGTTTGTGTGGAGATGATGGATATGTGTATATTTGTGTGAGCATGGGTGGGGGTCGTGTGATGTGTTTTGGTGTGTGTGTGTGTGTGTGTGTGTGTGTGTGTGTGTGTGTGTAGGTGGGTTGTTTCTTTATGTGTTTGATGAAGGGATTTCTATGCATCTCCACATTTGTATTTGATAGGTCAACATATTCTCATGAACTCTATGTATGATATATTATGAAATATGACCTGTCTATTTCACATGTGGTTAACGTTGTAAAACAGAACCTCGTGATTAATTTAAGGCAACAAAATTACTTGGTTAAGGTTAGGAAAAAAGATCATGCTTTGAGTTAAACTTATGTGCAAAACTAGTGGAATAAATGACATAGACATGCTGTAGAATGTGACATATTTACGTACAGAAGTTAATTAACAGGCTAGTTTAAAATAACAATGTTATAACATTGGGGACACAAACAGCTGTCTTATAGGTTACATATATATATATATAATATATATATATATATATATATATATATATATATATTAAAATTAAAAATGAATTATATATATTAAAGGTTATAGGTTTTTATTTTATTTTTGTATCTTTCGGTTTATATGAAATGTCGTCTCCCTTTCTGTTTTGAATCTGTACTAACCAGGCGGCAACCTCCTGGTCTGAGTAGGGAGGCAAACCAGGAAGTGCCTTAAGCTGCATTCTACCAACATTTCCAACAGGGGGCGCTGACGGCAGCTGCGGAAGCATTTGGGTCCATTCATTTCAATACAAAATGAGAAAACTTTTCACTTGATTTATTTCCTCAGAATTATTTTTTAGGACAAACTATGGTCTCAATCGCTAGTAAAAAATCTTCTTCAAGACAATTTGATCTTAATAGTGTAAATAATGGCCCCATTTAGAAGAAACAAGAAGATAAAGAATCCTATGATTTGGAGTGTGGCTACCTTTGATTGACAGGTCACTAACAAGGCAAGCCGTCATCAGAAGAATATATATATATATATGGACTTCACGCTGACTCAAATTTGCGTACACGAGCTGAGAGCAGACGTGAGATCTGATCCTCCGCTCACGTCCAAATTGATAAATGCCGTGCCTTGCGTAGAAATGATCTTACGCCCACTTTGAGGGCTAATGAAACCTTGAAAATACGGTCTCACCATGAGGTCCATCCATTGAGTCTTAGTCATATCACAATACTTTCATCAGCAAACAGGTTTTCCCAGTTATCATGGAGTCCACAGCTACTAATCCCAATCCCAATCCCAATTCAGCAACAAATCCACTTCAAGATCCCACTCATCACTTACAAAGCCCTCGATAATCTCGCCCCCCTGTACCTTAAGACCTCCTCCAGCATCACTCACCCGCTCGCCAACTCAGGTCTTCCGATGCCAACCTTCTGACCTCCATCACCAGGACCAAGCACCGCACCGTGGAGGACAGAGTCTTTGAGTTTCAACCCTGTGGAACTCCCTCCCTCCAAACATCTGAAATTTAGACTCACTCCACTCATTCAAAAACTGACGCAAAACCTTTTTAAGAAAGCCTAACCTAAACTGTCATAAACTATTAATTCTGTTTTTGTTCTTTGTATTTTATATTTGTATTTAATGTGCTTGCTTAGCATGTGGTTAAAACACGAACTAAACAAACAAACAAAAAGCTTCTTTTTTTTGTGTCTACCTCTAAGCCTACTGGGCACATATATTTACTACATCACTACTGACATACTTACAAACAAAATCATATTTTTTGTTAGATGTGAGCTATATGGAGGGTTGTTAGTTCCTCGTGAACACATTTTTCTATCCAAAAGAGAAATAACTAAAGACGTCTTGTGACAACTTTTCTGTCCACAAAACAATTTGTCTTGTAAATCTTTAATTAACAACTCAGACACACCTGCAAAGTAAATTCACATTGTCTGCTCATTATAGTTCATTGTCTCAGAAATGAAAGAAAAGACAAATAGAACAAAGTCAGCGCAATTAAATGAGAAATGAATGAAAAAAGCCACTGTCTTCCTCAACAAATGCACCAACAATAATCACTTCTTCTTTGCATATGCGCAGACAAAGAGAACGCACCATTCCTCGCTCCCTTCTTCTTCCTCTCCAGCAGGTCTTCAAACCATCAATAAAATTTGTTACGATCATCTGTCATTTTACAACATTTGTCACAGTGCTTTGCCAAAACAGTAGAAAAACACACAGAGCAAATCAGTTTTGTTTTTTCCCTTCAGTTTTCCCCTCCTTTTCAAACATTACTGTAATGAATTGGCATGAATGACAAGAAGGCAGTGTAGTGAGAAGCCTTTTCCTTGTCTCCATTAGCAGGTCCTGTGTTTCCAGAGAGGCATCAAAGAGAGGGGAGCAGGAGAACGCAGGGGGGGAGGCACGCTGTAAGCTTCAAGCTGCACACAGAGATAAAGACCAGACATATCTGCGAGTGTGTGTGCATGCGTGTGTGTGCATGCGTGCATGTGTGTGTGTGTGTGTGTGTGTGTGAGGGATTAGGCTGACTTTGACTGGCTCTGCTCCATTGTGACAGCAGCTCCTAAGAAGCTGCACACTGCCACATGACGGACAGGGCTTGAAATTGCACAGATAAAGTCTGCCTCTCTCTCTCTCTCTCTCCCTCTCTCTCTCTCTCTCCCTCTCTCTCTCTCTCTCTCTCTCTCTCTCTCTCTCTCTCTCTCTCTCTCTCTCTCTCTCTGTAGTGTCTGTGTGTGATAATGTCTCTTAGCCCCAGGACGCTTGAGCTTTACAAATCTGTGCGGCTGGAAAAACATGCAGTATGGGCACTGAAGGTTATTGGCTCTTTCAATTGTGCAATTACATACATTTAATTCTCTATTTGTGTGAGTGTTTGAGAAAGAAAGGAAGAAAGAAAGAAAGACAGTGTGCAGGAAAGGGTCAGTAAGACAGAGAGCATGCACGTCATGAGATAGAACTGAGGTAGTATTGTTTTATGTGTTTTTGCAAAGATGTTGTCTGTTGTAGCTGCATCCAGAGATTCCAATTCCAAATTCAGTAAATATCTGTCTGTTAGCTGTCTGTTTTGTTTGTGTGCCGAAAAAAAATCCAGTGTTCATACACAGCCTTGGCTCTGTAAATAGGAAACAAACAAAGTGACTCGGACCAAGCCACACAACACTAATCTAGCCAAGACAGGGGAAAGGTTATGGATGGTACATCAGAGCTTTTGAAGGAGGGGTGCATATGTTCTAATATCAACAATCTTGCATAAGAATCGCTGACACCACCTTTATAAAGTTGTAAAAAAAAGAAAAGAAAAAAAAAGCTTTTGCCTGCAGAGAGATGCTGCGCAATCAGGTGATGTCACTGGAGCGGTTGGGTTGGTTGGGTGTGAAGAAAAATCTGGGGGTGTGGAGTTAGGAAGAAATGAGCCAACTCCTTGTCCCCCTCCACTCAGAAATGTATTTCTTATGTTTATGTCAGCTAAAATCCTAACCCTAACCCTAACCTTGATTTTAATGCCTTTTGCTCCATGCAATGTGTCACTAGAGAGGCTGAAGGGGGAGATGTGACCGCACATTCAAACATTCACTGAGCCGGCTACATCGACGTCACTTCTTCAGAAAGCCAACCAAAAGCCAGAAAAGAAACCTGAAACTTTAGTGCAGAGCGGACTTACATAGAGCGAAAACACACTGTCACATGGTAGCAGATATTATTCACAACAACTAACGCTGTGTCAGCCACTGCCAGTTACAACATGACAAGCTAACAAACGACATCAGCGAATGAAAGATGCAAACTACATTTACCGTGACCGATATGACCAAGTTAGGTTTATCTGAGTCTGAAGGCTTAAACGTGTTTGACTAAATCTCAATTATGTTTCCTCTAACACAAGAAATCCTGAGATTGGTCTCCCCTCAAAAACGACAATATAGGAAGTTTGTGCAGGCAGCAAAATACGACTCATATTTCCATTTTAGACTTTCCTCCACGGCCATCATGCTGACGTAGTGGTAATGATTGACGGTGATGCAGAGTTTTAATGGCAGATGCCACAGTCAGGGTGGGAAGGGAGGTGGATGAGTCGAACAAATGACTTTCACCCAGGAGAACAGGGTTTATGTCCTGTATGAAAACAAAAGTAAACGTTTTTTTATATAACTTCAGTGGCTCACATTTTGTGAATCACATTTTCTTTTTTATGTACGTAGTCGCGTCACCCTTGTAACTAAATAATACACTGCATTTTCTGCAGGTAAGAGTTTTATACTGAAAAAAAAATGAAAAAGAATGACAGTAAAGTGTTTATTCTTCATGTCAGCTCGCTTGGAGCAGTTTCAACGACTTTACCATAAATATCACAATACGGGCGCACTACATGTATTATTATTATTATTATTATTATTATTATTATTATTATTATTATTGTTATTATTATTATATAGGGGCGGCTGGTTTGACTACAGAGAAGCGAATGACGGCTCACTTGACCGCAGTCAAACTTCCGGGTCACGTAAACCCGACCAATTAAATATTAAAATCAAATTCAGTCCCTGTGCCTGTTTTTCCATTTCATATTTTTGACCTGAGCCTAATATTGAAATATGTAAAAACAAGCATTTTTTTCATTTTTTTGTGTTATAATAAAAAAAAACAAATAACAAAATAACCACTCAATATTTCATTATTTGATTTTTGATTGCCAATTGAAAATGGAAAGAACAAATGATACACGGATTAAAAATTATGATATTTCTGGTTTTCAAACCATCCCTTGTGACTCAAACAATAATATAGTGCACTGCTAAATCAGTGGAGTCTTCTATTACACTGTATGTTGAGTAACAAAGTAAAAGAAGAAGACAAGAAAGACTATAAAAAGACGTAGAATGGGAAAAAGACGCAGCAGAGAGAGCGAGACGAGACACCGTTTGAAGTGTAATGAAATATAAGAGAAACAGACCAGACAAGAACTGAAAGGGTGATGCTTTAGACGTAAAACCAGCCCAAATAAAGCTCCTTCTTCTACTCTTCCTATTCTCTTCGCACAAGTGCATTAGACATTACTTTCAGAGTTTTCTTCAGTGCTTTAGTTGGAATGACATAAGCTCGTTTTACTGGTCAGAGTTTTAAATGTTTGACTATAAACCCTCTGCTAAGTCCTGCCACGCCTGACCCTCCTCATTACCTTCATCACTAAATGAAATCAACAGTGACACACAGTGTAATAATTCTGCAGCTGCCAGAGGGAGCGGATGCTGCTTTGGGCCTTTTTCCGCTTACATTACTTATCCCTAATAAAGTAGGAGATTTTCTGAATGTATCAGGTTTAACAAGACCAGGTGCCAATAAACAAATATCTTGGTGTTGTTTTTTAACTAGAATATACCGTCAAGAGTACTGCCACTAAATGCCAATGATTAGAGGGCATATGTAAAATTTGCCACTCTTGTGTGTCTTGCCAGTCTCATTTCAAATGATCCCACGATCAATGATCTGGGACATTCAGTCTTTTATTCCTCAATCTTATTCTTCAAAATCCCAAATTAATGAATGTATTATTTATCCACTATTATGTCTTTAACTGTAGAAAAAAGGAAACAAAACATACATGGAAGATGCATAATGATTCTTCCAAAGCAATGCTACACTGTAAACAATTGTCTTGTAAATTAACAGTAAAATACTGGCAGCAGGGTTGCCAGCATTCTACTGTTAATTTTAGAGTTCATCTACTGTTATTTACTTTACAGTATGTTACTGTGATAAAACCACATACTCAATTACAGTAAAATCCTGCATTTCATTGATTTTTACAGTAGACAAAAAACACAGTATAGCGTTGAAGCTAGTTGCAATATTGTTGCAGTAAACAATGCAGTCATTTTTTGTAAATAGAGCATATTACTGTCTGAAAGGCAATTACTACGAATTAAGCGCTGTCTTCACTGTAGCCTCAGTAATTTTAATAAACCATATACTAAATGAGTAAAATACAGCCATTAAAAAGAGAAGACAAAAAGAAAAAAGAAAAACAAGAAGAGCAGAAAAAAAAAGAATATATACATATATATATATATATATATATATATGTATATATATATATATACATATATATATAGATATGTATGTATGTATATATATATATATATATATATATATGTATATATATATATATATATATATATATATATATGTATATATATATATATATATATATATATATATATATATATATATATATATATATATATATATATATATATAGTATGGGAAACTGCAAGCTACCTACAAACATTGCCCGGAATGCATTGTTTTCTACAGTATAATACCTTTTTAATGAAAAACAGTATGTTACTGTCACAATTTGGCTGTTTTCTTACAGCAATCTGTTACAGTGTAGCTGTCACTTTAACTTGTACTTTTTTATGTTTTATATAAAAAGGTAACATAGTTTTGTATTTGTTGAGATGATGTAATAATCCCATATCTTACAAAATGTACATACAAATGCATTTTGCTTATTACAACCAATAATTTGTGATTACTGCACCTGTGGTTGAATTTGCTATCTGAAACACCATGCATAGATCATTGTTGTTTTATATACTGTATATATTGTGTTGTTTTGTGTCTAATGTTTTATTGCAATAGCTGTATCTATGTTTTTAATGTTTTGCACTGACTTGCTGTGTTTTATCATTGGAAAAAGTTCTTAATTGACTTATCTGGTTAATGAGGGTGAAAAAAAAATGTTATTTTATATGTAATGATATCAGTTTGACAATAAATTCATTATATAATCATTCAGAATACATAGAGGGGTTGTCATGCAGCATGATGCCGGTTGGAAATCATTAACTGGACTATCTCCCAGTGTCATTTCCGCTGTATCATCGTGACATCGTGCTTCCCCTCCAGAGCCTCATCATATGTGGCTTTATCAGTGGCGTTTGACATGCAGCGTACTACTGAGCTCAGAGCTGCAGCAGACTCTTCGCTTGAAAA